>NC_059326.1:166227500-166966250 GCF_018350155.1 Leopardus geoffroyi | reverse complement strand
TGCAACCTCTTTCACCGTACTGGGATGAAATGAAGATCTAATACATCAATAACAATTTAAATTAATAACAAATAAGCAAAGAGAAAAAGAAATTCATTGTGAGGACCATGGCCCTGGACACCTATGTCTTCTGTGGGGAAAAGTGGAGAAGAGGGTCAGAGCCACATCAGGAGAAAAAAAAAAAAAGTTTAAATTAAGACTCCCTGAGAGACTTCAATAAGGGTATGATTAGTTCAGCATTGCTTTTATTCTGCACTTCCCCCTCCCACTGTAGACTTCAGTTTTAATAATGATTAAAGAATAATGCTTGAATCCCATCTGAATGGCTTTTGAGATTTAACTCACTGAATCTATTCATAGCACTGAGCTTGTAAGGGGGCCTCAACAGATCTGCACAACTAATCGTGGAATATTACACTGATACTTCATCTCCCACATCAATACCAATTACGGCTGCACAGAGAACATTGCATATTATTTTAATGGGGTAGGAATTTTTAATCCAGTCAGGTAGTTCTGGATGAATGTGTTTGTATGTCTGTCATTACAATTTGGTGGCTCATGCTGCTCATGACAGACACATTTTGAATGTTTAAAATTTTCACAGATGTTATTTATCCGTCAGAATGGAAAATTTCCTGCTCTCTACTATATAGATTCTGCATCATTAACATAAATAAAAAATAAAGCATAACAACAACAATCTTGCTTAATGTGTACACACAGAAATATTGTCATAGGCATCTGGCAATCAGTTGGAGATGGTGAAAACTGCTCCATGAATGAAACTGGCAGAAGAATGACATTGTTTTCGAGAGAGAAAGCTAACTGGTAGAGATTTTACCTTTATGTACTATTGCTTTTTATTCTCAATGGGGTTATGATCACCGTGGATATTCACATGAAAGATGTCTTTACTAATTATTTGTGATGCCAGCATTTTTTCTCTTAATTGAGAAGTGAAGATAGATTTCTCTTAAAGCCATTTTGTTAAACAGAATCATAAAGATCGCTAACTTTTTAACATTGGGATCTGTATATCCTAACATCCCACAGGCATGGACGTCAGATCATGATAATGACAGAAATCCAGCTAACAATCATATATCCTTTGCTATATTCAGGCAAATATCATTACAGAAGATTATTACCTCTGAAATTCCTTTCTCTGTCCATTAAGAAATACTTTGTGAATTTCTAAAATGTAGGCTATGTCATAATAAGACTGTTTTGGCTTCGATTTGATGGAACTTGTAAAAAGCCAACAGAAGGATGTGCAATGGATACAGGTATCTTCCACTATCCTCAGACAATGTTTGCCAACTTGGTGCTCCATGTTAACTCTTCCCAATTAGCCAAAAGCTTTCTTGAGGAAAGGGGCCATACTTTATTTATTATCGTATGTCAATTCATAGTGATGTACACAGAGAAAGCATGCTATATATTCTTGTTTAAAAAGTAAATAGTCTGTGTTCTTTTCCTGGGATTATACTACATTATATCTTTGAGTTGGAAGAAATGAAAAATTAAGACCAGGATGCAAAATCCATTACAAAATTATGATTGCAAATACATTGTGTCACATGAACAGAATATTTTAGCTACTCTAAAATATGCTAAAGTGTCCAACATATCATAAATGGGCAAATGGAATTTGAAATTAAAAACACAATACCATTTACATTAACACCCCCCCAAACTTAATAAGTTGGACTTCATTAAGATAAAAACTGCTCTATGAAAGCCAATGTTAAGAGCATGAGAGGATAAGCCATAGATTGGGAGAAAATTTACAAAAGATGTATCTGCTAGGAGAATGTTGTCTAAAATAGACAAAGAACACTGAAAACTCAGTTCATAAGAAAATGAACAACCCAGTGAAAAAATGGCCAAAGACTAGAATAGACACCTCACCAAAGAAGATATACAGATGGCAAATAGGTACACGAAACATGTTTCACATCATATGTCATTAGGGAATTATAAATTAAAACAATCAGGTACCACTATACACCTATTAGAATGGCCAAAATTGAGAACACTGACAACACCAAAAGCTAGCAAGGATGTGGAGCAATAAGAAGTTTCATTCATTGTGGGAATGCAAAATAATATAGGCACTTTGGAAGAGAGTTTGTCAGTTTTTTGTAAAACTAAATATACTTTCACTATAGGATCCAGCAATCGTGCTCCTTGATATTTACCCCAAAGAGTTGAAAATGCATGTCCACACAAAAGCCTGCCCATAGATGTTATAGCAGCTTTATTCATAATTGCCAAAATGTGGAAGCAACTAGGATGTCCTTTAGCAGGTGAATGGATAAGCAAATTGTCATACACCAGACAATAAAATATTATATAGCACCAAAAACAAATGAGCTATCAATCCATGAAAAGACAGGAAAGAACCTTTAATGTATATTACTAACTGAAAGAAGACAATCTTAAAAGGCTACATACCATATGACCCCAATTTTATGACATTCTGGAAAATAAATTTAGTTTAAAATCTTATTGACACTTTCCTTTAAATTGAAATCTACAACCTGCCTGTTATAAAATAGCAAACCTTCTTAGTGCGAAAAATAGATGAGTCTGCTTATTATTAGCACAGTAGTGTTGAATAGTTTATCATGTCTCTAATTAGTGTGCTGAGAAGTTGGAGTATGCACTGTTTGGGGGAATGGCAATCTAACTTTTGGGTATCTTGTTCAAAGCAGATTTCAGACAGAATGTGGCAATGCTAAGCATCAGGACACTGATCCCCAGTCTTCTAGAGTGAGAAGAATTAAGGACAGCCTATGGAATAAGTTAAGGGTTTTCATCACCGATAGTACTAGTCATATTCAGCCCTCATTTTAAATAAAAATGGCATCTTTTCAGCCTTTAAAGACTTTCAAAGTTATTTTCTAATAGTGACCTAAGCATTAAAGAAAATTTGCTGATTTGTTTTCCATGTGGCAATAACCTCTGTCACTGTTTAAGGAGGGTAAATTTGAGTTGCTCCAGCCATGGTTAGATTTTTATTATATTGGATCATCAGGAAAGAAATGGAATAATCTTGTCTCAAGGTCATTTACAATAGGATAAGATACCATCAATTTAGATAGTTTAGTTGCTGTCTCATTATAAGTTGAAAGTGACAAGCTGACCTCTCAAGCTACTTCTCAGGATAAATTCATAAGCTTTTATGAGATAGCTATCCCCCAAACTCATTACCTAGGACTGATGTACTAGTCTTTTTCATTACTGATTAGAATATGGTGGGAAACTAGCCCCCAAATATTATTTCCTCCCTTCTTCTGGGATTAGAATTGTAAATGACACAGAGAAATGAAAACCCAAAATTACAGTATGTTCACAAACAAGATGGAGTGGGCATTTGATAAATATCTGTGTAATTTTTCATCTCCAGCTTGATTTATCTTTGATCCAAACAGATTGAATTCAAGACATGTAATTCATTACCTTATATCACCTTGAGACAGATAAAAATAATTATTTATTATGTTATTTTGTCTTCATTTAAAATTTAGTGAAGTATTTTGTCATTAGCATGGATTGTAGAATATGTAGCATGAATCGGCAAATCTTTTAGCATTATCTAGAATTTGTTAATTGATAGGAAAATTGGCACTTTCAACTTAATATTCATTTGTATATTTATTGGAAGCATTGATAATTAACTTTGAATAATTAAATAAGAAGAAAGTGCAATTGACTATACATATATACAAATACATATTAACTGTATTACATATGAATACATGTACATAACCCTTTATGTGTTTTTATTTCATACACTTTAAATGATGTGTTTATATTTAATGAATAGAATCCATTTCCCTGTACTTAAAGGAAAATATTAATCAGTGTATCTAATTATCAAATTTTAGAGGCAAAGGGACCATAAGAATTACATAGTGAAATTCCCAACCACTAAGTTTCACAGATGATATCAAGAGAAATTAAAAGACTTGCCCAATATCATACGGTTGGTGATCACAAAGGCTCCCACTCATTTCCTGGTTCATAGTTCAGTCTCTTTCCTTTAATAGAAACCAAGTGTCTGTTTTTATATTTCAAAAACAGAAGGGACATCTTTGTCCCTTTGGTGGAGTAAGAGATCTTTGCCTACTTTCTACTTTAGAACTTTTTAATTAGTAGACACCATGATGGTAGTAATCTATACTAACCTAAGGTCCGTTATAGTACAGTCTTTATCCACATAGAAGTTTGATGTGAATTTTTGTTTTTATAGGTCTTTACTAAATAAGCATATTGAAAATATCTGTCTCATTTTTCCCCCTAAGTGCATTCACCTCAATTGGTAAATATCTTCTGTTGGATTAGCACAGGAGGCTTCGATTTCTGCAGGTATCGAGGTTCTTACCCACAGCTTTAGATATCCAGTATGCTCTCTCCATGATATGTACCCTACTAGAGTTTTGTGATGTGCCTCTACAGAGACTGATCATTGAAATTTTTCTGGGTGGCCATGTTTCTCTTTTCACTGCAATAATCAAACATCAAATATCTCACTGGCCTATTGTTTATATATATTTTTTCAGTAGTTAATTGCATAAGACTCTTTCTAAAATTGCTATAGAATTACTTGTTATTCACTACTTAAAGTCTTAAATATACACTTGTTCAAACAAATACATCCTCATGTTCCTGAAATAATTGTAAAAGTAATTTGCTTCTCCTAGCTGATGACCTTTACAGAAGTTAGGAAGTCCAGACAGAACTATGAAATGATTAAGTTACTCATCACACTGATTTACTTTCATTTAATAGTCTGGCATTTCTTTAAAATTGAAATGACTGTGTTGTTTATATTAAAAATGAGAAACATTTTTACTATGAAAAGTATTTATCAAAAGACTGGTCCACTGGGGTAAGTCCAGGTTTTGCAAGAGGTGACCCTTCTATTGCACTCAGTTAGAACTGAAGAAAGGAAAAGGAAAACAAGAAAAAATAGCAAGTAAGGAGGATTGCTATTTGTTAAACAGAATGATTAATCTAATTTAGCTCATAATTTACATATATGAAAACCTTGAAGTGATTTGTGAATCAGGTAAATAAACCAAAGTTAAAAAAAAATAAGTGATCCAATTCAGCAATAGGAAAATTTTATTTTCAATGTTTGTATTGACTTTGCATTTGCAACTTCATAGTTTTGCTGTATGTTGTTTGAATATAAACTAGTTATATAATTTTAAGTGATTATTGATTGCAAAGTGAAAATTGAAAATGCTTATAGGATCAACAGAAAGTTCCATTATATTATTTTTTTTAGCTCCTACAAATAAATATTTTTATACATGTGGAAAATTATAGTTGTATACAATGTTACTGAGGCATATATTAAAGCACCCACTGTACTTTCCTTCAAGAAATAAAAGTTAAAAAATATTATTTCATTTATTTCCCAATTCCCTGCATGTACACTACTTGGTATAACATCTTCATGTAAAAGTCTCAGATTCTTTGTTTACATGTTTATTGAGGACAAAAAAATTAAAATAACCATCAATAAAGTTATTGATGAAATCAACTTTAAGTGTACTGAAAGACTCTTAGGTAAAACTGTCATTTTTACCAAAAGGCAGCATAGAGATTAGTATACCAGGCTTTGGTGCCAGAATGCTGCACTACTAATCTTTTCTTTACCATTTACAGCCTTAGAGACCTAGAACTAATTAACTAGATTCCCTATGCCTTATTTCCTGAACTGAAAAATACTGGAAAATGGGAATATGCACAGATGCAACCTTCTTGGTTTTAAGTGCAAGGATTAAACCTGACAAAGCTATACATACAGTGTGTGGAGCAGTACTGATAAACACTCAATATTAACACTCAGAAATACTTATTCTCTTATAAGATGAAGTCTAGTTCTATATTTATGAGAGGAAATCCTCCTTGAAAATGGGCAGTATGGGGAGAGTATTTTATTAATATGCATTTTAATGTTTATAATCTTCATTTGGATGAGAGAAAAAATTGAAAGAAACAATTTGTATTCAACAAATAGTTTATGTCTGAGAAATCCCTAGGGAATTTACAAGGACCAGAATTAATGCTGACCTGAAGCAATTAACTCATTTACTAGAGGGTATATCTTCTCATAAGTGAATGAGGTCTTTTGATCTCTGTGAATGCTGTATGTAGATTGAAGAAATGAAAATCTATTACAGATTCCATTATTAACCTCAATTAATAAGTCTGATTCCTAGTGAAATTATTTTCTCACTGCAGATTCTCTGGAAACTTTGTTTCATAAAATAGAGACATGAGTTTCCTTCTTCATTTTGAAGGATAATTAGATGTAAAATGGAGGCTTCTTAGTGGTGTATTTGCACGTCTACCATGTAATGACAGTTTGGGCAAAGGACAACCTTTGTTGTATACAGGACCTTCATCATATTTGATCTATTGTCTTTATTCAAGAAATAAAACAGGGTGAAAAGGCACACCTACCTGTTATACACACTGAAATTATGTACACAAATACCATCTATAGCTAATTTTACAGCCTTTAATTTAGGTGCAAAACTGGGTGAAGAATATTTTCAAGGTTACAAATCAAGACAGAAACAATGCTTGGCTATTTAGTACCTGAGGAAAATCCACTTTCTAATATAAAAGGATTATTTCAAATTCTCATATATTTATTAATTTTCTTATCTTTTTTTTGTATATAGTACAGTATTATTGACTATAATCACTATGCTTTGCATTAGCTTTCCAAAACTTATTCATGTTCTAGTTGTAAGTTTGTACCCTTTGACCAACAAATGTCCAGTCCCCATTCCTTAGCCACCATCTCACACCATTTGCATGAGTTCAACTTTTTTAGATCACATAAAGTTATATCATACAGTATTTTTCTTCCTTTGTCTGACTTATCTCACTTAGCATAATACCATCATGGCTATCCATGTTGTCACAGATAGCAAGATTCCTTCTTTCTTGTGGTAGCATGATATTCCAGTGTATTTGTGCGTGTGCGTGTGTGTATGTAGAAAGATATAGAGAGTTATAGATATATCTCTCACTTATTCTTTATCCATTCATTTGTTGATGGACACTTAGACTGTTTCTATATCTTGGCTCTATAAATAATGATCTAATAATATGGGGCATAGATATCTTTTTGATATCCTAATTTCATTTCCTTTGGCTATATACTCAGAAGAGGGAATGCTGGATGATATGGTAGTTCTATTTTTAATTTTTTGAGCAATCTCCACACTATTTTTCATAGTCACTGAAATTTACATTCCCACCAACAGTGAACAGTGTTCCTTTTCTCCACATCCTCACCAACACTTGTTATTCCTTGTATCCTTAATGATAACCATTCCAACAAGTGTGAGTTGATAACTTATTGTGTTTTGATTTGTATTTCCCTGATAATAGGTAATGTTGAGCATTTTTCCATGTACTGGTTGGCCATTTGTATGTCCTCTTTGTAAATATGTCTAGTTGGGTCCTCCTCCCCATTTTTTTAGTTGGGTTGTTTGTTTTGTTGTTGCTACTAAATTGTATGAGTTCTCCATGTATTTTTGATGTTAACCTCTTATGTAAGGTTTGCAAATATTTTCTTCCATTTCTTAGTTTGTCTTTTCATTTTTTTTTATTGTTTTCTTTGCTGTGTACAAGTGTTTTGGTTTGATGTAGTACCATTTATTTTTGTTTTTGTTGCTTGTACCTTTGACATCACATTGAAGAGATCTTTATCAAGGCCAATATCAAGGAGGATTTTCCCTGTTTTCTTCTTCTTCTTTTTTTAATATTTATTTATTTTTAGAGAGAGGTAGGGAAAGGGAGAGAGAGAGCACACACACAAGCAGGGGGAAGGGCAGAGAGAGAGGAGAGAGAGAATCTCAAGCAGGCTCTGCACTGTCAGTGTGGAACCTGATGCAGGGCTCAATCTCACAAACCATGAGATAATGACTTGAGCTGAAATCGAGAGTCAGATGTTTAACTGACTGAGCTTCCCAGGAGCCCCTTCTCTGTTTTCTTCTAAAGATTTTACACTATCAGGTCTTACGTTTAAGTCTTTAATCTATTTCCAGTTAATGTTTGTGAGTGGTGTATGATGAAGTCCAATTTCATTTTTCTGCAGGTGGTTATCCATTTTCCCTACACCCTTTATTAAAGACTATCCTTTTCCATTGAGTATTCTTGGCTCCATGTCAAATATTAGTTGATGGTAGGTAGGTAAAGTTTATTTCTGGGTTCTCTATTCTGTTCTATAGGTCTATGTGTCTATTTTTATGCCAGTACCATATTATATTAATTACTATAGCTCTGTAATATAAGTTGAAATCAGGAAATGTGATGCCTCTGGTTTTCTTCTTTCTCAGGATTGCTGTGGCTATTTAGGGTATTTTGTTGCCACATACAAATTTTAGTATCATTTTCTTCTTTTTCTGTGAAATATGTCATTGGAATTTTAATAGGATTGCACTGAATTTGTAGATGGCTTTGGTTAGTATGGACTCTTTAACAAAACTACATCTTTAAATCAGTAAAAGAATAATGTCTGCAAACTACCTATGAATAATAGGTATCAATGCACTTATAGGAGATATAATTAGTCACTGATCTCTCTAATCTGGGGGACATTCCTGAAAAAGTACATAGTGAGTATGAAATCAGGCATAAAAGAAACAAGACTCTGTTACTCTCTCAGTTTAGTCCTAATTGAAATGAAAATGCTAATGCTTTATGCCATATTTTCCCCTCACAACTCCAGCTGCTTTGACATTTGAAACTGCTAGATGTATAAAGTAAAAATGTTTACAGTGAAATATTGAAGAACTACATCCGCTTGAAATACAACTGTACTGATTATCCATAGTTTTTATGTGACTTGACATCTTCAGAAATTCATTAATGAGTGATGAGTGTTGATAAACTGTTCTTTATATGTTAGATAAGGATTTAAAATTTAGATTCCCACATAGTTAAAAAAAAAGACATATAGATAGATCTCTATCAGCAACATATAGATAGATCTCTAGCTAGGTGATATCCCAATTCTTAAGATTTTCTTCACAGAGATAGAAGTTGTGTCTACAATAAGGACATGAAAATTTCATCACATTTACCAGCAAAATTGAAATATCCTGTGATTAATTTATCTCCCCTTCCAAATATAACAATAAAATGTGCATTTCTGAGATTATCTGAAGTTTCACATTTCTCTATTTTTCTATTTATCACTTTTTAAATCTACTGATTTTGACCAAATTTTATATATGACTAAATATATCAATATACATTTGGAGTTGTTCAATTCCTATAGGGAAACAAAACAGCACTGTCAGCACTTGAGATGAATAAATTTTCTATAACATTTGCAAAATATTATATATAAATATATATATTTACATCTACATAGGTAGACACAGAGTATGTTTGAGAGAGAAGGGGAAAAGAGAGTGAATTAATAAAATTCTGAGATACCCATGTTTCTACAAAATGGAGAACAAAGCTCATAGACATGTAATGGTCATTTAAATTATTTTCAGATGAAATATTCTGGTCAGTGCCTACTCTTCTTTTGATTGAGTGGAGAAATGTAAAACAGTCCAAAATCTTGTTCTATAGTATTTAGAACCTCACACTGCATGGAGACTCCATTGATTCAATTTGGGATAGTTTAAGATGTATTCATTGGGTACACCTGGGTGGCTCAGTTGGTTAGGCATCTGAGTCTTCATTCGGGCTCAGGTCATGATCCCAGGGTCATGGGATTGAGTCCTGAGTAAGGCTCAACACTCAGCTTAACATTCTCTCTTTCTCTCCTCTGCCCCTCCCCTGCTCTCACGTGTGTGATCTCTCTCAAGAAATTTAAAAATGTTTAAACATTATAAAAATGATACATTCACTTGACTCAGTACCTTATAATACACCTTTCTGTTGTCATGCTGGGAATTTATCTTAATGCTTAACAAGTAAGTACCCTGCTCAGTATTTAATTATTTACCTTAATATGGTTATTTATCAAAAATCATAATTTCTGATGTATGTGAAGAATTGTATCTGTTGACTTTGGGATGAGAGTTTGATATATGCATTGGTAATCATCATACTAGAGCTCTTAATTCAACATCACAGACACCATCAAAGATGACTTTAGTATTGAGAGAGGCATTTTTGCAAGTAGTATATGAGAAAATGAAATCTAGTTCAAATTGAAAATTGAACAGCATTTTCAAATGTTTTAATATAAGGAAGTATGTTTATTGCTTTTTAAAGTATCTGGTCATTTTGCTTAATGAAAATACCCTTTGTTTTTTATAATATACTAGATTTCAATTATCTTGACTTAACGAAAATAAATACATAATGCCAGTATAATGTCTTTTGATTTTCCTTTACATTTGAAATATATCCTCAGAAATGATAAAACTATACCAGGATAGATTTCTGCTGCTTCTGCTCATTCTCAGAAAATGTAGGAGGTTGAAAGTAAATTGAATAGGAAATGGTGACCATTGTGATTTTCAGAGTGCATGTATGCCTTCTGCATCTAAATTTGGAAAAGAGATGTTGAAGTTTGTGTAATTCTTGATTCACATTTTATTGTTTAGAATTTTAAATCCAGATATAGAGCTTTATTTATTGGGACAATAAGATAACTGGTAGTTTCTGATTATTCTTGATTGAATTTTACTAATTAATCCCACTAGTATGATGCTGAGAGTCTGGTTTATTTCATAATAAATATATGTGTTCCTTACTCCTTCAAATATATAGACTCGTTAGCTTGTTAAGATTTTATACAAATTTCCTTATTAGTGAAACTCAGACACAGATTAAATTCTTTGACAACTTGTAGGCAACTCTTAACACAATAGATGATTGCAGCAAACCATCTAAAGCTTTGACTACAAGAATGGACTATTTTAATAGTTTAACTGCATATGTCAAACTACAAGACATTTTAATGCCATCTCAAGAGCCAGGTATAATCCTTCAGAATATTGAGTAAACTTCATTGTCAAAATCTTATGCAACTGAGTATATTTCTACGTTTATTAGGGACATGAATCATATTTGAAACTATTATCAAGGAAGTGGATCACTACTAACAAATACAGACTAATTCAAGAATCTTCATGAACTGAGGACATAAGAGTATTATGGGACAACTAAGTTTAATCAGAATAAGTACAAGACAGTATTTGAGGTGAGAAGGAAAAAAGAGGAGTAAAATATTCCCTTCTCTACGTTTCATTATATCATCTAACAGTTTTGATTTTAGAATGGGGAGAATAGTTCTTTATGGGACTTTAAACCTGCTTCCATGGGATAAATGGCATTGCTCTCACCTATATGTTTCATGGACAGAGCACCCTAAATCATCAGGAAGGAAGCACACCTTTAAATATTTTAAAATGACTGCAGTAGATCCTGGCAAGTCCTCTTCCTCAGGGCTTCGCCTGACCCACGTGTGCCAAATATCATCGCCACTACAAATATCATTCCCCCTACAGATTCTAAATCAGTTTAGAGGGTTGAAGAGTGACCCACATCAAATCCTTGGAACCTGTGAATTCTGCTTTCTTTAGAAAAAAATTCTCCTAGATATAATTAAGGATCTTGAGATGATGAGATTATTTGGGTAGGCCCTATTTCTAATGATAAGTGTCCTTGTGAGAGACACACAAGGGAGATGTGCCATAAAGAAGAGGAGAAGCTGCTGTGGAAACAGAGAGGAAAGTAGATGAAAGCCAAGGACTGCCAAGAGTTACTAGAAGCTTAAGGGGATAAAGAAGGATTCTACCTGAGAGCCTCCAGATTTTGGACTTCTGCCTTCTAGACTGTGAAAGAGTAAATTTCTCTTGTTTTAAGCTACCCAGTTTATGGTGCTTTATAGGAGTCCTAGGAAAATAGTACAGTCATTAAGTATCCCCGACAAATGATTTTACCAACTCTTTTCTTTTCAAATAAAATGGACAAAGCGCTATTAAATGCCACCATTAGAAGGCTGATGCTTCATCTCAAAGATAATAAATTAGCTCCAACAGAGCCTCCTGGTTTTACTAATCCAATCACTGTCAAACAATATATTTCACGTTCATGAAAGTACTATATGACTTTAAAGTGATCTCTATATTTAACAATAAATATCTTCTTGAACGTGTCAAGAAAAAGAAGCAAACACGACACACCATAAGATTCATATTTGGCTTTGGCATTACTAAAAAAAAATGGTTATGATTATCAACTATTTCTTCTATATCCAAATTTACACATTCTTTTCTTTTTTTTTTTTTTAATTTTTTTTTTCAACGTTTATTTATTTTTGGGACAGAGAGAGACAGAGCATGAACGGGGGAGGGGCAGAGAGAGAGGGAGACACAGAATCGGAAATAGGCTCCAGGCTCTGAGCCACCAGCCCAGAGCCCGTCGCGGGGCTCGAACTCAGGGACCGCGAGATCGTGACCTGGCTGAAGTCGGACGCTTAACCGACTGCGCCACCCAGGCGCCCCTACACATTCTTTTCTTGATTCAGATACAAATACAGTAAATACTAGGAGTCAGGATTATCTCCTAGGTAATGCAGGAGGTAGGGTCATTTTGATTTACTCCACCACCATGGCAGTTGCATAGCTAATTGACAAATGTATGTCTGTGTGTGTATATGTGAATACATTAGTGTGTATATTAAACCTCTAATTCCTATGCCCTAAATATCTACCCCCTGCCATCTCTCTGTGAATGTCTGTGTATTCCCCATGTTCCAAAGTCAAGTTGTAAATATGATATAATTTCTATCATAATTAAGAGGGTATGACAAGTGATAAGAAAAGAAAGCAAGTGAAAATTATACACGTGGCTTTTCTTTCCTTTGGCATTACCAATTTTTGTGCTATTTAAGCTTGGGAGAAAAAAGTGGCAATACCATTCATAGCCACTCCAGCAATTGATCACATAGTCACATAGCAATCACTATATCTACTTCACCTTCTACTGGACATGCAACATTACAGCTTACTTACCTTGATTCCCTCATCCCCTAAGAGCTTCGTGCAGTCTTTGTTTTTGTTGTGTCATGAAGGGTATTCTGGCATTTCACTTGTTAGTACTGGAATCCTTTTATCATTTCTCTCAGGGATATAGTCTGATATCTTGGAATTCTTAAAATGGACATGGAACATTCCTCTATGGCACCTTCTTTGTGGGTATTTACCCCCTACTACAGTTTGGTAAATCAGAGATATTTTCTCCAACTAAAGAGGCAAAGAGTTTGTCAGGGTCATTTGTTACAGTAAACCAATCATATGGTCATACAAAGGAAAGTATTCCTGAGTAAACTATATGAGATACGATAGAAGAATATAAATCTCCTAAATGAAGAGTGGTATATAAGACTATATGGCTATATGTATGCCTAAGTTCTTCAATTTTATATTCATAAGTAAACAATTCAAATTCCTTTAATTTCCGTGCAATAAATATAGGGCTTTAAGTCTTTTTTTTTTTCAACACTGAACCACTGTCTTGAAATTATCTTGAATTCCAAATGAAAGAGGCCTAAATGGAAGGATTATTATATACTTTCCATTATGAAGGTTAACAATGGAGAGTATACCACATGTCAACTTATTGTAATTATATAAATAATTTTCTTTAGAAGCATTCTCATTATCTAGTCGCAAGCCTTATAGCTATGCTTGTTTTCTTTTCATTACATTTTTATTGTGTTCTCTAATTTTATTCTTCTAGAACATTTATAGTTTTCTCACATTAAATATATAGCCTTAGCTCTCCACGGCTACAATAGGAGAATATACGAGTGTTAATAATGAATTGCCAGTGGCTAATCTTAAGTCTTCCTTAGTTTGCAACAAGCATTGGATACCTGCCGGGAAGTGCCAGTGGAAACGTGCTGAGATAACAGCTCTGCTCATAGTCCTCTCAGATATGTACTAATTCCACTGTGTTGTGCGATTAAGGAAAGAAAAGACAGGTTCATGACTCAGAAAATTTAGGTAAGGCTTTTTTCCTCCACTGCTTAAAAACAAGTAACAAAGTCCATAAAAATGACTCACTTGAAAATTATTACTCTACAATTTAGTAATATGCAATCCTGCCACTAGGAGGGAGACAGAGCTCTGATGTCTCTTAGCTCATATAAATCATTTGTGCATTTCTACAAACATTTACTGACATGTATAAATAAAAGTAGAAAAAAATAAATCACTGGATTGGTGAGCAAGGTGCAGTTACAACAGTGAGAAAAGATAACTAATGGCAAATCAGTGGCATGGCTGAGCAGCTAGACTGGGAGGTAATTAAAAAAAGGAAGGGCATGGTAGGAGCTAACAGCTATCCAACTCCACGTAATGCGAAGCTATATGAACATTGGTCCTGGGTAAGGACATGTGCCTAAATTCTGATCTTTAGGAAGAAAATTGAAACAATTACCTTGCTTTTAATTTAATGGATTTTTCCTTTTTTTTTCCATTTAAATGCATTTATTTAAATGCAAGTTAGTTAACATACAGTGTAGTATTTGTTTCAGGTGTAGAACCCAGTGATTCATCACGTACATATAACACCCAGTGCTCATCCCAACAAGTGCCCTCCTTAATGCCTATCACCCATTTAGCCCATACCCCTTAATGGATGTTTAATATGTGAATACAAATAGGTACTTATTCCAGGAATTCCTCCAAACTGACCAAAGCCTTTTTGATCACCAAATATGTGAGTGATTGGCATGTATTTTTGAAATGTTCATCCAAATTTACCAAGGTAGAAAGAGGTAATAAAAAGGCCAAAGCAAGCAATGGCATGTCAGGAAAATAAGCCCATTCCAGATCTAATATATTACGTGTATTAGATATGCCATTGACCTCTCGTTAAAAGGCTAAAAACTAGCACACATGAACTAATGGCTCAATAATTAACTGTCAGTAAGAAAAGAATTTTTTTCAGCAAGCTCTGTAAGATTAAAACAAAAACAAGAATAAATAATATTCCCCATTGTAGAGTACATAGATAAAGATTTCAAATTCAGTACAATTCAGAAAAGTCATTTTTTTTTAGCTTTGGGTGGGGAACTAGAAATGCTTGGAAGATAGACGTCTAATAGTTCAAGGTTGACATTATAGAGAAAAAGAGTGTTTTCCCACAACACGTATGTTGGTAGCAAACATACAGTTTGTGTACAGAGAGGTAAAACACACACACTTGATTAAATTATAACTTTTCTTATTGTGGCTGTTGTTCGAGGAATTTGGAAAGGATAGGTGATACAGGTGGAAAGAATAAAGTCTAAAAATAAGTATTGTTGCCTGAATATTTTTGTTTTGTATTAAGCTCGTAGAGTTTTCTTAAGCTCTTTCCCCTTCCTGCCTCCCTCAGTCCCTCTGCCACTCCTTTCCTTGTTTTTGATTAGGTCTACACTCTGTTCAGTTATTTGAACCTGGAATGCCTTAATTAAATTTGAGCTGGGTCCTACTATTGAAGCATCAAGTTTCTCGGTTGCTCTCTAAATGATTAAAAGAGGACTTGTCCAGAGCAACATGGTTCAGAAGATTGAATCTGAAGAGAATACCGAATGCTGTGCTTCTCATGTCAGTTTCTATCACTGAAGTATGTGCAGGAGATGCTTCATTACGAACATTCTCTTCTCTTTATCATCGATGAAGTTGAGCAGCATTAGCCAAGCATGACATATTAGCTCTTCTTAAACAAACACATCAATCTTTTGTTTTCATGTTCTCAGTTAATTATTGGCATGATGGAGTGAAATTGTGGCTACTTTGTGGGGTTAGGATGCAAATGAGATCTAAAATCTGGGTGAATGACATTTTGGTGCTGCAATTATTTTTGGAGAACAAACAATTACAGAATCTGGAGAGCTGGAGTTCCTAGTTAAAAACAAAAATAGTTGGGCCTCTAAATATGGTACAAAATGAAATTTTACTTGTCACAACCCTGGACACTGAATAGTCATTATTGTCATCCTATTGCTTTTCAAAGTTGTGGAGTTTTTCTTAAAAAAATTAAACAATTTATGCATATATAACTATTGAAAAAACATGCTAGGAAAATAGAGAATTCAGAAAGATTAAAGAGAATAAAAATTATTCATTATATTGTAATTTAGAAATAATCACTATAGTTTTGCATACCCTTCCTTCAGCATCTTCCTTTCTTATAGTAGGTGTCATAATGTACATATAACTTAGCTCTCTCTTATCTTTGGTTTTTATTTGAGGTGTATGTATTTTTATTGCTATTAAAAACTCAAAAAACTCAATTTATATACCTGCATAGTATTTCAAAATGTATCTGCAAACAGCTCACATTATTCTATATTTTAAGCATTTGGTTAAGCCCAATTTTAACTATTATAAGAAGAATAATAATTATCACCATGAATAAATATATCTGGTTACTTCTTTAAATTAAAAGCATTTTCTTATCTGGGGTGCCTGGGTGGCTCAGTTGGTTAAGTGTCTGACTTCAGCTCAGGTCATGATCTCATGGTTCATTAGTTCAAGCCCCATGAGTTCAAGCTCCGTGTGGGGCTCTGCCCTGACAGCTCAGAGCCTGGAGCCTGCTTTGGATTCTGTGTCTCCCTCTCTCTCTGTTCCTCCCCTGCTCACACTCTGTCTCTCTCTCTCAAAAACAAATAAAGATTTAAAAAAATTTTAAAGCATTTTCTTATCTCCTCATATGTTATAATTTTTACACACACACCCTCCCCACACACCCCCACCCCCACCCCCACACTCACACCAGAACTCTCCCAGAAGCAATGCTCACTATATGCTACATATACCTGAATTTAAAACTCTCACTAAAAAATAAAACAGAAAAAAAAAACTTTCTGCCAACTTGACTGAGCATAAGATGACATTTGAATACATACATTTTGATTTGTTTATTAAAGTTTTACTAATCCTTCTTTCAATTATATTTACTGCTCCCTTTTGTTTTTAAAACCTATAATGTTTCAATTAAATTTTGGGGTGACTTCTATTACTGAGGAGTCAAAGGTGCTGTATCTTGTGTACATATATACATGTATGTTGTGTATATATGTATACATGTATGTTGTGTGTATATATATGTATATATGTGATCACTATATATATGTGCTATGTATATGTGTATATATGTATATGTATATATATATGTGATCATATATGTGTATATATGTATATGTATATATATATATGTGATCATATATATATACATATATATATATATGACATTGTAAAGTGATAAAGGAGATGTGATGGAAATATATAAAAGGAAAAAAACAGTTTTAAACTTTATTCTCATGGTCATCACACAGATAACACAAGGGTTTCATGTATGGCAAAAATAGAGGCTGGGCAAAATCCTTTAATAAGATGGAGTCCATAAAATTGGCATTTCTAGACATTCAAGTAGTTCATTTCCTATAAATGGATTAAGTCCTCTGAAGATATCTTTAAATAGAATTATTGTTATAAAAATTCGCTATGTAATTTTACATGAACTTCCTAAAGGAATGCAAGTTCTGATAGTATCTGTCAAGTTGGTGTGACCATAACATAAACTTGAAATGAAGCGTATATCCAGCAAGTCATGAAAGAGGAATATGAAAGCCAAGATGAAATAATTAAAACAAAGCTTAATCAAATAAAGTTTGCAATTACAGCTCAGGGCACTGTAAGTATACTTAAATGAGATTAGTGAAGCACTGCCAGAGCTTTGGAGAGATACTGAGACCGGGAGAGGTTCCAGAAGATGGGCAGTAAACCAAATCAAATAACCAGAAAACGAAGTGACTGGTGAGCTTCAAGTCAATATAGGGGAAGAGCTCAGAAGATATTGTTAAAAGGATGCTTCAGGATAACATGAAAAATGAATCCGTGATAACTAAGATCCATGTGAATGGGCAAAGAACAAGCTATTTTAGATTAACTGCATCAATATCTTATACAATTTATGTATTATTAAATTAGAAATGTGGTAAAAAATACTGTCTCAACATTAGTCAGGAGTTTGAGACAACTTCTTATAAAATGTTTATGGACAATATGGAGAAATGACAGATTATATAAAAATTAAACTATTGTGTATTGCATTAATATTACATGTAGAGTACTTTAAAACAGTATAGAAAATATGACAGGAATATCTGAAGGGAAAACCATGTTTTAAGCTTTATTCTGAGGAATATGCAGTAAGTATCAATTTGAAAGAAATTTTTTTTTTATTTTATTTATTTATTTTTTTATAATATATGAAATTTATTGTCCAAATTGGTTTCCATAAAACACCCAGTGCTCATCCCAAAAGGTGCCCTCCTCAATACCCATCACCCACCCTCTCCTCCCTCCCACCCCCCATCAACCCTCAGTTTGTTCTCAGTTTTTAATAGTCTCTTATGCTTTGGCTCTCTCCCACTCTAACCTCTTTTTTTTTTTTTTTTTTCCTTTTTTCCTCCCCCTCCCCCATGGGTTCCTGTTACGTTTCTCAGGATCCACATAAGAGTGAAACCATATGGTATCTGTCTTTCTCTGTATGGCTTATTTCACTTAGTATCACACTCTCCAGTTCCATCCACGTTGCTACAAAAGGCCATATTTCATTTTTTCTCATTGCCACGTAGTATTCCATTGTGTATATAAACCACAATTTCTTTATCCATTCATCAGTTGATGGACATTTAGGCTCTTTCCATAATTTGGCTATTGTTGAGAGTGCTGCTATGAACATTGGGGTACAAGTGCCCCTATGCATCAGTACTCCTGTATCCCTTGGATAAATTCCCAGCAGTGCTATTGCTGGGTCATAGGGTAGGTCTATTTTTAATTTTCTGAGGAACCTCCACACTGTTTTCCAGAGCGGCTGCACCAATTTGCATTCCCACCAACAGTGCAAGAGGGTTCCCGTTTCTCCACATCCTCGCCAGCATCTATAGTCTCCTGATTTGTTCATTTTGGCCACTCTGACTGGCGTGAGGTGATACCTGAGTGTGGTTTTGATTTGTATTTCCCTGATAAGGAGCGACGCTGAACATCTTTTCATGTGCCTGTTGGCCATCCGGATGTCTTCTTTAGAGAAGTGTCTATTCATGTTTTCTGCCCATTTCTTCACTGGGTTATTTGTTTTTCGGGTGTGGAGTTTGGTGAGCTCTTTATAGATTCTGGATACTAGCCCTTTGTCCGATATGTCATTTGCAAATATCTTTTCCCATTCCGTTGGTTGCCTTTTAGTTTTGTTGGTTGTTTCCTTTGCTGTGCAGAAGCTTTTTATCTTCATAAGGTCCCAGTAATTCACTTTTGCTTTTAATTCCCTTGCCTTTGGGGATGTGTCGAGTAAGAGATTGCTACAGCTGAGGTCAGAGAGGTCTTTTCCTGCTTTCTCCTCTAAGGTTTTGATGGTTTCCTGTCTCACATTCAGGTCCTTTATCCATTTTGAGTTTATTTTTGTGAATGGTGTGAGAAAGTGGTCTAGTTTCAACCTTCTGCATGTTGCTGTCCAGTTCTCCCAGCACCATTTGTTAAAGAGACTGTCTTTTTTCCATTGGATGTTTTTTTCCTGCTTTGTCAAAGATGAGTTGACCATACGTTTGTGGGTCTAGTTCTGGGGTTTCTATTCTATTCCATTGGTCTATGTGTCTGTTTTTGTGCCAATACCATGCTGTCTTGATGATGACAGCTTTGTAGTAGAGGCTAAAGTCTGGGATTGTGATGCCTCCTGCTTTGGTCTTCTGCTTCAAAATTCCTTTGGCTATTCGGGGCCTTTTGTGGTTCCATATGAATTTTAGGATTGCTTGTTCTAGTTTCGAGAAGAATGCTGGTGCAATTTTGATTGGGATTGCATTGAATGTGTAGATAGCTTTGGGTAGTATTGACATTTTGACAATATTTATTTTTCCAATCCATGAGCAGGGAATGTCTTTCCATTTTTTAAATCTTCTTCAATTTCCTTCGTAAGCTTTCTATAGTTTTCAGCATACAGATCCTTTACATCTTTGGTTAGATTTATTCCTAGGTATTTTATGCTTCTTGGTGCAATTGTGAATGGGATCAGTTTCTTTATTTGTCTTTCTGTTGCTTCATTGTTAGTGTATAAGAATGCAGCTGATTTCTGTACATTGATTTTGTATCCTGCAACTTTGCTGAATTCATGTATCAATTCTAGCAGACTTTTGGTGGAGTCTATCGGATTTTCCATGTATAATATCATGTCATCTGCAAAGAGCGAAAGCTTGACTTCATCTTTGCCAATTTTGATGCCTTTGATTTCCTTTTGTTGTCTGATTGCTGATGCTAGAACTTCCAGCACTATGTTAAACAACAGCGGTGAGAGTGGGCATCCCTGTCGTGTTCCTGATCTCAGGGAAAAAGCTCTCAGTTTTTCCCCGTTGAGGATGATGTTAGCTGTGGGCTTTTCATAAATGGCTTTTATGATCTTTAAGTATGTTCCTTCTATCCCGACTTTCTCAAGGGTTTTTATTAAGAAAGGGTGCTGGATTTTGTCAAAGGCCTTTTCTGCATCGAGTGACAGGATCATATGGTTCTTCTCTTTTTTTTTGTTAATGTGATGTATCACGTTGATTGATTTGCGAATGTTGAACCAGCCCTGCATCCCAGGAATGAATCCCACTTGATCATGGTGAATAATTCTTTTTATATGCCGTTGAATTCGATTTGCCAGTATCTTATTGAGAATTTTTGCATCCGTATTCATCAGGGATATTGGCCGGTAGTTCTCTTTTTTTACTGGGTCTCTATCTGGTTTAGGAATCAAAGTAATACTGGCTTCATAGAATGAGTCTGGAAGTTTTCCTTCCCTTTCTATTTCTTGGAATAGCTTGAGAAGGATAGGTATTATCTCTGCTTTAAACGTCTGGTAGAACTCCCCTGGGAAGCCATCTGGTCCTGGACTCTTATTTGTTGGGAGATTTTTAATAACCGATTCAATTTCTTCACTGGTTATGGGTCTGTTCAAGCTTTCTATTTCCTCCTGGTTGAGTTTTGGAAGAGTGTGGGTGTTCAGGAATTTGTCCATTTCTTCCAGGTTGTCCAATTTGTTGGCATATAATTTTTCATAGTATTCCCTGATAATTGTTTGTATCTCTGAGGGATTGGTTGTAATAATTCCATTTTCATTCATGATTTTATCTATTTGGGTCATCTCCCTTTTCTTTTTGAGAAGCCTGGCTAGAGGTTTGTCAATTTTGTTTATTTTTTCAAAAAACCAACTCTTGGTTTCGTTGATCTGCTCTACAGTTTTTTTAGACTCTATATTGTTTATTTCTGCTCTGATCTTTATTATTTCTCTTCTTCTGCTGGGTTTAGGCTGCCTTTGCTGTTCTGCTTCCATTTCCTTTAGGTGTGCTGTTAGATTTTGTATTTGGGATTTTTCTTGTTTCTTGAGATAGGCCTGGATTGCAATGTATTTTCCTCTCAGGACTGCCTTCGCTGCGTCCCAAAGCGTTTGGATTGTTGTATTTTCATTTTCGTTTGTTTCCATATATTTTTTTATTTCTTCTCTAATTGCCTGGTTAACCCACTCATTCGTTAGTAGGGTGTTCTTTAACCTCCATGCTTTTGGAGGTTTTCCAGACTTTTTTCTGTGGTTGATTTCAAGCTTCATAGCATTGTGGTCTGAAAGTATGCATGGTATAATTTCAATTCTGGTAAACTTATGGAGGGCTGTTTTGTGACCCAGTATATGATCTATCTTGGAGAATGTTCCATGTGCACTCGAGAAGAAAGTATATTCTGTTGCTTTGGGATGCAGAGTTCTAAATATATCTGTCAAGTCCATCTGATCCAATGTCTCATTCAGGGCCCTTGTTTCTTTATTGACCGTGTGTCTAGATGATCTATCCATTTCTGTAAGTGGGGTGTTAAAGTCCCCTGCAATTACCACATTCTTATCAATAAGGTTGCTTATGTTTATGAGTAGTTGTTTTATATATTTGGGGGCTCCGGTATTCGGCGCATAGACATTTATAATTGTTAGCTCTTCCTGATGGATAGACCCTGTAACTATTATATAATGTCCTTCTTCATCTCTTGTTACAGCCTTTAATTTAAAGTCTAGTTTGTCTGATATAAGTATGGCTACTCCAGCTTTCTTTTGGCTTCCAGTAGCATGATAAATAGTTCTCCATCCCCTCACTCTCAATCTAAAGGTGTCCTCAGGTCTAAAATGAGTCTCTTGTAGACAGCAAATAGATGGGTCTTGTTTTTTTATCCATTCTGATACCCTATGTCTTTTGGTTGGCACATTTAATCCATTTACATTCAGTGTTATTATAGAAAGATATGGGTTTAGAGTCATTGTGATGTCTGTATGTTTTATGCTTGTAGTGATGTCTCTGGTATTTTGTCTCACAGGGTCCCCCTTAGGATCTCTTGTAGGGCTGGTTTAGTGGTGACAAATTCCTTCAGTTTTTGTTTGTTTGGGAAGACCTTTATCTCTCCTTCTATTCTAAATGACAGACTTGCTGGATAAAGGATTCTCGGCTGCATATTTTTTCTGTCTAGCACACTGAAAATCTCGTGCCAATTCTTTCTGGCCTGCCGAGTTTCAAAAGAGAGATCAGTCACGAGTCTTATAGGTCTCCCTTTATATGTGAGGGCACGTTTACCCCTTGCTGCTTTCAGAATTTTCTCTTTATCCTTGTATTTTGCCAGTTTCACTATGATATGTCGTGCAGAAGATCGATTCAGGTTCCGTCTGAAGGGAGTTCTCTGTGCCTCTTGGATTTCAATGCCTTTTTCCTTCCCCAGTTCAGGGAAGTTCTCAGCTATTATTTCTTCAAGTACCCCTTCAGCACCTTTCCCTCTCTCTTCCTCCTCTGGGATACCAATTATGCGTATATTATTTCTTTTTAGTGTATCACTTAGTTCTCTAATTTTCCCCTCATACTCCTGGATTTTTTTATCTCTCTTTCTCTCAGCTTCCTCTTTTTCCATAACTTTATCTTCTAGTTCACCTATTCTCTCCTCTGCCTCTTCAATCCGAGCTGTGGTGGTCTCCATTTTGTTTTGCATTTCATTTAAAGCGTTTTTCAGCTCCTCGTGACTGTTCCTTAGTCCCTTGATCTCTGTAGCAAGGGATTCTCTGCTGTCCTGTATACTGTTTTCAAGCCCGGCGATTAATTTTATGACTATTATTCTAAATTCACTTTCTGTTATATTATTTAAATCCTTTTTGATCAGCTCATTAGCTGTTGTTATTTCCTGGAGATTCTTCTGAGGGGAATTCTTCCGCTTGGTCATTTTGGATAGTCCCTGGCGTGGTGAGGACCTGCAGAGCACTTCCCCTGTGCTGTGGTGTATAACTGGAGTTGGTGGGCGGGGCCACACTCCGACCTGATGTCTGCCCCCAGCCCACCGCTGGGGCCACAGTCAGACTGGTGTGTGCCTTCTCTTCCCCTCTCCTAGGGGCGGGATTCACTGTGGGGTGGCGTGGCCCGTCTGGGCTACTTGCACACTGCCAGGCTTGTGATGCTGGGGATCTGGCGTATTAGCTGGGGTGGGTAGGCAAGGTGCACAGGGGCAGGAGGGGCAGGCTTAGCTCGCTTCTCCTTAGGTGATCCACTTCAGGAGGGGCCCTGTGGCAGCGGGAGGGAGTCAGATCCACTGCCGGAGGTTTGGCTCCGCAGAAGCACAGAGTTGGGTGTTTGCGCGGAGCGAGGAAGTTCCCTGGCAGGAACTGGTTCTCTTTGGGATTTTGGCTGGGGGATGGGCGGGGGAGATGGCGCTGGCGAGAGCCTTTGTTCCCCACCAAACTGAGCTCTGTCGTCTGGGGGCTCAGCAGCTCTCCCTCCCTTTGTCCTCCAGCCTTCCCGCTTTCTGAGCAGAGCTGTTAACTTATGACCTCCCAGACGCTAAGTCGCGCTTGCTGTCGGAACACAGTCCGTCAGGCCCCTCCGCTTTTGCAGGCCAGACTCCGGGGCTCTGCTTGGCCGGCGAGCCGCCCCTCCGCCCCAGCTCCCTCCCGCCAGTCCGTGGAGCGCGCACCGCCTCGCCGCCCTTCCTACCCTCTTCCGTGGGCCTCTCGTCTGCGCTTGGCTCCGGCGACTCCGTTCTGCTAATCCTCTGGCGGTTTTCTGGGTTATTTAGGCAGGTGTAGGTGGAATCTAAGTGATCAGCAGGACGCGCGGTGAGCCCAGCGTCCTCCTATGCCGCCATCTTCAGTCTCCTCCTCTCTTTATCTTTTTAAGTAATCTCTACCCACAACATGGGGCTCAACTCGAAAGAAAATTTATAATAAAGAGCCTTATGAAAGATTGTCATAATTAACATTTTGTCAACAATTTGCACTGCAACATGTTAGACAGAAAAATAAATAAATATTGTTGAGCAAAGTATTAAGACACTTTGAGACTATGGTCATAAATTATGCTTATTGTGTGCAAGTGGAAAGGATATTTATTTATTGGTTGAAAGATTATGAACTAAAAGATAATTATAAGCTAAAAAGATGGTAATGATGATTATTAAAATAATGATTTTTAAAATTTAATTATGTTTCTCTTGGTTAAACAATAAAAGTCCATTGCCATCTGGTTGGCCTGGACTGGTCTTCCTTGGTTTAATTCATTAAACTTAAACATTTTTTTCCAAAACTTACCTTAAGCTAATATTCTAGAAGCTAATCCCCCCCCCCAAATAAACAGATTTCTCCATATTATCTTGAGCATTCCTGAGTATAAGGGCTTTTTTTTTTCATGTGAGTTATAAATTAATTGTGGAAAAATTGACACCTGTATAGTATTAATCAGAGAACATGTCAGATTTTTCCATTTATGAAAGTTATTTTATGCTTAAGTACATTTTTTTAAAGGATGTCCTTTTTTTAAATGTTTATTTATTTTTGAGAGAGAGAGAGAGAGAGAGACAGAGCGTGAGCAGGGGAGGGGCAGAGAGAAAGGGAGACACAGAATCCAAAACAGGATCCAGGATCTGAGCTGTCAGGACAGAGCCCAATGTGGGGCTAGGACGCACGAACTGTGAGATCATGACCTGAGCCGAAGTCGGTTAACTGTCCCAGTCACCCAGGTGCCCCCATAAGTACACTTTTATAGTGCTTTTGATATGTTAGTATCTTTGTTTTAAAGTTTCTTGCTAGGCTAATTATATATATTTTAATATCATGAGAGTATTCCTCCATTGTATTTCATAACTGATTTTTATTACAATAAGGACAATATACTGGGTTTTGCATCTTATCCACTTAGCTAATTATCTCATTAGTCCATGTGCATTTTGATTGTCTTACATTTTTTAAGATATTATTCTATATACAAGATGAAGCTCAACATGGTCCTACAATAAAATCTAGGATAGCAGTTGCAAGAGCTATGGATTAGGTATTACAGCAATTGTGAAAATGATTTTATTGCCTTAGCCAAGATTAATTATTATTTATGAAGAATTATGAAGTGCCTGACATGATTCTAAGGATTGGTGATACATCATTAAATAGACAAAAATCCCTTCCCTCATAGAGCTTATATTTTAGTAGAAATGGAAAATCTAAATCCAAATCCAATCCAAAGTGAGACAAAAAAAACACTGGAAGATTTTGAGTAGGGGAGAGATATGATCTGGCTTCTTTTTAAGGCCTATTTTAACACTCTGGCACTGTATGGAGAATGGACTGTAATGGACAAGATTTGAAACAAACCAGATAGGAGATTGTTGCAATGGTCTGGTGACAGATGATGCCCTGAACCAAGATGAGATAGTTCCATTTCTCACCATTAAATCACAGTGGGAAATTGCTGTGGATTTTGAATGTATTTGAAGGAAGAGCTGATAAGATTTATTGGCTATGTGCATATGGGGTGTCAAAAAATTAATGAAGAGATTTGATATAAATCGGAGTCTGATATTATGTTTAAAAGATGACCATAGTTAGTTGCATTTTGAGAAATCTCTTGCGTGAGGGTAATGATAACACTAGGCGATCCTTCATTCTTACCTGCAATAATGCATTCACTTTTGGGTTTCATAATTTAAATGGACTCTACACTAATTGAAATCTGCTCAGAGGTTTGTCTCCATGATGGTCAAAGGCACTGGAATTACATAATACAAAGCACACTTTGAGGAGCAGTTGATGTTTAACCTAATGACTAGAAGGTGAGAAATAAAAGCTTTTTCAAATACATGTGTCATGTGGAAGAAAATTAAAGCTTTTTAAGAATGCACTCCATGAGGGAGAAATAGTATCTGATGAGTGGAAGTTAGAGGGACACAGGTTTTACTCATTATATATCTAAATTTCTAATTTCATGCCTGGCCTAAAATGTAACTGTCTGTCCTGGGACATGGAATTCTCTTTACTTAAGGTGTTCAAGCCCAATTTACATGACAGCTTGAGAGCGATATGTAAGGATTTCAGTGTGAATTGAGTGACCTTTCAAATCTGAAGATCTTGGTTATTAAACAAAATTGTTTGATTACTACATTTGATATATGGTATACATACTACAGACTGTGAGGACATAAATATTTAGGGGTGTTTTAAAAATTAGTTATCTTGGGGCGCCTGGGTGGCGCAGTCGGTTAAGCGTCCGACTTCAGCCAGGTCACGATCTCGCGGTCTGTGAGTTCGAGCCCCGCGTCGGGCTCTGGGCTGATGGCTCGGAGCCTGGAGCCTGTTTCAGATTCTGTGTCTCCCTCTCTCTCTGCCCCTCCCCCGTTCATACTCTGTCTCTCTCTGTCCCAAAAATAAATAAACGTTGAAAAAAAAATTTTTTTTAAAAAAATAAAAATTAGTTATCTTGACAAATTCTAGATAAGGTAATCATTCTAAATTATTTTTTTTCTTCAAAAATAGAATTAGTAGTGACATTGCCTCAGGTAATATTTGTTATGCTTTGCTGCAAATATTTGTGTTGTTTCTTCCCCTCTCCCAATATATGGAATTTTATCTAAAATAAACTTCCTTTTTAAAGTAATGATAATTCCTAGTAGGTTTAGAGATAGATATTTTTTTCTTTTCCTTTTTTATTGGTTGGATTCAACCCCAATTTTCATTAGATTCATTAGATATAGTAATTAGCTAAGGCAAAACATTTTGCAAATAAAATTATAAATGTTTGTTTTAAACTCTAAAATAGCATATCTGAATTTGAAAAGTTTTTATCAAATTAACATAAATACTTGGTATTTAGCCTTATCAAATTAATATATTATTATTTGAATATTAATGTGATAATTTGATGTTTCTAGATGATAATTATATTTCAGAAATAATATACCTTTATTTCTGAAAAGAAGTAGAAGAAATTCTGCATCCATATAAAGAATTCATATTTTTAGCGGGTTTATCATGAATGGTGTATTTTTTACTGTATTAATTTATTTTTTAATGTTTATTTTTGAGAGAGAGAGAGACAGAGTGCAAGTGGGGGAGGGGCAGAGAGAGAGGGAGACACATACTCTGAAACAGGCAGCAGGCTCCAGGCTCTGAGCTGCCAGCACAAAGCCTGATGCAGGGCTTGAACCCACGAACCAGGAGATCACGACCTGAGCTGAAGATAAATAAGCTGTGAGATTTAAGTTGAGGCCCATTTTTTGCCTCTGGTTGGCCAGTTGTTTTTAGTACCACTTGTTGAAAAGGCAGCCTTACAATGAATTGTCTTTTGTTTTTTTTAACCTTCCTAAAATCAGTTGAGCACATTTGTGTGGGCTATTACTGGGTATCCTATTCCATTATGTGGATCTATGTGTTTATTTCTCTGCCAGAAGCACAATGTCTTGATGACTGCAGCTACATAATAGACTTTAAATATCAAGCAAAGTGATTTTTCCATTTATTGTTATGTCAAGATAATTAGATCTATTCTAGAGCTTATAACTTTCAATGCAAATATTAGAATTCTCTATGTGTATAAAAATCTGTTGGGATTTTTGTAGAGATTGTCTTAAACACGTAAATCCATGGGGTGTCTGGATAGTTTAGTCAGTTATGTGTCTGAGTCTTGATTTCAGCTCAGATCATGATCTCAGGGCATGGGATTAGGTCCTTTGTCAGGCTCCAGCATGGAACCTGCTTAGGATTCTCTCTCTCCTTTTCTCTCTCTGCCCCTTCTCTGCACTCTCTCTCTCAAAAACAAAAATAAAAGAAAATAAAAACTCATAAGTCCATTTGGGGAGAATTTTTATTATGTTGAATCTCCCAGTGCATGAACTCTGTATATTTCTCCATTTATTTAGGTTTTCTTTGATTTCTTCCATCTGCATTTTGTAATTTTAACATACATACCCTGTACATATTTTTTCAAATGCGTATCTAAGTTTTTCATTGTGTTTGATGTAATTGTAAGTGGTATTTCTTCTTTTAATTGCTGTATTTCTCATGCTCGTTAGCGGTATAGAGAAATGCTATTAATTTTTTGAATACCATTTTGTATCCTGTGATCTCACTAGTTCTATTTCTAGGTCTACTATTGTAGATTCCTTGTGATTTTCTACAAGCATACCATCTCTAACTATAGAGATAGTTTTATTTCTTCCTGTCCAATCTGTGTGTCTTTTATGTCTTTTTCTTGCCGTATTTCATAAGCTACATTTTTAGTATTACAAATGTTGAGAGTCAACATTTTGCTTTTCCCCCAATTTTATGTGGACAGCATTTTGACTTTCACCATTAAGTATAAAGTTAGTTTTAATGTCTTTACCAGGTTAAGTATTTAGTATTTATGTTAGATTGATTTAGAATATTGCAGTCTTTTCTGCCCTTGGATAAGAATTCAGTTCTCTAATTTCATCTTTTGAGAGCTCAGTCTCTCAACTGCAAGAGCATGCTTCTTCATGTCCTGACCACCAAGCCAGTGTGCCTGCTCTGGGAAGATTATTGCCTTCAGTCTTCCATTTAAGATATCTTAAAGGACCTAGAATAGGAAGGAAAATTTTCAAAACTACAAAAAGGTGCGGGGTTTCTTTAATTCGCCTTTTGTTGTAAATATTTCTCTTTAACGGGAACCTATCAAATGTTTACTTTCATTGTAGTACACCTCTGCGTTTTGAGGATAGGAAATAAAGCCCTCACCTATCTCTATTCACTGAAGGGTTCCCAAGTTTGTCAAAAATTTTTTTGGTTGAAGAATAGCATAGTTTAGGTCAGTCAACATGAGGCCTTACAGAGATGGGGCTATGAATTACTTGTCATGTGATACACTATCGATTTAAATTCCTATTAAGAGCCAAAGGAAGAGGAGTAGCATCCAAACACAGGAGCAAGTAAGAACCAATTTCTCTGTGTAACACCTCCCCATGGGTAAAGGGGTAACAAATTTTTGGACAGAAGGAAAATTCCTTGCCATAATAAGACAGTGTCTTTTGAAGTTCCCCTAGAGTCTTGGAAAACAGTTGGAGCAGCAATAAAAACATATTGGGTGAGTTTGTGTCTAAACATGTTCTGTAGCAAGTGAATCTGTGAGAAGAAGGAGCATGGAGGGCAGACATACTGACTGAATAATTCATCTTCCTTAAAGTCCTAAAGCAGGAGACACATTCTCCTTCTCCACCAATTGTACCTACTCCTCTATTGCCTTCAAAAGGGATGTGTAGAATCACAGTTCTCTACTAAAAATAAGACAAGATGCTTCTGACTAGATCTGTACTTATCTGGGGCCAAATTATCTTAGTATTTAGCCTATGAAATTCTTTTCTAGAGTAAGGCCAAGACCTTTGGTAGAAAACTTTGTTTCACAGATTCAATATCTTTCACAAGCAAACTAAAAATGATTTTTACTATTCATCCAAGAAATATGTAATGAGTACATATTAAATGTAAGACTTTATGGCTGAGCAAAACTGAGTTATTAACCAACCTCGTCACTATCATTAAAAACAAATAAACAACAAACAAACCAAAACAAGCAAATAAGAAATCCTCATTTCCAAATAGTGTCTCTTTAAAGAAAAAAAATGTCACTATTGAGTGTATTTGAATAAAAACCCTAAAAAAACCTCTGATTGAGCATTTGAGAAGTTTGACTAAACTTTTTTTTCTGAGTAAACTCTTTCTATTTACATCACTGTGAATAACTATATGATTTCAGCGCATCCTTGAATTTATCTAGTGTCTTGAAATTCACTAGAATGAACCTGACCAATGACCATGGTTAAAAAAGAAGTCTGATGGCAACTTCTTAGAATAGAACCATTTACTTAACAACTTCCTTCCTTCCACTAATCTATTTCTATCTGGTCCATGGCCACATATAGTTCCTGCTTTCTTTCTTTGAACTCCTTCATCTTGAGTTTTGGAACAAATGCAGTATATTTATATCTTTCTCAGATTGTCAGCATTATTTTCAACATTCCAGTTGATAAAATATTTAGTTTATGAGTTTGGTATTTATTTATTTATTTATTTAAACCAATTTTGGTATGCTTTTGTAACCTAAAGTTCCTAAGACTCATCAACCAAGAGATATAAATGAGGTCACATTAACGTCAATATGGAATAGTTACAGAAAATTCCACTCAGGTGTTATCTTCTGCCTGCACAACAACAGGATTTCATCCCCCTGAAAAGTCTTACTAGGTATTGTTGAGACTCCTTAGGGAGTGTGTCACACTTGTTCAGTACTGATCTTAAATATCACATTATTGTTGTTTTACTCCCACGTCTCCACTGTTGACTGATTGTATCAACTTGTCCCCATCATTCTGATGTATTTCTCCTGATTATGATATTTCAATGCAGCCCAAACAACAGACTTTAAAGGCACCAATTTTCTTGCAGTCATTATAATGATGTTTATGAAGAAACGAGACTCAAGAGGCGACATCCTGTATGATTTAATTAATATGATATTCTAGAAAAGGCAAAACTATGGGTACAAAGAACAGATAAGTATTTGCCAGGGGCTACTAAAGAAAATGGCTGACTACAAAAGTGGCAGGAAGGATGTTTTGTGGGTTATGGACTATACCTCGATTGTGGTTGTAGATACTCAATTTTATGCATTTGTCAAGACTCATAGAAATACACACACACACACACACACACACACACACACACTTATTAAAAAATTTCATTTTATATACAGAGAGAGTGCACAAGCAGGAGAAAGGGCCAGAAGGAAGGGGAGAGAGAGAATCTTAAGCAGGCTCCATGCTCAGCTCAGAGCCCAATGTGGGTTTCAATCCCATGACCCAGGTATCATAACCTAAGCTGAAATCGTGTTGCCACTTAACCGACTGAGACATCTAGGCACCTCGGACTATATATTCATCGTTTGTAAATTTTACCTCAATTAAAAAATATGCTTCTCTGAAAACATTTCCTTTACCTTCTGCCTAACTACATAGTGGAATACAAACAACCTCTGTGGCTGAGTTGGATATTCAGAGAAAAGAAAAAAAATATAATAATCCTTTTCTCATTCTTTTGGCCTCATTCCCATACTTTGTCCTCCTCTCTTTATCCAAAACAGAAAATTTTATGTAAATTTACTCATAACAATAGATTCCTTGGCCCAATGATTATAGCTCTAAATACACAAGAAAAACAACAATTTAAATTTTCTTAAATTTAACTGAAAACAGCCTAAGCTTCACTGCAAAAATTGTTAATTAATAATGTTCAACTTCAATTGGTAGGTTGTATAATAATTTTGTTTAAAAAAGGCCCATTTGCAGGGATGGGTTAAATGGGTTATGGGCATTAAGAAGGGTACTTGTTGGGATGATCACTGGGTGTTATATTTAAGTGATGAATCACTGGGTTCTACTCTTGGAAACCAATATTATATCATATGTTAACTAATTTGAATTTAAATAAATTAATTAAAAAAAAAGACCCATTAGACTGACTTCACATACAGCTCTTTGTAGTAGTGAATTTGCAACAGATGGATAGTCCAACAACTATACAGGCCTGTATCCCAAGATAACATTTCTGCTATCTTGATCTTAGTCTCTGCTTTGAACACCTCCCAGAAGGTGTTCTTTACATCTTCAATGAATTATCAACATTAAAATGCTTTTTATATATAATAGAAATCTTTCTCATTTAAACCCACTCGCTATTCTTCTTCTTCTTCTTCTTCTTTTTTTTTTTTTAGAGTTTCAAATAGGTCTTATCTCTTTGTATTTAAAAAACTTTCAAATGTGTGAAACAATTAAGATGTCTTTCTTCAATACTCTTTCCTTCAGCCTGGAGACCTCCTATATATGATATGATTTTTATTTTCCTATAGCAGCTTGATCCCAGTTTCTTATCTAGTTTATTATCATTGCTATTTTTATTAATAGTTGTATTTATTTATTTTTCACATTTTCTTAAATATTACTGCCCAGAACTGAACACAGTTCTTCAAGAGATCTGACCAGAAGAGATCAGAAATAGCACAGCATTCATTGCAGATATTATGTTTCTATTCATGTAATTTGAGATCAGAATGGATTTTTTTTTTACATTTTCATGGCTCAGTGATCATTATTATTATTATTTTGTAGATTCTGGTGTAATTTTTCTTTCTATCCCAGCATCATTGATTGAGAAATTTAGTCAATATACATTAAAGATCCTTGCTTAAGTCAATGGATAAAATATTGTCTTAAAGCATAGGATGAAAGAAAATACCCCCCAATATCAGTGTGATCCATTAATTGAAAATGGATATAGTTGTTAAATCATATACAAATTCATCTAATTGTGAAATCATTTAATTCCTATTTCTCCCTAGTATTCATAAGGATATCATGAGAACTTATATTTCTTACCAAAATCTGATTATTTCTTGTTCGTTGCATTTTTCTGATTTTCCAGTCTAGTAAGCCTGTCAAAAAAGAAAATTAATTTAGTCTAACAAGGTTTTTATTTAGTCAATCCATAGTACTAATCACTGCTTTCTTTTCCCGTTGCTTGCAACCCATTCTTTTAACTATCAATTCTAAATTTGTGCCTGAGATCGATGTGAATAGTCAGATTTTCAAAATATCAATGCTTTTCTTTTTGAAAATCAAAATTCCAATTTTTCCATCTCCAGTCTCATGGAGGCTTTTCTGTTTTCAATTAATCTTGATGTGTTTTTCCCTCTTCAAAGAATATTCTACAAGTGAAAAGGAATTAAATAAGAAAGTGAACATTTTTCACTAGTCTATTAAAGTCCTAACAAGTAATTCATAAAAACCAACAAGAAAATGACAAATGCCTGATGAAAAAATACGCAAATAATGTGGACACCCCTTAAATAAAATAAAAAGAAATGCTTTAAATGAGCATAAAAATCACACATTTAAATAACAAATTGCCATTTCTCACCTATAAATTTACCAAAATTTATTCATTTCTTTAATTTATTGAAAAAGTTTTGAATTGTTTACTTTATGTCAATGATTCTCATTCTGGGGGTTGGGGATTCAGTGGCATGAAATATAGATATTGAGACATTTTCTTGTCTTCCTGGCATTCAAATTATAATCCAAGATGAAGAAGATGAATAGAGCATGAATTCTATAAGTTAAGTTATTTCTGATAGTGATAAGAACAATGAAGAAGTCACAATGGTATAGAGAGGCACTGAGATGGCTGTTTCAACTTTCTTTGTCTGGTATCTTTAAGAAGTGTACGTAATTCAGCTAAAATTCCAGTTATGTGAAGAAAGCAAACACATGGGGATTCAGGGGAAGAATGGTACAAGGGGACATAGTTTGAAGGCTTTAAGACAAGGGATCAAAAGAAGGCTAATGTGGCTGATACACAGTGAATGGTGGAGAGAGGGATAGGAACAAAATTAGAGACAGTCAAGGGTCATATTGCATGGATTCCACAGTGATGAACAACAAGGGGTTCAATTAAAGTATAAATAGAAATAGCTAAAGATTGTTATAATTTGATCTGTCCTTTGAAAAACAATCATTTTTACTGCTATGTTGAGAATTTACTGTAATAGCCAAGTGTGTAAACAAGGAGAATGGTAGTAGGCTTAAATAGTAATCAAGGTAAGAGATAATGAAGTCTTGGACTATTGTGCTAACATTGGAGATGGTGATAAATGGATGGGTATGACTATGTTCTGAAGGTAGAGCTAACAGCTCTTTTCTGATGGTTTGTATGTGGACTGGAGGTAATCCAAAAAATGAAGCCATATTCCTAAGATTTATGCTGAACAACTGAATAAATGATGGGGACATTAACTGAGAAGGGAAGACTGGAGAATGCTGGATCAATCTTCCATGTCTTTTAGTTTTAGCTTTCAGTTTTTGAATGGTCCCTTTTGTGCATCAATCTATTTTTGTTTCATAAAGAAATATTTTTTATCATTCTGAAGTATTAATTGTAGTGTCTTTAAAGTTCTCTTCTGTTTGCATTAATAAATTGATTTTTCTGGTCTTGGTTCTGTAATGTGTTGTTGTGTAGTAACGTTTTGACTCCAGTGTTTAGTGATTGCTGATTATAGGATCTTCTATGTAATGTTGAGATTCTTTTCTGACCAGTCTCTGAATTACATCAGCAATGATTGTCAATGAGGAAGGATCCTGCTTGTGGTAAGATGAATCAACAGCTGGTTTTCTAGGAATGAGGGCTCCTGGACTTTTCAAGCAACTTGGGACACTGCCCTGAATTGTGTTACATTTGTTCATACTTAACATTTCTGTCTTGGGCAGTTATTTCTGCTGCTTTGTTACTTGATTTGATCACCCCAGGCCTTGTTTTTGTTTTCTAACAATATTAGTTGCTTTCCCTGAGTCTGGCATAACTCACTGTGCTGAGAGGCACTGTATAACTCTCAGCTTTCTATTTGTTGTAACCTCAGCAAAAATGTGGGCCTTCTATTGAACCGTTATTTAACACATTGTTTTTTTAGACACAAAAACAACAAAAACCAAAGATTTAAAGTTGTATGGTCTCCATCTATCCTTTAGACCATGCCATTAGGTCTTCTGTCTAAATTATTGATTGGAGTTGGAGTTCTGGCTAAGATACTGGTATTTCTCTAGTCAGCTGACAAAAATCTGTGCTAATATTTTTGTCATGCTTCACTCCAGTCTCATAGTTGAAGTTCAGGGCATATAAGTGTAGCAATCTGTCCTCATTTCTAGCCCTCACTTAGATTTCCTCCCATTTGGCTATTTGGGGATTCTTAGAGAAGGAGAGGAAGAAGGAGCTATAACAATTCCTGACCATTGTATAGGGATGGTACCTGTAGTGTTTAAAAATCTCAGGCTTAGATATATCTCTTTTTTTTCATTTTTTAACATACAATCACCATAATTATTTTATGGTATAAATTATGGGATAATTTTTCTTGAGAGCTTTGAGATCTCTTTGGGAAACTTTCTCACCAGAGTCTCATGACAAAATTATTTCTGTGGTTACCCCCAATTTTTAATATAGTAAACTTTCCATATTACAACTATAAAATTGAACAATTTTTAAATTTTTATTAATTTATTTTGAGAGAGAGAGAGAGAGAGAGAGAGAACATGCACATGCAAGGAGGGAAGGGGCAGAGAGAGAGGGAAAGAGAATCCAAGCAGGCTCCATGCTATCAAGGCAGAACTGGATGTGGGGCTTGATCCCATGAACTGTGAGATCAGCAGAAATCAAGAGTTGGACACTTAAGCACCTGAGCAACCCAGGCACCCCTAAAATTTAATAATTTTTAAGTGTAAAAGATAGGATACTAATTACAAAATGGGTGCAGAATATAGAAATATATAGTTAAAAATAATCTACAATATCAATACATGGAAAATCAAAAGTATAAGAATTTCTAATAAGCCAGTAATTTTCTTCCCTTCTTTCATTCTGTTTATTGAATAGAAGTGTTAATTTGTTTCAGAAATAATTAAAATATTAACAAATAAGTGACAAGATTTTCTTGGAGTCCCATAATATTATATTTTACTGTATGCCGGCTACATTGTCGGTTAGCATATTCAATTTTTACACATTTAAAATACTATTATTGTTAGAAGTTTATAATTTATATACTCACCAAAATTATGACATATGAATTATCCAACTTTGTGTTACTTTTATTTATCTTTCCGTCTCCTCTTTTCTCCTAGAGAATTCTGATTAATATTATACCTCCAAGGGGAGCCTGGGTAGCTCAGTTGGTTAAGCGTCCAACTCGTGATTTCAGTTCAGGTTGTGATCTCACAGTTTGTGAGTTCGAGACTGGCAGCAGGCTCTGCACTGATAGTGTGGAGACTGCTTGTGATTCTCTCTTTCCCTCTGTCTCTCTGCCCCTTCCCTGCTCATCCTCTCTCTCAAACTAAACTTAAAAAATATTCTACCTCCAATTTTTAAAATCTTTTTAATATTACAAATATGGAAATATATTTCTCTTCAGTTTGCTTTTTCATATACACGATACATCACATACTGCTCATTATTGGTGTATAGAAACACAACAGATTTCTGTATATTGATTTTGTATCCTGCACTTCACTGAATTCATTTATAAGTTCCAGCAATTTTTTTGGGGGTGGAGTCTTTCAGATTTTCTACCTATAGTGTGGTATCTTAATTTCAAAAGAAATTAAGAACACAATCCCATTTACAACTGCTCCAAAAATAATAAGATACCTAGGAATAAACCTACTCAAAGAGGTGAAATACTTGTACTCTAAAAATTATAAAATATTGATGAAATAAATTGAGGAGGACACAAAGAAATGGAAAGACATTCCACGCTCATGGATTGGAAGAACAAATATTGTTAAAATGTTAAAATTGTTAAAATGTCCTACTACCCAAAGCAATCTACAGATTTAATGCAGTACCTATCAAAATACCAAAAGCATTTTTCACACAGCTAGAACAATTCTAAAATCTGTATGGAACCACAAAAGACCCTATATAGCTAAAGCAATCTTGAAAAAGAAAAGCAAAGCTTCTGGGGCGCCTGGGTGGCGCAGTCAGTTAAGCGTCCGACTTCAGCCAGGTCACGATCTCGCGGTCCGTGAGTTCGAGCCCCGCGTCGGGCTCTGGGCTGATGGCTCAGAGCCTGGAGCCTGTTTCCGATTCTGTGTCTCCCTCTCTCTCTGCCCCTCCCCCGTTCATGCTCTGTCTCTCTCTGTCCCAAAAATAAATAAACGTTGAAAAAAAAAAAAAAAGAAAAAAAAAAAAAGAAAAGCAAAGCTGGAGACATCACAATTCCAGACTTGAAGTTATATTACAAAGCTGTTGACATCAAAACAGTACAGTATTGGCACAAAAATAGACATGGATCAATAGGACAGAATAGAGAACCCAGAAATGGACCCACAAACGTATGGCCAACTAATCTTTGACAAAGCAAGAAAGAATATCCAATGGGAAAAAGACAATCTCTTCAACAAATGCTGTTGAGAGAACTGGAGAGCAACATGTAAAACAATGATACTAGACCACTTTCTTATACCATGAACAAAAAAAAAATTCAAAATGGATGAAAGACCTAAATGTAAGTCCTGAAATTATTAATATCCTAGAAGAGAACACAAGCAGTAACTTCTCTGACATCAGCTGTAGCAAATTTCTTCTAGATAGGTCTTCTGAGGCGAGGGAAACAAAAGTAAAAATGAACTATTGAGAATATATTGAAATAAAAACTTCTGCACAGTGAAGGAAACAATTAACAAAACTAAAAGGCAACCACCGAATGGAGGAAGTTATTTACAAATGCCATATTTAATAAAGGGTCGGGTTTCAAAATCTATAAAGAACTTATCAAAGTCAATACCCAAAAAACAAATAATCCAGCTAAAAAATGGTCAGAAGACATGAACAGACATTTCTCAAAGAAGACATTCAGATGACCAACAGACACATGAAAAAAATGTGATCATTGATCATCAGGGAAATGCAAATCAAAACTACAATGAGATATCACCTCATACCTGTCAGAACAGCTAAAATCAAAAACACAGATTAACTAACTAGAATTTAAATAAAAAATTGAAAACAAAAAGAAACCAAAAAAATAAAAACCACAAGAAAGAACAAGTGTTGGTAAGGGTGTGTAGACAAAGGAATCCTTGTGTACTTTTTGGTGGGAATGCAAATTGCTATAACCAATGTGGAAAACAGTATGGAGGTTCCTCAATAAATAAAAAAAATAGAACTGCTGTATGATACAGTAATTGCACTACTGAGTATTTACCCAAAAGATACAAAGCCACTAACTCAAAGGGATACTTGCACTTCTCCATTTATCACAGCATTATTTACAATAGCCAAATTATGTAAAAGCAACCCAAGTGACCAGGGATAGATCAGTGGATAAAAAAGATGTGTTTGTATATATAAGGGAATATTATTCAACCATAATAAAGAATGAAATCTTGCCTTTTGCAACACCACGGATGGAGCTGGAGAGTATACTGCTAAGTGAAATAAGTCAGTCAGAGAAAGACAAATACCATATGATTTCACTCATATGTGGAATTTAAGAAACAAAAAATAAATGAGAAAAGGGGGAAAAAGAGAGATAGACAAACCAAGAAACAGACTCTTCATTACAGAGAACAAATTGATGGTTACTATAGGGGAGTCAGGGGGGATGGGCTAAATAGGTGATGGAGACTGAAGAGTATACTTGTCACGATAAACACCAGATGATGAATGGAATTGTTGAACCACTTTATTGTACACCTGAAACTAATATAACACTGTATGTTAACTAACTGGAATTAAAATAAAAACTTACAAATACTTCACATGCCTCCATCTGTATTGATACATATAATTCTAACTTATTATTTGCAATCCCTTCAGAATATTATATAGCTTATGTAAGTATACCTAATGTATTTTTTCCTTTTCTTATTTATGTTCAGTCAGACAATACTTGCAATAAATACTGTTGCATAGATAGGCTGATAGATACCCAGAAGTGGCTTAGATCAAAATAAGCGCATTGAAATTATATTACTAAACATTTCCTGATTATTTTTTCCATGTACTTCAACACTGTATGAGAGGACTCTTGGCTCTGCACCCCTACCAGCACTATTAAATTTTTCATCATCTAATGAGAATGTATATATCATATTTGCTCTACTTTCACCCTAAACCTTAAAGGAAGCAAGGTTTTCTTTACCCTTTTATATTTGCAGTTCTATTTTAAAATTGTTTATACCTTTGTGCATTTATTTTATTTATTGACTGCTTAATTTGTAAAAACATCTTTGCACATTTTGGCTATAAATATTTTGTATATTATGTGTATGTTTAGTGTTTGTTTATTTTTTGAGAAAGAGAGATAGAGACAGCACATGAGTGGGGGAGGGGCAGAGAGAGAGGGAAACACAGAATCCGAAGCAGGTTCCAGGCTCTGAGCTCCTGAACAGCAAGATCTTGACCTGAGCCAAAGTCTGTTGTTTAGCCAACTGAGCCACCCAGGTGCCTTAATATGCATTTTTAATTAACCAGATTTTTGTATTAAATAGTAGAAATCTTATATTACACATTATTTGTAACACATTTTTGTTACCTATGATTAAGATTATGATGTTAATTAAGGGTAATTAGAGTGTTGGAAAATGCCATAATTAATGGTGGTGAATAACTGCAAACATAGCTTCACCATAATTTACTTACCCATTTGACTTATATTGTCATAGACTTTTGTTAGCATGAAAAATAATGCCCATCATAAAGCAATTACTCTTTTACCCATTATATTTTTAGTCTAGGATCTTAGAATGAGAATCCCTGGATCCAAACACATGAACATCTTATGCATTTTAATAAGCATTCCTAATAAATATGAAAGTTTTTGTTTCCACTTTCTTCTTTTATAGTGCCTCCATTGAAAGTAATTTAATTGGGAAATTAATATTTCTTCATATTATAGTGCTTTAAAATATACTTTGTTTCACTTGATCTTTGTATAAAATCAAGTATTTCTGTTTTGCTTAATGGTTACTTCCTCTATAACTCCAATGGCGATCAGATTCATGTTATTTTTTTCCCTTCTGAGTGATAACTCCCCTTGTGCTAATATGGTGAAAATGATACTGCATGTTTGATAAATAACCAGCTTAGAAGGTTTTAAAAAAGAAAGATTTATATTCCCATGTTAGTATTTAAGTAATAATATTTAAGTAATATATAAATTAAGGGTAACTTTCCAAGGACGCCCCTGGATCAAAAATGTGTGTTTATGGTTTCTCCCATGATGTCCCCAATCCCTGACTTCCTCGGTCTGCCTTCCTCACTTAATTAAGGTCTCTGCTCAAATATCACGTTTTTCTCACCACCCTCCATACCGGAGCCTTCTGTCCTTCTTCTTCCCTACCTATTCTGCTTTTTCTTTACATCAGATGCTACACGGAAGACAGTAACATTGTTTTGTGTAATTGTGCTGAGTTTGCTTTTTTGGCACTATAACTATCTGCACCATGAGAATAAGGATTTTGTCCAATGTACTTTTTTTTTTTTTTAACGTTTATTTATTTTTGGGACAGAGAGAGACAGAGCATGAACGGGGGAGGGGCAGAGAGAGAGGGAGACACAGAATCGGAAACAGGCTCCAGGCTCTGAGCCACCAGCCCAGAGCCCGACGCGGGGCTCGAACTCACGGACCGCGAGATCGTGACCTGGCTGAAGTCGGACGCTTAACCGACTGCGCCACCCAGGCGCCCCTGTCCAATGTACTTATTGCTACATTTGAACACCTAAAATACTTTCTGGCCATTACAGGTGCTCCATAGATATTTGTTAAATTAATGAATATCTGCCAAATCAATTGTTTGATTTTGTTCAAGTATTTATTATTTCAGAGTAAATTTTACACTCACTTTCATGTGGGTAGAGAATATGCCGACAGAGAGATTGTAGGTCTTTTTTTGTTTCCTTATACCTTTGAATATTAAAAATTCTTTAAAAACACTTGGAAACATGAACAACTTAATTTGGGTGAAAGACATATTTCCTTTTGAACGTGGATATTTTAGTGATTAACACAAAGAAAAGAAAATACAAACTCTCCTGTTGTCATTGTTCTATGATCTTGGTGAGCAGCTTATCGTAGTTTGGACAACCACATACTATGTGATAATATAGTATTGCCATGTAGAGATGGCTGTAGTTGAACAGGGAAATTCTAACAGCAATGTTTTAAAGAAAGGTTTTGAAAAGATTTTAGAATCATGCATAAAACCACAAGCTGAAATCTGTTATTCATTATATATAATCTTAAGAGCTGCTCAGAGTTTGGGTTGTGATTGGTTGGCATGTTGGCATTTAACATTCCACATGACCTACAGGCACAGCTAGAAATGCTGTTTAATGTTTTGAATCACCACTTTTATTACCCGAACTTTAAAAAAAAATGCCCCATGCAATAAATGCTTTTGATTTATATTAAAATGCAAAAGGAATCTAATATAAAATAATTATAGCCTCATAATATTTTTAGTTCTGGACAACCACTCCCCCAGTCTGAAATATTTTATGGTTTACATGATATAAGGCAGATTACTTATACATAGATACCACCATGTGTCCTAATTATTGATAGGCAGAGATTTTCCTTTATCACCAGTTTGTTTTCATTTATTCTTTTTACTTCGAGTTTCTCATCTTTGCATCTATGTGCCTGTCTATCTGTCGATCTATGTATCCATCCATCCTCACTATCAAAATTGGAAGGGGTGCTTATAGCAACAAATTAGAATAATTTAACAAACCAGTATTAACCATCAAAGTGTTCCATAATTGATTGACTGGATCTTTTTAGATTCATAGCTTAGATACCTGAGGAGTTCAGCTATTCTCCTCTATTCATTCAGATAAACTCCTTCCATGTTAACATTAGCCAGGATCAAATCAGATTAGCTGTCAGGGTGAACACAGCTCTGAATAATAATAGGATAAAATAAAAATAAGTGTATGAGTGATAATTCAAGGATTTTACTGCTAGGGATGTGCTACAAATTGTGTTCTAGCTTTCAAGCAATCAATGTGAGGAGAACAGTTCAGCTCTAAGATTTATGTCTGAGGTGTTTTTTTTTTTTCCAGACCTTTGTGGAGCTTTAGAGGGCTGCTTTCTTAGTTACTAGTGTTTCCTAAAGAGACACTAGCACTCTTAAGGCCTAAAACAATAGCTAACATATTGCAAAAAGGAGTGTGTGTGTGTGTGTGTGTGTGTGTGTGTGTGTGTGTGTGAAATGTTTAGAAAACTGTCTTAATACTTATCTATGCTTAGAAGGGGAAAGAGAAAATATATGGAGATTCTCATGTTTGTATAATGGTTTACTGAATTGATTTGGTTTGCTGAAAAGCTTTTAATGCTGAAAAATTCCAGGGGTTTTCTTCAAGGACTATCCCCAATATTATATCATTTCCTAGGAAATTTATGAACTATGTTAACGCAAGTTTCATGTATCTTTTAAGGAATTCTTAAAAACAAAGTATGCCATAAATAGCCTCCAAAAGCATATCTGGTTTATTTTTCTTTTTTAAAGTGCTATGTGAGGAAGAAGGTAAATACCTTTATCTTTGATATCTAGGGGAGGAGATTACATAACTCTTTTTAGCAAAATAAATTTCCTTAGTAGCTTGGTAAAAAGTTTTCTCTTTGGTAAAAGTTCTCAGTTTAATTTAAACTTTTTACCACTTGTCTTGGGTTTTACTTGCTTTCTGGGCACATAGAAAATCTTCTCAGGGTTTCTGGGTTTCTGTTGCCTTTATGGCAAAGTGCTCCAAAGTAATCAATATTGTATTAAAATTGCAGGTTAGGTGATTAAATATGTTTTTCAAAATGTAAGCCGCTTGTAATAATGTTTGTTCATATGAAAGTGAAAAACTATATTGCATCTAGCAAATTTTCAGAATCTATGCATTTACTTTTGTAAATTTGTCTTAATATTTCCATGAAAAATTGCTATGTGTTTTTGTCCATAAGGAGTAGGTGGGAAAAGCCACATGATTTTAGACTTTATTGCAGACTGGGAAAGTTATAGCTCTCTTGTGATCACAATTTTAAAATACAAAAGTTGTTTTCATAAAATCACTTTTGTGTCCTTTCAGTCTCAACCATATAATGTTTATATATTTGTGTGGTTTTATTTTATTGTAGGTGGTACAGGGAGGATTCAGACATGATTCAGCTGTTTTGAAATCATCGCAGGCAACTGCCAATGCTGTATTTAAGAGCCTATCAAATCTGTTACTTGGATTTTGCAAATTATTGGCAGACATCTAGTTAATTGTAGGTGTGCAACATAACAAAACAACAAAACAAATCAGACCACTGTTGGTCATTGATCAGTGTCTCAGTATCTGATCATCATGATGAGTGAAAAACGCTGAATCAAATTGAAATGGTTGATTTCACAGCACCTTTAAGAAATGCATTATCTGTACATCTCACAAGAATAGAAAATGCTAGTGTTGTGTGGGTTAAAATACATTAATTCCACATAAAGCACTCTACAAAAGAAAAGGATATTTGATTTGTATGGCTTTAAAGTTTTAACAGATGAGTCTATCCCTGTGAGACCACAGACCATTTACCATCACTAGATTGATTTCTTTCAATGCTAAAGGCTTGATGGTACTTTTCAGTACAGTTCATTGTAAGTAGAATGGTACTTCAGATACACATTAACTAAAGAGCCTTCAGAGGCTGTATTAAGGAGATGAAATTCTGCGGCAGAGGGAAAAGTAGCATTTCCTAAGAAGCAAAATTCTTGATAAGGTTTATATAAATGAAAATATTACAACAATTTCTAAGTTTCTTTGTAGGAATTGAAATAATCAAATAGTCTTGTGGTTAGCGCAACATTAATTTGTTCTAAGAAAAAGTAATTTTTAGTATTTTTTAGTGTTTTAATTTGTTAAATGTGCATTCTGCAATTTTTTTTTCTGAAGCTATTTTGCTTGCAAGATGGATACATTTGCAAGATGGCTATCACAAATGACAACTGATATCAATTAAAGGGAACATGTATTAAGAAATTAAAATCAGGATGCGCACATGGCTCAGTCAGTTGAGAGTCTGACTCAGGCCATGATCTCAGAGTTCATGAGTCTGAGACCTGCTTCAGACTCTCTGCTGTCAGCAAAAAGCCTGCTTCAGATCCTCTGTCCCCCTCTTGCTGCCCCCCCTCAACAATAAATACACATTAAAAAAGAAAGAAATTGAAATCTAAGGATACTATAAAAGGACATTTTTATTTTATAAATCTCCATTTAAATTTTAGATGACATGAGATTGAGAGAGACAATTATGTAAGATAAAGACACCACATTAAAACAATAGTTATCTTTGGATGTGAGAATTTTGGCACATTTCAGTTTTCTTTAATGCTTTCTTCCATTTTCCACATACTTACTTTAGAAATCAGAAAAATAAATCTATTAAAACATGATGATTTTAAGGAGGACAACCAGTTAGAGTCATCATCCAGCAGAAATTTTGCCAAATTAACTGCACCCTATCAAAGGGTAACTTCCTGGGAGAAGAGCTGAAGACTATAAAATTTCTTTTGAACAGAACCACATAACACGAATGAATGTAGGTGTTATATTAATTTTTAAATACAATTATTCCCAAATGTGTTTAAATGCACTAGGTTATTAGTGACTGAAAAATTAAACTTAATAATCATGTTCATTTTACTATGTTATCAAAATTAGATAATTTCCTATTTCCCATGTCACTTTGTCACTTTGGGCTATAAAGTATATATATGTTATGTGTGTGTGTGTGTGTGTGTGTGTGTGTGTGTGTGTGTGTATATAGTGTGTGTGTGTATATATATATATATATACACACACACACATATATTTATATATAAATATATTTTTGTATATATTTGTATCTGGTATATTTTTGTATATTTTTGTATATATTTGTAAATATTGTATATATATAAAATAATATTTATATACATACATGTATATATACACATATATATGTATATATATACACACATATATATGTATATATATGTGTGTGTGTATATATATATTTAACATAATATTTATATACATACATGTATATATACACATATATATATGTATATATATACACATATATATGTATATATATACATATATATGTATATATATGTGTGTGTATATATATACATTTAACATAATATTTATATACATACATGTATATATACATACATATATGTGTATACATACATGTATACATACATATATACATACATGTATATACACACATATATGTATATGTGTGTGTATATATTTAACATATTTATATACATACATGTATATATATACACATATATGTGTATATATATACACACATATATGTATATATATGTGTGTGTGTGTGTGTGTGTGTGTGTATATATATATATATATATATATACATTTAACAGATGAGTCTGTCCCTGTGAGACCATAGACATACATATGTATATTCACGGGGGACAGGGTGGAACTTCTTGTACTTTAGTCCATCCAAATTGGATTTGTTCTTATTTCCTGGTCGCCTCTTTCAATAAGAGTTCTCCACATTGATTATGTCCTCTTCTGAACTTCTTCAGTGCTTATGGTCTGAACTGCCCAATTGGGTAACTGGTGTGTAGAATTTATGTTCCAGTGCATGCCAGCTCTGTCTCTTCAAAGATACAAAAAGTCCTTATAGTTCTGATACCCATTTTCCCCCCAGTCTCCCTACCATGGTAGACAAAAAATATTTATTGATAGACTGACTTGAAAGAATGTTTTGATATCATGTTGATTTATTACGGTAACATGCAGACTGTCCCACTTTCCAATGTAAATAACAATTTTCTATTCCCAATGAACATTCACTGTTTACTGTCTTAGAAAGATATTCATCTTATTATGGAATTAAATATTTTGATTATTAAAATCTGATTTAGTTTACTCTGGCTTAAATTTAATCCTGCAAAACAGACTTTCCTTCTATGAATTTATCATTAAAATCCCCATAAGAGAGAAAGAGTAAAGAAAACAAACAACTTGAATATACTTCAGCTAAACTACTGTCAAATTATGGGAGGAGTTGTCATAATTATGAATGTGATGGCATGATTTTATGCCAAACAAGCAAACTATCAATAAGCAAATAAATCCCAGGAAACTAGATCTCACCTTATGATACATGGGCTTTGCCTCACAAATAAGAGTAGCCTTGCTAATTGTTTCCTCCATCAGTGTCTGTCTCTTGTTTTAAAAACCCACTTTCTATAACAAAAATTTAGCTGCAAGCGCTGCTTTTGGGTTGCCTAAAAAATTGGTGTCTTTCTCGGGGTACCTAGGTGGTTTAGTAAGCTAAGTGCTTGACTCTTGATTTCAGCTCAGATTATGACATCACAGTTTGTGAGACTGAGCTCCATGTAGGGCTTTGTGCTGACAGTGCTCTCCCTCTCTCTCTCTCTCTCTCTCTCTCAAAATAAATAAACATTAAAAAAAATGATCTCTCTCAATTAATGGCTTTCTACATCTCTTTATATTTTGAGATGTACAAAAAAAGACAAAATTGTCAGACACTCGGAGCAAACCATTTAATTATGAGTCATTCTCAGCAACAATGAACTTTCTCAGAGCCAGAGGAGGGGGAGACACTCGGTGACAAGGCTGGAGAGGACAATTTGTTGTGACTGTTGTGCTTTACTGGATGAGAGACTCTCTGTTGGAAAGGGGTTTGTAGGACCAGCACCTCAGAAGGAAAGCTGAGCTACAATGAATCCATGCTAGGAATGGCACCCTGCCTGGGGCAGTGAAAATCAGCCTTCCCTTGAGATGCAGTGTTGAACAGGGGATTTGATTTCATTTGAATGATGAGTGAGGGAAGTTGAGGCAAATCTGGAATGTCACTTTCCAATAGACAGTTTGTGTGGAGACTGCCTGCTTACAAGATGGAGCCCATAAAAAATATCACAAGAGATGTGGCAGAAATTCACAGTTTCAAAATTCACTATTTTAAGAAAAGTTTATCATCAAGGAAAAGTATATTCTCAACAAAATACAAAAACTCCTATGAAGAAACAAAAATGAAAACTATAAGGGGCAATTAAAAGACATTGGGAAGAGATGAAAGCTTTCCAAATGATTTAAGATTTAATAATTAAATTAAAATTCATACTCAGAGACAGCAATAACAAGATTGTTTCAGATAGGCAAAATTCAAACAGTATGCTATGGAATTTCAAAATTACAATAAACTAAGAAACAAATCAAAGTAAAGGATTCAAGAGTGGAAAAAGAAAACAACTATAAGCTAGAAATCCAGATAATTCGAGAAATACCGAGTATTATTGAATGAGTGTATGTATGCTGGCGGCGGGGGGTAGTTGGGTAGTTGTAGAGTGTGTGATTAAATAGTCTAAGTTATAGGAATAATAGCAAAGAGTTTTTAGTTCCTTTACATTGAGGCAAAATATAGATTTAAACATATATATTAATTACATACCAAGAAAATAAAAATCATTAGAGAAGTAAAGCAAAGATAATAAAAAATTAAAACAGAAAATTGTGACAGAAACTACAAAGATTCTAAAATGGGACAAAACAAATCTATATGTTATTTAGAATAAATAAATCTAAAGCAATATGCCAAAAAGATAAAAAATATTAGAATCAGTCCTTGTGTGCCAGATGTATGCAAATAAAAAGGAACATTAAAAAAAAAGCCCACAGGGATGATGCTAGTCTAAAGTAGGTTTTCTGTCACAAATAAGAAATAGAACATAATTACATATTGATAACATATGCAATTTATTTTGGGGCAGAAATGATAAAAAGAAAGGTAAATTTTTTGTTACATAGTGTGGTAGTCTAAAATCCAAGGCAATCCCCAGTGACCTCTAGCTTTATGTAGTGTCCTACTCTTGAGTGTGGGCAAAGTCTTTTACCTGATGAGCTTTCACCCTCACAATTACCTTAGGTTGTAGGGCAAAATTAAAGATGTAGTTATGGACCCAAATAGACTGAGTTCAAGATAGGGAGATTATTTACATTACTCTGACATAACCAGAAAGGGTTTTAAAATATGTGTAATTTAAGAAACAAAACAAAGACAAAAAGAGACAAACAAAAAAAAGAGACTCTGAAATATAGAGAACAAACTGATCATTATCAGAGGGAAGGTAGGGAGGGGGATGCGTGAAACAGGTGATGGAGATTAAGAATACACTTATCGAGGGGCGCCTGGGTGGCGCAGTCGGTTAAGCGTCCGACTTCAGCCAGGTCACGATCTCGCGGTCCGTGAGTTCGAGCCCCGCGTCGGGCTCTGGGCTGATGGCTCAGAGCCTGGAGCCTGTTTCCGATTCTGTGTCTCCCTCTCTCTCTGCCCCTCCCCTGTTCATGCTCTGTCTCTCTCTGTCCCAAAAATAAATAAACGTTGGAAAAAAAAATTAAAAAAAAAAAAAAAAAAAAGAATACACTTATCGTGATGAGCACTGAGTAATGTATAGAATTGTTGAATCACTATATTGTACACCTGAATCTAATATAACACTGTATGTTAACTCTGATGGAATAGCATTTAAAAAAAAGAAATTAATTAGAAAAGGAAGAAAATTCTGCAATATACTATAAAATCAATGAACCTTAAGGACATTATGTTAAGTGAAATTAGCCACGCACAAAAAGACAAATATTTATGATTCCACTTATAGGAGGTATCCAAGGTATTCAAGTTTATAGTGACAGAAAATAGAAGAGTTGATTTCCAGGGGTTGGGGCAGGAGAGGAAAGGGGAGTTGATGTGTAATTGGTGTAGAGTTTCAGTTTTGCAAAATAAAGAGTTCTGGAAATGGATGGTGGTGGTGGCAGTACAACAATGTTAATTTAATTAATACTACTGAATTGTGCACTTAAAAATGGTTAAGATAGCAAACTTTATCTTATGTGCATTTTACTTCAATAAAAATACTGAAAAATTTCTTTAAAAAAAAAGAACTGGACTTTTTCTAGAGAGAGAGAGATTCGAAGCTTAAGATGCATTTGGCATCAGAGAAATTCTCCTTTGGTGGCCACATGGTAAGGAATGTGGAAGGCCACTAGGATTTATGTGCAGCTCATGGATGACAATCAGTAAGAAACCATGGACTTTAGTCACTAGGAGCTAGCAACCTGAATGAGTGTGGGAGTGATCATTCCTTGGAGCTTCCAGAAGGGAACACAGCCCAGCTAACACCTTGGTTTTAGCCTTATAAGATTGTGAGCAGAGAACTTAACCACACCATGCATGGACTTCTGATAAACAAATTTGAGAGTTAAAAATAAGTACTCTTTTAGGTCACTGAGTTTCTGACAATTTCTTACATAGCAATAGAAAATTAATACACATATAAATAAAGTGTTCTAAATTGCTGAATTCAGGGTATCAGTACAAGGTCAGCAAACTATTATGGAAAAACAGATAAGATAGAGAGAGGAATTCAGAGTGCTTGTACTAAACAGTAATGAGCCAAAATCTCAGTTGAAACCCAACAAGTAGGACTTAGAACTCAAAAAATTTTCAGTGCTCATGAGCACTCCTGATTGCTTCAGGACATGGTCTGGTAGTTTGGGTGTAGGTTATGTGAGTGTTTTAGAGAGGTTTTCATTATAAAAAAAGGATGAAATTGTAAGATGATGGTTTTGGATCCTTGGGACCCATACATATTTTATATCTCCTGTAACTTGGTCGTACCATCTATAAAAGTAAATATATTTGTGGCTCTATATTGCATCTCCTTCTTATGTGGTGCCATGTCTCATAAAATGAGACCCTAGACACAGCAGTGATTGATACTATATTAAAGGACCTGCTGAAAAATTCTGTAAGGAGAGAAATTCAAAGCTACAATATAGCTGCAGATTTTAGACAGAACTTTTTCAGTTTCTGATAAACCAAATTAAAAAAAAAAGACATATAATGTAGAAGAGAAATTTAATGAGTAAGCTTACTGATAAGTAACCCAGAAACAAAACAACCTACAAGTCTACAAACAAAGACAATAGACCATAGTAGAATGTCAATGGATATTTAGAAATAATGAAGCCATACTAGGCCATAAAAAATCAACAGATTTAATTTATTTAATGTTTATTTATTTATTTATTTATTTAGAGAGAGCATGATCAGGAGAGGAGCAAAGAGAAAGGGAGACACAGAATCTGAAGCAGGCTCCAGGCTCTGAGCTGTCAGCACAGAGCCCAATGTGGGGCTGGAACTCACAAACTATGAGATCATGACCTGAGCTGAAGTTGGACACTTTAACTGACTGAGCCACTAAGGTGCCCCCCCAAAATCAACAAATTTTAGATAGGAATTGTATAGAACATTTTCTATAATCAGCATGTAACAAAAATAGAAATTAAAGGCAAACGAAAACAAAACTACATAAATCTAAAAATTTTATTGGGATAAGAGAATAAATCAAAAAGAAAATTACATTTTAATTAGAAATTAATTTAAATTAATTGTTGTTAGTCAAAATTTCTGTAATATGACAAATAAGATATTTGAATTAAAATTAATATCTTTCAGAGGAGCCAAGATGGTGGAACAGCATGGAAGTTTTGTTTTGTTTTGTTTTGTTTTGTTTTTGCATCTAATGTCCATGAAATACAGCCAGATCAACACTAAACCATCCTGCACACCTAGGAAAATGATTTGAAGATTAACACAACAATCTGCATAACCTGAACCACAGAATTCAGCAGGTACGTGGCATGGACAGGTGAACTGGGGGAGAGAGAAGCCACAGAGGGCAGGGAGCTGTTTTCGCTTACGGAGAGAGGACTGAGATGGGAAGAGAGCACAAGAAAAGCAACACCCCAAGAAACAGCTGGAGAGAAAGTGGAAAAGTGGAAAAAGCCACAGGGACTGAACTAAAAAATGGGAGAAAGGAGAAAGGAGAGGGTTTAAATTCCATTAAGACTCTATAAACAGGGAGCACAGAGTCTGAAACTCCACAGCTGAATACCTGGTGGTGCTCTGGTGGGAAGGGCGAATCCCCAGGAGCAGAGTGAGGTCTGGGGATCCTCAGGGCACACAGGGAGAGGTGGTTCCCCTGCTGGAAGGACATTTAATAGAGGCTATGTGACCACCCAGTTCCAGCAGACCCCAGAAAACAACTACATTCACTGATGCTGGAACAGGTTGTAAAGGGTGAAGCCTGGTGCCAGATGTGTGTTGTGATTTTCCATAATCCCTGAAACACTGCTGCCACATGATCATGTGAACTTTTTCTGCACCCAGCTGCAGTCTCTGGGCATCAGCAGCAGCAGCACGGTCCTGCAAATGTTCCTGGGTGCAGCCAGCACCTGGCCATTGCTTGGTGAGACCCTTCCACAGAGGGTCTAAGCAGGTTAAAGACATGGCCCCTCAGAAATGAGGGGTTGGGAAACACAGCCACATCTGAGATAAAACTCAGGAGGGAGGTGCCACCTGGCAACCTGATGGCTTGGTCACAGACAGTATAAAAGTGGGGAGTGGATGGAAGCCAGAGACAAAGGGCGGGTGTGCAATTGCTGATCAGGGAAAACAGAGTTCTGATACTAGAGACTGGGTAGCTGGGTGATACCATTTTCACCCTTCCCGTGCATGTGTATATACACCTACAAGTGCCACAACCATCTACTCTAGTAAGCTAAGCAGCATCATCTAGTAGAGAACAAACTGTTACACTAAGCCCCACCCAACATGGCCAACGTCACTCTTCAGGAATACCACAAATCTCTCCGCCAGTCCATATAGTTTATGGATGATAAAGTGCTTCATAATTTGACTTCTAGGGGAAAAGAATATAATTCAATCGTATTTCAGACTGCTCACTGGTCTACCTATTCAATTTTCTTTTACTTTTTCTTTTTCATGTATTTCTTTTCTTGAATACAGCAAAATAAAAATTATTTTCATTTTCAGTTTTTATTAAAAATATTTTTAATTTTTTTCTACTATATTTTTTACTTTTTTGTAAATTTTTCAAATTCTATTTTACTTCCATCATTTCATTGTATACATTTTTTCAAATTTTCAAACATTTGTCTCCCCCCACTTTTTTCTAATCTGTCAAGCTCGTTTCAACACCAGACCAAAACACACCTTGGATCTAACATCATTTACTTGATTTGTGTGTGTGTGTGTGTGTGTGTGTGTGTGTGTGTGTGTTAATGTTTTTTTTTTTACCTTATTAATTCCTCTTCTTTCATCAAAATGACAAAATGAAGGAATTTACCCCAAAAGAAAGAGCAGGAAGAAACGAGAACCAGGGACTTAATCAACACAGATACAAGCAAGAGGTTTGAATGAGAATTTAGAATCATGATGATAAGAATACTAGCTGGGAGAGAAAATACACTAGAATTCCTTTCTTTGGAGATAAAAAAAGTAAAAGCTAGTCCAGATGAAATAAAAAAATGCTACAACTAAGCTGCAAACTCATATGGATGCCACTGTGGCAAAAATGGATGAGGGAGAGTGAGTCAGTGAATAGAGGACAAACTTATGGAGAATAATGAAACAGAAAAAAAGAGAGAGACTAAGGCAAAAAAGCATGATTTAAGAATTAGAGAAATCAGGGACTTATTAAAAAGTAACAACATCAGAATCATGGGAGTCCAAGAAGGTGATGAGAGAAAAAAAAAGGGTGTAGAAGTGTTATATGAGCAAATCATAACAGAAAATTTTCTAACCTTGAGAAAGACACAGACATCAAAATCCTGGAAACACAAAGGACTCCCATTAGATTCAACAAAAAACCATCATCAACAAGGCATATCATAGTCAAATTCACAAAATACTCAGGCAAGGAAAGAATCATGAAAGCAACAAGGGGAAAAAAGTCTTTAACATACAAGGGAAGATAGATCAGGTTTGCAGCAGACCTATCCACAGAACCTTGGCAGGCCAGAAAGCAGTGGCTGGGTACATTCAATGTGCTAAATCAGAAAAATATGCAGCCAAGAATTCTTTATCCAGCAAGGATGTCATTCAAAATAGAAGGAGAGATTAAAAGTTTCCCAGATAAACAAAAACTAAAGAAGTTCATGACCACTAAACCAGCTCTTCAAGAAATTTTAAGGGGGACTCTCTGAAGGGAGAAAAGATGAAAAAAAAAAAAAAGACCTAAAGCAACAAAGATGAGAAAGAACCAGAGAACACCACCAGAAACCAACTCTACAGGCAAAATAAGGGCAATAAACTCATATCTTTCAGTACTCACTCGAAATGTCAATGGACTAAATGCTCCAATCAAAAGACATAGGGTAACAGAATGGATAAGAAAACAGGATCCATCTATATGGATCTGTTTACAAGAGACCCACATTACACCTAAAGACACCTTCAAATGGAAATTAAGGGAAAGGAAAACCATCTACCATGCTAATAGCTGACAAAAGAAAGCCAGAGTAGCCATACTTATATCAGACAAACTAGACTTTAAAATAAAGAGTGTAACAGGAGATTAAGAAGGGTATTATATCATAATTAAGGGGTCTATCCACCAAGAAAACCTAATAATTGTAAACATTTATGCTCCAAATGTGGAAAACCCATATATATAAATCATTTAATTACAAACATAAAGAAATTCATTGATAATAATACCATAATAGCAGGGGACTTCAATACCCCACTCATGGCAATGGACAGATAATATAAACAGAAAAATCAACAAGGAAACAATGACTTTTAATGACACACTAGACCAGATGGACTTAACAGATATATTCATAACATTTCATCCTAAAGCAGTGGAATGTGTATTCTTCTCCAGTGCACATGGAACATTCTCCAGAATAGATAACATACCAGGACACTAATCAGCTCACAAGTACAAAAAGATTGATATCATACTGTGCATATTTGCAGACCACAATGCTATGAAACTCGAAATCAACCACAAGAAAAAATTTGGAAAGATAACAAATACTTGGAGATTAAAGAACATCCTACTAAAGAATGAATGGGCTAACCAAGAAGTTAAAGAGGAAATTAAAAAGTACATGGAAGCCAATGAAAATGATACCACCACAGCCCAAAACCTCCGGAATACAACAAAAGTGGTCATAAAATGGAATATAGCAATCCAGGCCTTCCTAAAGAAGGAAGAAAGATCTCAGATACACAACCTAACCTTATGCCTTAAGGAGCTGAAAAAAGAACAGCAAATAAAACCCCAAACCAGCAGAAGACAGGAAATAATAAAGATTAGAGCAGAAATCAATGCTATCAAAACCAAAAAACCAGAACAAATCAATGAAATCAGAAGCTGGTACTTTGAAACAATTAACAAAATTGATAAACCCCTAGCCAGCTTGATAAAAAACAAAAAGGAAGGGACCCAAATAAATAAAATCAAGAATGAAAGAGAGATCAAAACCAACACAGCAGAAATACAAACAATAATAAGAGAATATTGTGAATAATTACATGCCAATAAAATGGACAATCTGGAAAAAATGGAAAATTCCTAGAAACATATAAACTACCAAAACTGAAACAGGAAGAAATAGAAAATTTGAACAGACCCATAACCAGTAAAGAAATTGAATTAGTAATCAAAAATCTCCCAAAAAACAAGAGTCCAAGGACAGATGGCTTTCCAGGGGAATTCTACCAAACATTTAAGGAAGAGTTAACACCTATTTTCTTGAAGCTTTTCCAAAAAATAGAAATGGAAGGAAAATTTCCAAACTCTTTCTATGAAGCCAGCATTACCTTGATTCCAAAACCAGACAGAGACCCCACGAAAAAGGAGAACTATAGACCAATTTCCCTGATGAACATGGGTGCAAAAATCCTCAACAAGATATTAGCCAAATGGATCCAGCAATACATTAAAAAAATTATCAACCATGACCAAGTGGGACTTATACCTGGGATGCAGGGCTAGTTCAATACCCACAAAGCAATCAATGTGATTCATCTCATCAATAAAAGAAAGGACAAGAACCACTTGATCCTCTCAGTAGATGCAGAAAAAACACTTGACAAAATACAACATCCTTTCTTGATAAAAACCCTCAAGTAAGTAGGGATAGAAGAATCATACCCCAAGATAATAAAAGCCATTTACAGACAACCCAATGCTAATATCATCCTCAGTGGGGAAAAACTGAGATCTTTTCCCTTAAGGTCAGGAACTAGACAGGGATGTTCACTCTCGCCACTGTTATTCAACATAGTATTGGAAGTCTTAGCTTCTGCAATCAGACAACACAAAGAAATAAAAGGCATCCAAATCGGCCAGGGGGAGGTCAAATTTCACTCTTTGCAGATGACATTATACTCTATATGGAAAACCCAAAAGATTCCACCAAAAAACTGTTAGAACTGATTCATGAATTCAGCAAAGTTGCAGGATATAAAATCAATGCACAGAAATCGGTTGCATTCCTACACATGAACAATTAAGCAACAGAAAGAGAAATTGAGAAATTGATCACATTTACAATTGCACCAAAACCCATAAAATACATTGGAATAAATCTAACCAAAGAGGTGAAAAATCTATACACCAAAAACTATAGAAAACGTATGAAAGAAATTGAAGAAGACACACACACACAAAAGAAAAATATTCTATGCTCCTGGATAGGAAGAACAAATACTGTTACAATGTTAATACTACCCAAAGCAATCTACGTATTCAATTCAATACCTATCAAGATAACACCAGAATTCTTCATAGAGCTAGAGCAAACAATCCTAAAATTTCTATGGAACCAGAAAAGACACCAAATAGCCAAAGCAATCTTGAAAAAGAAAACCGAAGCATGAGGCATCAAAATCCCAGACTTCAAGCTTATTACAAAGTTGTAATCATCAAGACAGTATGATATTGGCAAAAAACAGACACTCAGATCATTGGAACAGAATAGACAATGCAGAAATGGACCCACACATGTATGGCCAACTAATCTTTGACCAAAGAGTATCCAATGGAATAAAGGCAGTCTCTTCAGCAAGTGGTGCTGTGAAAACTGGACAGCAACATGCAGAAAAATGAACCTAAACCACTTTCTTACACCATATACAAAAATAAACTCAAAATGGAAGAAAGACCTAAATGTAAGACAGGAAGCCATCAAAATTCTCAAGGAGAAATCTGGCAAAAACCTCTTTGACCTCGGCTGCAGCAACTTCTTACACAACATGTCTCCATAGGCAAGGAAAACAAAAGCAAAAATGAACTATTAGGACCTCATCAAAATAAAAAGCTTCCGCACAATGAAGGAAACAATCAACAAAACTAAAGGCAACCTATGAAATGGGAGAAGATATTTGCAAATGACCTATCAGATAAAGGGTTAGTATCCAAACTCTATAAAGAACTTATCAATCTCAACACCCAAAAAACAAATAATCCAGTGAAGAAATGGGCAAAAGACATGAATAGACACTTCTCCAAAGAAGATATCCAGATGGCCAATTGACACGTGAAAAAAATGTTCAACATCACTCATCATCAAGGAAATACAAGTCAAAACCACAATGAGAGACCACCTCACACCTGTCAGAATGGCTAACATTAACAACTCAGGAAACAATAGATGTTGGTGAGGATGCAGAGAAAGAGGTTCTCTTTTGCACTGCTGGTGGGAATGCAAACTGGTGCAGCCACTCTGGAAAACACTATGGAGGTTCCTCAAAAAATTAAAAATAGAACGACCCTATGACCCAGCCATTGCACTACCAGGTGTTTATCCAAGGGATACAGGTATGCTGTTTCGAAGGGGCACATGCACCCCAATGTTTCCAGAAGCACTATCAACAATAGCCGAAGTAGGGAAAGAGCCCAAGTGTCCAAGGGTTTATGAATGGATAAAGAAGAGGTAGTTTATATATACAATGGAGTATGACTCGGCAATCAAAAAAAATGAAATCTTGCCATTTGCAACTATGGGGATGGAACTGGAGGGTATTATGCTGAGTGAAATTAGTCAGAGAAAGACAAAAATCATATGACTTCACTCATATGAGGACCTTATGATAGAAAACAGATGAACAAAAGGGAAGGGAAGCAAAAATAATATAAAAACAGGGAAGGGACAAAACATAAGAGACTCTTAAATATGGAGAAAAACCAGAAAGTTACTGGAGGGGGTGGGGGGGGGTGGGCTAAATGGGTAAGGGGCATTATGGAATCTACTCCTGAAATCATTGTTGCACTAGATTCTAACTCACTTGGACGTAAATTGAAAAAAGTAAAAATACCAAAAACAAAACAAAAAAATACATTTTATCATATTATTTTATCATATGTAATAAATTTTCATATTTTTATTAAAATAAGCTATCAAATATGAAAAAGCTAGGAAAATAATTACAAAATGCTTAACAAAATTTAAAACATGCCTATAAATTAAGGATTAAAATATAGTGGGATGCCTGGGTGGCTCAGTCAGTTAAGCCTTTGACTCTTGATACCAGTCATTATTAGGTCATGATCTCACGGTTGTGAGACTTAGCCTTGTGTTGGGCTCCATGCTGAGCACGGAGCATGCTTAAAATTCTCTCTCTTTCTTTTGCCCCTCCCCTCATCACGTGCTTTCTCTCATTTAAAATAAAAATTTTTTAAAATACATATTTAAGAGAAAGGAGACACAGTGAAAAATAAGAGAATAATATAATTAGCAAATCTATTCCTTTTGGAAATTCAAAAATCAGTTAAGAAATAAAGAAAAAAATAAACATTCACAGTATAAGAAAATAGAAGTGGGCATGACTCAAAATAAGATGCAATCTTTTTTTTTTTTTTTTTTAATTTTTTTTTTTCAACGTTTATTTATTTTTGGGACAGAGAGAGACAGAGCATGAACGGGGGAGGGGCAGAGAGAGAGGGGGACACAGAATCGGAAACAGGCTCCAGGCTCTGAGCCATCAGCCCAGAGCCTGACGCGGGGCTCGAACTCACGGACCGCGAGATGGTGACCTGGCTGAAGTCGGACGCTTAACCGACTGCGCCACCCAGGCGCCCCAAAATAAGATGCAATCTTAACAGGAGACTCTGGTCTTATAATTTATGGTAATTATCCAGATAAATATTTTATGCTATAAAAATACTTTCTACTCATTTGATAGAATTGGCAAAGCCTCAGGACACTGGATTCTAAGTGACAATGAACACATAACACAATCTAGTTTAATCAAGATGGAGTGTGTTTTCTTGCATAATTGAAATATTCAGGGATAGGTCTAACTCAAGGTGCCTGTGCTGCAGGGACTTCATATCACCAGTTTATTTCCCTAGAGTTCTTGGCTTCACTTCTCTAAGTTAGGTGCTTTCTCTGGGAGGTTTTCTTTTCATGGCATTTTTATAGTAGAATATACAGTGTTATATTTACTCATCTAAATCATAATTTCCCTATACTTCACCCTTAAACAATTCTCTGACTTAAAAACATTAAATTATATGTTTTATAACATTTATAAAGTAAATAGGAGTCTCCTTGAATCAGAAAAAAAATCTTGTTTCTTTGCAATTAATAATACTCAAAGTAATCACTTTGAAAAATTCAAATACATGAGGCTTATTAACCTGAACTTCTAAACTTCCTATAAATCAACATTTTTTATGCACAATTGTTTATAAATGAAGAAATAATGAATTGGCATATCCTATGATTATTCTATGCTGAACTATTTATCTTAACTCTTCTTTAAATATATTTTAACACTTTTCAGATAAGATTTTATATAGTCTCAATATATGTATTAACAAAGTTCCAGGAGCTTTGGGTATGTATTTTATAAGATTGCCAGTTTTAACATATTCGTTCTGGTAGCTTATTTTAAAACAAGTATTTATTTTCCATTTTTAGTGTACAAAAAGAATAGGTAAATTATAACTGGAAAAATAGCTATAATGTATCACTTTTCTATTCCCTAATTCTTGTATATTATTCCACTTAACAATTTTTAATTTGGGGCTTCTCTTAGAAAACCATATATGCAGCAAATTAAGACTATTTAGAAGAAATGTGGTGATAGTAGTTGGTATAAGAGTTTCTGAAAGTTTAGTAAAATTATTGCTTCAGACTATGACTGTTACTATTTAAACTATTACACATCAATACTTATTTAATAAATTACAGAGTCAAATTAGAATGATAATTTTCTGAGGCATCTAGGTAGCTGAGTGAGTTAAGCCTCCAACTCTTGATTTTGGCTCAGGTCATGATCTCACAGTTTGTGAAATTGATCCTCGCATATGGCTCTGCACTGGCAGTTTGGATTCTGCTTGGGATTTTCTCTCCCGCCTCCTTTCTCTCTGCCCCTCCCCACTCACATGTCTCCTCTCTCTCTCTCTCTCTCTTTCCCTCAATATAAATAAATAAGCTTTAAAAAAATGTGGGACTCCTTGTAAAAAAATAAAAATAAAATGGCAATTTTCTGCCGTTTCCTGTGGTTTCAATATATGCTACAAAATGCCCTAATGAACATGAGAATTATCTGAAGAACAAATTAAAATACATTTGCATGGGCTTTATTTCCAGAAATTCAGATTAAATAGGACTGGGAGACTTGGCTTTATTTTAATGAGAAATCCGCAGGTTACTCTGAGGCTGCTCATGGACCACTTGGGAGTTTTGAGGGACAGATAGAGAGCAGAAAACAAAAAGTTACCTTTGTTTATCTTCTCCCTCTCAACCTTTAAATAGAACATTCGTACTCTCCTATTATTTCTATATTAGGAATAACACAACTTTCATTTGATGAAAGAGTTGCATGAGTAAAATTTTTGAATATTAATACATTATTCCATAATAGGTAGAAAGAGAGAAATCAGAGAAATTTATCTCTACAGAGAAGCCTGAAATATGATTAAGTGTACTTATTCAAAAAGCAAGGCTAGAGCTTAATGATAGATCAGTGTATATTTTATTATATTCACTTCTAGAAAACCTGCATTATTGTTAACAAAAATTTTGGTTAATACTAAATTTTGGACAAACCTTGAAGCAATGTAAAATACTGAATATTCATTAAACAAATCCTCTTCAATCTCCTTTCTTATCAGTGAAATACCAAGAAGATTTAAGATGATAATTCAAAGAAAACATGAGATATCTTTTTCTGATTAAGGTGTAGAAAACAGCAAAAGAATGTCACTCACCACCTAATAAGAAGAAAAAAGGCAGTTAACTGACAAAAATCCTAATTTTTCCTAAAACCATCTGAAAGCTACAGTTGCAAGGTAGGTAAGTTGTATTACAAAAAGTGACAGCAAAGGAAAAGTGAGTCACAGCATTTGTTTCACTTTGGCAGGTCACTGGAGGAAGAGCTGATCACCATACAAGGAAGTAAGAAATCAGCTAAAAGTTTACAGATCCGTAAAACCTTGATTTAGGATAACATGTTAGTTTTGAGTCACTGGATGCCCAGGAAACAAGAGTCTGCACTCACTCACAAATTCTTTCCCCTGGTCCTTTCTTAGGTACTCAGAACAAGGATTGGGAGTGGGTCAGGGAACAAGTGAGAGTCCCTTTGGGAACTCAGAGAGGAGGTTATTAGCGGGTACTGGGTGACAGGAACTGATCAACATTTTCTTCCCTAGACCTACTCCAACATGAAGCAAAACCTTAAAGGCACTGGTGGGAACAAACACTGCAAGCTCCAGGGTCAAGGCAAATGTTCATTGCTTCTGGTGGAGGAGTAAAAGTTCTCTACTTCTGAGGAGGATCAAGAAACACTATTTGTTATAAGAAGGAGAGACCTGCTCTTTCTGGGAGGTCAGGAAACTCTTCTGCTCAAAAACACCACCAGCACGAAGCAGAAATTGGCTCTCATTGGAAGAGAAGGAGAAGAAGGATTATTGAGAAACTGAGCACTTGGGTACCCAGGTCTCTGAGGAAGAATGAAGCTGTACCAGAACAGAAGCTTCATTGCTTCCACCAATGAGAAAAGCTTTCTACCACTGGAGGTAAAAGTGTGGTTAGGGACCTCCTCAGAGGCACATGAACATGAAGGTGGAGCAATAACAGTGAGAAAACCATTCAGAATCCACATCCATAATCAAACCACAAGGTAATGTCACCCTTCTCTGAAGGAACTGCATGGAGTCTGTGGTGAATTAATGGAAAGGAAAGAAATGGCAAAATGGAAATCCATCTCAAACTCTAATTAGTTTAACTCTATCTCCCACAATAATGTTCTGGCAGGTAAGGCTGAGCACTTCCAGGCATAAATAATATCGATTTGGTCTTTTTCCTACATACAACATCAGTGTTTAATCAAAATTACAGCACACACACACATACGCGCGCGCGCGTGCGCACACACACACACCCCAATGTGAAGGAATAAAGAATTAGAAATAGTAAGATTTATTAGAGAGGCCTAGATATTAAAACAATCAGACAAGAACTTTAGAGTAACTGAGATAAATATTTAAAGGATCTAATAAAAATGTGGCCAACAGTAAAAAACGGAGTAAAAAGAACCAATAACAAGAAAAATAATAATGAATTCTTCAAGTTTTGATCGAAGAATCATTTAAAATAAGATTTGATGGAAAATGATTAGAAAGCTTTTGAAAGGATGCAGATACACCACAGAACATAATGGTTTCTATTAAAACTACTGTCTAGATACAGTATAAATCCAATGTAGGTGTATATTAAACCACAGATCTTTTCCCATCTCTGTTTTTAATTCTGTTTCGCCTCTGACTTGTATCTTAGTACTCCAGTCCTCAGTTATTTCCCTCTTTCTATATATTTCTTCAGGAAATTTTCTGTATGCCACTCAACTTGTCATTTAATTATATATATTTGGATAATTTAATTATGTATATTTGGATAATTTAATTATTAGTATCATCTCTCAGATTATATCTAAATATGTAACAAGGGTCCTTGGGATGCAGAAAAAAACATTCTGCTGAATTGTAGGGGAACTTTTCAAGAAATTATTTAAGTTTAAGGCAGAACTGACTTCAAGGTTCTCTGTGAGTACCTCCAATGCTCTGCTGCATCAGTTCAGCTGTTTGTATCCCTCTACTAGATTTAGTCCTTGGAGAGCATAGGACATTGTTTCGTTCTTCTTGATATCTGCAATATCTAAGACAGTATGTATCATATACAAGATAAATAATGAATCCGTGCTGAAGGAATGCATGCATGAAGAGATGAATGAAAATTTGCCTGTGGCCCAGGTGGACTCCTTAGCATTATTCTCCAGCATTTTCATTTGGCCTCAGTATAACTTAACTACCTGATGCTGGCTGGATAATCATCTGACCAGCTGGTAAGCAGAAACTGCATGAACCCTTGTCTCCTTCTTGCATTCTAGAAGTCTTGGCAGAGACTTGAGACTTGCTTCCTTTAATATAACAACAATCCACACTGTTATTTTCATTTTTATATGACCTGAATGATAGAAAATCTTCATTGTAATTTTCTTCTTTATTTTCATCACTATGATATTAAGCTTAGATTTGCTTAGATGCCATTACTCTAATGCTGATGAAGATTCTCTTTATGAGTACTTCTTTTTATTATCCTTATTATGTTTCATGGGTTTTCATGGTGGTATTTCATTATTTGGTGGTAAAACATGACTATTTTTATTTTATCTATAGCTAATAGATATTTTCTTATCAATGTAAAATTTCTATTCTTAAAGCCAAATTTCTTTCCATTTTGCTTTATAAGAAGAGTATTCTGAAGAAGTTTATGCTCATAATGATGAATATTTAATGAAAAGATAAAGTACCAAATTTTAATGAAATATTGCTATAAGATTACTAGGTGGAATATCTTCTAGATGAACTATATAGAATTTCCAACTAAGGTACCAGAGGTAGGCATGGAATTCATTGCAGTTAAATATTTGCTGACAGGTGAGCCTTTCAATTTAGCTTTGTGCATGAGTAAAGAAATCTGACCTTGTTTGGCTTTATTTTAGAGGATGTTTTCCCATGAGATGTACTTCTGTGGGAAGTTTTTATACTCAACCAAGAAAAAAATCTTTATGCCTGCCCATCTTTAGGTGTATGTACAACACATGTGAAATACGTTTTGCAAATAAATAAATAAATAAATAAATAAATAAATAAATAAAATTGATCATTGGGAAACATAACCAATATTATTATAATAACTTATTTTAAGGTAGTACTAAAACAAATCTGAATATTTCCAAATAAGCATTATACTGCAGTTGTAATTATCAATAACATATTACAACAAATTTTGTTCTTTTCAGAATACATTAAATATTTTAATGTATAGATAATAAATATTTTAACCAACATCAATTGAATTCCCATGATTAAATTAAATTTTCCTTTATATTAAAAAAACAAAAAACAAAAAACAAAAAAGAAATCCAAAGCCATTCTTTCAGTTTTGCACTTTATCGTGGTGCTGCCCTATGTACATTTTTGCGAGATAAAATAACAGGTTCTTTCCGGAGGTAAGATATCAAATATTATTTCAAACATTTTGCTTTGTGAATTGTTTAGAAATTTATATTTATCAAACTTAAAGATTGGTAATCATTTTTTTAAAAGAGACTTAAAATATATAATAATTGTTTTAAGCTGGGAGTTTTTCTCTATAAATACTTAGTACAGATATGAAAAACCTGTTTAAAAACCTAAGAAAACATCAAAAACTGTTATATAGAAAAATAGGAAATCAAATCTGAGCTTTTAAAGTTAGTGTTTTGGGGGTGCCTGGGTAGCTCAGTTGGTTAAGTGTCTGTCTTTAGATTTCAGTTCAGGTCATGATCTCACAGTTCATGAGTTCAGGCCCTTCATCAGGCTCTGCACTGGCAGTACAGGGCTTGCTTGGGATTCGTTCTCTCTTCCTCTCTCTGCCCTTCCCCTAGCTTGTGCTCTTGCTCTAAGTAAATAAATAAACTTAAAAAATTTTTAAGTTAGCGTTTTGAACATGATGTAAAAAATACTGATGCTTATTAGTACTTTATGTCCTTTCTTAGTCTCAAAAATATTGAATACCCAACATTTTGCCTCATTTCCATAATTGTGTATATTCAAGGACACCCTTTATTGTAAGGAATAATTATTTAACATTTATTCAGTCTCCCAGGGTATTCTATGAGAAACTTGGCAATTAGATTTAACAGATTTGAATAATATCACTAAGTACTTTTTCTAATCCAAGCTATGTGGCTCTAAGGCAGTGATTTGCAGCTTCACTACATTGTTTATCAGAAAATTTTTTTCCTTAATACCAAAAACACCATTTTTATCTACCCCGACTTCTCTCTGTCACTATACACTAGTCTGTAATACTGTTGCATTATCCAACCTCTTCAGTCACAAATATAGCTCAGATTTTTCCATATATATATATATATATATATATATATATATATATATATATATGGAATGAATATATATATATATTTGGAATGAATATATATATATATTTGAAATGAATATATATATATATATATATATATATATATATTTGGAATGAATATATATATATTCAACACATAGATGAACTTTATACTTTTAATTCAATTTGATATATAGGGGAACCTTATGCTTTTAAATGTTTATGATTATAAAATATATGTCTACATAGGGTAATAATCATTAAGAAAGAATTCCATAATCTTTTTGGTTTAAACAAAAAAGATTTCTTTATATTTCATAATACATGTTTATTGCAGGTTTCTTGTAGGCTCTGTTTCCTATCTTCTTCTCTTTTGGACCCGAACTGACCAAACCACCACCATCTGAAGCCTTTTGAGAGGCAGTACAGAGACAACATGGTTTAACACACCTAAATTCTTAAGATTTCAGTCCAGAAGTAACCCAGGTAATATATGTTCAAATTTATGGTGATGCCAAACTTCATGGGCCAAGGGAATTTCATTCCTACCATGATCCTAGACAGTGAGGAACCAGAAATAGATAAATTGCACTAATACAGTAATTTATTTCATAAAATCTCTTACTAATTGATATTCCTTCCTTCCTTCCTTCCTTCCTTCCTTCCTTCCTTCCTTCCTTCCTTCCTTCCTTCATTTTTGCTGCTGTAAGCAATGCTGCAGTGCAAGTAATACAAATTTAAGGACTTGTTTTTAACCTCTATGACATTTACACTTAGTAAATGTCTGCTACATTGCATCCACAGTAAAAATAATTTATATTCAAACATATTATCACATTTCTGAAATATTGGACACCTCAAGGTGGTGCTGTTAATACTTAAGGTAAACGAATTTACATTGAATGATGAACCAATTAAACATACTATTTTTGTAAATATTTGGTAATTTAAATAACATGACTATTAAAGAACCATAATTAAACACCATTCTATTATGAGTATGGCAACAATAGTAACAATACATTAATTCATTCCTATAATACATGTTTCTTTTAAATATATTTTACTAAACAGTATTGTAGAGACTGTAAGGTGAACAAATCCAATGCAGTAATATAGAGAATGGCTTATATCTAAAAGTACTTGGTTCATAGACATTTATTAACACATTGCTTTTAGAAGAAACCACAATTTCTTTTTTTCTCACACATAAAACTTAGATTTTGAAATCATTATAACAGTCAAAAAGGAAATCTGCTAACTCAATAATGAAAAGGAGAATGCACTTATTTGTTAATTAAAAGTATTGCCAATTCTGCTATTATTGCTGCAGCATATCATCAATAAAAGTCCCATGGAATATCATGAGGATTTTCTTCAAAAATATCTTCATTTAAAATTATCACAGAAGAGGCTGCTGATTGTGTGTGGTAGATACAGATGCTGTAATTCTAGGCTGTGTGACCTTGGACCCATATTTAATCTTGCTGGTCCTTAGTTTTCTCGTTGGTACAAATGGTGATAAAAATGTCACTTACTTCATTATGTGTATGAATAGTGAAGACTTTAATATATGTAAAGTGCCTAAAGATTTGTCCTGCATATAGTTACCATCATAATCTTCATCATCATTATCATTATCATAATCATCATCATTATCATCCAGGAATTGTAGGGAAGACTCTGAAATCCTATTAGATATATCTCATATTCCACTGCTTATCATTTTTAATATATAATATTCAGTGAAGTATACAGACTCATTTATGTCGTGTTGAAATGAGTGTTGCTTGTTTTGATTTAGTTTATTGAGTCTTTATTTATACCACCTTTAGAAGTACTTGTTCCTTCATGCAAATTTGACTTTCTGATTTATTCCTTCTGCTTAAAGAATGTCCTTTTTATATTTCCTGCAGTACGTATCTACTGGTAATGAGTTCTCTCAGTTTTTGTTTCTCCTGAAAACTTTTTATTTCTCCTTTATTTTTGAAAATATTTTCACAGTTTATAGAATTCTGGGTAGACAGTTGCCTTCTCATCTTAATACTCTATCACTATCTGGCTTAAAAACTTCTTACTTTTAGTAAGAAGTCTGCTCTAATTCTTTGCTCCTCTCTATGTAATGTGTGTTTTTTTCCCTGGCTGCCCTCAAGACAGTTTCTTCGCCTATGGTTTTCACAACCTTGAATATGATAGGTCCGAGGTTTATATATGTGGATCTTTTTTCTCTTTTTTTTTTCTTCTTTCTTTCTTTCTTTCATTTTCAAATATAAATTTGCTTGGTGTTCTTTGAGCTTCTTGGATCTGCATCTTGGTGGTTTTTATTATGTTAAATGTTGTCAGGGAGGAGAGGAAGATTCAATGGCATAGGAGGACCCTAGGTTTGTCTTCTCCCACATACACAGCTAGATAACTATCAAACCATTCTAACTCCCCAGAAATTAACCTGAAGACTGACAGAACAAACCACAACTAAAGGGAAAGAAGAGGCCATGTTGAAGAAGGTAGGAAGTTGGGAGACATGGTTTAAGAGAGAAACAGGTCATGGGTGCTGCAGAGAGAACGGAGCCATGGTCATGGAAAAAGGTGAGAGAGAAAGGAGTACACAGGGGAACACACAAGAACATGTCCCCAAAGCCAGTGTCTTGGAAAATGAAGGCGCTGAATTTCATGAGTTCTTGCAACCAGTGGGACTTAAAGCCTGGAGTTTTAAAGGTCAGCAAACTTTGTTTGGTTAGAGCCTGGAGAGAAGGCAGACAAACAACCTGGAGGTAGCCAGTGTGGAAATAGCTCTCTGAAAAATGCCTGGGGCACAAAAAGCAGAGATTATTGGCTCCTCTAGAGCATATCCCTGAGAGGCAGCATTCATGGAAACACTTCTCTGTGAACAAACGAGTTGGTTGGCACCAATTCCCTCCCCCACCCCTCACATACACACAGAGCCACCTGTGGGAAGTACAATGGCACTGACACTGACTGCCTAACTTGCTTGCAACAAACCCCATTCCCCTACTCTCTGACAGGACTGCTCCTCTCAGTTAAACATGACTCAGTCCCAGCAAGGCAGGTCCCTCCCCCAGAAAATTCACCACATTGGCCAGAGACCAAACACTTCCCACAAGAGGGAAGAAAAGCCTCTGCAGATGACTGGTCTGAAGGATAGAGCAACCAAAACACAACAGTAGAGCACATGTAGCACATACTGGAGACACTCCCTAAAGTGCCACACCCTTTTCTATGTAAGGCCATTACTTTCAGCAGCAAGAGACATAACTGGCTTTTCTAATACACAGAAGAAGGCAAAGACTTAGACAAAATACCACGATGGAGGGATTTAACCCAAAAGAAAGAACAAGATAGGCCAGAGCCAAAGATCTAAGCAAAACAGATATAAACAGTCTCCAACATGACTGATAGAGAATTTTAAGCAACAATCATAAGGATACTCACTGGGCTTGAGAAAATAATAGAAGACAGCAGTGAAACACTTACTGCAGGCTTGATGGAAGCAGGCTTGATGCAATGGAAATTGGAAGCAGGCTTGATGCAATGAACACAGGCTGGAAGAAGCAGAGGAATGACTTACTGACAGAGAGGACAAAATACTGGAAAATAATGAAGCTGAACAAAAGAGAGAATTATGCAACACGAGAATAGACAGGGAACTCAGTAATTCCATCAACTGTAATATCAGTCATATTACAGTAGTCCAAGATGAAGAAGAAGAGAAAAAATGGGCCAGAAAACTTAATTCAAGAAACAAGAGCAGAAAACTTCCCTACTGTGGGGAAGGAAACAGACATCCAGATCCAGATGTCAGAGAACTCCCATTAAAATCAACAAAAGCAGAAGAATAGCAAGACATATAATAATTAAATTTACAAAATATAGTGACAAAAAAAAATCTCAAACATTGCAAGACAAGGAAGCCCTTACTTATAAGGGAAAGCTCATAAAGGTAGCTGCAGATTTCTTAACAGAAACTTGGCAAGCCAGAGGGAGTGGCATGATACAGTCAATGTGCTGTGTGGGAAAAATCTGCAGCCAAGAATACTCTATCCAGCAAGGCTATCATTCAGAATAGAAAGAGACACAGAGTTTCCTAGACAAACAAAAACTAAAGGAGTTTGTGACCACTAAACCAGTTTTGCAAGAAATATTATAGGGGGTCTCTCTGAGTATGCGAGAAAGGCCAAAATTCACAAAGACTGGAAAGGAACAGAGAAAAACTCCAGAAACAACAAAACAAGTAACAAAGTGACACTAAAGTCATATCTATCAATAATTACTCTGAATGTAAATGGACTAAACACTCCAATCTAAAGACATAGGGTGTCAGAATGGTTAAATAAAAAAAGATTCATTTATATACTGACTACAAAAGACTCATTGTAGACCTAAACCCCTTGCAGACTGAAAGCAGGGGATGGACAACCATTTATCATGTTAAAGGATATCAAAAGAAAGTGGGAGTAGCAATACTTCTATCATATAAACTAGATTCTTGAACCAAACACAAGAGATAAAGAAGGGCCTATAAAGGGGTCTATCATACAAGAAGATCTAACAATTGTGAATATTTATGCTCCCAACTTGAGAGAACCCAAATATATAAAACACTTAATAACAAACATAAAGAAACTCATTGATAAAAATACAATAATAGTAGGGGACTTTGACACCCCATTTACAACAATGGACAGAGCATCTAAGGAGAAAATCAATAAGGAAACAATGATTTTGAAGGACACACAGGACTGGATGGACTTAACAGATATATTCAGAACATTCGATCCTAAAACAGCAGAATACTCATTCTCTGTGCACGTGGAATATTCTCTAGAATAAATCATATACTGGGTCACAAGTCGGCTCTCAACAAGTACAAAAAGATTGAGATCATACCATGCATATTTTCAGACAACAATGCTATGAAACTTGGAAGTCAACCACAAGAAAAAATTTGGAAAAACCATAAAGACATGGATGTTAAATAACATCCAACAAGGTGCACCCGGATGGCTCAGTCAATTAAGTGCCCAACTCTTGATTTTGGCTCAGGTCATGATCTCATGGTTGGTGGGATTCAGCCCCATGTGAGACTCTACGCTGACAGTGCAAAACCTGCTTGGGATTCTCTCTCTCCCTCTCTCTCTGCCCCTCCCCCTCCCCCTGTTCTCTCTCTCTCTCTCTCTCTCAAAATAAGCAAATAAACATTAAACAAAGAATATCCTACTAAAGAATGAATGGTTAACCAGGAAATTAAAAATGAAATTAAAGAGTACATGGATGGGGTGCCTGGGTGGCTCAGTCAGTTAAGTGTCAGACTTTGGGTCAGGTCGTGATCTCACTGTTCATGAGTTTAAGCCCCACATTGGGCTCTGTGTTGACAGCTCAGAACCTGGAGCCTGCTTCAGATTCTGTGTCTCCCTCTCTCTCTGTCCCTCCTCTGATCTCTTTTTCTCTCAAAAATAAATAAACATTAATTTTTTTAAAGCACATGGAAACAAATGAAAGTGAAAACACAACAGTGTAAACCTTTGGGATACAGCAAAGGCAGTCTTAAGAGAGAAGTATATTGCAATAAAGGCCTACATCAAGAAGCAAGAGAGGTCTCAGATACACAACCTAATCTTACAATTGAAGGAACCAGAAAAGGAACAGCAAATAAAGCCTAAAGCCAGAAGAAGGGAAATAATAAAAATGATAACAGAAAATAAAAGATATAGAAGCAAAGAAACAAACAAAAAACAGTAGAAGAGATCAATGAAACTAAGAGATGGTTCTTTGAAAGAATTAATAAAATTGATAACCCCTTAGCTAGACTTATCAAAAAGAAAATAGAAAGGATTCAAATAAATAAAATCATGAACAAAACAGGAGAGATCACAACCAACACCAAAGAAATACAATTATAAGAGAATATCATGAAAAACTATATGCCAACAAACTAGGCAATCTGGAAGAAATGGATAAATTTGTGAAACAAACAAACTACCAAAACTGAAACAGGAGAAATAGAAAATTTGAACAGACCCATAATCAGCAAAGAAATTTAAACAGTAATAAAAAAAAATTTCTAAATAAATAAAAGTACAGGGCCAGATGGCTTCCCAGGGGAATTTTACCAGAAATTTAAAGAGTTAATACCTATTCTTTTCAAACTGTTCAAAAAAAGAAATGGAAGGAAAACTTCCAAACTCATTTGCAGATGCCATGATACCCTATGTAGAAAACCTGAAGACTCCATCCATAAGTGCTAGAACGGATACATGAATTCAGTAAAGTTGCAGGATGCAATATCAATGTACAGAAGTCTGTTGCATCTATATACTAATAATGAAGCAGCAGAAAGAGAAATCAAGGAATTGACCCCATTTACAATTGTGCCAAAAGCCATATCCAGGATTAAACCTAACCAAAGAGGAAAAATGTCTGTAAAGTGAAAACTATGGCAAGATTTAATTATTTTTGGTGCCTGAGTAATATTCTATTATATATATATATATATATATATATATATATATATATATATATATATATATATATATATACATACACACACCACATCTTTATCCATTCAGCAGTTCATGGACATTTGGGCTCTTTCCAGAATTTGGCTATTGTTGATAATGTTGCTATAAACATCAAAGTGGATGTATCCCTTCCAAACAGTATTTTTGTATCCTTTGGCTCATAGGATAGTTCTATTTTTACCATTTTGACAAATCTCCATACTGTTGTCCAGAGTGTCTGCACCAGTTTGCATTCCCACCAACAGTGTAAGAGGGTTCCCCTTTCTCTGAATCCTCGCCAGCATCTGTTGTTTCCTGTGTGGTTAATTTTAGCCATTCTGACAGGTGTCATATAATATATCACTGTGGTTTTGATTTGTATTTTCCAATTGACCAGTGATGTTGAGTATTTTTTCATGTGTTAGCCACGTGGATGTCTTCATTTCTTCATTGGTAAAATATCTACACACGTCTCCTTCCCATTTCTTAACTAGGTTGTTTTGGGGGTGTTGAGTTTGATAAGTTCTTTATAGATTTTGGATACTAACCCTTTATCAGATATGTCATTTGCAAATATCTTCTCCCATTCTGAAGGTTGCCTTTTACTTTTGTCGATTATTTCCTTCACTATGCAGAAGATTTTTATCTTGATGAAGTCCCAATAGTTCATTTTTGCTTTTGTTTCCCTTGCCTCTGGAGACATGTCTAGTAAGAATTGCTGTGTCCAATGTCAAAGAGGTTGTGTTCTCTTTTAGGATTTTGATGATTTTTGGTCTCACATTTAGGTCTTTCATCCATTTTGAGTTTATTTTTGTGTATGCGTATGAAAGTGGTCCAGTTTAATTGTTTTTCATGTTGCTGTCCAGTTTCTCAATACCATTTGTTGAAGAGACTATCTTTTACCATTAGATATTCTTTCCTGCTTTGTCAAAGATTAGTTAACTATGAAGCTGTGGTTCCATTTCTGGGTTTTCTATTTTTTTTTATTTTTAAGCTTGCTTGCTTGCTTGCTTGCTTGCTTGCTTATTTATTTATTTATTTATTTAGACAGAGACAGAGACAGAGACAGAGAGAGAGAACATGTGAAAGCAGAGCAGGAGCAGAGATAAAGGGAGAAAGAGAATCCCAAGCAGGCTCCATGCTGTGAGTGTGGAACCTGATGAGGGACTTGATCTCACAAACCATGAAATTATAACCTGGGCCAAAACTAAGATTTGATGCTTAACCAACTGAGCTACTCAGGTATCCCCTGAGTTTTCTGTTCTATTGATCTCTGTTCCTGTTTTTGTGCCAGTACCATAATGTCTTGATGAGGTATTACATTTCAAATATTGTTTCTACTTCTGAATGACAACACGATCGATGACCATACATTATATCATTACTAAAATTTTGACCAACTTCTATGTTCAATCTTCAAGTGATGAATATAGTGTAGATACTTAATATTATTTACGAGTTGTCATCACTGCTGCACAGAATAATATGGGACTCAGTTCCCCATTGGAAATGACACTGCTGGGTGCCTGGGTGGCTCAGTCTAAGCATCTGACTTCATGTCAGGTCATGATCTCATGATTTGTGAGCTTGAGCCCTGCTTTGGGTGACCTCGAGCCCCACATCTGGTGAGTATGAGCCCCACTTTAGCTAAAACATGAGCCCTGCTTCAGGTGAGCACCACTTCTGTCTCCCCCCCCTCAAAAAAAATGACCCTGCTATTTTTCTGTACAATATTATTAATTTTTAAAATGTTTTATTTTTGAGACAAAGAGAGACAGAGCATGAGCAGGGGAGAGGCAGAGAGAGAACAAGGCACAGAATCTGAAGCAGGCTCCAGGCTCTGAGTTGTCAGCACAGAGCCTGATGCGGGGCTAGAACTCACAAACCGCGAGATCATGACCTGAGCCGAAGTCGGGCCCTTAACCAACTGAGCCACCCAGGCTCCTCCCGTATATTATTAAAGGAGACATCTTATGTTACCAAAATGATATACACTAGAACTTTAAAAAATATGTTCCTTCTAATGTTTTCTTTAAGTTTATTTTAAAAACTTTGGAAGCTTGAATAATTTATTAAGCTTAGGTATCAAAAAAATGGTAATCGTATTAATGATAAACTTCAGATCAAAGGATTTATACAGTGTGCCAAAAAATTTCCTGCCAATAACATTTTGCTGAGGTGACATTTCTTTCAAATAAGAAGTTATATGTAAGAGTGAAATATGATACTTTAACTGCTTCTCAAATGCTCCTTTTTATTTGGTAGTCTTGTGAGTCAAGGCAAAATTAGGTGAGCAATAATGGATTAACCAAATAAATATATGACTAAAAGTAATAAATAACTTAAACTACTTTATTGGAAAAAAGTCTTATTATAAATTAAACATTATAGGCATTTTTCTCTGTGTTGTCTTGGACAGAGTTGACTGCTACTCCTTCTTTCCATGCTTAACGAAGGGCTTTATGGTAGTAATAAATAATCGAAACACTTAGAAGTGTTGTTTGACAAGTATGCTGATTATTTATAATTAAGTGTGTATTGTAGCTAAATGGCAATATGGGATTTGCTTGGTTTGATCCTTTGTTATACAATTATTGTTTGAAAATTCAATAAAATGCTAAAACAAATAAAGCTACTAATAATAAGAACAATTGATGAGTTTTTTTTGTGTGTGTGTTACACCCTCTGTCTCTAGACTGTGAAAGAATGCAGCTGTGTTGATTCATTATTAAAGAACTACTTGCAAAGTTAATCCCCAATCTACCAAATAAGAGATTAGCAAAACAACTCAATTGTTTTAACTCTTGATTATAAGTTTGATAACGTGAAAAATGATACTCATCTGTGATATGATTCAATTTTGTCCTTCACCAGAAGATAATTACTTAATAGAATTATCCACGAAGTAATTTTACTGATGTAGAAAACAATAAATTCTATTTTAGCTTCAACATATAAGATTGCTGAAGTTTGTATCTTTTAAAAATATTTATAGATTTATATCTTATGAGAGAATTTCCAAATTATCAAATGGTCGATACTAGTTAACAGGTAAACTGTAAAATCAATAACAAAATCTCACTATACCATGGATTTCATTATAGTAAAATACCATATTTCTCCTGGATTCAATATACAATTTATTTAGAGGATAAAATATTAGATTTTGCCCAACAGAATTGAAAAGCCATTGTATTAATTTATTACGGAATTTTTATCTTTTAAGGATATGAAGAGTTTATGTGGAACTTGCAGATAGCTATTTTATGAAGTTGTCACATTATATGTATAATTGCAGTTATGCTACAAATAATGTTCCAATTTTATTTTATCTACAAGTTATATCTACTTTCTGTTTCTAATTTTTAAACTTAGTGTTGTGCTTTTGTTTTTTCACAATACCATGTTTATTATATTCTGAAGTTTAAGCCTAACAATTTCCTTTGAAAATATTTTTTGTTTATATCTGTTTAGGTTGAGCGACACTCCTTTCACATCTTGTTATCCAGGGATTCCTTGGGTATACTTCTATGATTAATACCAATTAATATACAAACTATTGGATATCTAATGATTACAAATGAGTATCTCTTTACATCTGAGGTCAAGAAGTCAGGTGGAATGTTTAATGCTTTCCCAATTTCAGTTGGTGCAAAAAAGAAAATATTTCTTTCCATCCAAATTTAAATATAGAATTACTCTTAAATATTAAAGTACATTTCTTTTGTTTTTCATCATAAAAGATAACACCATAAGTGAAAATGAAGAGAAGGGAGAACCAGCTCTGTGCAAATCTAGGAAAATTAAAATTTTCAGCTGACATCCACCAGAACTTAGAAATTGCAAAGTTTCTTAGAAAGAATACATTCAAAACTCTGCTTTAAGAACAAACCAAAAATCTGCAGATGGTAAGAAAATGAGTATATTACAGATAATTATAAGGGTGTCAGTACATGGACGCCACGCATTCAGTTGCAGATGTCCCTTGTAAATAATGAGCACAGGACAAGGAGATGATCAGCAAAACTTGGGCCATGCCAGAAAAATCAAAGAACTCTGAACACTGACTATCAGCTAAGCCTAGGCTAAGAGAGATGGGAAAATCATATATCTACTATTCATATATTTCTCTTTTAGGCTTGAACATAAATTCCAGCCTTTTTATCCATCACGCTATCTAGACTTTCTGCTAACAAATATACATGTTACATTATTTTACTCATGGCACTCATCACAGTCTGAAATTATCTTATTATCACTTCATGTGATTGTTTACATATTCCTAATGTTTTTCTTTTTTCACCACTAGAAAGCAAGCTGTATGTCAGGAAGGGTTCTTATTATGTCAATACATGCACTGTTTTACACAGTGGCTAATACTGACATGCAGCTGTTTAAATTTAAGTTAAACTTGAAAAATATTAAAACAAGTTCCTTTTTCCATATTTTTGATGTTCAGTAGTTACATGTGGCTAGTGGCTAAAATATTTGGTTTCACAAACTTTAATTTCTGTTAGTAGTTATGTTTGTAGTTGATGATTTTTTTTTTTTTTTTTTTTTTTTTTTTTTGGTACTAGAGATGGGAAGACTTCATTTTCATATCAGAAACTTCTGCTTTAGTTTTTTTGTCATCTGGAGGTACTTGTCTTATTTCAAAAATCATTTCTTTTTTTATAACTTCTGTTTTTTATTTTTTTGTATTTTTTATTTTAATTTTTTTAATATATGAAATTTATTGTCAAATTGGTTTCCATACAAAACCCAGTGCTCATCCCAAAAGATGCCCTCCTCAATGCCCATCACCTACCCTTCCCTCCCTCCCATCCCCCCATCAACCCTCAGTTTGTTCTCAGTTTTCAAGAGTCTCTTATGCCTTGGCTCTCTCCCACTCTAACCTCATTTTTTTTCCTTCCCCTTCCCCATGGGTTTCTGTTAAGTTTCTCAGGATTCACAGAAGAGTGAAAACATATGGTATCTGTCTTTCTCTGTATGGCTTATTTCACTTAGCATCACACTCTCCAGTTTCATCCACGTTGCTACAAAGGGCCATATTTCATTCTTTCTCATTGCCATGTAGTACTCCATTGTGTATATAAACCACAATTTCTTTATCCATTTATCAGTAGATGGACATTTAGGCTCTTTCCATAATTTGGCTATTGTTGAGAGTGCTGCTATAAACATTGGGGTACAAGTGCCCCTATGCATCAGTACTCCTGTATCCCTTGGGTAAATTCCTAGCAGTGCTACTACTGGGTCATAGGGTAGGTCTATTTTTAATTTTTTGAGGAACATCAACACTGTTTTCCAGAGCGGCTGCACCAGTTTGCATTCCCACCAACAATGCAAGAGGGTTCCCATTTCTCCACATCCTCTCCAGCATCTATAGTCTCCTGTTTTGTTCATTTTGGCCACTCTGACTGGTGTGAGGTGATATATGAGTGTGGTTTTGATTTGTATTTCCCTGATGAGGAGCGACGTTGAGCATCTTTTCATGTGCCTGTTGGCCATCTGGATGTCTTCTTTAGAGAAGTGTCTATTCATGTTTTCTGCCAATTTCTTCACTGGAATATTTGTTTTTTGGATGTGGAGTTTGGTGAGCTCTTATAGATTTTGGATACTAGCCCTTTGTCTGATATGTAATCTGCAAATATCTTTTCCGTTGGCATTCCGTTGGTTGCCTTTCAGTTTTGTTGATTGTTTCCTTTGCTGTAAAGAAGCCTTTTATCTTCATGAGGTCCCAATAGTTCATTTTTGCTTTTAATTCCCTTGCCTTTGGGGATGTGTCAAGTAAGAAATTGCTACATCTGAGGTCAGAGAGGTCTTTTCCTGCTTTCTCCTCTAGGGTTTTGATGGTTTCCTGTCTCACATTCAGGTCCTTTATCCATTTTGAGTTTATTTTTGTGAATAGTGTGAGAAAGTGGTCTAGTTTCATTCTTCTGCATGTTGCTGTCCAGTTCTCCCAGCACCATTTGTTAAAGAGACTGTCTTTTTACCATTGGATATTCTTTTCTGCTTTGTGAAAGATTAGTTGGCTATACATTTGTGGGTCTAGTTCTGAGGTTTCTATTCTATTCCATTGGTCTATGTGTCTCTTTCTGTGCCAATACCATGCTATCTTGATGATGACATCTTTGTAGTAGAGGCTAAAGTCTGGGATTGTGATGCCTTCTGCTTTGGTTTCTTCTTCAAAATTACTTCGACTATTTGGGGTCTTTTGTGGTTCCATATGAATTTTAGGATTGCTTGTTCTAGCTTCGAGAAGAATGCTGGTGCAATTTTGATTGGGATTGCATTGAATGTGTAGATAGCTTTGGGTAGTATTGACATTTTGACAATATTTATTCTTCCAACCCATGAGCACGGAATGTTTTTCCATTTCTTTATATCTTCTTCAAATTCCTTCATAAGCTTTCTATAGTTTTCAGCGTACAGATCTTGTAAATCTTTGGTTAGATTTATTCCTAGGTATTTTATGCTTCTTGGTGCAATTGTCAATGGGATCAGTTTTTTTATTTGTCTTTCTGTTGCTTCATTATTAGTATAAGAATGCAACTGATTTCTGTACATTGATTTTGTATCCTGCAACTTTGAATTCATGTATCAGTTCTAGCAGACTTTTGGTGGAGTCTATCGGGTTCTCCATGTATATTATCATGTCATCTGCAAAAAGTGAAAGCTTAACTTCATCTTTGCCAATTTTGATGCCTTTGATTTCCTTTTGTTGTCTGATTGCTGATGCTAGCACTTCCAACACTATGTTAAACAACAGCGGTGGGAGTAGGCATCCCTGTTGTGTTCCTGATCTCAGGGAAAAGCTCTCAATTTTGCCCATTGAGGATGATATTAGCTGTGGGCTTTTCATAAATGGCTTTTATGATCTTTAAGTATGTTCCTTCTATCCCCACTTTCTCGAGGTTTTTATTAGTAAGGATGCTGAATTTTGCCAAATTCTTTTTCTGCATCGATTGACAGGATCATATGGTTCTTATCTTTTCTTTTATTAATGTGATGTATCACGTTGATTGATTTGCGAATGTTGAACCAGCCCTGCATCCCAGGAATGAATCCCACTTGATCAAGGTGAATAATTCCTTTTATATGCTGTTGAATTCGATTTGCTAGTATCTTATTGAGAATTTTTGCATCCATATTCATCAGGGATATTGGCCTGTAGTTCTCTTTTTTAACTGGGTCTCTGTGTGGTTTAGGAATTAAAGTAATACTGGCTTCATAGAATGAGTCTGGAAGTTTTCCTTCCCTTTCTATTTTTGGGAATAGCTTGAGGAGGATAGGTATTATGTCTGCTTTAAATGTCTGGTAGAATTCCCCTGGGAAGCTATCTGGTCCTGGACTCTTATTTGTTGGGAGATTTTTGATAACTGATTCAATTTCTTTGCTGGTTATGAGTCTGTTCAAGCTTTCTATTTCCTCCTGATTGAGTTTTGGAGTGTGTGGGTGTTTAGGAATTTGTCCATTTCTTCCAGGTTGTCCAGTTTGTTGGCATATAATTTTTCATAGTATTCCCTGATAATTGCCTGTATTTCTGAGGGATTGATTGTAATAATTCCATTTTCATTCATGATTTTATCTATTTGGGTCATCTCCCTTTTCTTTTTGAGAAGCCTGGTTAGAGGTTTGTCAATTTTGTTATTTTTTTTCAAAAAACCAACTCTTGGTTTCGTTGATCTGCTCTACAGTTTTTTTAGATTCTATATTGTTTATTTCTGCTCTGATCCTATTATTTCTCTTCTTCTGCTGGGTTTAGGGTATCTTTGCTGCTCTGCTTCTATTTCCTTTAGTTGTGCTGTTAGATTTTGTATTTGGGATTTTTCTTGTTTCTGGAGATAGGCCTGGATTGCAATGTATTTTCCTCTCAGGACTGCCTTTGCTGCATCCCAAAGTGTTTGGATTGTTGTATTTTCATTTTCCTTGATTTCCATATAATTTTGAATTTCTTCTCTACTTGCCAGGTTGACCCACTCATTCTTTAGTAGGGTGTTCTTTAACCTCCATGCTTTTGGAGGTTTTCCAGACTTTTTCCTGTGGTTGATATCAAGCTACATCGCATTGTGGTCTGAAAGTATGCATGGTATGATCTCAATTCTTGTATACTTACGAAGGGCTATTGTGACCCAGTATGTGATCTTGGAGAATGTTCCATGTGTACTCAAGTAGAAAGTATATTCTGTTGCTTTAGGATGCGGAGTTCTAAATATATCTGTCAAGTCCTTCTGATCCAATGTATCATTCAGGGCCCTTGTTTCTTTACTGACCATGTGTCTAGATGATCTATCCATTGTTGTAAGTGGGATATTAAAATCCCTGCAATTACCACATTCTTGTCAATAAGGTTGCTTATGTTTGTGAGTAATTATTTTATATATTTGGGGGCTACCATATTCGGCACATAGACATTTATAATTGTTAGTTCTTCTTGATGAATAGACCCTGTAATTATTATATAATGCCCTTCTTTATCTCTTGTTACAGCTTTTAATTTAAAGTCTAGTTTGCCTACTATAAGTATGGCTACTCCAGCTCTCTTTTGACTTCCGGTAGCATGATAAATAGTTCTCCATCCCTCAATGTCAATCTGAAAGTGTCCTCAGGTCTAAAATGAGTCTCTTGTAGACAGCAAATAGATGGGTCTTGTTTTTTTATCCATTCTGATACCCTATGTGTTTTGGTTGGAGCATTTAGTCCATTTACATTCAGTGTTATTATAGAAAGATATGGGTTTAGAGTCATTGTGATGTCTGTAGGTTTCATGCTTGTACCAATGTCTCTGGTACTTTGTCTCACAGGATCCCCCTTAGGATCTCTTGTAGGGCTGGTTTAGTGGTGTTGAATTCCTTCAGTTTTTGTTTGTTAGGGAAGACCTTTATCTCTCCTTCTATTCTAAATGACAGATTTGCTGGATAGAGGATTCTCGGCTGCATATTTTTTTCTGTTCATCACATTGAAGATTTCCTGCCATTCCTTTCTGGCCTGCCAAGTTTCAGTAGAGAGATCAGTCATGAGTCTTATTGGTCTCCCTTTATATGTTAGAGCACATTATCCCTACCTACTTTCAGAATTTTCTCTTTATCCTTGTATTTTGCAAGTTTCACTATGATATGTCATGCAGAAGATCGATTCAAGTTACGTCTGAATGGAGTTCTCTGTGCCTCTTGGATTTCACTGCCTTTTTCCTTCCCCAGATCAGGGAAGTTCTCAGCTATTATTTCTTCAAGTATACCTTCAGCACCTTTCCCTCTCTCTTCCTACTCTGGAATACCAATTATGCGTAGATTATTTCTCTTCAGTGCATCACTTAGTTCTCTAATTATTCCCTCATACTCTTGGATTTTTTTTATCTTTTTCTCAGCTTCTTCTTTTTCCATAATTTTATCTTCTAGTTCACCTATTCTCTCCTCTGCCTCTTCAATCCGAGCTGTGGTCATCTCCATTTTATTTTGCAGCTCATTAATAGCATTTTTTAGCTCCTCCTTGCTGTTCCTTAGTCCCTTGATCTCTGTAGCAATAGGTTCTCTGCTGTCCTTTATACTGTTTTCAGGCCCAGCGATTAATTTTGTGACTGTTATTCTAAATTCACTTTCTGTTATATTGTTTAAATCGTTTTTGATCAGTTCGTTAGCTGTTGTTATTTCCTGGAGATTCTTTTGAGGGGAATTCTTCCATTTCGTCATTTTGGATAGTCCCTGGACTGGTGCGGAACTGCCGGGCACTTCCCCTGTGCTGTCTTGAATAACTTGCATTGGTGGGCAGGGCCTCTGTTCCTTGTTTTTGCTGGAATTTTGGTATAAATTCCCACTTTAGTGATACTCTGGTTTCTCTTCAGATTGAATAAATCTTTCGCCTTTTAAATTCTCACTTTAGTGAGGTTTTATTTGGAATGAAACTATTCTATTCATTGCGTTTGCATTGTAACTTTTTTTGTACGTTTATACTGCTCCAAACCCTAAGGAGGCTCCCTTTCATACTTTACTCTTCTTTCTAGGATTCTAGACTATGGGAAAAATTAAAGTATGCTACTACTTAGCCTACCATATTCTCCTTTAGTTCTACAACTCTTCTCTATCAGCAAGGGTGAAATAATTTCTAAAAAGGTTTTGTAGCCCCATCCACTTCTTAAGCACTGTCTTTCCCAAACTGATAAATAGTAATATAGTCTGTCAGAAAAGCACCCACCTTTGATAGGTCATTCTGTACTGAGTCCAGAAAGTTTTATTTGAGCTTATTTTGGTCCCTTTAATATCATCTTAATTTTCATGTAACATGAGGTGAATAGACTTTCTATAACTCTTCATGTATTTTCTATTGTCATGTTTTCCTTATTTAATTATATACTGGATAGTAGTATTTTTGTAAAATGTGCTAAAACTGCCATCCTTCTCAGAATCTCTACAGTTCTGTTGTCCTCAAAACTAAAATAAGAAAATCAAATCTAGGTGTTTTTACTTATAGTCAATTGGAAATCTTGCATCTGACTCAAAAATGCCATTAATGACATTATGTTCCATTTTCCACAACCTCTCAAACAAAAGTTTGCTTTGTTGACATCATTTCTCTAGGTAATATATGTTAAAATAGCACTGAATTTTTCTTACTATTACTTATCTTTTCCTACTAAACTTTAGAAAAAAAATTTTCTCTTATTTCCAACCCAAAAAGAACCTGGCACATATTATGTACTCACCAAATATCCAATCAATACATGAAAGAAATACTGAATGAATTACAATGTAGTTTATTAGTATATATATGAATGTTCTTTTGTAAAACAAAAAATTAAACTATCCAGATTCCCCTTTATGTCTAAAACAATAAAAAGATGTAAATAAAAATAGTAGAGATCATTAGTGAAAAATTGTACAACTACCTTATTGACAAATGGCAATTTTAAGTTTTTATTTATACAGGGAACATGGGTAAATCAACTTTGGTTTGCATATTTAAAAGGTAAAGTAGGAAATCATCGTGGTCAGGATAAGATACAGAGAAAGCAATATTGTCTAATGACAGGTGTGCACCTTTCCAAGTCTACCTAATGGCCTTGCCAGTAGACACATGAAGTGTAAGGAAGTAAAATTCATATTAGAATTTCTGCAAGTTCAATGTTCAAGGTTGGAGTGACTGTATATTTAGATTGAGGATATTGGCTGGGGATCACCTCATATGAACTAGTTCACCCCTATTATATATGGAGTCTGAGACAAGACTAAAAACGGAGGCCCACATACACCTGACTAAATATTTCACTTGTAAAATCAAATTAATGAGTTTAATAACATAAATTATAGCTGAGAACTTCCCTAATCTGGGAAAGGAAATGGACACCCAAATCCAGGAGGCACAGAAAACTCCCTTCAGATTCAACAAGAATAGGTCTTCTCCATGGCAAGTCATAGTGAAACTGGCAAAACACAAAGATTAAGAGAGAATTCTGAGGCAGCTAGAGACAAATAGGCCTTAACCTATAAGTATACTTAGGGATACTAGAGTCTACTATCCTGAGACACATCATGTAAGGGTAGTAGCAGACCTGTCCACTGAGACTTGACAGGCCAGAAGGGAGTGGCAGGAAATATTCAATGTGCTGAATAGGAAACTATGCAGCCAAGAATCCTTTATCCAGCAAGGCTGTCATTCAGAATAGGAGAGATAAGTCTTTCCCAGACGAACAAAAACTGAAGGAGTTCATGACCACTAAACCAACCCTGCAAGAGATCCTATGGAGACTCTGTGAGTGGAATGCTGCAAAGACTATAAAGGACCAGAGTCATCAACACAAGCATGGAACCTACAGATAATACAATGACACTAAATCCATATCTTTCAATAATAACTCAATGTAAATGGACTAAATGTCCTAGCCAAAAGTCATAGGGTATCAGAATGGATAAAACACCAAGATCCATCTACATGCTATCTACAAGAGATTCATTTTAGACCTGAAGGACACCTTCAGATTGATATCGAGGAGATGGAGAACCATCTATCATGCTACTGGAAGTCAAAAGAAAGCTGGAATAGCCATATTTATATCAGACAAACTATATTTTAAACTAAAGGCTATAACAAGAGATGAAGAAGGGCATTATATCATTACAGGATCTATCCATCAAGAAGAGCTAACAATTATAAATGTTTATGCTCCCAACTTGAAACACCCAAATATACAAATCAATTAATCACAAACATAAGCAATCTTACTGATAAGAATATGGTAATTGCAGTGGACTCAATACTCCACTTACAACAATGGACACATCATCTAGGCAGAAAATCAATAAAGACACAATGGCCGTGAATGATACACTGGACCAGATGGACTTGACATGTATTTAGAACTTTTCATCCAAAAGCAGCAGAATACACATTCTTCTCTAATGCACATGGAACATTCTCCAAGACAGATCGCATACTGGGTCACAAAACATCCCTCAATAAATATAAAATAATTGAGATTATACCATGCATATTTTCAGATCACAACACTATAAAATGTGAAATCAACCACAAGAAAAATTTTAGAAAGCCTCCAAATGCATGGAGGTTAAAGAAAATCCTACTAAAGAATGAATGAGCCAACCAGACAATTAAAGAAGAAATTAAAGGGGCAACTGGGTGACACAGTTTGTTAAGCATCTGACTTTGGCTCAGGTCATGACCTTGCAGCTCATGAGTTTGAGCCCCACATTGGGCTCTGTGCTGACAGCTTGGAGCCTGGTGCCTGTTTCAGATTCTCTTTCTTTCTCTCTCTCTGCCTCTTCCCTGCTGCACTTTGTCTCTCTCTCTGTTAAAAGTAAATGAACATTGAAAAAATGTTTTAAAAAGGGAGAAGAAATTAAAAAAAAAACCACATGGATGAAAACAAAAATGAACACAATAGTCCAAACCCTTTGGGATACAGCAAAGGTGGTCCAAAGAGGAAAATACATTGCAATCCAGGCTTATCTCAAGAAAGAAGAAAAATCCCAAATACAAAACCTAAGTGCACATCTAACAGAACTAGAAGCAGAACAGCAAGAAACCCCAACGCCAGCAGCAGAAGAAAACTAATAAAGATTAGAGCAAAATAAACAATATAGAATAAAAAAAAAAAACAGTTGAACAGATCAATGAATCTAAGAGCTGGTTCTTTGAAAGAATAAACAAAATTGATAAACCCCTAGCAAGACTTCTGAAAAACAAAAGAGAGAGAGCCCAAATAGATAAAATCATGAATGAAAGAGGAGAGATCACAACACAACAGATATACAGTTATTAGAGAATACTATGAAAAATTATATGCCAACAAACTGGACAACTTGGAAGAAATGGACAAATTCCTAGACACCCACAGACTACCAAAACTCAAACAGGAAGAAATAAAAAATTTGAACAGAACCATAACCAGAGAAGAAATTGAATCAGTTATCAAAAACTCCCAACAAATAAGAGTCCTGGGCCAGATGGCTTCTCATAGGAATTCTACCAGACATTTAAAGAAGAGTTAACACCTATCCTTCTCATGCTGTTCCAAAAAAAAAAAAAAAAAAAAAAAAAAGAAAGAAAGAGAAACAGAAGGAAAGCTTCGAGACTGATTCTATGAAGCCAGCATTACCTCGATTCCCAAATCAGACAGAGACCTCGCAAAAAAGGAGAATTACAAGCCAATATCCCTGATGAACACGGATGCAAAAGTTCTCAACAAGATACTAGCAAATCGACTTCAACAGTATATTAAAAGAATTATCTACATTGATCAAATGGGATTCATTCCTGGGCTGCAGGGCTAGTTCAATATTCACAAATCAATCAATATGATACATCACATTAATAGAAGAAAGGATAAGAACCATATGATCCTGTCAAAAGATGCAGAAAAAACATTTGACAAAATATAGAATCCTTTCTTAATGAAAACCCTCAGGAAAGTCAGGACAGAAGGAATATACCTTAACATCCTAAGAGCCATACATGAAAAGCCCACAGCTAATATCATCCTCAATGGGGAAAAGCTGAGAGCTTTTCCCCTCTGAGATCAGGAACACAGAAGGGATGTCCACCCTCACCACTGTTGTTTTACATCGTGTTGGAAGTCCTAGCCTCAGCAATCAGACAACAAAATGAAGTAAAAGGCGTCCAAATTGGCAAAGAAGAAGTCAAACTTCCACTTTTCGCAGATGACATGATACTCCACGTCGAAAACCCGAAAGACTCCGACAAAAAGCTGCTAGAACTGACACATTAATTCAGCAAAGTAGTGAGATACAAAATCAACGTACAGAAATCAGTTGTGTTTCTATACACCAAATGAAGCAACAGAAAGAGAAATCAGGAAATCAATCCCATTTACAATTGCACCAACAACCATAAAATACCCAGGAATATACCTAACCAAAGAGGTAAAACATCTCTATGCTGAAAACTATAGAAAACTTATGAAGGAAATTGAAGACACAAAGAAATGGAAAAACATTCCATGCTCATGGATTGGAAGAACATATATTGTTAAAATGTCAATACTACCCAAAGCAGTCTATACATTCAATGCAATCCCAATCAAAATTGCACTGGCATTCTTCTCAGGGCTAAAACAACCAATCCTAAAATTTGTATGGAACCACAAAAGACCCCAAAAGCCAAAGTAGTGTTGAAAAAGAAAACCAAAGAAGGAGGCATCACAATCCCAGACTTTAGCCTCTACTGCAAAGCTATAATCATCAGGACAGTACGGTACTGGCACAAAAACAGACACATAGACCAATGGAATAGAGAACCCAGAACTGGACCCACAAATGTATGGCAAACTAATTTTTGACAAAGCAGGAAGGAGTATCCATTGGAAAAAAGACATTCTCTTTAGCAAATGGTGATGGAAGAACTGGGCAGCAACATACAGAAGAATGAAACTGGACCACTTTCTTTTACCATACACAAAAATAAACTCAAAATGTATGAAAGACCTAAATCTGATACAGGACCCCATCAAAACGCTAGAGGAGAAAACAGGCAACAAACTTTTTGACTTAGCTGCAGCAATTTCTTGCTCAACACATCTCTGAAGGCAAGGAAAATAAAAGCAAAAATGAAGTATTGGGACCTCATCAAGATACAAGCTTCTGAACTGCAAAGGAGACAATCAACAAAACTAAAAGGCAATGATGGAATGGGAGAATATATTTGGAAAAGGGATAGCATTCAAAATCTATAAAGAACTTACCAAACTCAACACTTGAAAAACAAATAATCCAGTGAAGAAATGGGCAGAAGACATGAATAGACACTTTTCCAAAGAAGACATCCACATGGCCAATGGACACATGAAAAGATGCTCAACATCGCTCATCATCAGGGGAATACAAATCAAAATGACATTGAGATACCACCTCACACTGGACAGAGTGGCTTAAATGAACAACTCAGGAAATGACAGATGTTGGCGAAGATGTGGAGAAACGGGAACCCTTTTGCACCGTTGGTGGGAATGCAAACTGGTGCAGCTGCTCTGGAAAATAGTGTGGAGGTTTCTCAAAAAATTAAAAATAGAATTACCCTATGATTCAGCAATAACACTCCTAGGAATTTATCCAAATGAAACTGAAGTGCTGATGCATAGGGGCACATGTACCCCAATGTTTATAGCAGCACTATCAACAATAGCCAAATTATGGAAAGAGCCCAAATGTCCATCAACTGATGAATAGCTAAAGAAGATGTGGTTTACATATACGATGTAATACTACTTGACAAAGAGAAAGAATGAAATTCTGCCATTTGCAAAAACTTGAATGGAAGTGGAGGGTATTATGCTAAGTGATATACGTCAGTCAGAGAAAGATATATATCATATGTTCTCACTCATATGTAGAATTTGAGAAACTTAACAGAAGGCCATGGAGGGAAGGGAAGGGGAAAAATAGTTTCAAATAGAGAGTGGAGCAAACCATAAGAAACTTTTAAATACAGAGAACAAAATGAGTGGTGATGGGGAGGTGGGGGCAAGGGGGAAATGGGTGATGGCCATTGAGGGAGGCACATGTTGGGATGAGCACTGGGTGTTGCATGTAAGCGATGAATCATGGGAACCTACTCCTGAAGCCAAGAGCACACAGTATACACGGTATGTTAGATAATTTGACTAAATAATATTTTTAAAAAATAAAAAAAGAAGAAGAAAAATTCTATCTGCTTTCCTGGAAGAACACACTATCTCTATCTTCTAAGTCTGTTTTCTATAAAAATATTCTTTAAAATGTAGTCTGGAACAAAAAAAAAACAACAATGTCTCTCCTGGCAAGATGTGTAGAAATATGAAATACTCATGGAAAAATGTCTCCCAATCATCCTATATGTTTGAGCACATAATAAACAATTAACAACTGACTTTATAATTATTTCATAAAATTTATGCCTCAGTTTCAGCAAAATCACTAAATATGTTGTTAAAAATAACCCTTCCACATAGTTTTTTTTCAATTGAAAGTAATGCAAAATTCTACATCTTTTCCTGAGCCACTGCAGCTCTTAGATTGTATGCTATCAATAGTAACTTGGAAAAAAATTACTTTGCTGGGGAAGGTGCAATGAAATTATCTATAATATTCTTGAAGCAACTATTAGATTCAGAAATAAAGTAGGATTTTGAAGTTGAGACCAAACTTCGTAATGAAGTTTTATATATTTCCATCAAAGACTAGAAATATTTTATCACATAAATCACAAGGTTATATTTCAGTTTTTATCATCTTTAACAGATATAGATGCAGTTTTACCATCTTTACCAAATATAGAGTCATTATCACAAATGTTTCATTTAGACATATGTGAATTATTTAGTATTACAAAGTATTGGTCAAGTGTCATGAAATTTGTTAATTATAAATCATTATTTATGGATTCTTTTAGAATCATGAATTAGAACACAAAAAAGCATAAAAAGGAAAATTGGCATTGATATTTAATAAAATCTGTAACATTTATGTCCTATATTAGGAAGGCCTTATCATTAAGTTTACTAATCTTTCCTTTGATGTGTATAATCTGCCATTAATCCTATATTAATCCTATTTGCTGAACCATATATTCATTGCTAAGATTTCCATTTTTGTTTCTCTAGAATTTATTTCTTTTTGTTATGTTTATGCTTTCCTTTAGATTCTTGAACACATTTATATGTTTTTATAATTTTGTTGTTAACTATGAAATTGATTTCTAAACGTGTTTCTTCTAATTTATTATTGTCAGGTTATTGGTCACATTTTATTGTATCTTCAGGTGACTAACACATTTTGATTGAATGGTGGACATTATAAATGTTATGCTTTTGAATATATGACATTTTTTACTCTCAAGTGTTGGGACCTCATCAAGATACAAAGCAGGACATTAAATTTTTGACAGGAAGTTAAAATATTTGTGGATTAGATTGATCCTTTGAAAGCTCATCATATCGCTTGTTAGAATGGATCAACAGTAGTCTTTACTTTAGGAATGGTTTATCACTACTCAAAATGTGTGTAAACCATTTCTGGTGACTCTAACTATAGCCCTAAGTATTCAATAATATTCTCCACTCTTCTTTGTCTGAATGTAAATGTCTTCCTATACTGTGTGATTTTTCATGGTTGTGTAGCTTACAGGTCCAAGGTAATTGTTCATTGTGGAGTATCATCCTATATGGTTACATAGCTGACTAGTCTTCAGGTGAACACTGAAGATCCACATAGATCTCTGGAGCTATTTTTCTGTGTAATAGCTTCTTATACATATTCTACACCATATATTTCCACTTCTTCTAGAGCTATGAGCTCTGATCTTTATCTTGTCAAGAAAGAGATAATGTTTCTTCTGATCGATTTCCCCTTTACTATACTAGAAGTACAGAAAATGCTTCTAGACCATCAGCAAGCTAGAGTAATCATAAAATTCATCTTGTTTGTTTTTCTCCTATCAGGATTATAGCTCTGTACTGCCTAGTGTCCAATGTCTGAAAACCTTTTCTGGTTGTTTATGGCAGGAGAGCTGGTCTATAACATGTACTTAATATTCTTGGAAGCAGAATAATTTCGTTCCTTTTTATATTCTTCATTTTTCTGTTGTGATTTTCCACCTCTTACCGCTTGATGCCTAAATTTTTCTTTAAATCTTTGACCTTATATAAAATAGCTGTTTTAATTTTCATGTATTCTAATTTTAGTGACATCCCTAAAACTCTTTATTTTTTCCTTTTAGCTACAGATGATAGGATCCCACTTTTGTATGTGGGTATCAGTTTGTGATTATGTGCTGGTCCTTGTGGATGTTATGTTATTTAGCATCTTGGTTCTGTTTCTCTTTTTTCTTTTTTTTAATGATAAAGTTTGTCTTTAAAGGAAGTTAATTTACAATTCTGTTGAGTCTTGATTTTAGAATTTATTAGGGTAGTTTTAAAGTAGCCTTACCCTAGCATGAGAGTAGCTTTACTTGTAAAGAAAGGGCTTTCTGGCAATTCAGTTCAATGTCCAGAGTGACCATGAAGTCTCTACACACTGACTGTATAAACTCTAGTGTATCCAGGATTTTGTAACCTCCAGAATTTCTATTTAGGATACAGTTCTTCAGTAGTTGTTCCCTGGCAAGTCTTGTGGAGTATTATCCTGTGCCTGTGCAGATTAATCTTCAGCCAAAGACTCAAAGGATCCCTGTGCAGATTCTGGTGTTCTTTCTCTGCATATCTCCTTTATCTCTTGTATCCTGATTTCCAAATTGCAGCTGACTCAGGAGTCCCATATTGCAACTAGTGGTTTCCTCTTCCCAGAGCGATTTCTTATCTCTTTTCAAACTCCCCTTCCCTTTTTCATGCTTCAGAAAGCTCCTCCCTGTCCTCAGTGGAAATCTTGGTGAATGTTATGCTTACTCAATGTGTTTCCTTTCTCTTGCTGATAAATCCTTGTTTCATGTATTGTTCAGGATATAAAAAGTTTATTTGTATACTTTTTCCAGTTTTATAGTTTTTTAGAGTGTGTGTGGAGGGGAGTCTGATACCTGCTATTCCATATTTGAAGGATATTTCTTCTGAGTATAGAATTGTGCATTGGAAATATTTCCAGAATGTAAATGTGTTATCAAACTGTCATCTATCTTTGCTTGCTCTTGTTAAAAAGTCAGCCATCAATCTTACTGTTCTTTGAAGGTAATATATCTTTTGTTTCTCAGCTACTGTTAAAGCTTTCTCTTCATCTTTGATTTTCAACAGTTCATTTTGATGTGATTGGAGTGCTTTTTTTTTTTTAAATACTTTTCTTGCATAGAATTAAATGGAATATTTGCATCTGAAAGAGATTCACAGATAAATTTTCATAAGTTTTTTTTAAAAAAATTATTTGCTGAGATTTTTTTTTCAAACACCAATTCTGTCTCATTTTCTCTCTCCACTCCTCTGGGACTCAAATTTCACATATGTTAGACCTTTTAATAGTGTCTCACATGTCTCTTGTATTTTACTTTATGTAAGTTTTTCTCATTCTTGATACTCTCAGGGCTTCAGTTTGTATGTATTCTATTTTTTCCTATTTCTGGTTTTCTAAATCTATGTCATATTTTGTTCAATCTCATTCAGTGTACTCTTACCTTCATAATTTTTCTGTTTTTTTTTTGTAATTTCCAATTCTCTGTTAAAATCTTAACTTTTTAATCTATTTTCATCTTTTCTTCTTTTTCAGATTTTTATCATGATTAATATATTAGTCATAAAGTCCTTATCTGATAATTTTCATATCTGTATTATCTGTGTCCCTCATCCATTGTCCTTGTTTTATATTAATTTTCAGTCATTTCAATCTTTTTTTAGTGTTACTCATAAATATGTTGAACATTGTTGAAATATACTGTTGAGAGTATTGGATAATGTTTTCTTCTTCCAAAAGATTAAACTTTCCTTCTATAGGCTTTAGTATTCTGGTGATTAACTTGCTCTGTTGTGTCTGGAGTTAAGGCTTTACTAAGGCTTGTCTGTTCAGTTTGTCCAACTTTGTAATGTGTAGTCCTTATTCATAGGCATCATACTTATTTCTTGGGTATGGTCCTTACAGAAAGGACATTTTTTGGGTTTAAACCAATGGTCTAGGATACTGACTAGACTTCATACACTTTGGCTAAGTTTTTTTTCCCTAAGTTTATTTATTTATTTTGAGAGAGAGAAAGACCAGGGACAGAGAGAGAAGGAGAGAATCCCAAGCAGCATCAATGCTGTCAGCACAGAGCCTGTTGTGGGACTTGATCCCACTAACTTTGAGATCATGACCTGAGCCAAAACCAAGAGCAGGACACTTAACCAACTGAACCCACACAAGTGTCCCAACTTTGGTGAAGTTTTAACTCCAAAATCTACTTCCCAGTATTCTATAGCTACTCAAATTTTTAATCATATCCTTAGCCTCATGGTTGCTATTCTCAGTTATGTTTCTTTCACTTTTACCCAGCACATGGGTAGTAAAGGTGTCAGCTAACAGGTAGGAGAAATTTTGTTTACAGTTTTTTTTTTTAGTTTTACTCTCCTTTTTTGTAGTTTTCACCACTCTGGTATTTTTCCTGAGTTCCTGATATTTGCAATCCTGAACATAACCTCTGCCTTCTGTGACCAGGTAATCTGATGCTTTGTTCTTTGCCTCTACTCTGTCACACCTGGAGTGAAGAACAACTTTTGGAAAAACATCTGTGATATCTGCTGACAAAAGAGCAGATTCTTAATTGTAAGCTTGTATTAATATCATACACAGTTGTTGAAATGCTTTGATAATAAATGTACAAGGTTCAAGACAATATTTAGTATATTTTAAGAATGCATATAGACAGGCAAAGTTTGCTGGGAAGTGAATTTATGATCCATAATTAAAAATGTGTATCAAACTTGCATCAAATAAAAATTCCACTTACAATGCAGATAATAGAACACTCGCCCTTAACAGAAAATAATAAATTAAAATTACAGCTAATGCTTCAAATAATAAATGTGATGCCTTATTTCACAAATTTTAAAATACTAGAAATGATTACATAGTAGCATACACTAACTGCTAGATGAGGTATTTGATCTTTCCTGCCTCACTTATTTTTTTTAAGATGTACTAGTGACTACTGCTAAATATCAAATAATTTGATTTACAGCTTTTCACACATATACAATTTTTCTAGCATGCCTTTGTCTCTCAGGCAATCCTTTTATTTTACTTTCTATCATTTCAGCATACTCGATTTTTCTTTCTTTTTTTTTTTTAAATTTTTTTAACGTTTTATTTATTTTTGAGACAGAGAGAGACAGAGCATGAACGGGGGAGGGGCAGAGAGAGAGAGGGAGACACAGAATCGGAAGCAGGCTCCAGGCTCTGAGTCATCAGCCCAGAGCCCGACGTGGGGCTCGAACTCACGGACCGCGAGATCGTGACCTGAGCTGAAGTCAGCCGCTTAACCGACTGAGCCACCCAGGCGCCCCCATACTCGACTTTTCTAGCCATCATTTAATTTAATGATTTCTTTAAATAGAAAGTGAAGGTAACATATATAGCATGATTCCAATATCTAATACTTGTTTAACAAGTCACATTACTGATTTTTATAGCATTTTCTGCTGGATGTTTATTAGATGTAATATTACATTGTAGAGAATAGCAACAGCAGGGACAAACTGGAAATACAAACCCATACATTTCAGAAAATATAGAAAAGTGGATTTTTTTCCTCAAAATACATACATACATACACATTAAAGTTTAAAAATTTTCCAAAACACTTTTGGGTAACTGATTTGCAATTAATTAACTGTTTTAGGTAAAATAATATCCAGAAAACATCATTTAGGTATATATACTCTCTTTTGGCATGTTTTAAGAAAGTATCATTGCAAGGATTTTTGAAGTGTGCTCTCCTAAATTCTGTCTTGGTTTTGTCTAGAGTTATATGTACAGATCAAACACTCTCAGAGTAGAGGTTGGGCATGTCTGCCAGTGATTCAAAATGATAGGCACCCAACAGGTCTACCTTAAAATATTTGTTGATAAATTAATTAAATATATACACAGGCAAGTTGTACACCAACTGTTTATTACAGAATTTTTTATCCAAGTGAAATATTTGTGATAGACTATAGTAAAAATTGGTAGTCACATAGATACTTAAGTATAGCTGCACATATTTACTTGTGAAAAATATTTATTCAACACTCACGTTTTGGTGTTTTTTAAAGAACACTCTAGGAGAAATATGTAAAATAAATTTGAGAGAATTAGTATAAAGCCTAACCATGTCAAATTGTCATAAAAATGGTTGAATGTTGGTAATTTCAAATGGTACATGCTAATTCATACAGGAAGATCAATTAACATAATGTTCTAGAGACAGAACATGACAGCTTGGACTAGTTGGTATCATTTACTTTACAAAGAAGTAAAGAAGCATTTAAGGAGAGGTGAAAGGATTTGGTAACTGGATATGAGGAACGTGGAGGGGGACTCTAGAGTCAAGGATGACTTTCATGTTTATGACCTGGACACATGGGCAGGCTGTGTGTCATTTACGAAATATGAAGCACTAAAATAGGAACAGTTTCTTCTTGAAGGGTGGGACACAGCAAGCAATGAGCTCAGTAGAATTTTCGTCATGTTCATGTAGTATGTGAGTGACACTAAGATATGTAGTGAAGAAACCTGGATGGTAGTTGGTCATGGACATGCTTGCTCTTGAAGCATCCAAGTTGTGTTGAAACATAAGAATGTATGAGACCATTATGAAAGTGTGGAGAGTAAGAGGGCCTAGAACAATGAATGAGAATTACCAAAATTTAAGAAGGCAGCAGAAACCAAAAATTGGCTGAAGAAAGAATATTCAATGTCGTAGAAAACTAAATAAGCTGTTGTGCCATAGGGAGAATTAGAGAGTGTTTGGGGGTGAATGATGAATACTATCAAATAATACAGAGATTCCAAGTGAGACTGTGATTGAAAAGCATCCTTTGGATTTAGTCTCAAGGAAGTAATTGGTGACTATGACACAGCAATTAAAGTGGAGTAGTTGAAGTACTTCCTTTGCTGGAGTGGGTTGGAGTAGGTAGTGAAGTACTACATCATTGAAGATGATGAAAAGATATATATTTATTTACATGGAAATGTGTTGATAACGTATTAATACATTTTTAAACATCAGGTTACAAAGCAGTATTAAAATATAATTGGGGCGCCTGGGTGGCGCAGTCGGTTAAGCGTCCGACTTCAGCCAGGTCACGATCTCGCGGTCCGTGAGTTCGAGCCCCGCGTCAGGCTCTGGGCTGATGGCTCAGAGCCTGGAGCCTGTTTCCGATTCTGTGTCTCCCTCTCTCTCTGCCCCTCCCCCGTTCATGCTCTGTCTCTCTCTGTCCCAAAAATAAATAAACGTTGAAAAAAAAAATTAAAAAAAAAATAATCTGCTGTATAAGAATATATGTGAAAATACACATAAAAGTATAAAATGATTGTAAAAAGTAAGCATAAACCATATACCACAGCTTGCTTAGAACTTTATATTATTACCTTAGAGCCTTTCTGTGAGAAATAAATGGGATGACAAAATCACAACTCAGGTAAGTCTATGATCACTCAATGATTAAATCAGTGGAGCTACAATTCTATTCAGGAAGTCATTTTCCTTCCTTCCCAAAAGATGTAAGTTGGCTGAAGTTATTTTTAGGACTAGATATATTTGTAATTATTTTGTAATGTCTGTGAATGAAATAAAAAAAGAAAGAGAACTTTAAGTCAGATAACAACTACAGAAAAATCTTTGTTACATAACCTTTCCATAACACAAAAATTCCAAGTTCTGGAGTAATGTAGTCAGTTTTTAAATAAGACTAAATGATGGAGAAAAGGTACCTGAAGAAAAATATGTTTATATTTCCAATAATGATTATTCCAGCTTGTCCAGAGAAGTTAAAATAAATGTAGACTTTTTGAAAATGTCTTAAAGTTTAATAAGAACATCAATATGTCTAAAATGTTAAAACCTGAAATATTAAGTTTAGTAGGACTATCCCTTGTTATATAAAGGGGGAATTTAAGCATGCTAAAATGGGTCGGTATGGATGTAAGGTCACAATTATCATACATCTCTCTTTATAGCTGTGATATCAGCTGTGAAAACTGATCCTGGTATCCCTACTGAAATTTCTGTAGATTGATTGTGCTGTTCACTCAGATAAAAGGTCAGCAAATGCAAAATGTAGTAGACGTGTCAGGTCAAAGAAACAATCATATGCATTATATAATATACTTCATTTCCTTGCGTTGCTTAGATTATTGCTCCACTTCTACATTATGTGTTAAACACACTATGTTGAATTATAAATTGAAATACAAGTGTAGTTACAACCCTTTCCTATCATGAATTAATGAAGACTAATTTATCAATTTCAAAAACAGGTATGATTTAATTTGGATATTGTATACTGATTATATTTTATACTTATTTTCTTGTGGCTCTATAAGCACACTTTTAAAGTCCTCTCTCTCTCTCTCTCTCTCTCTCTCTCTCTCTCTCTCTCACACACACACACACACACACACACACACAGCTCTGAGAAGACATTTAAATATTTGACAAAAAGGAGAATACCAAAAGTGAAGTTTTTACTCATAAAAATGAATGCACAAAATCCTAGGTGTTAGTAAATGGCACTCCTAAATGTTCCAAGTATTTTCCATCCTACCCCAGGATTTAAAATGGAGTGTGAGCTGGCCACTTTCATGGTTTGGTTTAGTAGGATCAATTCCTCAACAGCTTTTCCTCTGCAGATAATTTTTCACAAGAAATGGCATTCCTGGGGCGCGTGGGTGGCTCAGTCGGTTAAGTGTTAGACTTGGGCTCAGGTCATGATCTCATGGCTTCTGAGTTCAAGCCCCACATCAGGCTCTGTGCTGGCAGCTGGGAGCCTGGAGCCTGCTTCGGATTCTGTCTTCCTAGCTCTCTGCCTTGCTCTTTGTCTCTCTCAAAAAGAAAGAGACCTTAAAAGAAACTTTAAAAAAGAAATGGCATTCCTCTAATGGCCTCCATTACTCTGATGGACAGAGAATATGTAGCAAGGTGGCTGATAAGCCACCACAGTATTAAGAAGCAGTGTTCCAGTATAACCATTTTTGAAGTGGTGGCAGGTGTGAATCAAATTAGCATACACAGAACAATCTCTTTGCTAGATACTGCTTCCACTTCCTGTCAAAGTAGCTATAGTAAGAGCCCATTAGGCATTTTGCAGTTTTTGTCTCCCTCATTTGAGTCAGAATTAGCCAGTACCAGGTAAGATAATATTGCCATTCTACATATTTGATATGGATGGGGAATGGTGTTAATTATCACTTTAGCCTCCAGAATTTATCATCTGTGATTCCCGAACATAGCCTCACAGAAAAACACAAACTGAAGTAAAAGGCTACAAAATATTTGCTCCTATTCCCAAGTTAATTTTATTTCATATTATAACAACTACTTGGTAAATAACTATCACATAATGGAAGGGAGTTATAATAATGACACTGGCATTTACCCGTGTTTGGACACTTCTTTTTTTTTTTTTTTTTTTGGTTTTATTTTCTTAAAAATCCTTCCTAAGAGAGAGATCCAATATTTAGTAAGAACTTAGGCCATCCCACAGCTTTCATAAATTATGCCCACTCCCATAGATTTGTAAAAATATAACTTTATTTCCATTAACACCTTTACACAGCTATCCTTCCTATTAATGTGTTCATGAGGCTACTAAGTGTACTATGGATTTTGAATCAAGGTCTGATTATTCCAAAGTCATGAAACATGTGTTGGGCTCCATGCTGAGCATGGGGTCTGCCTGAGATTTTCTCTTTTCCTCTCCCTATCCCCCTCTCCCCTGCTCATGTGCACTCTCTCTCTAAAATAAATAAAAATAAAATAAGATTCTAATATTATATTAAATAATTAGCTTGTGTGTCACTCTTTTGTATGCTGCCACCTCTCTCTGTCTCAGTCTCTCAAAGATAAGATAAGTTTTGGGGTTCCTGTCCTTTCTGACCATTTGGTGCACAGTGAAAGTAAAATAAAGTGAGTGGAAGGAAAGTACCACGAAATACATGAACAAAGAAAGTTTTCATTCTCACAGTGCAAGAAATAAATTATGGATAATTCTGTTTAGTTGATTCTTAGGCAACCTCTCTTTAAAACAACCTCAAACAGGGCTACTGGGTGGCTCAGTCGGTTAAGCGTCCGACTTCAGCTCAGGTCATGATCTCATGGTCTGTGAGTTCAAGCCCTGTGTTGGGCTGTGTGCTGACAGCTCAGAGCCTGGAGCCTGCTTCAGATTCTGTGTCTCCCTCTCTCTCTGCCCCTCCCCTGCTCATGCTCTGTCTCTCTCTGTCTCAAAAATAAATACAAAAAACATTAAAAAAATATAAAACAACCTCAAACAATGCAAAGTGTTGCTGATGTGATATGTGTTTGGCCAACAAATGCTATTTGTGTATCATTTAATAAAGCCCATAATTGTTTTTCTCTATCCTCAGCCCCTCAAATACTGATGGTACTTTGTAAGCAACTTAACTTACGTAACAGGTATAATAATAATAATAATAATAATAGCTAAAAAAAATAACTAATATTTATTAAGTGATTATTTTAAACTAGTTAAAAAGCATACCACTTAATTCACAATAGGAAACTAATTATTTGGGATATTTTCCTGAAATCATATTTATAGACACTTAATAATACTGGCTTTACTTTTCAGTATAATAGGGATATATTTATGCTACCATTGACTATATGGGACATAAACAAATATGTGATATCTTTCCTGCATATTAATGAGTGATTGTCACAGTGCTCCTGAGGTATGTATTTTTTTTTTAATTTTTTTGATGTTTATTTATTTTTGAGAGAGACAGAGAGAGACAGAGCATGAGCAGGGGAGAGTCAGAGAGTGAGAGAGAGGGAGACACAGAATCCGAAGCAGGCTCTGGGCTTTGAGCCGTCAGCACAGAGCCCGACGCGGGGCTTGAACCCACGAACCATGAGATCATGACCTGAGCTGAAGTCAGACGCTTAACCAACTGAGCCACCCAGGCACCCCGAGGTATGTATTTTTAGAACACATTTGCTGTGGCTTTTACAATATTAATTGAATAATTTAGCTTTCATTCACACCAGTTCCACTGGAATATATAACATTGAATAAATTAAGTTTTAACCTAATTATTTTTGTTACCACCCATTAAATAATATTTAAGTCATTTTTACTGTATAAAAAGTTTATCCAATTTCCACATGGTTGATTTTTATCCAGTACCATTTAACTTACTAGACTTACAATCTACTATAAATTTCACTCTAAAACATTGAACCTATTTCTCATCAAACTCAAAAAAAAATTTCAAGTGAAAATCACACAATGTTTGCATGAACAAAAGCCCTCTCATTTGCTTTTGCTTTCTCCCACATTCTTCCATGATGTTACTTATTATATAATTTGTAAGAAGAACCACTGATCTGAGAGCCCTTATAATAACAGGTGCAGGGGCGCCTGGGTGGCTCAGTTGGTTAAGCATCCAACTTCAGCTCAGGTTATGATCTCAGGGTTCAGGAGTTCAAGCCCTGCATTGGGCTGTCTACTGTCAGAGGTGAGCCTGCTTTGGAACCTCTGCTTCCCTCTCTGCCCCCTCCCCCACTCATACTCTTTCTTTCTCTCTCTCTCTCTCTCTCTCTCTCTCTCTCTCTCTCAAAATAAATAAGTAAACATTTAAAAAATATCATAGATGAATTCTTTGTTTTATGATGCAGTAATAACCCACAGTGGTATAGTTATAATGTGAACAGTGTAACTATGATCTGGTAAAATGTACTCTGAGCATGGAAGGTATGTAGACATGATTTGTTAAATGCCAACTCATAACAGAAGAGTTCATATGAGAAGACCAACTAGAAAGCAATAGAAATGAATTCTCTTGATATCTCTGTCATCCTCTAAATGGTTTCTGAAGAAATATTGAATATTTTATGTAGTTTATTTTTTTGATAATCCATTTAGTGACCTTATTCTTAGTATTTCATGAAATAACAGTGCACTCTTTATTGCCATAAAAATGAATGATACTCTTCACTACATAAAGATTGCATAAGTCACTGTATGCCTGTAAAACAGGATCAAGAATTGTGCTGTGATGATTTTAGATGAAATAATTCATTTGGAACTTTATTCATAAAAATTAACATATTTGAAAATGAAGAAAAATTACTTGAAAGTCAAACCTAAATTCTTAAAATGAATACAATATATGTAGTATTTCAAGCAAATGCAAGGCAAAACAATGTATTCAATGGACCCAAACAATAAACTGAGGAAAATGAACATTTTTTTACTTGAAATACCTAAATTTTGTTTTTAAAAATGTTTTTGCTTTGTTGCATTGAACACTCCTCATTCCTTAATATTTTATTAGATTTCTTATCAAACTAATCAATGACATTATACCAAAAAACTATCTTTCCATAGTTCTATTTTAAAGATACTGACACAGCCTAAAGTATTTGAGGAAACAGGTTGAATTTGTCATGTTGGCCTCAGGAAGAAATATATATATATATGTCAAGTTACATAAATTTTTAGCAGCCTGAAATATTTATAATGGTCAAACTTTGATTCTTTATGTGTTGATATGATGGGAGTTTATGTTGTTTGAATTGTTTTTCAAACTGTGCTTTCCTTGTGATTCTTTTATTGGTTTAGAAGAAGGATTATTTATCCTTTAGATAGTATTAATTTAACATGCTTCTCACTCAAAAAAGAAAGAAAGAAAGCCATTAAAATATATTCTGTTTCATTGACATCTTTTATAGCCTAAAATATACATTCAAACAGCAGTTGGAAATGTCAACCGCATTTGACACTGGCCGATTGATGAAAATGGTTTGTCCTGTTGACTTAACTTCCATAATTAGGCCTGTTCACCATGGCTGCTGCATAGTGTGCTTTTAGTTACAGTGACCTGTGCTATTACAAGAAATGAGTTTTGGAAATGGTCTTTATCCTCCCAAATAAAGTTAGTGCATCCAGATTTGGAAACTGACAGCAGTAATATTCCCCAACTAAAGCTGGAGCTTAGCCCTGTTATACTTATTAAAAAGCCTATTCATACAAATTAAATCCATTCCATATCCTGGCCTCTGATGACAGCTCCATTTTTTTCCTTGTCTGGTTTGAATTACCTCAAGTCTGTACCCAGAAAGAATTTATCCCCTTCAAGAGACTTCTCCAAGCCTATAATAAATTCACATGGGTCGTCCCATCAATGTAGTGAATTTGCATTATTATTTCATTATGAGTAGGAAAGAAAGCGGATTAGATCTCTTCCAGCATTGGCAGAGCCTAATTCAACCTGAACACATGATTAAAGCTGGCATTTATGACTATAACTGTCAAAGAAAACTAATTGTAAACTGAGAGCTGTGGGTAATTATGGCTTTTGGTATTAAACCATTTCTCTCCTATTTATCACAGAACCAACTACAGACTTTACTACTGTTTGGATTTAGTTGTCTGATTACTATGAACCTACTTATGCAAATGAAAATTGATTCATATTCTCAAATTAAGGGCTCTGTGTAGACTTAAGTTCAATCATGCTTTGGTATGTGTATTTTACTTTTTCTTTCCTTTAAGGTTTTTTTCTTGGAAAAGGTGAAGTGACAATAGTACCACTGCCCCAAGACACTGCACTTTGCACTGTTTTCATTACAAACCTTGAAGCAGCTGCCTGATAATCAGTTTGACACAAATGATATTTGAACTATCTTTCGGGATTCCAGGAAGATGGCGGCGTAGGAGGACGCTGGGCTCACCGCGCGTCCTGCTGATCAATTAGATTCCACTTACACCTGCCTAAATAACCCAGAAAACCGCCAGAGGATTAGCAGAACGGAGTCACCGGAGCCAAGCGCAGACGAGAGGCCCACGGAAGAGGGTAGGAAGAGCGGTGAGGCGGTGCGCGCTCCACGGACTGGCGGGAGGGAGCCGGGGCGGAGGGGCGGCTCGCCGGCCAAGCAGAGCTCCGGAGTCTGGCTTGCAAAAGCGGAGGGGCCTGACGGACTGTGTTCCGACAGCAAGCGCGACTTAGCATCTGGGAGGTCATAAGTTAACAGCTCTGCTCGGAAAGCGGGAAGGCTGGAGGACAAAGGGAGGGAGAGCTGCTGAGCCCCCGGACGACAGAGCTCAGTTTGGTGGGGAACAAAGGCGCTCGCCAGCGCCATCTCCCCCGCCCATCCCCCAGCCAAAATCCCAAAGGGAACCAGTTCCTGCCAGGGAACTTGCTCGCTCCGCGCAAACACCCAACTCTGTGCTTCTGCGGAGGAGCCAAACCTCCGGCAGCGGATCTGACTCCCTCCCGCTGCCACAGGGCCCCTCCTGAAGTGGATCACCTAAGGAGAAGCGAGCTAAGCCTGCCCCTCCAGCCCCTGTGCACCTTGCCTACCCACCCCAGCTAATACGCCAGATCCCCAGCATCACAAGTCTGGCAGTGTGCAAGTAGCCCAGACGGGCCACGCCACCCCACAGTGAATCCCGCCCCTAGGAGAGGGGAAGAGAAGGCACACACCAGTTTGACTGTGGCCCCAGCAGTGGGCTGGGGGCAGACATCAGGTCGGACTGCGGCCCCGCCCACCAACTCCAGTTATACACCACAGCACAGGGGAAGTGCCCTGCAGGTCCTCACCACGCCAGGGACTATCCAAAATGACCAAGCGGAAGAATTCCCCTCAGAAGAATCTCCAGGAAATAACAACAGCTAATGAGCTGATCAAAAAGGATTTAAATAATATATCAGAAAGTGAATTTAAAATAATAGTCATAAAATTAATCGCCGGGCTTGAAAACAGTATACAGGACAGCAGAGAATCCCTTGCTACAGAGATCAAGGGACTAAGGAACAGTCATGAGGAGCTGAAAAACGCTTTAAATGAAATGCAAAACAAAATGGAGACCACCACAGCTCGGATTGAAGAGGCAGAGGAGAGAATAGGTGAACTAGAAGATAAAGTTATGGAAAAAGAGGAAGCTGAGAAAAAGAGAGATAAAAAAATCCAGGAGTATGAGGGGAAAATTAGAGAACTAAGTGATGCACTAAAAAGAAATAATATACGCATAATTGGTATCCCAGAGGAGGAAGAGAGAGGGAAAGGTGCTGAAGGGGTACTTGAAGAAATAATAGCTGAGAACTTCCCTGAACTGGGGAAGGAAAAAGGCATTGAAATCCAAGAGGCACAGAGAACTCCCTTCAGACGGAACCTGAATCGATCTTCTGCACGACATATCATAGTGAAACTGGCAAAATACAAGGATAAAGAGAAAATTCTGAAAGCAGCAAGGGGTAAACGTGCCCTCACATATAAAGGGAGACCTATAAGACTCGTGACTGATCTCTCTTTTGAAACTTGGCAGGCCAGAAAGAATTGGCACGAGATTTTCAGTGTGCTAGACAGAAAAAATATGCAGCCGAGAATCCTTTATCCAGCAAGTCTGTCATTTAGAATAGAAGGAGAGATAAAGGTCTTCCCAAACAAACAAAAACTGAAGGAATTTGTCACCACTAAACCAGCCCTACAAGAGATCCTAAGGGGGACCCTGTGAGACAAAATACCAGAGACATCACTACAAGCATAAAACATACAGACATCACAATGACTCTAAACCCATATCTTTCTATAATAACACTGAATGTAAATGGATTAAATGCGCCAACCAAAAGACATAGGGTATCAGAATGGATAAAAAAACAAGACCCATCTATTTGCTGTCTACAAGAGACTCATTTTAGACCTGAGGACACCTTTAGATTGAGAGTGAGGGGATGGAGAACTATTTATCATGCTACTGGAAGCCAAAAGAAAGCTGGAGTAGCCATACTTATATCAGACAAACTAGACTTTAAATTAAAGGCTGTAACAAGAGATGAAGAAGGACATTATATAATAGTTACAGGGTCTATCCATCAGGAAGAGCTAACAATTATAAATGTCTATGCGCCGAATACCGGAGCCCCCAAATATATAAAACAACTACTCATAAACATAAGCAACCTTATTGATAAGAATGTGGTAATTGCAGGGGACTTTAACACCCCACTTACAGAAATGGATAGATCATCTAGACACACGGTCAGTAAAGAAACAAGGGCCCTGAATGAGACATTGGATCAGATGGACTTGACAGATATATTTAGAACTCTGCATCCCAAAGCAACAGAATATACTTTCTTCTCGAGTGCACATGGAACATTCTCCAAGATAGATCATATACTGGGTCACAAAACAGCCCTCCATAAGTTTACCAGAATTGAAATTATACCATGCATACTTTCAGACCACAATGCTATGAAGCTTGAAATCAACCACAGAAAAAAGTCTGGAAAACCTCCAAAAGCATGGAGGTTAAAGAGCACCCTACTAACGAATGAGTGGGTCAACCAGAAATTAGAGAAGAAATAAAAAAATATATGGAAACAAACGAAAATGAAAATACAACAATCCAAACGCTTTGGGACGCAGCGAAGGCAGTCCTGAGAGGAAAATACATTGCAATCCAGGCCTATCTCAAGAAACAAGAAAAATCCCAAATACAAAATCTAACAGCACACCTAAAGGAAATGGAAGCAGAACAGCAAAGGCAGCCTAAACCCAGCAGAAGAAGAGAAATAATAAAGATCAGAGCAGAAATAAACAATATAGAGTCTAAAAAAACTGTAGAGCAGATCAACGAAACCAAGAGTTGGTTTTTTGAAAAAATAAACAAAATTGACAAACCTCTAGCCAGGCTTCTCAAAAAGAAAAGGGAGATGACCCAAATAGATAAAATCATGAATGAAAATGGAATTATTACAACCAATCCCTCAGAGATACAAACAATTATCAGGGAATACTATGAAAAATTATATGCCAACAAATTGGACAACCTGGAAGAAATGGACAAATTTCTGAACACCCACACTCTTCCAAAACTCAACCAGGAGGAAATAGAAAGCTTGAACAGACCCATAACCAGCGAAGAAATTGAATCGGTTATTAAAAATCTCCCAACAAATAAGAGTCCAGGACCAGATGGCTTCCCAGGGGAGTTCTACCAGACGTTTAAAGCAGAGATAATACCTATCCTTCTCAAGCTATTCCAAGAAATAGAAAGGGAAGGAAAACTTCCAGACTCATTCTATGAAGCCAGTATTACTTTGATTCCTAAACCAGATAGAGACCCAGTAAAAAAAGAGAACTACCGGCCAATATCCCTGATGAATACGGATGCAAAAATTCTCAATAAGATACTAGCAAATCGAATTCAACGGCATATAAAAAGAATTATTCACCATGATCAAGTGGGATTCATTCCTGGGATGCAGGGCTGGTTCAACATTCGCAAATCAATCAACGTGATACATCACATTAACAAAAAAAAAGAGAAGAACCATATGATCCTGTCACTCGATGCAGAAAAGGCCTTTGACAAAATCCAGCACCCTTTCTTAATAAAAACCCTTGAGAAAGTCGGGATAGAAGGAACATACTTAAAGATCATAAAAGCCATTTATGAAAAGCCCACAGCTAACATCATCCTCAACGGGGAAAAACTGAGAGCTTTTTCCCTGAGATCAGGAACACGACAGGGATGCCCACTCTCACCGCTGTTGTTTAACATAGTGCTGGAAGTTCTAGCATCAGCAATCAGACAACAAAAGGAAATCAAAGGCATCAAAATTGGCAAAGATGAAGTCAAGCTTTCGCTCTTTGCAGATGACATGATATTATACATGGAAAATCCGATAGACTCCACCAAAAGTCTGCTAGAATTGATACATGAATTCAGCAAAGTTGCAGGATACAAAATCAATGTACAGAAATCAGTTGCATTCTTATACACTAACAATGAAGCAACAGAAAGACAAATAAAGAAACTGATCCCATTCACAATTGCACCAAGAAGCATAAAATACCTAGGAATAAATCTAACCAAAGATGTAAAGGATCTGTATGCTGAAAACTATAGAAAGCTTACGAAGGAAATTGAAGAAGATTTAAAGAAATGGAAAGACATTCCCTGCTCATGGATTGGAAAAATAAATATTGTCAAAATGTCAATACTACCCAAAGCTATTTACACATTCAATGCAATCCCAATCAAAATTGCACCAGCATTCTTCTCGAAACTAGAACAAGCAATCCTAAAATTCATATGGAACCACAAAAGGCCCCGAATAGCCAAAGGAATTTTGAAGAAGAAGACCAAAGCAGGAGGCATCACAATCCCAGACTTTAGCCTCTACTACAAAGCTGTCATCATCAAGACAGCATGGTATTGGCACAAAAACAGACACATAGACCAATGGAATAGAATAGAAACCCCAGAACTAGACCCACAAACGTATGGTCAACTCATCTTTGACAAAGCAGGAAAGAACATCCAATGGAAAAAAGACAGCCTCTTTAACAAATGGTGCTGGGAGAACTGGACAGCAACATGCAGAAGGTTGAAACTAGACCACTTTCTCACACCATTCACAAAAATAAACTCAAAATGGATAAAGGACCTGAATGTGAGACAGGAAACCATCAAAACCTTAGAGGAGAAAGCAGGAAAAGACCTCTCTGACCTCAGCCGTAGCAATCTCTTACTCGACACATCCCCAAAGGCAAGGGAATTAAAAGCAAAAGTGAATTACTGGGACCTTATGAAGATAAAAAGCTTCTGCACAGCAAAGGAAACAACCAACAAAACTAAAAGGCAACCAACGGAATGGGAAAAGATATTTGCAAATGACATATCGGACAAAGGGCTAGTATCCAGAATCTATAAAGAGCTCACCAAACTCCACACCCGAAAAACAAATAACCCAGTGAAGAAATGGGCAGAAAACATGAATAGACACTTCTCTAAAGAAGACATCCGGATGGCCAACAGGCACATGAAAAGATGTTCAGCGTCGCTCCTTATCAGGGAAATACAAATTAAAACCACACTCAGGTATCACCTCACGCCAGTCAGAGTGGCCAAAATGAACAAATCAGGAAACTATAGATGCTGGCGAGGATGTGGAGAAACGGGAACCCTCTTACACTGTTGGTGGGAATGCAAATTGGTGCAGCCGCTCTGGAAAACAGTGTGGAGGTTCCTCAGAAAATTAAAAATAGACCTACCCTATGACCCAGCAATAGCACTGCTGGGAATTTATCCAAGGGATACAGGAGTACTGATGCATAGGGGCACTTGTACCCCAATGTTCATAGCAGCACTCTCAACAATAGCCAAATTATGGAAAGAGCCTAAATGTCCATCAACCGATGAATGGATAAAGAAATTGTGGTTTATATACACAATGGAATACTACGTGGCAATGAGGAAAAATGAAATATGGCCTTTTGTAGCAACGTGGATGGAACTGGAGAGTGTGATGCTAAGTGAAATAAGCCATACAGAGAAAGACAGATACCATATGGTTTCACTCTTATGTGGACCCTGAGAAACGTAACAGGAACCCATGGGGGAGGGGGAGGAAAAAAGGAAAAAAAAAAAAAAAAAAAAAAAAAAGAGGTTAGAGTGGGAGAGAGCCAAAGCATAAGAGACTGTTAAAAACTGAGAACAAACTGAGGGTTGATGGGGGGTGGGAGGGAGGAGAGGGTGGGTGATGGGTATTGAGGAGGGCACCTTTTGGGATGAGCACTGGGTGTTTTATGGAAACCAATTTGGACAATAAATTTCATAAAAAAAAAAAAAAAAAAAAAAAAAAAAACTGAACTATCTTTCATTCAGAAATGTAAAAAAATTATCCCCTATTATGTGCACATATATATAATAAAGGTTTTAGAACCATTTATGTGCATGTTAATATATTTTATGTTTACATGTATTTACATGGGTATGAATAATTATGCACATAGAAAATATATAACTATGCATATAGAAAGATATGTATACTACACACACACACACGCATGCATTAATACATGTACATGCACACAAACATATGGATATATCACCACTTAACATTATAAGCCCTTAATTATGTAACAAATATCTTTATAATTTTATGGGAAGCAGTATGGGGTAGTGGCTAATCATGTAAAGCACATCTACTTAGGATTCAATTCCAATTTTCCCATTTGCCAGCTACGCACATTTGTACAATTTCCTCATTTCAAAATTATCTAGACTAACTTGCATTCAGTAAGTGCTCAATGTGGGCTTTTAGCTAGTTTTATAAAATGCCATTTTTGTGACAGTGAATCACTGTGTATGAGTTTGTGTGGCAATGTATTTTAAGGTGGAAATATAATAGTCATAGGTATAATTCAACTATACGCTTCAATTTTATGGGGCAGTTCTAATTCATGAAATTGTATTCAGCAGAGGCAATTATTTAAAAGCTTAAGTAGCAGAATTTAATTTTTATAACTGCAAAAATCATTTATGAATAATAAATTACACATCAAAGGAAAAAAAATAATTTCTTTTGTCTAGTGCCCTGGTTTTCAGTTCAGGGAATAGTTGCACTGAATCATATGAAATATTACTGATAATGAGTGAAATGAATTATATGTTGATAAGAATAGGGTATTTTAAAATATCAAACAGTGGGAAGTGTTGCTATTATGGATATTAATACAGTTATAGTAGGCACAGACACTCCATTGACACTTGGATTTTAGGAAACAAAATGTTTCATTGAGAAAAGCAAAAGTATTTTGAAAATGGGATGTGTCATTGAGGATGCTCAGCTCAATTACCAAAATTGAATTTTATCACTTCTGAGGGTCAAAAAAGATAATATTTTATTCATAATCATTCAGCAATATGACACTGGAACCATGGATTATGGGATTCCTTAAGTGTACCAAGTTTTGATATTTAATCTACTCAATAAATATGAATGATTAAAATCATTCCTACAATGAAAAGTAATGATATTAGTTTAAAATCAACTTCAGATGACATATGAAATAGTTACACATGTAGACTTTTGAATCAAGAACTGTTTTTCTTATCCTTTTCTTTTTCTTTATGAAATAAAAGAACTTTTAAAATTATCCTTTGTCTCATGACCCTACTGATAAGTCTTTGTGTTGATGTATTACCTTTCCATAACTGTGCATGAACATAAATATTTTGGCAGTTACATTAAATGTGCACATATGTTGTGTGTGCCACTTTTTCACTTATAACTCCTTCATAAAACTAACTCATGTTTTTACATAATCTCTATATCAATGAAGTGACCTCTTAAAATGTCATTGAATCAATATGCCAGTATTGATATCAATATCAATAAATTTACTGAAATATGCCTTACATTTGTGAGACATTTAGGCTGTTTTAAAATTGCTATGTATGTAGACCACTAATAAGACTTCGGAGCATACTTCTTTACTTCAATTATTTACTTAGGCTTAAAGATTTGGAACCAATTACATTTTAAAAAATGTTCATTTATTGATAGAGAGAGAAAGAGAGAGAGAGAGAGAGAGAGAGAGAGAAAAGCATGAGCAGGGGAGGGGCAGAGAGAAAGCGAGAGAATTCCAACCAGGGTCCATGCTCAGCACAGGGCCCAACTCAGAACTTAATCTCACGACGACAAGATCACGACCTGAGCTGATATCAAGTCAGACTCTCGACGGACTGAGCCACCCAGGCACCCCTAGAATCAGATTACATTTTTGAAAGGTATGAGACTATAGTTTTCCAGTTTTTTTCATATTATTCTACAAAGGATGATATAAGCAATAAGGCTTTTCCTAACAAAATCATAGTGTCATTTTAGTTTTGTTTTTATTATTTTTAAATCTGTCAATGGTATATAAACATTAAAATGCACTCCAAGTGTTAGGTGAAAGACCAAAGATAACAAATCAATAATTATAAAAACAAGTTCATTCTTTGTGTATACATTAAATGACATCTAATTGTTTGGACTTTACTTTCTGACAGCTTGCACTTTGCTTATGGGCCCTGAAGGACCACTGATAAATAAATTTTGCTTGTATTTCAGAAGTCTTAATTTCATATTAAAATGACAACCTGAGTCAACATGTCTGATGGAAACAACTTTTCTCAGGAAGAAATAAAAGCTTCATTACAACATTTAGTTTCTTTAACTGAAGTTAAAGTGAAAAGATATATTTTAACATGTGCTTATTCTCTTGTAGAGGAAAATACTTGAGTCAATGTACAAACTAATCATTAAAATTAAAGCTTATATAGTAAGTAGCTCAAAACACAGACACATATTTCCTGACATATTTTCTAATTCAGATCATGGTGTGTCTAGATGAAAATTATTTGCCCAATAGAGCTAGAATAAATTTGAATGACAGAAACAACTTTTTTTTCACAATGATGTCATCATAAGTTCCTGTAATTCAATGATGATTTAGTAATAGAATTTTCACCTAAAAGTAATTCTTATATGAACTTTAAATTTTCTACAAAAAACAAATTCCAGTGTAGAATTATATTTCTTCCTTGTAGCAAAAACATTTCTAGAATTTCCTCTCATGAATGTAAAATACCAGTGGTTATAGTGTCAGATAAAATTTTTCAAAAGTGTTACTTAACATTTGTATACACATTAATCAAATTAGTTATTTCGTTAGAAACACAAGTCTTGGGGGGAGGAGCCGAGATGGTGGAAGAGTATGGAATCTTTTTGTATGTATCGCGTCCATGAAATACAGCCAGACCAACACTAAACCATCCTACACACCTAGAAAACTGATTGGAAGATTAACACAACAATCTGCACAACCTAAACCACAGAATTCAACAGGTACACGGCGCGGCGAGCTGAACTTGGGGATCAAGAAGTCCCGAGGGTAGGGAACTGCTTTTGCAGGCAGAGAGGACGGAGACTGGGGAGAGGGGGAGAATATGGGAAAATAACCCCTCCCCAAAAGTAGCTGGAGAGAAAGTGGAAAATTGGAAACAGCCGCAGGGACTAAACTAAAAAGGGAGAAAGGAGAAAGCAGAGGGTTTAAATTTCATTAAGACTGTAAACAAGGGGAGTGCAAAGGCTGCAACTCTGCAGCTCGATACCTGGCGATGCTCTGGTGGAAAGGGCGAACCCCCAGGAACAGAGTGGGATCTGGGAGGTTCTCGGGCCACACAGGGAAAAGCAGCTTCACTGCTGAAAGGACATTTGGTAGAGACTGTTGAAGCCACCTGGTCCCAGCAGACCCCAGAAGGTGGCTATATTTGCTGGTGCTGGGGCAAGGTCGTTAAGGGTGAAGCCTAGTGCCAGATGTGTGTTGTGATTTTCCATAATCCCTGAGACTCTGCTGTTACACTGTCTCACAAACATTTTCTGGGACAGGCTGGCACCTGGCCGCAGTCTCAGGGCACTGGCAACAACAGGGTCCAGTGAGCATACCTGGGTACAGCCGATATTCGGCCATTGCTCATTCGGCCATTGCTTGGTGAGACCCTCCTACAGAGGGGCAGAACGGGCCAAAGCCACAGTCTGTCGGAAGGAGGGGGTTGGGGAAAACGGCCGCATCTGAGACAAGGCTTGGGAGAGAGATGCTGCCTGGGGCCTGGTCACGGAGAGTGAAGAAGCGGGGAGTACACGAGAGCTGAAGACAGAGGACAGGTGTGCAATTGCTGATCCAGGAGAACAGACTAGGTAGCTGGGTCATGACATTTTCACCACTCCCACACATGTGCATACGCACCTACAAGCCCCACAACAATCCACCCCAGTAGGCTAGCAGCGCCATCTAGTGGAGAGCAGAGCTGTTACACTGAGCCCTGTCCAACTGGGCCAACCTCGCTCTTCAAGAACACAAGTCTCACCGCCAGCTTAACTTATGGACTATAAAGAGCTACATAGACTGACTTCTAGGGAAAAACCAAGCAATTTCAGTCCTCCTGCAATCTGTTAGTAGGTTCATCTATTCAATTTTCTTTCTTTTTTTTTCTTTTCCCCTTTATCTCTTTTACAATTCTTTTCTTTTTCTTGAATACAGAAAGAGAAAAAATTCATTTTTATTTTCAATTTTAATTAAAAATATCTTTCTTTAATTTTTATTACTATACTTTTTAAATGCTTAGTAAATGTGTGTAAATGTTTTCAATTTCTACTTTACTTCCATCATTTTATTTTAGTCGACTTCAGTGTACTCACCTTTTCAAATTCTCAATTTCCTTTTTTCTTTCTTTTTCTTTTTTTCATCTTTCATTTTTCTTTTTCTTGAATACAGAAAGAGAAAAACTTCATTTTTACTTTCAATTATTATTAAAAATATTTTTATTTTTTATTACTATATTTTTTGCTGTATGTAATTTTTTTCAAATTATATTTTACTTCCATCGTTTTATTTTAGTCTACTACAGTGTATTCACTTTTTCAAATTTTCAAACGATTTTTTCTTTTCTTTTTTATCATTTTTTCTCTTTTTCATTTTTCTTTTTTCTTAATTACAGAAAATGAAAAGATTCCTATTTATTTTTTTATTCAAAATATTTTTCTTTAATTTTTCTACTACATCCTTTATTTTGTGTATATTTTTTTCAAATTCTATGTTACACCCATCATCTCATTTTGGTCTACTTCAGTGTATTCATATTATCAAATTCTCAAATGATTTCTTTCCCGCAACCTTTTTTTCCCCCTCTAATCTTTGAAACCACTTTCAACACCCAGAACAAAACATACCTAGGATCTAACATCATCTATTCGAAATTTGTGTGTGTGTGTTTTTAATTTTTAATTTCAATATATTTTTTAATTTTTTTATTTCAATTTTTCTACCTCATTAATTCCTTTTCTCCCTTCAAAATGACAAAACGAAGGATTTTACCCCAAAAGAAAGAGCACGAAGAAACTACAGCCAGGGATTTAACCAACACAGATACAAGCAACATTTCTGAACCAGAATTTAGAATCACGATAATAAAAATACTAGCTGAAGTCGAAAATAGATTAGAATCCCTTTCTGCAGAGATATAAGTAAAAAATAGCCAGAATGAAATTAAAAATGCTATAACTGAGCTGCAATCACGGATGGATGCTGCAGAGGCAAGGATGGATGAGGCAGAGCAGAGAATCAGTGATATAGAGGACAAATTTATAGAGAAGAACGAAGCAGGAAGAAAGAGGGAGATTAAGGCAAAAGAGCATGATTTAAGAATTAGAGAAGTCAGTGACTCATTAAAAAGGAACCTCAGAATCATAAAGGTCCCAGAAGAGGAAGAGAGAGAAATAGGGGTAGAAAGGTTATGTGAGCAAATCATGGTGGAAAACTTTCCTTACCTGGGGAAAGACAGAGACATCAAAACCCAGGAAGCACAGAGGACCCCCATTAGATTCAACAAAAACTGATCATCAACCTGGCATATAATAGTCAAATTCACAAAATACTCAGGCAAGGAAAGAATCATGAAAGCAGCAAGGGAAAAAAAGTCCCCAACCTACAAGGGAAGACAGATCAGGTTTGCAGCAGACCTATCCACAGAAACTTAGCAGGCCAGAAAGGAGTGGCAGGATATATTCAGTGTGCTGAATGAGAAAAACATGCAGCCAAGGATTCTTTATCCAGCAAGGCTGTCATTCAAAATAGAAGGAGAGATAAAGAGTTTCCCAAACAAACAAAAATTAAAGGAGTTTGTGACCACTAAACCAGCCCTGCAAGAAATTTGAAGAAGGACTTTCTGAGGAGAGAAAAGATGAAGAAAAAAAAAAAAATATATATATATATATATATACCAAAAGCAACAAAAGATTAGAAAGGACCAGAGAACATCATCAGAAACTCCAACTCTACAAGCATCATAATGGCAATAAATTAATATCTTTCAGTACTTACTGTAAATGTCAATGGACTCATTGCTCCAATCAAAAGACATAGTGTAACAGAATGGATAAGAAAACAATATCCATCTATATGCTATTTACAAGAGACCCACTTTAGACCTAAAGACACCTTCAGATTGAAAATGAGGGGATGGAGAACCATCTATCATGCTAATGGTCAACAAAAGAAAGGCAGAATAGCCTTACTTATATCAGACAATCTAGATTTTAAAATAAAGACTGTATCTAGGGACGCAGAAGGGCATTATATCATATTCAATGGGTCTATAGACCAAGAAGACCTAACAATTGTAAACATTTATGTGCCATATGTGGGAAAACCCAAATATATAAATCAATTAATCACAAACATAAAGAAACTCATTGATACTAATACCGTAATAGTAGGAGACTTCAACACCCCACTCACAGCAATGGACAGATCATCTAATCAAAAAATCAACAAAGAAACAATTGCTTTGAATGACACACTGGACCAGATGGACTTAACATATATATTCATAACATTTCATCCTAAAGCAGAATATACATTCTTCTCCAGTGCACAAGGAACATTATCCAGAATAGACCATATACTGGGACACAAATCAGCCCTAAGTAAATACAAAAATATCGAGAACATACCATGGATATTTTCAGACCACAACGCTATGACACTTGAAATCAACCACAAGATGGGGCGCCTGGGTGGCGCAGTAGGTTAAGCGTCCGACTTCAGCCAGGTCACGATCTCGCGGTCCGTGAGTTCGAGCCCCGCGTCGGGCTCTGGGCTGATGGCTCAGAGCCTGGAGCCTGTTTCCGATTCTGTGTCTCCCTCTCTCTCTGCCCCTCCCCCGTTCATGCTCTGTCTCTCTCTGTCCCAAAAAGAAAAAAAAAAAAAAAGAAAAAAAAAAAAAAGAAATCAACCACAAGAAAAAATTTGGTAAGGTAACAAATACTTGGAGACTGAAGAACATCCTGCTAAAGAATGAATGGGCTAACCAACCAGTTAGAGAGGAAATTGAAAAGTATATGGAGGTCAATGAAAATGATAATACCACAACCCAAAACCACTGGGATGTAGCAAAGGCGGTCATAAGAGGAAAGTATATACCAATCCAGGCCTTCCTAAAGAAGGAAGAAGGATCTCAGATACACAATCTAACCTTACACCTTAAAGAGCTGGAAAAAGAACAGCAAATAAAACCCCAAACCAGCAGAAGACAGGAAATAATAAAGATTAAAGCAGAAATTAATGCTATCGAAACCAAAAAAAAAAAAACAAAAAAAACAAAACAAACAAACAAAAAAAAAAAAACAGAACAGATCAATGAAACCAGAAGCTGGTTCTTTGAAAGAACCAAACTGATAAAACACTAGCCAGTCTGATCAAGAAGAAAAAGGAAAGGACCCAAATAAATAAATCAAGAATGAAAGAGGAGAGGTCACAACCAACACAACAGAAATACAATAATAAGAGAATATTATGAGCAATTATGTGCCAATAAAATGGGTAATGTGGAAGAAATGGACAAATTTCTAGAAACATATACACTACCAAAACTGAAACAGGAAGATATAGAAAATTTGAACAGACCCATAACCAGTAAGGAAATGGAATTAGTAATCAAAAATCCGCCAAAAAACAAGAGTCCAGGGCCAGATGGTTTTGCAGGGGAATTCTACCAAACATTTAAGGAAGAGTTAACACCTATTTTCTTGAAACTGTTCCAAAAAATAGAAATGGAAGGAACACTTCCAAACTGTTTCTATGAAGCCAGCATTACCTTGATTCCAAAACCAGACAGAGACCCCATGAAAAAGGAGACCTATAGACCAATTTCCCTGATGAACATGGATGCAAAAATCCTCAACAAGATATTAGCCAACTGGATCCAACAATACATTAAAAAAATTATTCACCATGACCAAGTGGGATTTATACCTGAGATGCAGGGCTGGTTAAATACCCGTAAAACAATTAACATGATTCATCACATCAATTAAAGGAAGGACAAGAACCATATGATCCTCTCAATAGATGCAGAGAAAGCATTTGACAAAATACAGCATCCTTTTTTTGATAAACACCCTCAAGAAAATAGGGATAGAAGGATCATACCTCGAGATCATAAAAGCCATATATGAACAAGCCAATGCTAATATCATCCTCAATGGGGAAAAACTAAGAGCTTTCCCCCTAAGGTCAGAAACAAGACAGTGATATCCACTTTTGCCACTGTTATTCAACATAGTATTGGAACTCTTAGCCTCTGCAAGCAGATAACACAAAGAAATAAAAGGCATTCAAATGGGCCAGGAGGAGGTCAAACTTTCACTCTTTGCAGATGACATGATACTCTATATGGAAAACCCAAAAGATTCCACCAAAAACCTGCTAGAATTGATTCATGAATTCAGTAAAGTTGCAGGATAGAAAATCAACACACAGAAATCGTTTGCATTCTTATACACCAACAATGAAGTGACAGGAAGAGAAATCAAGGAATTGATCCCATTTACACTTGCATCAAAAACCATAAAATACCTAGGAATAAATAAATCTAACCAAAGAGTTGAAAAATCTATACACTGAAAACTATAGAAAGCTTATGAAAGAAATTGTTGAAGACACAAAAAAATGGAAAAAGATTCCATGCTCCTGGATAGAAAGGCCAAATATTGTTAAAATGTTGATACTACCCAAAGCAATCTACATATTCAATGGAATCCCTATCAAAGTAACACTAGCATTCTCCACAGAGCTAGAACAAATAATCCTAAAATTTGTATGGAAGCAGAAAAGACCCCGAAGAGCCAAAGCAATCTTGAAAAAGAAAACCAAAGCAGGAGGCATCACAATACCAGACTTCAAGCTATACTAAAAAGCTGTAATCATCAAGGCAGTATGGTACTGGCACAAGAACAGATACTCAGATCAATGGAACAGAATAGAGAACCCAGAAATGGACCCACAAATGTATGGCCAACTAATCTTTGACAAAGCAGGAAAGAATATCCAATGGAATAAAGACAGCCTCTTCAGCACATGGTGCTTGGAAAACTGGACAGCGACATGCAGAAGAATGAACCTGGACAACTTTTTTACACCATATACAAAAATAAACTCAAAATGGATGAAAGACCTCAATGTAAGACTGGAAGCCATCAAAATCCTCAAGGAGAAAGCAGGCAAAAACCTCTTTGATCTTGCCCGCAGCAACTTCTTACTCAACACGTCTCCAGAGGCAAGGGAAACAAAAGCAAAAATGAACTTTGGGACCTTATCAAAATAAAAAGTTTCTGCACAGCGAAGGAAACAATCAGCAAAACTAAAAGGCAACTGACAGAATGGGAGAAGATACTTGCAAATGACCTATCAGATAAAGGGTTACTATCCAAAATCTATAAAGAACTTGTCAAACTCAACACCCAAAAAACAAATAATCCAGTGAATAAATGGGCAAAACACATGAATAGACACTTCTCCAAGGAAGACATCCAGATGGCCAAATGACACATGAAAAAATGCTCAACATCACTCATCATCAGGGAAATACAGATCAAACCACAGTGAGATACCACCTTACACCTGTCAGAACGACTAACATTAACAACTCAGGCAACAGCAGATGTTGCGGACGATGCAGAAAAAGAGGATCTGTTTTGCATTGTTGTTGAGAATGAAAGCTGGTGCAGCCACTCTGGAAAACAGTAGGGAGGTTCCTCAAAAAACTAAAATAGAATTACCCTACAACCCAGCATTTGCACTTTAGTTATTTATCCAAGGGATAGAGGTGTGCTGTTTCTAAGGGACACATGCATCCCCATGTTTATAGCAGCACTATCAACAATAGCCAAAGTATGGAAAGAGCCCAAATGTCCATTGGTGGATGAATAAAGAAAATGTGGTGTGTATGTGTGTGTATATATATATATATATATATGTATATATATATATATATAATGGAGTATTACTCGGCAATCAAAAAGAATAAAATCTTGTCATTTGCAACTATATGGATAGAACTGGAGGGTATTATGCTAAATGAAATTAGTCAGAGAAAGAAAAAAATCATATGACTTCACTAATATGAAGACTTTAAGAAACAAAACAGATGAACATAAGGGAAGGGAAACAAAAATAATATAAAAACAGACAGGGGGACAAAACAGAAGAGACTCTTAAATATGGAGAACAAACAGAGGGTTACTTGGATGGGTTGTGGGGGGATGAGCTAAATGGGTAAGGGGCATTAAGGAATCTACTCCTCAAATCATTGTTTCATTATATGCTAATTTGGATGTAAATTTAAAAAAATAAAAAATTAAATAAAAAAACACAAGTCTTTACTATTTTTATTCATTGATCATCATTAATGATGTCTCTATAGGTGAGTAAGTTGATATGCAAAGAAGCTACTCATGTAAACCAACACATAAAAAAAAAGTAAAATGGAAAATATTTCATAGATTTTTTTGTGTTCTCAATAATATAGAACATAATTTCTCAGAGAATGCAATAGCTATAACCAGGGATTGCTGCATTTAAGAGGAGTAACATATCATTGCTCAATTGTAGTCCAAACCCATTTTTACAGTATTTAGGAACAGAACGTGTATAACCAAAATGAGAATAAGAAAAACTGAAACCCAAAAATATTGAATAGGATCCTGGGAACTTAGCAAGCCTTAAATGACAGTGACTAAAACTCTACTACACTATAAGAAGATTCATTCATGCTCATTGTGTGGACATCAGTGCAACACAGACTAAGTGGTGTTCATAGTGGATGTGAGAGCTGTTGGTGCATTGGCTTGCATTAAGGACTGGAGACTACATACCAAAACTTTAATTTTTGTCCTTCACTCCAGAATGCAAATTTAAATAAGATCTTTTCTAATGAGAAAAGATTTGATGGGATAGTAAGAACCATGAAAATATTTTCTCTTACTATTTCTTACTTTCATTTCTTAACAGTAATATGTGTCAAAATAATATGACTTAAAAAGCCTTCTATCTTTATTTTAGTGCCAACTGCCACCAGAAGCACTTGGGCCTTCATAATGCAAATTCTAAATGACACAAATTACAGAAGATTTATTTTTTGAGGAGGACAAGGAGGGTATCTACCCCAGGGAAGCCATGCATATTTGAATAATATATTTGTTTATTTATTGCCCCTATTTAAATGCATTTTTGTAATGCTTTTAAATAATGCTTTCTTTAAAAGCATTAAATAGGGGCATTAAATAAGCAAATATATTTTGGAACAAATATCAGTTCTTCCCTTCTTTGTTTTGGGATACTAATAGCTATGCCTTTATTCTTTAGGCAAGATACTAGAAGAACCTTCTTCGACAACCATAGCATCCTAAGAGTAAATACACTGGAGATTTTCAGCTAGATATTTGATAGCAAAGTCCAGTTGATAAACTTCATACACATGCTTAGAGCTTCTAGTTGGCTTTATAACATCTTACTCTTAAATATGAGATGGTAAGCAGGGATCAAAATATAAATAAGGAAAGTTAAGACCAAATAAATTAAAGTAATTAAAAATAAGCTATGATTCAGTAATATGTTTCTGGAAGCCACCAGCTTGGAGGCAGGAGTCAACTGTTAATATCTTCTCCCTACTCTGTATTTAGTGACTCCGTGTTGGTACACTTAAATTTGCCATAGTGGAAGTTCTTACGCCATTGAAAGTGGCTAACTCTAAAAATACAATGCTGTTGAAACTGCACAACTAAAGGGAGAGAAGAAGCCACATGAGGTAAGAGGTGCATAGAGGTGGTTTAGTAGAGAAGTGGATCACAGGTGCTGAGGAGGGAAGGAGCTCTGGTGAGAGAGAGAGAGTGAAAGGGGTGGGGAGGGAGTGAGGGAGAGGTGAACACAGGGGATTGGACAAGGAAAACACTTTCCCAAAGCCATTGACTTAGAAGATGGGAGGGACTAATTTTCATAAAGTTTTATAACCAGCAGGGCTTAAAGACTGAATGGAGTTTTAGAGGTCTGAGGCATGGCTGGTGTGGAGACCTGAGGGAGCGGCAGTGTTCTTGTGGAGGAGGGCAGATAGTGTGGGGCAGGATGTGACTGGAGGATCCCATGGAATGCACTCAGAGGGAAGATTCCCCATTCTTGGAGTGCATCCAGGAGATGTGGCATTGCTTCTCTGGGAACAAAAGAGCCAGTAATCATCAGTTCTGTCCCCCACTCCTCAGCACAGAAACAGAGACACTTGCTGAGGGCAGGTAACCTGGACACTGGCTCTTTGTTGTGCTTTACTGCAAAACCCACACACCTGTGCTTTGATGCAATTGCCCTTCTGGGACAAACTTCCATTAGTCTCAGTGCAATAAGACCTTTCCCCAGAGGACCAACGCAAGTCACCTCCATGCCAGGTCCCTAAAATTTGGAGTTTTAAAACTCATCCAGCCTGCTTGAGAAAGAGCCCAAAGTACACTGTGCTGCCAGGTGGGCAGGTGGCCTAGGCAGACTAGGTGAAGTCAGATATCTGAGGGATGCCTGGGACACACAAGGGGAAATTGTTCACTCTTCTGGGAAGGCTTCCTGGACACGACAGCTGCAAACCCCCCTCTCCAGGGAGCTGGTTAGCTCCATTTCTCTACCCAGCCCCTCAGATTAAACTAACCAGGAAGTAGCACAGCATCAACACTGCTGGCTTAAGCCTCTTACACTAAGGGCTCCCCACCCCCCTGCCGCCTGTGCTCTGCTGGTGCCACTTTCCCCAGAGGAATGTGCCTGAGAACCAGAGCAGCAAGCCCCCCCCCTACCCCGCCCCAACAAGAAGACCAGCACAAATGCCCCACATGCACCAAGCCTACTGACCACAGAGTTCTGCAAAGCTTCAGCTCTAGTGGAAATAGTATCAGGTCTCTTTTAACAAGCAGACCAGGGCACACCTAGTTAAAACTCACCACACTCTGGCCAAGGTCCAAACACTCCCCACTGCAGGCAAAGAGAAACTCTGCAGAGGACTGCACTGAGGGAACGAACAGCCAAAACAGAGCAGCAGAGTGAACATAGCACACACCAGAGACACTTCCTGAAGCACCAGGCCCTGGACAGCATAACACCTCTTCTTCATAAAGTTCTTACTCTCAGGAGCAAGAAGTATAACAGGCTTTCCTATCACACACAAGAAGACAGACTTAGACAAAACGCCAAGAGGGAGGGATTAATGCCAAAAGAAAGAACAAGAAAAGGTCATGGCCAGGGGTCTAATCAAAACAGATATAAATAATATGCCTGCTCCAGAATTTAAAGCAACAATCATAAGGATAGCAGCTGAGCTTGAAAAAAATCATAAAAGACACCATGGAGTCCCTTACTGCTGAGGTAAAATACCTAAAAAACTAGTCAGGCCAACTAGAAAAATGCAATAATTTAGATGAGAAACTGACTGGATATAATTACTGCAGGATAGAAGAATCAGAGGAATAAATAAGTGATGTAGAAGGTAAAATTATGAAAAATAATAAAGCTGAAAATAAGAGGGAAAGAAAAATATTGGATCATGAATGTGGACTTAGGGAGCTCAACTCCATAAAACAAAATAACATTCGTATCAAAGGAATCAGAGAAGAAGAAGAGAGGGAAAAGGGGGCAGAAGATTTACCTGAGGAAATTATAGCTGAAAATTTCCCTTATCTAAGGAATAAAACAGATATCCAAGTCCAGAAGACACAGAGAACTCCCATCAAAATCAACGAAAGTAGGCCAACAACAAGACCTATCATAGTTAAATTTGCAAAATACAGAGGTAAAGAAAAAATACCAACAGCTGCAAGACAAAAGAAGTCCCTAACTTACAAGGAAAGACAAATAAGGTTGGCAGCAGATCTCTCACAGAAACTTGGCAGACAAGAAGTAAGTGGCATGGTATATTCAACACCCTGAATGTGAAAAGTCTGCAGCCAAGCATACACTATCCAGCAAGGCTATCATTCAGAAAAGAAGGAAAGATAAAGAGTTTCTTGGACAAACAAAATCTAAAGGAGTTTGTGACCGCTAAATCAGACCTGCAAGAAACATTAAAGGGGACTCTGAGTGAGAAAGAAAGACCAAATGTGACAAAAACAAGAAAGAAACAGAGAAAATCTCCAGAAACAATGACAAAACAAGTAGGGGAATTTAACACCCCACTTACACCAATGGAGAGATTTTCTAAGCAGAAAACTGACAAGGAAACAATGACTTTGAAGGACACACTGGACTGGATGGATTTAACAGAGATATTCAGAACATTTCCTCTTAAAGCAGCAGAAAACACATTCTTCTTAGGCGAACACGGGAAATTCTCCAGAAAGATCACGTACTAGGTCATAGATCAGTCCTCAATAAGTACAAAAAGATTGAGATCATACCATGCATCTTTTCTGACCACAACACTATTAAACTTGAAGTCAACCACAATAAAACAATTTGGACAGGCCACAAATACAGGGAGGGTAAAGAAGATCCTACTAAACAATGAATGGGTCAACCAAGAAATTAAAGAGTAAATAAAAAAATATATGAAAACATGGTGGTCCAAAACCTTTGAGATGCAGCAAAAGCAGTCATAAGAGGGAAGTATAAAGCAATACAGGCCTACCACAGAAAGCAAGAAAAATCTCAAACAACCTAACCTTATATCTAAAGGGACTAGAAAAAGAACAAAAACTGAAGCCTAAAGCCAACAGAAGAAGGGGAATAATAAATATTAGAGCAGAAAAAATGATATAAAAATAAACAAAAACACAATGGGACAGATGCTATACTTTGAAAGGAGGTGTTGGTTTTTTGAAAAAATTAATAATATTTATAACCCCCTAGCCAAAGTTACAGAAAAGAGAAAGGACTCAAATAAATAAAATCACAAATGAGAGAGGAGAGATCACAATCAACACCATGGTAATACAAACAATTATAAGAGTATATTATGAAAAATTATGTGCAAACAAACTGGACAATCTGGAAGAAATTGATAAATACCTAGAAACATATAAAGTACCAAAATTCAAACAAGAAAAAAACAGGAAACTCAAACATATTGATAACCTGCAAAGAAATTAAATCAATAATCAAAAATCTCCCAAAACACAAAAGTCCAGGTCTTCCCAGGGGAATTCTACCAAACATTTAAATAAGAGTTAACATCTATTCTTCTCAAACTATTCCAAAAAAGAGAAATGGAAGGAAAGCTTCCAAACTCACTTTATGTGGCCAGCATTGATCTGATTCCAAAACCATATAAGGCTCCACTAAAAAGAGAAACTACAGGCCAATACCCCTGATGATCATTGATGCAAAACTTCTCAATAAAATACTAGCAAATCAAATCCAACAGTATATTAAAAGAATCATTCACCACAATCAAGTAGGGTTTATAGCTCGGTTGCATGGGTGGCTCAATATTTACAAATCAATCAATGTGATATACCATATTAATAAAAAAAAAAGGCTAAGAACCATATGATCCTCTCAAGAGATGCAGGAAAGAACATTTGACAAAGCATCTATTCTTGATAAAAACTTTTACCAAAGTAGGGATAGAGGGAACATAACCTCAACATCATAAAGGCCATATACAAAAACCCACAGCTAATATCATCCTCAATTGGGAAAAACTGAGAGCTTTTCCTCTATGAACAGGAGCAGGATAGGGATGTCCACTCTCACTACTGTCATTTAACATAGTAGGAGTATATCTACCTTCAGCAATCAGACACCAAAAAGAAATAAAAGACATCCAAATCATCAAGGAAGAATTCAAACTTTCCTTATTTGCAGATGACATGCGACTTTACGTAGAAAACCTGGAAGATGCCACCAAAAAACTGCTAGACCTGATATATAAATTCAGTAAAGTCTCAGGATGGATACAAAATCAATGTACTTAAATCTGTTGCATTTCTATATACCAATAATGAGGTAGAGAAACAGAAATCAAGGAATTAATCTCATTTAAAATTATGCAAAAACAATAACATATGTAGGAATAAATCTAACCAAAGAGGTGAATGACCTGTAGTCTGAAAACTATAAAACGCTGGTGAAGATGACAAAGAAATGGAAAGACACTCCATGCTCATGTATTAAAGGAACAAACAGTGTTAAAATGTCTATGCTACCCAAAGCAATCTACACATTTAATGCAATCTTTATCAAAATACCAACAGCATTTTTCACAGAGCTAGAACAAACAATCCTAAAACTTGGGGTCAAAAAAGACCCCAAATACCCAAAACAATCTAGAAAAGCAAAGTAAAGCTGGAGGCATCCCGATTCCAGACTTTAGGTTACATTGCAAAGCTGTAGTGATCAAGACAGTATGGTAGTGGCACAAAAACAGACACATAGATCAATGGAACAGAACAGAAAACCCAGGAGTGGTTCCACAACTATGGTCAACTATTCTTCATCAAATCAAGAAAGAATATCCAATGGGAAAAGGACAGTCTTGAAAACTAGACAGCAACATGCAAAACAATGAAACTTATACCATACACAAAAAACCCTCAAAATAGATGAAAGACCTAATGTGAGACAGAAAAATATCAAAATCCTAGAAAAGAACACAGGCGGTAACCTCTTTGACATTGGCCATGGCAATTCTTACTAGTCACATCTCCAGAGGTAAGGGAAACTAAAGCTAAACTTTTGAACTATTGAGACTTCAAGATAAAAAGCTTCTGCACAGCAAAAGAAACAATCAACAAAAGTAAAAGGCAATCTTCAGAATGAGAGAAGATATCTGCTAATGATGTATCTGATAAAGGGTTAGTGTGCAAAACCTATAAAGAACTTACCAAACTCAACACCCAAAAAACAAATAATCCAGTTAAGAAATGGGCAGAAGACATGAATAGACATTTTTCTAAAGACATCCAGATGTCCAATAGACACATCAACATTACTAATCATCAGGGAAATAAAAATCAAAACCACAATAAGATATCACCTGGTATCTGTCAGATGGTTAAAATTAACCACACACGAAACAGATGTTGATGATGATGCAGAGAAAGGAAGACCCTCTTACACTATTGGAGGTAATAAAAATGGGTGTAGCCACTCTAGAAAACAGTATGGAGGTTCCTCAAAATGTTAAAAATAGAACTACTTATGATCTAGCAATTGCACTACTAGGTATTTTCCCAAAGGATACAAAATTACTGAGTGGAAGGGATACATGCACCCTAATGTTTATAGCAGCACTATCAACAACTGCCAAATTATGGAAAGAGCCTAAATGCCCATCAACTGATGAATGGATAAAGATGCGGTATATATGTACGTATATGCACACAAACACACACTCATACACACACATATAAAGACATGGATGGAAATAGAGACTATTATGCTAAGCAAAATAAGTCAGAAAAAGACAAATACCATATTATTTCACTCATACATGTACCTGAAGAAACAAAGTGGATGAACATAGGGGGAAAGCAAGGGGCAAATCAGAAAACAGTTTCTTCACTATAGAGAACAAACTGAGGGCTGTTGGAGGGGAGGTGGGTTGGCGTGGGGTCGTATGGTTGATGGGTATAAAGGAGGACACTGGTTGTGATGAGCACTAGGTGTTATATGAAAGTGATGAATCACTAAATTCTACACCTGAAACTAATATTACACAGTATGCCAGCTAACTGGAATTTAAATAAAAACTTGAACTAAAAAGTGAAAAATAAGACACTATACAAAATTAAAATTTGATACTGTCTTATGTGTAATTATATTAAATTTATATTTTACATCGGAATGTAGTAAAATTAAGAAAACAAAAAATAAAAAAAAATACAACGGTATCATTATTTTTCTGAGAGACATATGGGAAGTGTTATATGTACAAACAGAAAGAGATTATATATATATATATATATATATATATATATATATATTTTTTTTTTTTTTTTTTTTTTTTTTTTTTTTTTTTTTTTTGACAGAGAGGAAGACACAGGGTGCAAGTGAGTTTGGGGCAGTGAGAAAGAGAATCCCAGAAGGGGCAGAGGAAGAGGGAGAGAGAGAAGTGGGGCTCACCCAAAGTGAGGCTCGTGTTTACCCAAAGCAGAGCTAGTGCTTACCGGAAGTGGGGCTCCAGCTCACCCGATGTGAGATCATGACCAGCTGAAGTCAGATGCTTAACTACTGAGCCACCCAGGTTCCCCGGGAGACGCTATATTTTTAATAAAGAAAAATCAGAGATGAAAGCAAAACTTTTCAAAATTAAAATTGTGAAACTAGAATTGAAAAATGCGAGGCATTTGGGTGGCTCAGTCCGTTGGGCTTCCAACTTCAGCTCAGGTCATGATCTTCGTGGTTTGAGTCCCACATCAGGCTCACTTGCTGTCAGTGCAGAGCCTGCTTCAGATCCTGTCACCCTCTCTCTGCCTCTCTACCACTTGCACTCTCTCTCTAAAATAAATATTAAAACAGAAAAGAAAAACTCAACAGAATTTTTGGAAAGTTTTTGCTCCACATAATAAGAACAAAGCAGAACCAAATAAAATATAGGATAAATAGGAAGAAATAAATGGTCTAAATGTTCAACATCTAGAAAGAGGCAGCAGAGAAAGGAAGGAGAGGAGAAAATAGTAAAATTATTAAATAATATTTCCCAGAGCTAAAAATCATGAGTCTGTTGATTGAGAGCACTCGCTAAATATCCAGAGCCATGGATGAAAACAGATGCACACCATGATAAAATCACTGTTGAATTTCAAATCATGAAGATAACATGAATATCCTACAAAACTCCCTTAAGAAAAACTTGTCTTATACAGACTTAGGAAAAACAGTAATTTTCACTGTTTCAGTTTCAGCATAGAATGCTTAAAGGCAAAAGGGTAATATGAAATTACTGAGCAAAAATGATTTCCAGTCCAGAATTCTACCTCCAACTAAACTTTCATACAAAGATGAGGGTAAAGATAAATTCCGAAAGATATTGAAGACTATTGAGATCCTCAACCAAAATGAGAAATTAAACAACAACAATTTTAAAAAGGTTAATACATATGATGGGATCCAGGAAGCAGGGGATCAAAATAAGGCAGGAAGGGGCAAAGGGAGACTCTAGGATAATGACAAAGCAAAAAACCTAAATCCTTGTGCTCTACAGACAGAGGTCAAAGTTCAGATTGGAGCAGGTGGGAAGTAGCCAGAGATTTTTTGTTAAGATCCAATTGATTGTACAGCTGCTAAGTCTGAATGCATTTCAAGGAGGCTCGGACACTTGGCTGGATGTTTTAAGTTATAAAAGCAGGAAACTATTCAAAGAAACAGTAAGACAAAATAAGACAAATTCACTGTGAGGAATATAAGAAGAAAAGAAATATGCTCTATGGCTCAGTGGTGAATAGTATTTACATCATCATCATTTTAAACACTGGATAATGTTCTAACCCCAAAGTGAAGTTACTGCATTAGCAGGATGGCAGGCAAGTGTGTTGTTTGTTGCAGAGATAAAGGAGAGACAGAGAAGAGGATAATAAAGTGAAAATCCTATCTGTCTTAGTGAGAAGTTCATGAATAATGCCTAAAGCTGAAAACTGAAATGTAGTTATATAATACTATTATGCATCCACTTGGTGAAACACTTTGAATATTGACAAAAATTGAAAGTAGGTGACTCTGGGGGTGGGGAACCCTACAGGGCTGGTGGTAAAAGTTTTTCATAATAATCCTTAAGGAACAACTTGACTCTTCAAACAATGTGCATGTAACTTTAATTTTTAAAAACACCTGAGTAAATTAAACTTAGACATATACACACAAGTTTAAGAGCACTGGTTCTGGAGTCAGATAGGTTGGGCTCATTCTGGAATCACAAATAACTAATTCCATGTTTTTAGTCAAATTAATTTCTCTGTGAGCCATTTTTTTATTTCTGAATAAAAGGGATGATATTAGAACCTACTGGTCATTATTATGTAGATTCAATGGAATATTATGTGTAAATTAAATACAACTTCTTGGTATGTAGTTAGATGTTGTTACTACTATTGTTACTACTTCCTTCAGTTCCCCACCCCAGAAGAGAACTGGTAATTTCATGCATCATCAAGCGATATTCCTTATATATACGAACAGTATTCATATAATTTGTACTTGTATACCATTGTAGGTATATGTTAAGATTTTTTCATTTTTTACAAACAGAAACATAATACAGATAACATTTTTATCTAGGATGTGTCATTTAAAAGATAACACATAGCACAGAAATAACTAGACATCTAACTTTTTGTTAAATGTTGCAAAGTCTTCCACTATATAAATGTAGCATATTTTATCTTCTTACTGACTGATGGATGTAAAGTAAGCTTTAGTCTTACATTCTGAAAACCTAGTGCTGTAATTTCACAAATGAGGGGGGCCATTCTTTAGTATAATCTAGAAGTTGTAATGCTAGATTAAATGAGATGTAGTTTTTAAAATTTAAAAGATGCCATTGAATTGTAAGAATTCCTCAAATCCCAAAACTTAGCATACTGCCTATTCTGTCAGTCTCCATAGCCTGAAAACTTAGCGAATTAAGTAGTAATTGTAAGAGTGTGTACAAAGATAAAATTTAGTTTTTTTTTTTTTTTTAATAAATTCAGATTACTCCATTTCACAAGGCTGGTGAGAATTCCAGCATGCAGCTAGAATAAATTAATGGACATCATTATAAAGATGCTTATTAATTTATATTTTAAGAAATACTAATTGAGGGGCGCCTGGGTGGCTCAGTCGGTTAAGCGGCCCAGGTCATGATCTCACGGTTTGTGAGTTCAAGCCCTGCATGGGTCTCTGTGCTGACAGGTCCGAGCCTGGAGCCTGTTTCTGATTCTGTGTCTCCTTATCTTTGCTCCTCCCCTGTTCATGCTGTCTCTCTCTCAAAAATAAACATTAAAAAAAAAAAAGAAAGAAATACTAATTGAGTATCTACTACATGACAGTAGATGTGGTTTCAATAAAGAAAACTTACAGTAATCTTAGTTTATCAATTTTTTTCATCAAATTTTCAAAGTTAAATAGGGTCCACTATGATTCAGGGAAACTTGGAAGTTTACCGTATGCTGAAAGTTGATTAAAAGATATACTTAGAAGCCAAGAAACAAAAAAGAAAGAAAGAGACAAAATACAACTCAAGATTTCTTTGTCTTGTTTTGTTCGATTGTCTGATTCTTTCATTTATATTTTTAAGCTGAAATGTTAAACATATATATCTTATGAGTTATAAAATATTTTGTTTAATACAATCTGATTTTACTTCATTTCTCCCTGGTGCCATTTTCTGATGTTTCTGTTGGGAATTTGTTCCTGTAATTATCTAGAGCACTATATAGCCCTGTGCTGTCTGTGAGGATGCTGTAAAATGGATGTCCCTGTCTTCCCAGTAAAATCATTAATCCATCCTTTATGTTGATGTAGTAAAAGGAGCATCGAGCATAGAATATCTGAGAGGAAAAAGTAAAAGTATTCAATTTATCAAGGTCTAAAATAAGCCAAAAGCATGGAATAGAGAAAATATATATAATTTAATGAACAAGTGTTTAAATGAGAAATGACTGGCAGGTTTCACTGACAGAGAAGTAGATGTGCTCTCCATCACTTAAACAAAAAATTAAGCCTACACTGCCAGTGATATTTTTAGATATAAAAGTCAAAAATGAAATATATATTTATGTGCCCACTTTCAGACACACAGAAATTGAGATGATGCCAAATGTAGCAATAACAATGAAGTTTAAGGGATCAGGATGGCTTCATATGCTGAAAGTCTGCTGCTCAGACAAGGCTAACAAATGTTTGTTTGACTTGAATATGTTTTTAAAAATACGCCATCAGTTAAAATGCAGGATATTTCACATAGAAACCCAAATTCCTAGGGTTTCTTGGATAATCTGAATAGCTGTCACACTGGACCCAAGCCACATAAGTAGTGGTGCACACTTTCTAGGTTGATACCCTCCTTGTCAATCTGTAATTACTCCCAGGCATGAGGCTGAGTCTTGGTTCAGATAGACCATTTATTTCCTCTGTTGCTTTTCTTCTCCTTGCATAACTAAAAGTGGAACATTAAAGAGATGGTTTTATATTCTAAGAAAATTAGAGTGGGCGCTTTATTGTGGAAATGAAGAATATTCTTACTTTTTAATATATGCAGTATGTGTGCCCAGAAAATTCAAGATAGCATTTTCATAAATCCAGCCAAATTTACTCATTTATTTTTTCTTGACTGGATTCTGTTAGCTTCTGATTTTGAGATATCTCATTTAAGAGGAAGTGAGCAGAACTTTTCATTCTGGTTAGGAGCATAAATAGCAATGCTAAATTTTAAAGTCTCCCATGAAAAGCAACCAGAAGAATAACAATAGAAACTCAGCGAGTACTTGGAAAACTAAACATAATTTTACCATATGAGCCAGCCATTGTGCCTCTTGGTGTTTACCCGAAGGATTGAAAACCTATGACCATACAAAAACCTGCACATGGATATTTATAGCAACTTTATTCATAATTGCCAAAACTTGGAAGCAACCAAGAAGTTCTTCATTGGATGAATCGATAAGTAAACTGCGTAAGAAAAATATGCCATTCTAGATAAGGGAATATTTTTCAGCGCTAAAAATAAATGTGCTATCAAGCCATGAAAAGACATGGAGGAACCTTAAATGCATGTTACTAAGTGAAAAAAGATAATCTGAGGAGGCTACAGAGTGTATGATTCCAGTTCTATGATTGTGGGAAAGGCAGTAATACTATGGAGACAGTAAAAAATATCAGTTACCAAAGGCTGGGGAAGCAAGGGAGGGTTGAATAGGTGGAGCACAAAGAATTTTTAGGGCAGTGAAAATATTTTGTGATCCTACAGTGACTAATACAAGTCATTATACACTTATCCAAACCCATAGAATGCACAACAAGAATGTAAACTATGGACTTTGAGTGATTAGGATGTGCCAGTGTAGGTTCATCAGTTGTAACATATGTAGAACTCTGGTGGGGTCATCCATAATAGGGATGACTATGCATGTACGGGCTAGGTACCTTTCGGTACATGTAATATGAACCTAAAACTGCTCTAAAAAATTGTCTTTGGAACAACATCAACAAACATTAAGTACATTTTTGGTATAATGAGAAGTCAGAGAAAACCTAGAACTCCAATTACCATTGAGGGTTACCTAAAGCATCTGAGACCAAAGGAACCATTTACGAAGTGTATGAAAGTCATAAGGTTCTGTGGCAAAGAACAAGAAGGATGGCGAGGACCTTAAAATGGCAGATCTCAGAAATCTTGAGCAACTATTCACTCTCAGAGGGGAGATCCACCCTGACAGGGAACCTCTGGGGGTGGGCGAAACCTGACATGATAAAGGACCAGAGTCCTAGAAACGTTTTTTGGAGATGGCAGGTGTCAAATTTGGCAGCAAAATACACCTTCAAAAATGAATGCATCATCCAGGAAGGCAAGTACTATCATCCTAGATCCAGCACTCTAAGAAACTAGAGATGCAGGATTAAGGAAAAGCCCACTTGAACAAGATCAGGTTCTATGAGGGCCAGGATATGGGAATATTATGTATTATATAACAGCCTATTGCTGTAGTTAAAGAAAATAGAGCCCTTAACAAAAAAAAAAAAAAAAAAAAAAAAAAAAACTGGAAAAACTACAAATGTATTATATTTGGAGAAAGAGAGAGTCAATTTCCATTGAAGAAATAACATTTTAAAAGAAATAACCATTCTTTCCCCCAAAAGCTCTAACCTTACTTGGTTTCACAAGAAATACTGTGAAATATTTAAAGAACACAAAAGGCCATTTAGAATAGGAAATAAAGAAGATTTCTAAATTCTCACATTTCAAGTATAAGTTTTATTACAATTTTTATTTTAACTTAAAAAATTTTTAAAGACAGATGTATGGATAATATAGAGACAACCTAGGGGGAACCTGGGTGGTTAAATGTCCCACTTTGGCCCAGGTCATGATCTCGAGGTTTGTGTGTTCCAGCCCCTGTCGGGCTCTGTGCTGAAAGCTCAGAGTCTGGAACCTTCTTAGGATTCTGTATCTCCCTCTCTCGCTGTCCCTCCCTTGCTCACACACTCTCTCTCTCTCTCTCTCAAAATTAAATTAATTTATTAATTTTTTAAAAAATATGGAGACAACCTAAATGCCCTATGATGGATGAATGGATAAAAGAAAAGTAGTTACAAATAAAATGGACTACTATTCATTCTATTTTTGTTGTTGCTGAGAGAGAGAGAGAAAGAGACAAAGAGTGAGTAGGCACACGTGAGCAGAGCAGGGGCAGAAGGAGAGAGAGATACTTAAGCAGGGTCCACACCCAGTGCAGAGCCCAATGTGGGACTCAGTCTCACAACCGTGAGATTATGACCTGAGTGGAAATCAAGATTCAGACGCTTAACTGACTGAAACACACAGGCAGCCCATGGACTATTAATCACTGTTAAAAAGAAGGAAATTCTGCCATTTGCAACCACATGGATAAACTCGGAGGACATTATGCTGAGTGAAATAAGTCAGATACTAAAAGACAAATACTGCATGATCTCATTTATATGTGGAATCTAAAATAGACTCAGAATCAGAGAGTAGAGTGGTGGTTGCAAAGATGTGAGTAAAGGGGCAAATGAGATGTTGGTCAGAGGGCACAAAGTGTCAGTTATGCAAGATGAATAAATTCTGGAGATCTAATGTACAACACTGTGACTACAGTTAACAATAGTGTATTATATACTGGAAGTTTGCTAAGAGGTTAGACCTCAAGTGTTCTTGCCATACACAAAACAAGAAGATGGTAACTACAAAAGGTAATAGATATGTTAATTATCTTGATTGTGGTGATTACGTCACACTGTGGATCACCTCATTAAATTGTACACCTTAAATATATATAATTTTTAATTGTCAATTATACCTCAATAAAGCTCTAAAAATAAGTAATGAGTTTTGATGTAATAATGTTCAATAAAATTTAAGCAGAAATCTAGGAACACTTAAGCACAATATAATTTAGTGGGGTTTATTCCAGGACTAGATTGGTTCAATATTTGGCATATATTAATATAATTTATATTTACATTAGGGCATATAATTAATATAATTACATTTACATTATTTGAGAAGTACCCAAATATCATCTGAGTATTTCTGTAGATACTGAAAATTCCTTTGATGAAATGCAAGTCTTTGTCTTATTAAAAATATAACAAAACAAAACAACTCTGAAACTTTGAAAAAAATAGGAAGAGCTAAAGTTTCCTTAGCATGAGAAAATGTATTAATCTGAACCCAAACTAGTATTATTCATAATGAAAAGATGCTAGGAACATTTCTACTAAGGTCAGGAATAAGACAAAAATCTCTATTACCACTATTATTTAAAAATTTCCTGTTGCCATTATCCAAGAAACTTAGAAAGAAGAAATATAACACATATAAACACTGAAGAAGGCTGACTAATATTTGAAGATGACATGGTTTTGTACCTGGAAATTTTAAGAGAATCAAGTGAAAATAACCTATGATAGCAGCAGAACAAACAAAAAATTCACATATACAAGTGGCTAATAATATAGAACATTAATAACTTCCATATACTTCAAAAATAATGACAAGCCAGAAGAAATATGATGGAGGGAATGTTCTGTTTATATTAGTAATGAATAATATAAATTGGATAGAAGACAAACTTGGCAAGAAATGCTCACATTTTACATTAAAAGTATTTTAAAATGTTCTTGAGTGACACAAAGAAAGTCATAAACAAGGGAAAGGTACATATTTTCTTAGAAAAGAAGTCTCAATATCATCATCTTACCTATTCCTGCTGTTATTTCACATATTTATTATGACACTTAAAAATGTCATCAGGATTTTATCTAAAATTGCTTGCGTGCATTATGAACTGCTTCATTACCCACTTCAGATGCATGGGAGATTGCCCTTCTCAGCCCCTTCCCCGAGGGCCATCTGACTCACTCTGAACCATGAAATAAGAGAGGAAGCTGTGTCACTTCCAGCAGAAGCCAGTGTAAAGAAAATGGTAATGCAATTTCTCTTTTCTACTTGGTGGAAATCTTAAAGTAAGCTTTGTGTTTAGATGGTGGGTCTAAGGATTGGAGCAATCTGTGTTCTTGAGTGACATTGTTGAATAGAGATATTTTGGAAGTTATTTGGAAATGGCAGAGTATGTGGGAGTAAAACAAAACCAAACAGAACAAAACAAACTTTTATCTTGAAATCATATCTTGAAAGTTTATGATTGCTTGTTTCTACTACTTAATCATATTATTCAGACTTAAAATGGAGAAAAGTTGGTATCTGAAGTGACATTTTTTTTACAGCAGTAATAAACTATGTGGCACTGAATTAACAGCCAAAACTTATTTCAAACATAATATTCAATATATAAACGTAATATGGAGTTAACACTTTATTAAAAATAAAGGAGTATTTAGATAAGATTAAAATTGAAATCTGGTCATATGTCATTTTTAAAACAAATAACCAAAAAGATATAAAACATTGAAAGCATAAGATAAAGGTATCTTGGACAAATAGAAACAAAAAGAAGCCATAATCATTTCTAGTTAACATGGTAATGATGGACCTATAAAATGTTGGATGACAAAAAGGAAATAAAAGGTGTAAGATTTTCAGAGACCCTAAAATATTTAAAGAAATCTTTTATCATTCACAATTAGTATGGTTTTCATGAAAAGCACAGAAGAGCTTATTGCTATTAATAAGAGAGATTAGTAAATTTTCTGAACATAATATAAATAATTAAAAAATAAAATTGCATTTTTATATATTATCAGGAATCATTTAAAGATACAAAATACCACTTAACTAAGCAATAATCATAATAAAGTGTCTCAGAATAAGTTCAACAATAGCTGTACAATGATGTTTATGGAGAACATTAAAAACTTTATTGAAAGACATTAAAAATAAATACTACATTGCAATATATAACATATTTATGAGAGGAAAAATATCCTAAGTATGGTAATTATCTTCATATTAATTCATAAATTTCTCACAATTCCAATAAAAATTCTTTCAGTTTTTTTTTTTTTTTAATTTGGCATGTGTATTCTTACCATTATATGGAAAAGCAAATGGCTAAGAGCAGCCAAGAAATTTTCATAGGAGTATTTAGTGAGGCTTAACCTAACAAATACTAGGTTGTCCCATGAAGCTCTAGCAACTAATAGGATCTTAGACAAAAACAGTTTTGTGACCTTTAGTTAGATATAACTTAAAAAAATAAAATGCCAACCTCATATCATCAACAACAAACTTTAAAGAGTTAATAAAAATATATCAGAGAATATACCACTTTGGTAGGGAAGGATTTTATACACAAGATGCAAACTTGTGTATATTAAAAAAAACTGGTAATTCTAATTCATTAAATAGGTATAAATTAGAAAGAAATTTGGCAATATTTAGCAAATTTGAAGATGCGTTCACCATATGACACAGTAATTTCATCTCAAGTTATAGAACACAGAAAACCTTTAAAATATTTTTACACGGAGACATATATAGGCAAGAATGTTTCTGGCAGCAGAGTTCTTCAATTACATAATAATATAGGTTACTCTCTGTATTAACAACTGTTGAATAGTATTACATATATGAAAATAGATTTTGTAAAAATATTGCTATAAAACAATCATATATAAGTTTTGTACATCTATGCTTTGCAGAAAAAAATGTAAAAAGAGATGGATGGAAAAGCCAACATCCAAATTTTTGAAAATGGTTAAGTATTATGAGAACAGGTGGGGAATGGGATTTCTAAGTGCAATATTCATGATTTCAACATGTTGTATAACCTGGAATGGGATACACAGGTTTCCTATATAAATTTTTAGTCTTTAAGAATGTCTGATATATTTCATAATATTTTTTCAAAAAAAAAGTTTACTGTTTAACAGTCATTAAACATGAAAGACCTAACGAACCAATTTCATAAAATTTTTAAAAGAAAATCTTATGAATATATGTGTAAGAGAAGCTTTAATTTTTAGGAACATATTCTTTTAAGTCATAACATAATTGTTATTGTCAAATAACAATCTTGGATTATCCATCCACATGTATTTTTTAGAGAAATAAACAAGTTTTAAGAGAAAACTTAGGGTTAATTATAAATTAAACCTACTTATATAAAAGTGGATGAGAGGATAAATGGAATGTTATACAAATCCAAATTTGCAGATATTATATATCTTTTGCCTTAAATTTCTAAAGCAAATAAGCAAAAGTTATAGAAGTTACATTCTTCAGAAAATAGTCTTCTTTAGTGATTGGTCAACTAGTCAGCTTTAAGAACATAATAATGATTCAAGAACATGAACTCAGTAGATAACTGATTCAAGTTTTAATAACTGCCAGTAACCTGTCCTTGAACTTAATTTAGCCAAGTCATTCTAACTTATGTTCTTGTCCTTTGCCTTTCTAGGAAGTATCAGAGCTACAATAGTTTGAAATATGAGCATTTGTGAACTAGCCTTGTCAATGCAACTTCTGAACATAATGAGTGTGCTTTGGCAAACCTTGGTAAGCATGGGTCATTTTGTCAAGCTATTCTGTTACAAGATCATGATGATACCTTTGGATTCAAACCATCATGCTTGAGCAGTTGCTGCCTAAAAGGAATTTACCTCTATTAAACTGACATAGGAAAGTTCTGCCTTCTTGATAAGATGTTTCAAATAAAATACTACATTTAGAATTGACTGCTCCTGTAGATCTCTGCTTTAAAATGATACCTGGCTAAAAAAAGTATCTGATGCAACCTTTAACAACTTCCACCAGTAATAATTTTGAAGATTAGAAAAGATACAAGTAACCAAATGATTATTGGTAAACAATCTATTTTCCAAATTAGGGAATTAGCCCTAAAGGTTCATAACCTACAATTATGGTATACACATGCTTCCTATTAAAAAGGCTAAAATTCAAAGACAAAAAACAATTTGTACATTTATTGTTCTTTATTTCCTAAGTTAGAGGCTTAGTGTCAATAGTGTTGCAGATACAGTCTAAGGTGGCCCCTAACATGCCTGCCTCTTGATGTTTACACTTTGCACTAGCAACAGAATGTCCAAAAGCAATAGAATGTCATTTCCCTGATCAAATAGCTTTGTGAGGTTCCATTCTGCTAGTAAACTCCCTTTAGAAACTCTTCTTGTTGGTTAGAAAAGTAAGCTCTCATTGTGGGAAAGACCCCCTAGCAAAGAACAGTGGATAACCTATACAATCTGAGAGTTGCCCCTGGCCAATAGCCAGTAACCTCAGTCCTACAACTATAAGAAAGTAAATTCTGCCAGCAAACGCAAATGGGCTTAGAAGTAGGTGCTTCCCCAGTTAAGCCTTCAGATGAGAACACTTCTTAGTCAATACCTTCACTGCAGTCTTGTGAGGGCTTAAGCAGAGAACATCGTTAAGCTATGCCCAGATTCCCGGCCCCTGGTGATTGTGAGGTAATAAATGTGTGTTGTTTTAAACTGCTAAATTTGTGATAATTTATTATTCAACAATAGATAACTATTAGAGATGGTAAACAGAAAATTACACAGCTTTGCACTTCTGAATGTTGGATAAACAGGCCCCATAAGTAGAGTACTACAGGCAAGACAGATAAGTAGTTGAAGAAGATCTATTATAGCAGAATACGCCAGGGTATGAAGTTTTTACAATTATGTATAAATTCAAATATAAGAACAAGGCACTGGAAGTAGAAGAGCTCCCTGAGGTAACAGAGAAGTAGCGCACTAGAGTACTGCACTAGAATACTAGAGTATTGCATTAGAATATTAGAGTACTGCACTAGAGGCAGGTCATTGGGTTGGATCTGTGTATCAACTTGTTCTCTAGTTATAACTAAGATGAGAGAGCCAAGAGAACCTTTTGGATTAGAGCAGGGGTTGGCAAACTATGCCTTAAAGGCCAAATTTGGCCTCCTAGATGTTTTTGTAAATATAGTTTCATTGGAACACAGCCACACTCATTTACCTACATATTGTCTTTGAATATAATGATGGAGTTAAGTAGCTATGGCAGAGACTGTGTGGCCTCCAAAGCCTCAAATATTTACTACTGGGTTCCTTGCTGAAAAAGGTTTCTGATCTCTGGGTTAGAATATGAAATAAAGTGGACTCTTCCTATATAAATATGCATCTACCAGCAAGTATTAAACCCAAATATTAAATAGAAATTATGTGAAGTGTTACTGAATAAGGAAAATAGAATTCTGAAAACATTATAATACAAGGCCTAGGAATAGCTTCGTGAAGGCACGTGGACATATTACATGCACGAAAATAAACATTCAGAATAATAAAATCAGAAAAAATATTTTCTTTTTTTTTTTATTTAATTTTTTTTTAAATTTTTTTTTCAACGTTTTTTTTTTTTATTTTTTATTATTTTTTTTTATTTTTGGAACAGAGAGAGAGACAGAGCATGAACGGGGGAGGGGCAGAGAGAGAGGGAGACACAGAATCGGAAACAGGCTCCAGGCTCTGAGCCATCAGCCCAGAGCCTGACGCGGGGCTCGAACTCAAGGACCGCGAGATCGTGACCTGGCTGAAGTCGGACGCTTAACCGACTGCGCCACCCAGGCGCCCCAGAAAAAATATTTTCAAAATGCAGTTAATCAAATTTATAACATAAGAAATTTTTCTTAAGATGAGTAAATCAGAATGTTATTTCAGATTAAAAATTTCACAATATTTCAATAGATATAAAAATAAGTAATATACATTTTGGTACCTGCTCAATTTTAAAATTGTACTCACACACATATACACACACACACATGAGAGAGAAAACACTACGAAAAATAAGAGGATAAAAATTTTGTTGAATATAAAAAGGAGTTATTAGTATGGCAACAGACTTTTTTCTGCAATAAATTAAAATAAAAAATAGAGGGCTATGACATATAAAATCTTGCACACAATACTTTTATACTCAACTAACTTGATTTTTTAGATATGTGAGCCAACAAAGTACATATTCAAATATGTAGATGTTCAGTAATATAATTTATGAATTAACTTTGCAATAATTACCTAAAACACCGAAATGAAGTAAGTTTTTATAAATAGAACGCAATTAATAGAAAAGAATTGACAGTGAACATTGAAATACATTGTCCATATTTAAAGCTAAATAAAGTTTTAAAATCAGGTTAAAACTGAACAAAAAATTGTTTAAAATGGAAGACCTGTAATTTAAAAACAATAATTAAATAATACTACTACAAGTTGTCTAATATCTAGGAAGTACTAATAAGGACAGTGTGTTCAATGGTTGGGAGATGGTGAGGCTATAATTAGCATAGTGCACAATGACACATGGCATAAGAGAGGTTCAGGAGTTATTTTTTTTTAATTTATTTATTTAAATTCAGGTTAGTTAACATAGAGTGTAGTGTTGGTTTCAGGAGTAGAATTCAGTGATTCATCACTTACATATAACACCCAGACCTCATCCCAAGAAGTGCTTTCCTTAATGCCCATCACCCACTTAGCCCATCCCCTCACCCACCTCCCTTCCTGCAACCCTCAGTTTGTGCTCTGTATTTAAGAGTCTCTTATGCTTTGCCTCCCTCTCTGTTTTTATTTTTCCTTCCCTTACCCTATATTCATATATTTTGTTTAAGTTCCACATATGAGTGAAATCATAGGGTATTTGTCTTTCTCTGTCTGATTTGTTGCACTTAGCATAAGACACTCCAGTTCTAACCACATTGTTGCAAATGGCAATATTTCATTCTTTTTGATCATTAATATCCCACTGTATATATATATATATATACCACATCTTTATCCATTCATCAGTCCATGGAAGTTTGGGCTCTTACCATAGTTTGGCTGTTGTTGATTGTGCTGTGCTGTTGATTGTGCTGTGTTGATTGTGCTGTTGATTGTGCACTGGGGTGCCTGTGCCCCTTCAAAACAGCAATTTTGTATCCTTTGGATAAATACCTAGTAGTACAATTGCTGGGTCATAAGCTAGTTATATTTCTCATTTTTGAGGAACATCCGTATTGTTTTCCAGAGTGGCTTCACCATTTTGCATTTGCACCAACAGTACAGAAGGGTTCCCGTTTCTTCTCATTCTCGCCAACATCTGTTGTTTCTTGTGTTGTTAATTTTGGCCATTCTGACAAAACACTTACCTTAGATATCAGTAGTATTAGAGAAGAAATGTATTTTTAATTGTTAGGATTGTTTTGATTGATATTAAAAATTTGCTGTATAATTAGGTCAAAGCCCCATTATTGTTTTCTAATGAAACCGATTGTATTAGGACATGGAATGTTTTATTAATAAGGAATGCCAATATTTAACAGCAATACCTTTTTTTCAAGTTATTAGTCCAAAAATTGGGTTATGGATACACAAAATTTGAGAAGCAGTTGTTTAGAAAGTACTAGCTGTCTTCTTTCAAGCTGTGATACTTGACTTCTAAGTCAACCACCATTATGAAATAATGTGCTATCTTGATAAATGATATGTGGCCACCCATGTTTATTAATGCCAGATCATAATAATTAAAATTAACTTCTAGGCAAGTAGGTTAAGACTGCTTCTTTGATGGGACATTTTATCTTTGGTGTTTAATATAAGCATGAAATGCAACATATACTTGCGTTTATATGCACACACACGCACACACACACACACACACTTGTGTGTGTGCGCATGTGTATACCTAAAGTAGTAAGATTTGGATTACTCTGTGGCATTTGGAATTTTTGTAATTGGGAAAGCAGAATGGCCTGATCTCCAGGGAAGAGAGCTGAGGTCAGGGGAGTGAAAACCAACGTGAGAACAGGAGTTAAAAAAACAAAACAAAACAAAACAAAACAAACAAACAAACAAAAAAACATGCAGCCAGACCAATTACCCTGATCAGGAAAAGGGAAGAAGCAGGTTAGGTTCAGGAGTCTTTATGCGCTTTGGTTAGAAATGAGAATAGTGCAGAGTTGGGATAACCAGGTGGGGCTGAAAAAGAGGACTGTGATTTACAAGGAGAGGCTTGGAGACAAATAAAAGAGGGTTGGCAACATATTCATAGTCATTAAAGCAGCTGATCTTCATAAATCTGGAGTGTGCCAGAATCATTACTTACAATTCCGCATGTGTAAATTAGTTCATGGAGAAGGAACTGCCATATATAATTATTTGTTAATAGTAGGCACATATACAGAAGGAATAAAACAGCATCAATGAAAAAGATATTTTTATTTTTTAAATAATTTGTTCATGAGAAGGAACAATTATTTTCATGGAAATGAAATAGGGAAATTCAAAAACCATTCAACATAAGATGTAAAATATCTCTCAGTTAATGTTTATAGGTCAAGTTGAATTACAAATCTAATGACAAAAAAAGTTTGTTAGTAAGTATGTCAAATATTACATATATTGAGAAAACTAGGTAGGTAATGGAAGTGAAAATATATATATTATATATTTATTTAAATAAATATATATATACACACACGAACCATATTTATTTAATTAAATATATATATATATATATACACGCACTGTATATGTGTGTATATATAATGTGTGTATGTATATATATGTATGTGTGTGTGTGTGTGTGTGTATATATATATATATATATATATATATATATATATATATACACACGAGAAACTCCTGACAGTATATTCCATAATACTGTTAGTTCAATGCAAAGTGGAAAACTTAAAAGCAACTGACAAATGTGATTTTTTAAGAGGAGGAGAAGGGATCAAGTTGAAAGAAAATAATGTAGAGTCCAGCTGCTAACACAAAGGAGGAAATAGAAACATTTCATACTTCTTGGCATCCTCCCACTCTAAGGTTCTCTGTATTTCAGTTGTTGATGTTCCTAATCCATTAGGGTTTTACTTTTTTGGCAAGGTAAGAACAGAAAAGACTTCATTGTGCCACTATAAACAAAGTTTAAGTAATTATATCTCAAAAGCTTTCCAAAAAGGATTTTCATTTCTGGACTTTGAAACCGGGTGTTGGAGAAAGCTTCCTGGTGTGGTATTTCTCAGTTTTCATTTTCACTTTGGCTAAGAGGTCTGTTTTTGCACTGCCTTTTTCTTATTTTGATAGGTCCAAGTTGGTTTCATGTCTTGAGTAGCCGATCACCCTGAAGTTATTGCAGGTGCCTGTTGATTTGGTTTCGTCTCATGTTAGACGGACTTCAATTTACTCTACTTCTAATTGTGCAGCATATATTTACCATCTTACCTTTGCATGCCCATTCTTTATGCACTCCCAGCTACTTTATCATTCGGTACATTCTACAGATCAAATATATCTGAAATTAATGAGAGGTTTGTCTACATTAGAGTTTTGCTCTGACTAATGCAAAGAAATAGGTTTCCAGAATTTAAACCAATGCCCCTCAAAAAAAAGTTTTTTTTTTTCATATTTAGGAAGCTGTCTTTTTTTTTCTTTTTAAAATCCTGATTGCATGTATTGTTCAACAAATTCACTCTTAATTTCTAAGACTTTCACCAAGCCATAACTCTGAAAGAAATACCTTCCCCATTTATCCTTATCATTTCCTTGTTTGTTCTCCCAAAGTTCACTCCCACTATCAAACCTTTTAGAGGTGATCTGGTCAAAATCTGATAATTCTAATCATTCCTAATTGCCTTATCATCTATGTAAATAGGTTATTTGGGTGGAAAGATATTACCAGGAACATTTTATCTTGGGTAAAGGAGAACTGATAAGGACACATTCTTTGTTAAAATTTGTTCCAATAATACAATTTTAGAAATAGGAAATAGATTGCCATGTTTGTTGTGATTATTACAATTAAAAGTAAGACACTGATTCTGATATAGCATTCTTGCAGGATATGGACTGGTAAAGAAGTAGCACTCCTCTAATGATACAAAGTACAAATGTTCTACAAAAATACCTGTGGTCACAAGCTGATGCTTAGGTAACCAACTGTAATCTTTAGCTTATATCTTCCACTAACATAAGTTACATTTATTGAATGATTAATAAAGCACTTCGTGAATGCTTTGCCTGTATTAACTATGTTAATCTTCACAGCAAATCTATGAGGTAGGCATATTAATATACAAAGAAACTCAATCTGAAGCATTAAAAAGATTAACAAAGTTCACAGAGATAGTGAGTTCACGGCCATCATTTATTATTATTTTAAATATTTATTTATTTTTGAGAGAGAGAGCTAGCGAGCGAGCAGGAGAGGGGCAGAGAGAGAGAGGAAGACACAGAATCCGGAGCAACCTACAGGCTCTGAGATGTCTGCACAGAGTTCAACACGGGGCTCGAACTCACCAATGGTGAGATCATGACCTGAGCTGAAGCCTGAGGCTCAACCAACCAAGCCACCCAGGCGCCCTGAGTGCGGCCATCATTTAACTCAGGCAGTCTGGTACCAGGGTGTAGGTGTTCAAATGCCTACTATACAACATCTGAAGTTGGGTTCTGATATCAATTAACCATGGTCCAAGAATAGTCACTGCTATCTACCTCTCTCATTCTTTGAGAAATTGCTTAGTCTTTGAGTGTTTAACGGTAGCTGTCACAGGGGGTTAGTTTTTCTACGACCATTTCCTTGTTTGCCTTCTAGAGCTGTGATAAATAGACTTGCTTTTTTAAGACATGGGTTCTATGAGAGTTAGTTTGATTTGCCATATATATGGTTGGGAAGAACTCAGGGGTTTCTTTTTTTTTTTTTTTTTTTTTTTTGCCAGTTTTTAAAAATAAACCCAGGGGGCACATAATAGTACTATCACTTATTTTTTCGTTCACTTTATTTGTAGGTCATTTAATTAATTTATTTATATCATGAGTATATATATCCTTAATAACTACATAATAAACTTTTTTTTTCTATTATAATTGGGTAATATTACAAAGAGAGTCATTTCCAATCCTTTATATCTACACATAAGAAAACAAAACAAAACAAAACAAAACTTAGGTCCAGAAGGCCTATATAACTTGTATGTGGCCACGTAGTTCTTCAGCGACCAAATCAGGACACAACTCAGCAGGTCAGACTGTAGGCTAGTTCTCTTTTTACTATTACATATAGATGCTGGATTTAGACAAAAAAAAAAAAAAGGTAAGTTTCACTTATTTAGACAATGTAATTTGCAATTCATCTCAAGACATAAAATTGATAAGAAATAAAATCATATTCAAAAAATTGTGCAATAACAATGTTATATTAAAATGTATCTAGTATTAATATTATCATCAAAGAAGATGTACTAATGATACGATTTATGAAGCTTATGCCAGCAAGAGAAAACTCTGGTTTGTCATCTGATCACATGCTTAGAGTGTGGATAGAACACTCAATACACCTTTATTCCACAGGCGACTCTGTGCTCTGATTACTCACACACTGGCAGGGAAACTATTCATACATAACTAGAACATGCTTTAGAATCAGACAAACCTTGATTAGAATGTTGGCAATTTCATGGGCGTTTTGTGTGACATTGGCCAAATTACTTAAATAAGGCCTCAATTTCTTTGTTTTTGGAGATAATGTTGCACATGACAGTTGCTCTCAGTTAAATATATAAAGTGTTTAACGCTCTCTGACTTATAGTACATAATTAAAAAAAATAATACTTTATTATCTTTGTTGTTAAGTGCTCAATAGACAAATGTATTGCAACTTTTTCTCAGGATTGTACTAGAAAATTTAAATCAAAAGGCAAAGTATGTTTTCCTTCCACTTGTATAGTCTTTTGGCAGAGAAGGTTGTGAAAAAAGTGGAGTTATAGAAAGGATCCTAAGCAAACACTTAAAGCTAGAAACTTGAAATATTCTCTGGGGAGGTGCAAGACTAGAAAATGTGTAAGTTCTCATTCAATGTCTTATGAAATAAGCGTATGTGGAAAAATACAAAATATTACAAGAAAAGTTGCTAACAAATAAGATTTCTAAAATTTTCAAAGTAAGTGCTAAGAGAAGCTGTAAACAGGATAATCAGATCTGAAGGTAGATCACTTACAATGGCTTTATGAGAAGTGATTTGCGAGCAAGATGTAAGCAAAGAGGCAATGAGTAGAGAAGAATGGAATGGACTTGCCAAATGTAAGAAAGGGATTTAGAGAACACTTAACAATTTTGAGCTGACAAATTCTACATGGCTGGCTATAGACATTTTTCTTTAGCTTAAATGGAAATTCTTGTCTAGGAGTTAGAAAAAATAAAAACATGACCAATGGTTCAAAAAATGTCTATGATTCATTCCTCAGTGACAGAAACTACTGAATGAACACACAATAATGGGATCTAAAATGTCTTTTAGACAGGGTGGCAGAGATACCATTGATAGGAGTAATAATACAATCTCAAAATTGCATCATTTAAAAAATAATTTTATTTAGGGACTATGTTATAGTCTTGAATCAGATCTACCATTCAGTTGTGAACTTTTGTGCTAGCAGTTGATAGGAGTTTGGTGGTCAACGCCAACTTCTTCTATGCCTGTGACGCTTACTTTTGTGTGTCATAAATGATGGTTTTATTTTATGTTTTCTACCAAATGTATGTAACATCTTAGGTTATAAACTTGTTAGGCATTTCAATTCATAAGACACAAAAGTTCCCGGTTGAACTCTAACTTCACTTATGAAATAATTTTACAGTGACAAGTTGTCATTCATATAATGTAAAAATTTTAGAAGCCCATCAACCATTGATTCATTGATGAGCATTTTCCAGATTATTCGAAGAGGTAAAATATATAGAATGACTTTAAAGTTAATTAGAACATAGAAGATAGAGATTTACCTAATTGGGGATTTCTATAATTCCCCTGTGAAGAATGTCTCTAATTGTTTAGCCTAGACTGCTGTGAGCAATGCCACGTTTAACTACTACTGTGTTCATGTGTCTGTCCCTGCCACTGCATGACATGGTTGAGCACAGTTCAGACAGACTTCCATCCTTCTCTTTCTTACTCTACAACCTAAATATACATTGAACATATTTCAAAGGCAATAATTTGATAGAAAGTTTAATTGGTACTATAGGTAGAAGCTGTCAGTGATCACATTGCATTATATATACTGACCAATAAGACCTTTGTGAAACACAAAGGATGAAAAATGTTTTTCCAGTGAAAATTCCTTTCAGAATTGCTTTTATTGAGTTAACATTATTTGTGCCTACCATTACGAGTGTATACATTCATATAGTTCATAGAATGGCACAAGTTTTAGATGGAGGCAATACAATACTGTGAACAGACTTTGCAGTCAGACAAGTGTCCAAATCTTGGCTTTAACTGACAGTTTCAATGCATGAATCTCTACATGAATCTAGAATTATTGTTCATTTAAAAATTTTTTTATGTTTTTTATTTATTCTTGAGAGAAAGAGATAGAGCACGACTGGGGGAGGGGCAGAGCAAGAGAGGGACACAAAATCGGAAGCAGGCTCCAGGCTCTGAGCTGTCAGCACAGGGCCCCATGTGGGGATCCAACCCATGAACTGTGAGATCATGATCTGAGCCAAAGTTGGACGCTTTACAGACTCAAACACCCAGGTGCCCCTGGAATTATTTAAACTACCCAAACTATTTCTCTTCTCATCTGTAAAATGGAGATGTATAGGAATACTACTTAATTGAAAGTATTCCATGTGATAGTTACTGTGGCTATTATTATCATTATTATTATTATTATATTATTGTTATTATGATATATGCTACTTGTATCCCTTATGCCACAACACCTTGTACATAGCTCTAATTTAATTTTTATATTGATATGTCTGTCTCTTATCCGAAGTAAATATATAAATAAATACAGAAGATAATGTAGGTGCATAGGGCTATTTGCTAAACGAGAGAGTAAATAAGATATGAGATAATATAAATCTATCTACATATTATATATCTATATATATAATAAATATTGAATAATGTTTTCTTATATTGACTATAAAGGTACAAATATAAACAAAAATTCTCTATATCTGAACATACTTTTTATTTAAAAGAAGTCTAAAACTGGCAGACTAAAAAAATAGTATTTAGGTTTAGTACTGCCATATTGTTACATTCTAATTAAATATGTTTAGAATCATATGTAAAATGATTCAATGTGCTATATAACTTTAAGCATTTTAAAACATGATAGAATTTGGTTAAAAAAAAAAGTAGTCAATACCAGTGCATAAACAAACAGCTGGATAAAGCAGACAGAAAATAATCACTGAAGTAAGAACAACTTGGGTTCAAATCAAATTTTCTAACCTTGACATATAACGAAATGAAGATGGAGTACAGAAGAAAGGCATAAGAGGAAACAATGAGGAAAGGTTGATGCAAGAACATGAATTAGGAAAGGAATCAAAGGAAACAAAAATGGGAGGAAAACATTAACAAGGGAGATTGAGCACAGATAGGATTGAGTTAAAGATATGGACAGTGAAATAGTAGAAAAAATAGAGAAAATAAGAGACATATTTTTCTTATTTTACCTAGAACTACTGTAGGTAACTAGACTTTTTAAAGAGGGTTTGCAAAATTCAAATCCAAGGGGAAATCAATTTATGTTGCTTTTGTCCCTTCCTGGAAATTGACTGTGAGATATAAGAGAATGACATTTGGTTCTTTTGTGCTAAACGGTAGGCTTTGGAGCAGTTGTTCTTTTGTTCTGGCAGTGATATTAAAGAGTCTCTGATTATGGAAAAAAAAAAGGTCTAGAAATTGGATGAGAGTAAGAAAGCAATAGAAAGGAGAGGAAGAGATCTTGAGGTGGGGATAAGTAGAGCCACACATTCATATAAACACCCTGTACTGCACTCGAACATAGATTATATGTGTCTACCCCCTTATTAAGATTATGAAACCTTATGAATTAGAAGAGGTGAGAACCAAGCAGTTATAAAGCAGTAGAGAGAGGACATGCTATGAGCAGAGAAAATAATACAGGGAAGCACTCTCCCCACTGTGGCTCTGCCGTGGGGAAGGGAGAAAATCCAAATACTAAGGCAGGGTCACAGTTTTATTTTCTGGGACTGTAAAATTGGAGCTGCTAAACTAAGACTCTATTTATAATTAAAAGTGACTGAAGGTATTTTAATATCAAAGAATGCCCAGAAAGATAAGATTGTGGGGAGTCTCAGCCAGACTCTCAGGTTCCAACAAGGGGCAAAGGAAAATCTAAATTTCTCACAACAAATACCTTTTAATTGTTAGTGGGAGAAAATAAAAAGTTATCTTTTGATTGTATTTTGCAAGAGAGAATGCTTTTATATACCAGATACACACTCACACATATTGTTTATATATATATATATATATATATATATATATATATATATATATATGGAGAGAGACAGGTAGGCAGACAGAAAGAGAAGATAAGTCAGTCACTTCAATTGGTGATAATTGTGATCTGACCTTTTGGTATACATGATATATCCCAATAAAATACTTCTCATTAAAAATGGAAATATATTAATTATGATTTCATTTAAATCAGCTCACTTGAGGATTTCTGGACAGTCAGTGAAATTTTTGGTTTAAAGGTTAAGGTTTTAGATAAAGCAATTTTATTATCATTCAGATTTCTTTCCACAGTTGGTGAATACCGGCATATAGAAGTATTTCCTGCCACTATATCCAATTTGTTCTAAGAACAAAAAAACAGGTAAACCTATGTAGGACGGACTGTGCCCCAAATACTATATACAGACATAAGGTCACATGAAATTTCAAAATCAAGTACACTGGCTGCCCCTGTCCATTAACACAATCCTTTAGGAGAATAGCCAGAAGGTGAAGTGCCCCTGAAAACTGAATTTCCTAGTGAGCCCAACTCCCTGCAAGACTGACACAGCAGCTATTTGCTGAGTCAAGGCGGTCTCTGACACTTTGTGTAGGTTAGGACTGGGTCATCCTCACTGTCTTCTTGCAGCGACTAAAGATTGGTTCTTGAGCAAAAAGGGATTAGAAAAGTTGAGAACTGATTAAAAAATTTGGAAAAGTAATCATGTTACTTATCACTACTAACCAAATGGCTAAAAACAAAATTAGGATTAACTCTTTTAAGAAACCAGCTTTCCTTGTTTGAATAACTGACTCATCTCTAGAAACAGCTGACACATCATTTGAGTCTTACTTTGTGTACCTATCTCCAATCCCTTTAAGCTGGATGTCAACTCTGGTGTCAGGTCTTTATAGAATTGCCCAAAATAATTGACTGAAAGTCTATCCCATCCGTGATGAAATAGTGTTTTTTTCATAATCACAGCTGACTATATTTGCTCATTTTTTGGACCATCACATAATTTTACCTTGCTGGCCTGATACTTTACTACATCATCCTGGGTATGGAACTCAGCTCTTATCCCTTGAGTTTCCCCCCAAACCTCACTCACACAAGCGTAGACACATATAATCTATGTTCTAGAGCAGTAGAGGGTGTTTATATGGATGTGTGGCTCTACTTACTCCCCACCTCAAGATCTCTTCCTTATGAATTAAGGTTCATAATCTTAAGCTCAGGGTAGGAGAAACGGAGGAAAGGGAATGTATGGTCTTCACAGCAGTGGGTATGTGTGATTTCTGACTTGGTCTTTCATGGTACTTCCTGGGTCCTTCAAAGGCCCCTGTCACCTGCCCACTCCTGCCACAACTCTGCATGGCTGTAATGTATGTCTTCCAGGAAAGCATTTTTCCTGCAGCCCTGGTTTTTCCTGTAATCCACGTGCTGTAGAACCTTCCAGGGAGTCTTCATGGGCAGTCTTTACAACAGCTCTAGGCTCTCTTTCCCAATCATTCTTAAGTCTAAGTTGGGAGGGTTTACTTCCCAAATATCCTCTTCCTCCCTAGCTGCCTCAGGGCAGTAGCCATGTCTTCTGTTCTCATTATACTTTTGGAATATTCCAGACAGCAGCTCAGCGTGTTCTCTTAAATACTGGAAAGGCATCCCAAGCTACCTGATGGAGCTCTTCAGAACTCCTGTGAAAGAATAGTCTTGAGGTAGTGGGCAGGAGGTTGGGAATCACAGCATTGGAGAAACACTTTCCAAAAGAGAAGGCAAATCCAATCCAAACCCTTTCCATATACATTCTTTTTTATTCACTGGAGTTGATTCTACCTTCTATCCCTGTCAGGAGTCTCAATTAGAAAGGTCTTCCAGTCATAAAAACTCTCAAATATTTATTCTGAAAGTTTTTGTTCTGTCATCTTACTGGGTTGGAACCTCTATTGTGTCATGAGTCCATGAAATATTATTCTGCTGGATAGATAGGTGTGTGTATAATGGTTATAAATAAGATTTTATATAGTACCTATTCTTCTTTACTTCCTTAAATATATATTCTGATCATTTCCCCCATGTTAATAAATACTTTTCTTTCATAAAATTTTAATGGCTGTAGATTATTCCTTTCTATGAATGCACCATATTTTATATAAAATATTCCCTACTTTAGAAAAACTGCCTATGATTATTTCTCCCCAATTTTTACTACTGCTAACAAAGTACTACTGACATAAACTCTTCATGGAAACATTCATATTTATTTCCTTAGGATAAATTCTTAGAAAGAATTGCTGAGTCAAATGTATGCACATTTTTAAGGGTTTTAGTATATATTGCCAAATTGTCCTCTGGAAACTTTCTCTCAGCAGCAGTGTATAAAAGTTCCTGTTTAATTTACACTTGGCAATAATGCATATGTAATTTCCTTAGTCTTTCTCAGTTGATGAATAAAAATTAAATCTCACCAAGAATTCATTTTTAGTACCAGTGCGTTTGAAACTATACATGTGTATCTATACATATATTAGGCACTTTTATATGATAGCAAATCACTCATTTCTTTACCCATTATTATTGGCACATTCATTTTTCATTTATTTGTGTTTAAATATTAAGGACATCAAAACTTTGGCCTTCCATATCCATCAGAATCCAGTCAAAAAATAGAAACCACAGAGAGAATTTAATACATGAAATAAGGTATAAAAGTTTTGGAACCTATGGAGGAACCCAAAAGGGAGGGGGAATGGAAGAGGAATGAAGAGGATGATGGGATATTACCCTGAGATGAGAAAGCCACAAATGCCCCTGAGCCAGAGCCATGAGCCTGCACCTGCCACTGCTTGGTTGTAGGTACAGCTGCAGCAGCTCCATCTGCAAAGTGGCACTGACACTGCTGAGGAGAGACCTTCAGAGAGGGAACTCTTGTTTGGGCTGGTGCTTCCAGGGCTGCGAGAGGCCATGATTATCTGCCCGCCCCAAACACTAGTGCCAAGGCCACCAACTGCTGCCACTTTCAGAGCCAGACACTGAACGTGCATTTTACTTCTCCCTTCCTTTTAATGCCTATTTTCTCTCTTCCATTGACAAGAGTTAATCAGACACTAGCCAGGTACAGAGGCTGGGGAAAGTGGTTTAAAGTGTCTTGCTATAGAGGCATAAAGCAGCATATTTAAGGCAAAGAAAAATGTGGGACCAAGAGACAAACGACAAATAATTTGTATAATGCTTATAAATTATAACCTTTTTCCAAGTTGTCATTAACTTATCTTTTTGTATTATAATATTTGTGAACACATAGAAGCTCTGAATTTTATTTATAAAAAACTTTAGCATTTCATTCTGTTTTGTACCACTCATATTTTGATTAAATATATTCTATGTGTAATTACATATACAGATATGCATAAATAAATATAAATTTATATACATATATCTTCCCTCATATAATGATCTAAATACATTTATAAACTTACATTTAAATTTTAATGTTTCTGAGTATTTTTATTTGCACATTCCTTCTGTCTTCCATTATTTTTTTCTATAAGTGGTAAACTGATTGTTTCAGCATTCTTTATTCAATAATCAAATCTTTCTCCAAACAATTATAAATTCTACCTCCAAAGAACTGTCTAAGCTGTTGGCTCAAATTTCTCTCTTCCAATTCTTTCACCACCCTCTAATCAAGCTTTGGCCGGTCTTTCAAGGCCCTTAATTGTTTTACCCTATTTACCTTAGTAAATGCAAATTTCAGTTCTCAGTTCTCTTCTTACCTGCTGTAACACCGTTGTTTGACCCATTTGATTACTCCTTCTTCCTTTCTCTTACTTCACCAGCTGTGCCTTCTCAGGTCCCTTGATTTGCTTCTTATCTCCTGTACTTCTTAATGTTTGAGTTTCCTAGAGCTCAGTTCTTAGACCTCTTCTCTTCTATTTCTACATTTACTTCCTTGATGATTTTGTCCACTCTCTTTGGCTTGAGTACATTTACATGGAGATTTATTTTCCACTCCAGAGCTTTCCACTGTTTCAAAATTATATATTCACATACCTATTTGATATCATCATTTGCATATCTAAGGAACAACTCAAGTCTAACAAAATTAAACCAAAATATTTTTATCTTTGGTCCTAAATAGGCTTTTTCTATAGTCCTTCTCATTTCCGTGAATAGTAAGGAATTCCACTGGGTTGCTCAAGACGAATGCTTTGGATTCATCTTAGCTCCTCTAGTTCTCTGAGAGCCCACATCTAGTCAACGATAATGCAACATCAGCTTTCCATTCAAAATTTTAAAAAATTCACCACTTCCACTGTTACCATCCTAGTCAAAGCCACTATCCCTTTTTATTGGATTATTTCAAAGGCTGCTTAATTCGTCTTCTCATTTCACTATTTTCCCCCTACGTTCAATTCTCAGCACAATAACCAAATCATTGCTTTTAATATACAGATTGAACCATATATTTCTTCTGTTCATAACTATCTAAAAGTACCTAATTCCAAGGAAAATCTCTAGAATCCTTATGATAGTCTTCAAGAATATTCACTGTGTCATCACCCTGGTCTCACAGCCTAGAGTTCTGGGTCTCTCTTCTTTTGTTTTAGTCACACCAATCCACTTGCTTGCCTTCAAATCTGACAAGCATAGTCATTTCAGGGACTTTCACTTTCCTTCTTTATGAATTGATCTTTCCCCAGACATTCCTAATGTTCACTCCTTCACTTTTCTCAGTTTTTCTTAAGATATGCTAACTGAAAGTTAGGCCTTTTTGACTATTCTATTTAAAATGGCCACCCCAGAGCTGGTACTCCATATTCGTCTTGCTGTTTATTACTCTTCATTGCACTTAACACCTGAAATACACATTTTACTAATTTGTTTATTGCCTGTCTTTTCAACTAGAATATGAGTTTAATGAGGAAGTTTTGTAGGGGGATAAGAGGTGAGGGAGAGATATTTGGTTCACTGCTTTATCTTCATTGCTCAGAATGGTGTCTGGCACTTAAAAGGTTTTTAATAAATATTTCTTAAATTAATGATTTAGAAGATTAGTATATAGTTGTAGTGTGTTTCTAGACTATGTTCTATGCAGTGATTTACTTGTCTAAATTTGTACCAGTGCTATGCTTTAGAAATTATTACATCTCTATAGTAAACTTTAAAGTATGGTATTCCAAACATCCTTAAAAAAGCACTTTATTTTAGAACAATTTTATGTCTACAAAACAATTGTAAAAATGGTGCACAGGGTTCCTAATCACCCTACAGCCAGTTTACAAATTGTTAACATCTTTATTAGTATATTACCTTTGTCACAGTTAATGAATCAATCTTTATATATTATTATTAATTGAAATTCACACTTTATTCAGCTGTTTTTAGTCTTTATCTAATGTCCTGTCTTGCCTTTCTTTCTTTCCTTCCTTCTCTTCTTTCTCTTCCTTCCTGTGTCCTTCCTCTCTTTCCTCCTTCCTTCCTTCTTTTCCCTCCCTCCCTCTCTCTTGCTCTTTTTTTCTATTTCTTTCTAGAATCTCTCCAGGATACATTACTTTTAGTCATCTTGTCTTCTTAAGTTCTTCTTGGCTGTAAAAGTTATTTAGACTTTTATTCCTTTTTTTTTCTTTCGATGACTGCAGTGGACTGATGTTTATGTCCCTGCAGAATTCATACGTTGACATTCTAATCCCCAATGTGATGTTATTAGGAGGTGGGACCTACTGGAGGTGATTAGGTCATGAGAACACAGCCCTACCAATGAGATCAGTGCCTTCAGGAAAAAGACCTGAGAAGTATTGATGCATAGGGGCACTTGTACCCCAATGTTTATAGCAGCACTCTCAACAATAGCCAAATTATGGAAAGAGCCTAAATGTCCATCAACTGATGAATGGATAAAGAAATTGTGGTTTATATACACAATGGAGTACTATGTGGCAATGAGAAAGAATGAAATATGGCCCTTTGTAGCAATGTGGATGGAACTGGAGAGTGTGATGCTAAGTGAAATAAGCCATACAGAGAAAGACAGATACCATATGTTTTCACTCTTATGTGGATCCTGAGAAACTTAACAGGAACCCATGGGGGAGGGGAAGAAAAAAAAAAAAGAGGTTAGAGTGGGAGAGAGCCAAAGCATAAGAGACTGTTAAAAACTGAGAACAAACTGAGGGTTGATGGGGGATGGGAGGGAGGGGAGGGTGGGTGATGGGTATTGAGGAGGGCACCTTTTGGGATGAGCACTGGGTGTTGTATGGAAACCGATTTGACAATAAATTTCATCTACTGAAAAAAAAGAAAAAAGAAAAAGACCCAAAAAGAGCTCCCTCACCCCCTCCACTTCTGAAAAGACAGCGGTCTATCCACCAGGATATGGGCTCTGCCAGATACCAGAGCTGATAGTGTTTTGATTTTGCACTTCCCAGTCTCCAAAACTGTGAGAAATTCCTGTTTAAAAACTATCCGGTCTATAGTATTTTTGTTACAGCAGCCAGGAGGGAACTAAGTCAACAAACCTGACAGTTTTGAGGAGTACTGGTCAGATATTTTGTACACTTCCTCGTATTGAAATTTTTCTCATGTTTTTCTCAAGATTAGACTAGAGTTATAGGCTTTTGGAAGGAATGCTACAGAGGAAAAATGACCTTTTCATAACATTGTATCAAAGGAATAAACTATCAACATGACTTATCACTATGTTAATCTTGATCACCTGGCTCAGGTTGTGTTGTCGGGTTTCTCCAACATGAAGAAACTCTTTTTTTCCCTCTTCTTTTCATACTATACCCTTTGGAATGAAGTCACTCTATGCCATTCACATTTAAGGAATAGGGAGTTATGCTCACTCCATTTACTTGAGGGTGCAGTACATATATAAATTGTTTGAAATTCTGCATGGGATATTTGCTTATTCTCTCTCATTTATTCAATTTATTTCTATCAAATATGAATTACAAATATTTATTTTATACTATTTCATGTTGTTGCTCAAATTGTTGTAATTATAGCCATTGGGATCTCTTTCCATTGATTCCTGCTTCCCTTTGCTACATGACATAAATGTGGTTTTTGTTGTTGTTTGAGCACTAGTTTTCTGAATGAGAATTAGACTCATCTTGTATATTTCCTGCTCTAGTCCTAAAACAGCCCTTTATCCAAGGGAACCCTGATTCCTCTAATCTGATAATGGTTTTAAAAGCCAAGATATGGGCACTTGAATTCAAACATCTTTTACTCATTCATTCATTCATCAATCATTTCTTGTGTACTTCTGCCAAAACATCCCAGATGGATGTTAACATTACCTCAAAATTTAAAAAAATACAGTTTTCATTATAATTGCATATAATATGTATATATTGACTTGAATTACATTAATGTATTTACAATACTGAGTAATTTCCTTCAAGACCAAAGTTTGTCTCTATTTACTGAAGTCGACCTTGTTGTCCTTCAGAAACATTTTTTTTCCCCTTATATTCAATCTGATTTTTCCTTGTTAAGTTTACTCTCATTTAAAAAAAAGAATAATATTGCTATTGTGAATGAGTCCTTTTGTTCCATTTATGTAACTGGTCATTGTTAGTATACTTATTTCATAAATGAAACTGTGTTCAACTTATATATACTAATAGTCTTTCAGGTATTCTTTGAATAAAGAATAATAATGTTGTAAACTATTTTAGCTTTAATCTTCTGCTTTCTAATACTTACAGTTATCATTTCTTTATGGTGATAAAACTTCCAAGAAATGTTCAATATAATAGTGAGAATCTTTTCTTATTTGTGTTCCAATTTTATTAAAAATATACTAAAAAGAAAGCATACTCTGATTTGGTAATAGAATCTTGTCAGTCTATAGTAAAAACAAATAGGACTTATGCAGTGATGGGCACTTCAGTGTAATTCTGATAATATGTTAACCAATTTTAAGAAATCATCTAGAAGAGGAAATATCAAAGTGCCATAGGACCTACTCTCGGTAAACTGATATCACAAAAACTTTATTGTAGTCATTACATTTTAAAATTACACATCAGTTTTCTTCAGAACATTTCTAATATAACTATCCATTTCTATATATTTAAAAATAATTATGTATAATCATCAGGTTTATAGATTTCTCTCTAGTATAAAAGGATACCTATTCTTTCCAATGTGTACCTGGTGAAACAGAGTAATAAAGCTAATATGAGGCATCAGACAAGTTTATCACAGATTTAAGATGGAATCATACCATTTTTGATATTTTTTTCTAAAGATATAGTTAAGTGAACACATGTCTAAAACAATTTTTAATTTGTTTTCCTTTACTTTGAATGCTATTAGTAGACATATTTCTTCCAAAAATTAACTATTTTGTTTTTTACTTTAAATGGGTTTGTATTCTTTGTTTCCTTAACACAGAGGTAATTAAAGGCCTGATGATCCTAGAGATTATTATAGAAGATGTCAATTTTTTTTTCCAGAAGACTATAGTTTCTAACCGTCTAATTTGCAGAAAAATGGATAGTATCAATAATACACACTGGAATGAAAGCTAATAGTTATTGTTGACTTGCTCATTATTATACTGAATGATAACCCTTAGTTTGTAATTATTACCTGATAGAAAAAGGATTTACCAATAAGATTATTTATGCTTAATGGAAATCTTGAATCTTGGAGAAGAATCTGAAGTAAGAGTGGAAAGGAAGCTGGACTTTTTTTTTTTTTTTTTTGACAATAGAGACTTATCAAGATTAAGTGCTACTTCATTTGACAAAGTACAACATCCGTTCATGATAAAAGCCTTCCACAAAGTAAGTGTAAAGGGAACATACCTCAACATAATAAAGATCATATATAAAATACCCACAGCTAATATCATCCTCAACGGGGAAAAACTGAGAGCCCTGTCTCTATGGTTAGGAACAAGACAGGGATGTTCATTCTTACCACTGTTATTTAAAATTCTAGCCACAGTAATCAGACAACAAAAAGAAATAAAAGACATCCAAATCACCAAGAAAGAAATAAAACTTTCACTATTTGCAGATGACATATACTCTGTATAGAAAACCCTAAAGACTCCACCAAAAAACTGCTATAACTGATACACAAATTCAGTAAAGTTGTAGGATACAAAATCAACATACAGAAATCTGTTAACCAAAAGATTCTGATCAGAAGTATCAGGAAAGATCACTTCATAGAAGAGGTAACATCTGATTTGTTTTTTTAAAGGATGTGTATTGAGTTTACCAGGTAGAGAAAGGGAAGACCAGAATTCTAGACAGAAAGGAAACTCAAAGGCACAGAGACTTGAGAGCACACATTGGGCTTTGGTAAGTCTGGGTTATGGGGTAGAAGGGAATATTAAGTTAGCTCATATTTGTCTTGGGTGGGTCTTAAACCCAAACTTGGGAGTTTTGATGGACCCTAAAGGCAGTGGGGCCACTGAAGGCTTTTAAGCAGGTAAATTTGGAACCATGCTCTGAAAAAGTCACTCTGGGGCCATGGAGGTGGAGGAGTGGGGTGTGTGTGTGTGTCACTGCTCCAAAAATTATCCAAAGGCATTTTTGTCTGAAGGTGGCATGTCATTGGGGATTTTGTGCAGGTTGTCTTAATCTCTCCAGGCAATAGAGGGAACGTGTGAGTAATGAAAAAGCTATGCCATAAACCAGGGATTGGCAAAGTTTTCTGTAAAGGGTCAGAATATAAATATTCTAGGTTTTGTGGGCTATAACATCTGTCAGAAGTACTAAACTTGGCCATGGTAACATAAAAGAAGGCATAGACTATACATTAATGAATGAGTGTAGCCATTTGCATCAAAATATTATTTTTAGATACTGAAATTTGAATTTCATGTAATTCTAATGGGTCATGGACTATTGTTTCTGAGTTTTTCACACCTTTAAAAATCTAAAAACCATTCTCAGCTTACAGGCTATACATAAACATGAGACAAGATGAATTTGTTTTCTTAGCCATTTGTTTCCATTGACCATTGTTGGCTGATCATTGATAGGAACACTTGAACCCTGCCTCTGAGAATAGAATTTACCCAATAATTGAGCAATTGATGCTAACAGACCATCATGTCTTTCAAGGGATACCATAAATCTGGTTCTGAGCAAGTATCACCATATGGATCTTCCAAAATGTTTTTGTCTTCACTTGGAAATAATTTTAGAAACTATGTGGATTAGACCAGAGCAACAGAGGCATTATTTCCAGAATTCTGAACAAAATGTATGTTTTACCTTTGATTTGGTAAGCAAAGAAACCCTAGTATGTAACAAGGGTATCTCTCGGGTTCTTTTGTTTGTTTGTTTTTTGTTTTTTGTTTTTTGTTTTTTGTTTTCCCCTACACTATGTATCAATTTTCTGCCATGGGAGGTACAAAGAGCATTTCTTTGAGGTGATGAGATAAATACATACACGTTTAAGTAAAAAGAAGGTATAATACAGTCCAAGGTGACATGTCCAAGCATGTCCTCCCTCTCTCTGCCAAAATTGTATGTCATTAAAGCTTTACCTCAAGAACATCATGGAGTAAGCTGGAAGAAGTCTAGTTTTGGGAAGCTAGGGAGCTGCATGAAAGCATCACGGGACATCAACTTTGAAGTAGGTATAACTATGTAGAGAGAGGAAGAAGCTGGAAAGATACATTGGATTAAAACTTTGTATATCAATTTCCTAAAAATATTCTAGTTGAGCACAATCTTCTAGTTACAATTGACTTCTGAATAACATGGGTTTGAATTGTGTAGGTCAACTCATACACAGATTTTTTACAGTATAGTACTGTAAATATATTTTCTCTTGTGATTTTCTTAATATTTTCTTTAGCTTACTTGACTACAAGAATACAATGTATAACACATATAACATGAAAAATATGTGTTAATTTACTGTGCATGTTATTGATAAGGCTTCCGGGCAATAGTAGGCTATTCATAGTTAAGTTTGGGGGGAGTCAGAAGTTGTGCACAGATTTTCAAATACATGAGGGTCAGTGCCCGTAAACCCTATGTTCAAAGATCAATTGTGTAGTTAGAGTAGAACATTTTGGACAGAATGAAATCTACTGGTGGTCCATCTTCCATTTTGGTCTTTGTTTGAAGAATGCATGATTTGAAAGCTTAAACCTAAAAAGAATGAGTTGCTTATTTCAGTTGGAAAAAAAGCAGAATGATGAGTATAAACATAAAATTTATTTTGAAAAACTTAAGTTTTCTAACCATACGATATATTGATCCAAAGCACTGATAAGACTCTCTAGTAATTGAAAATAAAACTATCTTGTTGAAAGTTATAAAGTATCTATAAATTTTACAATGCAAATTGTTTATCTGGCATTGGGCATTGTAAAGGAGGAAAGATTTAGATATTGGCAAGAGATTATGGTGTTATGTTTATTTTATCTCAGATTTACAGCATGAAATATACATCCTGAATATTCAGGCACAATGCATGCAATATAATCAAGTAAAATATGAACTATTTCCCATTGGTTAAAGAATTATTTTTCAGATTTGATATAGTTTTGACTTGTTTAACATATGCCTGGGGCTTATGTGGTGTATTTTGAATGTATTTGAATAATATATGTTTTACTATGTATATACATTGAGTAAAATCAGTAACATGTCTAAAATGTATAGTGCCGTGCAAAATCCATGACTCAATATAATTGACATGAAAATAGTAATTCCACATTTATCTCCCAAGCTGGTCGGCAGAGGACAGGATGAAAATGTCTACTGAAATGTTTTAATCAGTGTGCGTTCTCCACCCAAAACTGTGGTTGGATAAAATCCAAAATGAGTTTCTTTGTCTTCCTTATATTTATCAAATGCTAAAGTAGAATAAAAGACCTAAAAAAATGACTTGTCATAAATGGAAAACTTTAAAATTAACTATTTTTGTCATGCTGAGGTTTTTCTAAGACCTCACATTTGGCTACAGAAAAGCAAGGTGGTTTCCATCTTTTCAAGATACAATGCAGCGCGTTGTTCATTGCAACAGTTGGCCTGCCAAAATTCCTTGGCAAAGGGAAGCCTCTGGCCAACTAACTGTGATATAATAAATGATCTGACCAGATTGTCAATGAATTGAGATCTGAAGTTAAAGCCGCTTTGGGGATGGAGAAATTAGTTATTTCTCTTCAACTCTTGCCCCTACAAATATGAAAACTCTGAAAAGTATACCACAAATCTCTGGAGAACTGATACTGTAGCAAGTAGTGGTGTGTTTCTCATTTGTCTAATATTATGAAGCATTTATTTATTTACAAGGGAATTTCATTATTAAACATTTATTATGTCTGATTTAAAATATAACGCATGTTCATTTGGGTAATATGGCAAGGTTTAAAGAAAAAAAATAACAACCATCCACAGTTTTATTACCCACACATATCTATTGTTAAAATTCTGATAAATTAATAGCTGTATTTTTCTCTGCACATGTAGATTATATATTGTGTGTGTTATTTTGTATTCTACTTTGAATAGCTTCCTATTGTAGCATAAACAATCTACTACGACATAAAAATATCTTCATAAATACTATTAAAACATTTTAAGTACTCAATCATAACAATTTTTGGTCATTTAATGTATCCACATACCAATATCTTAAGAACTTCAGAATAAATTGTTTTAATATCTAGATTTGCTCACATTGTTTTAGTTTTCCACATGTATACTCTAAAATAACATAAACTATAATCCTGATATCTATGTTCAGTCTTTGCCATTTTTAATTTTTGTAGTTGCAGCCCTGATAGATTTGTTTTAAAAAAGTTTAGAACTATACGTCAGGAATCAACCTTGACTCCTGGCATTGATATTCTACACAGAACCAACAGGGGCTCAGCCAAAATATAAAGCATCTACATTTGTTTTGTGCTTTTTATGACATCCTGTTTGGTGTGGACTTCCTCTGCCTGAGCATGGTTGTTCATATACTCTCTTCATCAGAATGTTCTTAGTTCTGTTCTGTCTTGGGTATAAAATTATATAAATGTCTAGTAATTTATAGACGGTATTCTGTAAAGATGTGATATGAGCTAACCACCCCTCCTTCTTAATATTGTAATTATTTTGTGTAGTGACACATAATAACTACCTTTCTCATGGTAAGCATTTCATAATGTACAAAATTGCCAAATTACTATGTTGAACACATGAAACTAATATTATATGCCAACTATAATTAGGTTGCAACAGTGGGGATGGAGAGAACAGGACAGATATGAGACATATATTTGAAGACAGAAGATGAACTAATGGATTCAACCTAGAAGGAGCACAGTTTTTGGCTCAAAAATATTGGTGATTTGTGTGCTTTTTTCTGGAATGAAAAAGACTGAGGATAGAGCAGGTTTGGGGAGATGAATCAAAGAGTCTGTTTTGGACATTTTAACTTCTATATGTCAATATGCTATCCGAATGGAGATATTAATGAGGCGGCTTAATATATAACTCTGGAAAATTGAAGACAAGTAAGTACAGGAAATACTAGAAATAGAGACCTGGGAATCATCTTCTGATAAATGGCATCTGAATACATGAAGTAAGATATATTACTTACTACAATCAAACTAGTTCAAAACACTCCTCTAACCCCCAGTTTATGCTGTTGGGCTTGGTTTGTTCAGCATTCACATGGACAACACATCCAACTCCTTATCTTCAGATATTTGGCCATTTCAATACCAGGGAACTTTTCTTTACTCCACTTTGTCACTTATTCTCACAGTTTGGTCCTGGACCTTGGCCCAGGCATGATTCATCATTTCAAAACTCTTAACACTTCTGACCTTCCTCCATAACTACCAAACAAGACCCAACTCAAACTCAAATCTACTCTCTGTGCTCCTATGGAATACCAGCTGAATACAATTGATGTAAAAACACTTCAACATTTTTTTTTAAATTTTCCCTCCCCTATCTTTCAGAGATATTTTTTTAATGGAGCATTAGGATTATTGTGGCTATAAGTAACAAAAAAAAAAAAAGAAGGAAACACTTGAAATAAAATGTCATAGGTGAACATTTTTCTTCTGTGCTGTTTTTTTTTTTTTTCATTTTAGTCATTATGACCTTGGAGAGAGGAGTCTCTTGGACTTGATTCAACAGCCCATTGACACCACAGTCCACATTCTTATAACCCACAATTTGCCCAGTTTGGCTATACAGAGCAGCTCCACCTCTAAGTTTTGCATTAACATTCAAGGCAGGAAGAGGTGGGGAAGGAAAAGAGGCTGAACCAGCTATGCCTATCTCTTAGAATCTTAAAAGTAGAAGCTGCCTTTCCATCTCTACTCTACTTTTTAGCATTACAAATTATTTTTCCTATTTTTCAAAGCCAATGCCTCCACAATAATTCTTAATCCCATCCTCTCCACTATCATCTTTCTGAATCTTCATTCCTCTCCTCTTCTCCTGCCACCATTAAGTTTCAAACTTCTATTTATCTACTCACTCTTCCTCTAAATTTAGCCCAATAAACATAGCCAGGCTTCCTAAAAAATGCCTTGTCATTAATCTTTCATCCTTCGTAACTATAGTCACTGATTCTCTGACTCATGCTCCATTCAATTCTCAGCCTACTGTGGTCTTTTCTCTCCTTCATCATTTCGAAAACACTGTCCTTTCAAAGGTCCCTGATGATCTCTACAATGTCAAGAGCAAGTTCTTGTTTGACTGCCTTTCAACTAATTCAACCCTGTTAATTAGTGTTATTCTTCTTAGAAGTGTCCACTTAGAAGTGTTTTGAATTCCATATAAATATTGTCTCTCCAGTCTCTAAATGCTTCTGGAACTATTCATTGATGGCCTTCTTTGCAGGTCCCTCTCTGACATATCAGTATACTCCCAAATTTTAAACTTGGCTTATTGGCATTTACTTCCTCTGAACACCCACCAAATGTGGTCTCAACCACTGTCATCATTTCCACAAAATATTAAAGGTAGCTAAATGAACACTGGCATTTTACATCCTGATATCTTTCCTGATGGCTTATATGACACTTATCTGCATAACACATTATTTAAATGTGCCACCATCATATTCATCATGCTCAAAATTAATCTAAGATATTTCCATCCTTTTCCACGATATTCCTCTGATCACCCAAAAAAGAAAACTGGCAAGCATATGTTACGTCATTACATTGCAGCCCACAATACTATCATCGCTATAAATCCTAAATATTTCTTCTCACTTATTGATACCTACTATATCCACTTTAAATTCAGGCTTCATTCAGTTCTTACCTGTATTATTTCAATAACCTCCTAATAAGGAAGGTCATATGGATTCAACCCATCCCCCACAATGAAACAAAACTACCTATCATATTTACAGTTGAAATTCCCTGCAATGTCCTCTATCACTCATAGGATAATACTTCAGTGTTCCCAATTATTTACAGGAAAATGCACAAGAGGCATTTCATGGCAGTGAAAAGTAGTTCTGCTCTAGTCCTTCTCTGAAACTTTGATCCTATGTGACTATAAAGTTTCATCTCCCTTCACTGCATTTCTCATACTTTATATGTTGGTGAAACCACTGTGTGGAGCTCCTGGAACAAATGACAATGTCACCCAACTCCTACGTCTCCTCTCATTGCTCTCTCCTCTGAGACTATCCTTCAGAGCTTGCTGTCTTGATCCATTTAATTATTGACAATTCTCATCACTTTTCAGCCTTTTGGCTAAGATCAAGTGTAATTGTTGCTGATTCTTAAAAATTTAGCTTGGTACCACTTCTTTCAGGTACTTCTTATCTGCCTCTTATTTCTCTCCAAACTTTTAGTCCTCTCCAGTTTTTGTATCACCCTCCCTCTAAAAATATCAAAATTATCAAAAAATAATTTCTCCCATATGCTATGATCTTTTCCACTTCTAGATGTTTGCAAAAATTCTTTAGTGTGAGTTTTCTTTTTCTCTCCCCTTACCTCACTCTCTTACCTTCCAACAGCTATCCTCTAGGATATTTCCATTTTTACCATAAATATTACTCCCTTCCAGAAGTCCTCCTGAGCATCAAAGTCTCAATTTGATCCCTTTAATGTGGTGTCATAGCATGATAACAATATCAAATACATGTAGTATTTAACATATGCCAGAAATTCTTCTAAGTGCTTTGCACATATTAAAGTATTTAATCCTTACAATAATGCTGTAAGTTAAGCATGGTTATTATCTACACTTTAGAGTTGAAGAAAATGAGGTATTGGGACATTAATTAATTTATCCTATGTTGAACTTTAGCAAGTGAAAGGGACACACTTTGCATGTGGGCAAGCTGTCTTAGCTCATAGGGTACTATAATTCTGCATGCTCATAGGGTACTATAATTCTACACTTCTTCTATCATACATATCATAAGCTTACTTGCTATTATCATTCACCAGAATACAAACTCTCTAAATGCTTATTCGTTATTGAATCTCTATTTATCCAAAAGCCATTGAACATATTTGGTCCTCAAAATTGTTCTGATAAATGACAAATTCATAACTATGTGTTTCTCTTCTGTGTTCCCATAGCACTGTGGGAATATCTATGCTTTTGCTGAATCTGTGTCATTATTTACTTATAGCCCTCTTGGTCTTATTGAATTGTAAGCCCCTGTAGGACAGAAACTTTACTTATTCATCAGTGTGTCCCAAGTGAAGCACAGGTGCTCAATAAATGTTTGTTGAACAAATCTGTAAACAATAACAGTGGAAGAAATGCATGTAAGTTTTTTTTTTTTGATGTATCTCAACAATCCCCTTCTATCTTTACTTCTATGTGGTAGGAAAATACTTGTTATATAATACTTATGTTAATCATCTATTTTTGAGACCTCTATTTTATTGTAAACGAGGATGATTCTGAAATACATCTTTCTCCCCTAGAGTCCTAAAACATTTATGAATCTTAATTCTCACCAAGTATATAAGACTATCCCAAAATACAGCAAAATGCATTTTAATAGTCCACCAAGTGCTCAATACTGTATTGCCATAAGAAGTTAAAAAGAAGAAGATATATTTCTTGCCCACAAGGGCAATGTAATACAGAAGTTAGCTCCAGCATAAATAAATCTCTGTGATCATAAATGATAGAGACATGCATATGCTCCCATTGACATGTCAGGTTACACACAGGTGTAAGAATATCTGGAAGCGAACGGACCCAGGTGGATTTAGTTTGACAAGTTTTCTAAGAGTTGAATCAAGTGGAAACTTGAAGGAGGGTGTTGTGGTTTCATGCATTTAAGAAAGGTGTGTGACCCAGAAAAGGCAGTCAAAACACATTGTAATGGCACATGGAGAATAATTTGAAATATTTTCATTTTTTAAAGTGTTTATAACAAGTCATAAGGTTGTATATAATAGCTTGACCTCCTACTCGGGGACTAACTCATAAAAGTCTGTTTTTGACAAATAGTCTAGGCATGGGCTTAATTTTTATTTTTTATTGCCCCAATGTGCTTGTATTTCCACATATCCTCAGCAGAATCCCACATACTTTTCTACTTCTGCTTTTTGAGATTTGTTCCCTTTTCTTTTATCCTCTTTCTGTTTTAACATTTATTTAGCATTTATTTAAGCATTTATTTATTTGTTTGTTTATTTTCTTTTGGCTTTTTATTCCATGGGAAGCAACTTCAGGAACCTCTCGGCAATCACCTCCTGCATTTCCAGTACCTTACTACTTCATCTCACTTAAAAACCTTCTTTTTAAAGCAAGGAAGTGGTTCTCAGTGCTTTGCATCTAATATTAAATTAAATAAGTATGGATGTTTTATAAATGTGAAACATATATATTCATTATATCTTTACATAAGTGAACTAATTTTAAGTGCTCATCATATAGCATAATATGTGTTACATGCCAGAACGGAATGGTTTGAATGAGAAAAGATGATTAATTAAAATATGGCAGCTATTTTTAACAGAATTTTTTATTTGAGTCTTTCCCAGGGGCCATTATGGACTTGATTTGAATACACCAAAATTTTCCCTAAAGAAACTCCAATTTTCGAACTTTGTTGAGAAGTTTCGTTTACATAGTCTTCTCATAAAGAATTATCTTCAACCAGAGGGTGATGGTGAAGTGGCTTTGTCTAACGTTAATAATGTCCTTTTATTTGAGGTGAGACATTGAGACCATATCTCTGGCTCATGCCTTTACATATAGCAGTCCATAAGAAATGGAATAAAACCTGTAGACACAGCCTGCAGGTATAAAATGACGAGGCAGAGAAATCCCCTGTTGTGCCTTCATCTGGCCTTTGTATACACTTGGTTATAACATCTAATCTGGATTTTACTCCTTCCCTTTGTCAGGGAAGGATCAAATCTGGATTCATTCTCTGGTACATTGCTTATCAGGAAAAGGCAAAATTATATAGAATAATCTAAACATAGCTCTTCTTTCTGAACTCCCTTTGGTCTATGAAATTCCAGCTGCAACCTTAAATCATTTGATTTGATTTTCTTATTCTTAACCATCGTTTTCTTGTTTTCTATGTATACACTTTATAGCAAATTAAGAACAAGAGTACATATGTGCAGCTAGGATTGGGAAAGTATTTCTTCCATTTATTCCTGGGAGGCAGACATTTGTCTGCTCAGTCAGAATGTGAAGTGAAGAATCAGATTTATGTACAGCTGTATTGCTACATTAGTTAATACGGGGCGGGGGGGGGGGGAGAAAGGAAGAAATATTGACCCTTTGTGTAAATCATAGATGATAACAGAAAAGTTAACATTTATTGAATGTGCCAAATGCCGTTTTAACCAGAGGCTTTACTTGGGTTTATCTTTTCTATGTGGCAGATACTCTAAAGTAGGTACTGTCCTCATCTCTGCTTCTCAGACAAAGAAGCTGAGGCTTTGTATGTTAAGTCACTTTCCCAGTAATCCTTAGCTATTGAGTAGGAGGGCAAGATTTGAACCTATGTCTATCTGGTTCCATAATGTGCATTCCTCTTTCTTTTTTTTAAAGTTTATTTATTTATTTTGAGGCAGAGAGAGAGATAGAAAGAGAAAGAGCAAGGGAGGGGCAGAGAGAGGGAGAGACAGAATCCCAAGCAATCTGTGCTGTCAGCACAGAGCCCAACACAGGGCTCAACCCCATGAACCCTGAGATCATAACCTGAGCGAAGACCAAGAGTCGGACGCTCAACCGACTGAGTCATCCAGACTCTCCATAATGTGTGTTCCTAAACAGCATGCTACATCATTTCATAGTTAATACCCCAAATCTCAAAAGAACTTTGCTATTAATCATTGTTTAGATCACGTGTTCTACTAAGCTCTCTATAATTACAGTTAAAGTAAAATTTAATAACTTTTGAAACATAATCTAAGGATGACAAATGGAATGCGTTGTATCTTAGGATGTTTAATGTTCAAATGGATTTTTTAACTTGTAAAAAAACATATACTTTTCACTGAAATTTCTTGAAATACATTTCCACCAATCTTCTTAGTCTCCTCAACAAATCTAATTATTCCACTTTGGGTCTCTCCTTGGTTTACCTGTTAATTATTCTCTCTCTGTTCTTTTAGTATGTCACTTGTGCGTCCGTCCTCTCTCCATCATCTAAAAATGTATTTAAATATTTCAGCCTCTTATGGTATTCTTGCAAGGGAAGGGATTTCCTTTTTCATATTTTTGAAGGGTCTTAGAAGGATGAAAGAAATACATATTTGCTCAGCCTATGTCTTGAAACAGAGGCTTTGTGTAGTTAACTTTTTCAATGAGAATGATTCAGTAATTATTACAGGTAGACTGGATGCTTAATATCAGCACTGAATGACTATCACTTAATACCACTTTTTCTTTTTATTTTTGGGCTTCTGTATTTTCTCACCAAAAAAGGAAAATTAAATTTCATTGCATTAATTAATGTGAACTGTTTCTTCCTCTGACTCAGACCTCTGACTGATTTATTATTGGATATGTATCACAATCAACAGGGTTGGTCATACAAATATGAGTAAAATATTATTAAAATCATTATTTAAAATATTCTTGAAAAGAACAGTGTGTGACTACAAAAGTTTGTAATTTATATGGAGTTAAGTGAAGACTGAATTTTATAGAAGATTGAACAATCCAAATGATAGCTTTATAAATCCAATGTTAGGGGTAATTTTATAATTAATTTAAAGCAATTAGTGGGAATAATTCTTAATATAATTTCACATAATTTGTGGCCAAGTAAATTTACTTTCAATTGCTTTTCACTCATTGATGTCATATTCCTCTGCTTAGGCCATGCTATCTTCTATTACATTTGCTGAGATTTGAAGGATTCCTATGTCTGAGGATGGCTACCTAAATGCAGCATGTCTGTGTCCCATGAGTAGGTACATCATTTCTATGGTGAGGTTTTTGTTTTTGTTTTACGGTTTATTTTTGGTGTAAACTTTTAAAAATTATTTATTTATTTTTATATTAATTCCAGTTGGTAACATATAATATTATATTATTTTCAGGTATACAATATAGAGATTCAACAATTTCGTCACCCAAGGTCATGTCAAGTGCACTCCTTTTTTTTATTTTTTTTTTAAGACTTATTCATTTTTGAGAGACAGAGCACAAGTGGGGTAGGGCAAAGAAAGAGGGAGACACAGAATCCAAAGCAGGCTCCAGGCTCTGAGCTAGGAACTCACAAAGGCATGGACTCAAACTCACGAACCACAAGATCATGAGCCGAACCGAAGTTGGACACTTAACTGACTGGGTCACCCAGGGTCCCGATGACAAGTGCACTCTTTAATCCCCATCACCTTTTTCACCCATCCCCCCCACCCTTTCCCTCTGGTAACCATCAGTTTATTCTCTATAGTTAAGAGTCTGTTTCTTGTTTCTTGGCTTGTCTCTCACTCTCTTCTTATTTTGTTCATTGTTTTATTTCTTAAATTCCACTCATGAATGAAATCATATGGTATTTGTCTTTCTCTGACCAACTTATTTCACTTAGCATTATACTCTTTAGTTCCATCCATGTCATTGCTACATGGTTAGTTTTTATGTGAATTAAATCATGGTCTACGTCCACTGACATACCCTCAGACCTCTGCAGTTACTATCATCACCCGTAGGAGTGCTCCTTTCTCTTTATCACTCCCAAATAAAAGCACAAACATGGCTTCTCCTTCATATAAATGAGGTTATAAGTTTTAATAAGAGTCTCTGGAAAGGATCAAGCAAAAAGACATACCTACAACTGGCTACTGTTGGCAGTCAGAGAGGTTTGCAGAGTTTTCAGACGGTACCTTATTGTTATGAGTAGTTCACCATCTTGATTTAGAACATTAAGTTATTAAACAGTAATGAAGGGTGAAACTCCCTACCTCCTCAATACCTGCTCCTCCTTTTTACTAGACAAGTAGAAGGGTAGAAATGGGACATATATCATCCAAGCAAGTCACTATTTTCTTATTTCTGAATTGTGGCTGTTTATATAACTGATACTGACAGGTTTTTTTGTTGGCTTGTTTAATTTCCTCTGGGCATTTGTAGTCTCTGAAGTCTGTCTGAGACCTCTGCAGGCCTCTTCAGAATACCTGATCTGAGAGGTCCCACTTGGACACAACCGCATTCATTCTCCCTTCGCTCTTCCCCCGCCAGGGCATATACTGTTGGGATTTCCTTGCTCGGAAAACATTCTTATCATGTGGAGTGCAGGCAGGATAGCTCAAGCACAGCTACTTTTCCAGGTTTCCACTTCATCCACCCATTCATATCCTGTTCTTGAAACTGCTCGGATATGAGAAAGGAACAGATCACAGAGTGTACAACTTATGTAGGTGTCAAGGAGAGAAGGGAATGATGTGCTAGATTCCTCTTCTTCTTACTAGTAACCTTGTAAGTACTAGTAAGACAGAGTTCTTCTCCTGACAACCTCCTTTCACAAGCACAACCTCTTTAAGGGACAAGTCCAAAGACCCATTCTCTTTTTTGGTCTGTCGGTGAGTGGTAGTAGCTTAATGGCTGCAGGACCAATTTTACATCCTCTAAGTCTTAAAGATGGCTAGGCTGAAATGTTTGTGGGTTACAATGTAGAGTTTGTCAGCACCTATCATTTTCTGGTTTTAGTACAATCCTGAAGAACTTAAATGTGAGTAGTTGAAACTTGTCTGATCACTCTCCAAAAATTTCGTAGGGTCTTGGATATTCTCCTCATATTGCATTTACTATCATGTTTCCATCCTGTTCATTTTCAACCATTAATAGATCAATCTTCTATAGTATAAGGTCAGTGAGTTTGTATATGTTATTCCTAATCAGACATAATTTCTTGAAATTTTACTGTGATCAAATGATTTGCTTGCTTTTTCATAGGTACTCTTATTGCCTTTCCTAAGACATTTAGTGTTTAAGAAAGAGAACAATAAGTAAATTGTGTTCCTTTTTTTTGTGTGTGTGTGTGGCATATATTCCCCGAAGTAGAGTAATTATGCATCACTTTGTAAATAATGCCTTCGATATGGCTTTACTTTTTCTAAAAATATCGATGATCGGTTTGTGAGATTCCCTTGTCTAAATTCTATTTCAATATGATTTTCACAAATGGAGAATTGCCCAAGTAATCATTTCCAAAGCATTGTTACCTCAAACTAACTTTGAAAATAGATATGCTAAAATTAAGAGAGAAATAAATTTTTCAGGGGGAGGTGGGCTATGTAAAATCATCTAAAATTTTTATTATAGTTTTATGGCATATTATCTTTTCAGTAAAATATTTTAAATAAAATGGCTAGAACACAATACACTAAGAGAAAGAGCAATTTCTGTGAGAAATCATACATTATCACATGGGAAAAATAGTATGTAACACACTTCACATGCAACAGAGGCGTGAGGTGTTTTGTTAGAATTGCTGAAGCCACAGCGTTACAACTGCTTTACTTGGTGTTTAATCTTAGAAGGAATTTGAGTCATTTGGCGGAGCTATCGGTGTGTGTTCTCTTTCTCTCTGAACATTGTAAGGTTTTGTTTTTGCTCACTAATCATTATACTTCCCACTTGCTAGAAGAAGAATCAATAGAGTTTCTTCTAGAGATGGATTTAAAAAGTGAATCTTGATTTCAATAAATGCTTTGTAGAACCAAGGATTTCTAGGGCATGCCTATGTTAAATACAGGGCAACTTTCCAATTGATCCTCACTCTTGTAAAGCTTAGAAGTTATTGAGAATGCCTTGAAGATAGACAACCCATAATTAAAAATGCTCTTCTAATGAAAATAACTATTACAGAGTCTTTAAGAAAAACTCAACTGAATATCCACTAGCCATTATCATAGTATATGTGTTTACTGTATAAAATCGGGAAATTATATATAATTATATTTACTTTTAGCATATTGTTTTTCTTTCTTGGACTTGCCGTATATAGTCAAATATGAAAAACAGTGTAAGAATTTGGAGAATCTGAAAAGTCATATTGACTTAGGGGCACTTGGCTATTTGTGTCCTATTCTGAGATTCTAGCTGTTATATTTACCTGAGAAAGAAACTGAGTATTATATGTGGATTATTGAAAAAATTATCATTTATTATATCTTTTAAGGTTAGTGATAATAGTAATGAAATCATAAGTTGTACATGAATAACCTTATGAACAGTGTTTCATATCATCATTGATTTGATATTTAAATTATTAATATTGATAATAAGAGCTATCATCATCCAGTATTTATTTAGTTTTAGCCAATTCGTAGAGAAAAAATAGGCAATTTTCTTTTTAGGAGATTTTTAGGAAAAAGCTATAATAACCATGAGTCACAGATACTGTATTCTATATTGTTATTGCACTTTTATATCTTTTAGTGTTTACTTATTTATTTTGAGAGAGAGCGAGTGAGCATAAGCAGGGAGGGACAGAAAGAGGGAAAGAGAGAGATCCCAAGCAGGCTCTGCACTGTCAGTGTAGAACCCAATGTGTGGCTCAAACCCACAAACCGTAAGATCATGACCTGAGCTACAATAAAGAGTCAGACACGTAACCAACCAAGCTACCCAGGTGTCCCTGCTATTGCACTTTTAGAAAGCAGTGGGTCTGAGATTCTAAACCACATTTTACTGACTTTGCCCAATACACTATATATTTCCTACCAATGTTTCTGGGATGACAGATAATTATCACCAACCATTCAGTAGGTGAGACATCGTGATTAAGAAGATCTCACAGGCTTTGGATAAATAATCTCTAATGTAGTTCAAGCTACACCCAATATTTCCCTGTCACAATTATGCAGATAGTGGATGTGAGGTTAGATATTATTCAGACTGAAAACCCCAAATCCTTTATGGCATAGGAAAGGTGTGTGTGTGTGTGTGTGTGTGTGTGTGTGTGTGTGTATGTATACATATATATATATATATATAATATCACACAATATGTGTGTGTATATATATGTATACATATATATATATATATATATATATAATATCACAAGACAAATATATATACTTGCAAATATGTAGCATTTCAAAGGAAAGTTAAGTCATATGGGAAGGACTTTATTCATTCACCTCATGAATTGTTAATACATTTTGATAAACAATAACATCTTGAGTAGCTGCACTCTTCGTTTTTTTAATTCATTTTTCTCATATTTTAAGGGATCTGCCTTAGAACCACAAAAGTTATTTCTTCAACTTTTGTAGAAAATCTCTTTACAGTGTAAGTATCAACTACTTATTCAGCTACTTTGAAAGAACTTTGGACAATCAAACAAAACTCACTTATTTCTCACATGCTGTTAATGGCTTATAATATACTATAATGATATTGTGTTCACTTACTTTCTTTTCCACTTCATTATGCAACAACTCCATTGTTTTTACACAATAAGAGACATACACTCTGCTTTTTTTCTCTCTAGAAGGCTAGTAGAATATAAATGTTATCATCATCATGAAAAGAATCGTCTTAAAAAAATCTTTTACATCTTCTGTGACAACAATGATAAAAAAAAAATCAATGTAGTTACAACCATTAAAGAGAATGTTCCTTTTACTTTTGGCTCTTGTCTGAAGGAATGAAGACACAGCCCTGAGCACAATTTAGAATGCATTCTGATATTCTATATTTTAAAACATGTATCTTGCTTTCCCCACTGATCTTCTGTATTGCCCAATAAGAAGATATAGGATACTGCATTTAGCCTGATGTCAAAAGCCTGAAACCAAGACAGCAGAGACATGAAGCTATTAAGGTATAAAACATGTAGTTTCAGCAATGTTCATTGCTTTGAACACATTCTTGCAGGGATTTTCCAACACATCTGCCTTTGCTAATTGAGGTTCTCAGGAGTCGTAGTGTAGAGTTAGAGTCATGGGCCAAGAGCTTGAAATCTTGGGTCAAGTTCAAGCTTAGCCTTACATTTACTCAAAAATTTTGAGGGGAATAATTGTGTATGGACCTTGTTTTATTCCCGTTTCCTCATGTAGAATTTGGCATGGAATAAGGAGTAAATAAATATTTGTTGAGTGAATAAACACATGCGCTCAAATTGTTAATGTTCTCAGAATCACAGATTCCTCAGTTGAGAAAATGGAAATAATAACATCTGAGCTGTGATAGCAATAAGAAACTGTGTATCTGTATGATTTGTATGTATACGTACATAAAAATATTCTGTAGTTTGTGTAACCCAAAAAAGTACATGAAAATGTAAAAAAAATTATTTTTATTAATACTAGAATCCTTGTTGAAGACAGAGTGAGGAAAACGAGCACTTTATGATACTCACTCACTGTGATAAACATCAGAAAGCTGTGAAGCCAGAATACAGTTTATACATACAAAATGAGAATGCTACTATGCTTCTAGTTTGTGATAAACCTTCCTGACTTAAATATTACACATCTGTTCCCTGAGAGGCGATGTGAATACCATTTAATGCTGTCAATAGGATATTCAAGAGAAAAATGTAATGTTTTACGTGTCAAAGATGTTCCTCTCAGTGCATTGCCATTAAGTATTGGCATCAATCATTAAAGAGTTCAACATTTGGATTATTTTTAAAGTTAAAAACTCACAGTGATTGGTAGAGGCAAGTCAAAGATGAGGCATGGGAGGGGAGCAGTCCATCTGTGGTGTAAGCAATCCATGAGGTGAACTGTCTGTAGAGAATTTAAAAATAATAATGTTCAACTAAAGTCAACCTGCTTTTTATTAACACCATGCCTTAAGCCAATAATAAAAATTTCCTTCCAGAAAGAAAATACATTGTTCTAAGTTCTAAACAATTGCTACAGTTGCTACTGAGTTTTAGTAATATACGTGTAAGCTTCAAATTAGCACTTTTTTGCTACTTACCCTGTGGTAAACATTGTATTCTACATGGAACTTAATTTACCTCTCAGTTATATAGCTGGGTTTGATACATGCATTTGATTCCAGAGTAAGTTCATAAACATTTGGAATCATTTGAGATCTTTCTAAGCACAGTTCAAGGCTCCCTTTAAACAGCAGAGTAGTAATAAATGATAGCCCAGTGATTGAAAAAAGGCAGAGCAAAATTTGATCACCTGGACTTTTATCTGTGTTTAAAATATTGGCAACTATTAGAATTGATCCTAAAGAAATGACAACATATAATAATATTGTACTTTCTGGAATTTATTATAAAAAGGGATTTTTATCATTATATGCCAAAATTTTCCTTATACCTTAGATATTTTTAAAATTGTGTATGCCCATTGTATTATGTGAAATTTTTTTTGAAATTAAAATTAATGAAAACTTTGTCAATCAACTCTGAGCAGAGTTAAAGTTACAAATCTGGTTATATTGCCTACTGACCATAGTTTAAAAAGATAACCCTGATAAACTCATTGATAAATCTGCAGCTTAAGACTTGCAAACAGAAACTTTAAATTGATTATAATTTATTATAGCTGTAGCCCAATGTATAAGATATTTTTCCATTCTTTAAAGATACAGTAATAACTAAAAAAAAATTGCTAACCCACTACATTATTCCCTGTTTTGTACTATAATAATTCCAATTTTGTATTCTTTAAATTTTTTTACTGACATAATCACATGTATACAAAGTTTAGCAAAATCAAACCTCTACTATCTGTGCTTTCTTTCTGGCCGTTATTTTTATATATTTCATTTCATGATGCTCGATAATAATCTGCTCAGGATATCACCTATGCTAGGGTTGTCACTGATGATGATTCCTGACCCACAAACTGTCAAATGAAGAAAAAACGTTGAAGCTAGGTATGTCACTATTCAAACCATATGGAAGCAATGAGTTGTTTTGAACAGTAGTGAGATTCAGTTCTCAATTGAGCTTCATATGGTAGAAAGGGGAATTTTTAAAGTTCTCTTCTGTGTCTGTACATACAAGTGTGTAAAGTAGGGATGACAGTGAGATCACTAGAAAGGAAAACGTTCCCTTGATCTTGGTTTGGAATTTCTGCTCATTAAAAGATGTTATTAAGAGCATAAAAAAATAAGCCACAGAGTGGAGGAGGGTATTGATAATCCATGTAAACCACAGGGAATTCATATCCAGAATGTATGAGATATCCTTATAAATCAAGAGAAAAGAAGACAGGGAACACAAATGAGAAAACATTTGATCAGGATACCCAAATGGCTAACATGCACATAAACAAATGTTCAAAACCATTGATAGAAGGGGAATATAAATTAAACCACAATGTGATATCATTACAAACTCACCGGTATACCTTAAATCAAAAGAAAATATGAGACTGACAATACTTATTGTTGGCAAAAATGCAGCATTGCTAGAATTCTCACCTACACTGGTAGTAAGTGCAAACTGGTACAACATTTTGGAAAACAATTTGGCATTATCTGCCGAAGTTGATTACATGCGTACCCTGTAACTCAGCAATTCCTTATAAGAATGACCTTGCAGCTTAATTCACAATGACCCCCAACTGTAAACAACCCAGCTGTTCATCAACGATAGAATAAATGAATTACCTATGGTATATTAATAGTGAGTGTTATATAGCAATCAAAGTGAATAAGCTGCTACATGCAATGTCATCTCACAAACATAACTTATATAGAAGACTTAAAACATATAAAAAAGAACTCCTATAAAATTTATATTAGTTCAAAACTGGGTAAAACTGATATGTAGAATTAGAAATCATGACAGTGTTTCATTTAGGGAGAAATATTGGTGACGGGGAGGGATGTCAGGGAGCAACTTTGGTGTGCTAGTAATATGCAATGTGTTAAAGTTTTTCATAGGCATGTTATACTTCACTAAAAAGTAATTGAAGTCAATGATATCGCACTTACTATAATTTCAATAACATAGCAAATCTAAACAAGAACTCCACTTGCATAGCAAGGCCACACAGACCATATCTCCAATCTATAATTACACTAAACATAAATTGACCTTATAGCAACCTTTGTTGTAATGCACTGGTACCGACTTTTATATTTTATCAAAAATCTTTTGAATATAAAGGTCATTAATAAAACATTTAGATAAAATTGGATTTTGAGATTGTTAGTGGGAAAAATCTATTACATTTGTTTCTTACGTGGTGATTTGTATCTCACTCACAACTTAATCATTATCTCATATAGAATTACTAAATTGCTTGGTGGAATCACCAGTTAAAGAGATGTAAAGAGATTAAAGAATTATTCTTCACATTTCCTTTATGAATTTTCACAGATGTCTTGAAATGTACATTAGAGACAATTGCTTTGCCAGACACATGATTAATACTTTTAAATCAAGAACTTATTGAGATTATATCATACCTGCCCTACTTTGATGTTTTCTAACTAGATATACACTATTATTTGTTATAAAACCTATTTTATTTCTTTTGAAGAAAACAAATGGGCAAATTTTCTGAGTAAAAAAAATCTCTGAATCTTCTTCAAAGGCAGAGAATAAGGAAATAGTAGCAATAGAGTATAATGTCAAGAGGTATAAATGTCTGCCTTTCTTTTTGATTTACAAAAGTTTCATAGAGTGTTTAATATCCATAGAAGATAATTTTATCATGATTACAAACCATATGTGAAATTTCATCAAATATAAGATTACCGCAAACTACCGGTGACTTAAGTCTAAAGTCCCAATGTTTGAGTAAATATACTTACAAATTTATCTACATTTAATAACAAATTTTAAGGCACAGAAAAAAACTTTACTAATCACAACAGTAAAATTCTAAAAGGCTTGACAGACAACTTGAGGTAAATAAACCCTGTCCTTTATTCAAACAAGAGATTTACAAGACAATGTCTATATATAATACTATTAGTTCTCACATCATTTAAAAGTTATAAGTCTATGTAAAAATAAACCCAGTGAATCTTATAATGTCAGATAAAGATATTAAATTATTTTCATGGAAATTATGGAGTTTTTAGTGTACTGACAGCCCTCAAAATCTAAAAAAATATATGTGATTAAACAAATAAATATTGAAATACGGGAGTCAAAGTTAAATACAGCCTACAGTGTTTTTAAAAATCCAAGAGCATTAGCTGTACATGTTCCCCAGCATGAAATTAAACGTCATTTGTGTATGAATCAGGTTAAAAAAAGGAGTTATATAAGGTTTGTTTACCAGTTGAGAGACAGTTGCCTACAGATTCTTAGGGCTGAGTGAGCCTGCCTGGGGCCCATGCTACCTGATATTTAGACCCATGTTCTTAACTACCTCAGACCCCCACACCAGTTCACACAGACTCCCCAACTTGATAAAATTTCATTGTGTGTACACCTAATACCTATCCTTTTCAACTATATAAGTCTGATTTGCACACCAAGTTTCCTCTAGAAATAAATCTTAATAGTTAGTGCTTGGCAGCCGTTGAGTCCTGCAGAAATGTCTGGTGGGAGAACTTTTAAAACTATAACATCATGTTCTTTAGGAATATGTACTCTATTTTACATGCAACTAGTTCTTAGGCTTTGCCCTTTAGAAATAACCATTCAGAGCAATAACTTGCTAAATGTGTAACGTTGACTTCTAGTATCTCTTTCAGTTTAACTTTCAGGGATTTTGTTTCTATGTTCTTTTTCTCCACACCTTCTTTCGCTTCTTGAATGTAGTTAAGCTAATTTTCTGTTGTTACCTTACAGATGAGTATTCAATTATATTATTAACTCCAGAATCTGTAAAGTTGAAAATTCATAGAACTAAGGATTTCATTCCTTGCTCCGGTTATTATCTATAATGGCTGCCCGTTGCATCATATATGAGTTGATAGGGTATGAGGGACTCTGTTATGTCCAAGGTTGCTTCTTCGGTAAGCTGTATGCTTCTCAAGTTAGATGATTCAGAATACCTCTTTATTCAATAGCTCTGTAATTCTGTTGCTAGCTGGAATCACCACTTTTCACTGAACACTGGCTATGAAGTAGCAACCTGGGTTTCTGACCTAATGGATGTGTAAACCATTTAGCCTGATGAAGAACATACTCCTTTTGATTTGCCTTCCATGATGCCTTTTACCTTTGTTACAAAATGTCCTGCAAGGCTTTAATTATTAAATTAATTTTTGGAACTATAAAAACATCATGCAAAATTTATCCACTCACCTTTGTAATATACTTCAAAACATCACTCCAATCATTGTTATTAAAAAATATAATGAGAAAAGGCTTTTTAAAAAGGTCTTGAGTTTATGGCTAAGTTATATTTTAATGCTTTTAATATCAATATGTAAAAGCCAAGTGAAGTTATTCTTGATTTTCAAAAAAGGTAAATTTCATGGAAAAAATTTTTGTCAAAAAAAGAGAGAGAAAAGATAATAGTTTAAAATGTTTGCTTTGATACCAAATCAGAGTATCACAATGATTCCTCCTCGCATTCTGTCACACCTCAGGTCATGGAAGGACAGCATTTTAAAAAATGTATCTACCAGCTAGTACTAGAGAAGTATGAGTGAATAAAAAGTTCATTTTTTCCACAGTATCTAATATTGTTATTAATGATAATTTACTTCAATTTCCATCAACCCTGCCCTTAGAAAGAAACATTTAAATATATCACTGGTTCAGTTGTAGGTTTCTATTAAGAAAGGATATCTTGAAATACAAAAAATTTTAAAAAGTCTTGAATGTGTTACAGTTTTCAATATTGTTATTTCAATGAATTAGAGTCCCATCTCTTGAAAAAGTTTAATATATGTCAATCTATAAATTTTATGTCATGATTAAATAATATTTATAATTGTTTTATAGATTATTTTTCTTAATACAAGTATAAAAATTACTATATTAAAAAGTCTTTAAAAAAAGACAACTTGCAAATTTAAAAAAATTTAGAAATCTAACCAATTCATGTATGCCTCACAAAATTTTAAAATCTCAAAATATGCTTGGGACACACATATACCAAAAAATCTGGCACTAACTGGATTACCCAAATTAATCAAGTATTAACTTATTATTCCTGGTGAAAATCAATGTATTATTAGCAATAGACTCCCACTAGAGAATTAGTAAATTCCTCTGTTTCCCAGTGTTTTTTTTTTTTTTCTTCTTCTTAAATACAAGTTCATTATCAGGTGCCTCTCTTGAATGAAAATTGTTTGCTATTGGGAAATGAAGGTATGTCTTTTTATCCTGAAATTTACTGGTAGGAAAGTAAAAAGACTGTAGTGTTGCAGGTGGAATGGTTAAATCTAATACTCGGACATACTTTAGGAAAAAGTATGAAAAGAAAGTGACTCTGCTTGGGTGGTATTAAATAGATTGGACATGTTGATTTTGTATGTTTATTTAAGCCTTTGTTGATATTTAATTTTTAGGTTCAAGTCAATGAACTTAATGAACTCAATTTTTTAAAAAATCTCATCTGGATAGATAGAAATGGACTGTTAAAAACAGAACTGTGATATATTACCAGACTTGAAAATTAATATTTTCTTACTATCATCAAATGCCCAGATTAAAAAATAATTTGATCTAATTTGGATCCAAGTGAGATCAATATGTTTCTTAGGTCGTTTTTAGTTGTTCATTCTAAATAATTAATATTTAATTATAGATTCCATTATATCTCTTTTTCTCCCCTTGCAATTTGTTTGTTGAAAAAAAAAGTTGAGTAACTAGATTCATAGAATTTCCCAAAGACTGGATTTTCCTGATATTAGCCTATCATTTTACCTCTTTCTTCATATTTTATATTTCCTAAAAATTGACTAGTATATCTTTAGGCTTGATATGATTTGTGGTGGGAGATTTCATACATAATAAAGTATATATGTTTTTTAAATACAACATAAGCTAGAGTTTGGAAGTTTATTGATCCTTATAATTACATTGTCCTTATTCCTGAGTGTTGATTGTTATCCCAAGTGCTAATGAAGTTTCTTCCTAATGAGAATAACTCTAAAATATCCTGTGGCAGAAAATCTGGGGAAGACCCACCAAGTCATCCTCACTCTGTGATTGGTGTTTGGATTAGGTGTAAGGTGATGAGATATCTGACATTTCACTGGGGGAACTTGAGCATCACTCTGAGACCTGACGAGTACTGGGTCCGAAGGTACTCTATACATTTTCTATTATCCTTAATCCTAGAGTATAGTTTGACTCATCTTGACCTAAAATAAGCTTTTAGGAATTAAGGACAAACATTTGTCAACTCAGTGCAAAGCAATTCATGCAAAATATAAATGTTCTTTCACTCCCCAAATCTCAGTTACTTTAAGAGTACTCATCATGAACTAGGCATCGTGTTAGGAACTGAAGGTACAAAAATTTGTGAAAACAGGCATGATTCCTGTTTTTTATGATACTACAGTCAAATGAAGAAGACGGATAATAATCAAATAATTCTCCTAATACATAACTACTAATTTAGAGAGTGCTCTGAAGAGAAAGAACACTATTTAATAATATCATAAACAAAGGAACCAAATCTCAAGATGTAGGAAGAGATAATAAAGACACTACAGGGCCAGGCATATTTTGGAGGTGATAAATAGCCACCAGGATACATTTATGGAACAAATATTTCCCAACCAATCACAGATTATTAGTTGAGGGAGGAAATCCTATTCCTGAAAAGAATTCTGGGTCTCTGAGATGTAGTCCTTGCCTTCTTTTTTTTTTAGACATTAAATAATGTCTAGACATTAAATAATATCCCTGAAACTAAGAGAGGTATGAGCCATTTGGTTTCTATCTCAAGAGTGATTATAGTGTGGCTGGGTGGCTCAGTCAGTTAAGCATCCAACTTCAGCTCAGGTCATGATCTCATGGTTCATGGGTTTGAGCCCCACATGGGGCTCTGGGCTGACAGCTCCGAGCCTGGAGCCTGCTTCAGATTCTGTGTCTCCCTCTCTCTCTGCTCCTTCCCCACTTGTTCTCTGTCCCTCTCTCTCTCTCAAAATAAATAAACATTAAAAAATTAAAAATAAAACATTATAAAATACAGGCCTTCTCACCCTCTTTTGCTCTGATGGCCCACATGGGAAACATTGGGTAAGCGAGAAATGTACCTATTCACAAAAGGCTTTGACTTCTGGATAGGTCCAAACATAACTTTAACTGCTGTTTGCAATACAAACTAAATGGTTTAACGATTATATTAGCCATACCAGTATTAGGCTGATTAAATAGCTTTGTCTAGAAATAGAGAAATTTCTTATAAGCCACATGTAAAGTAACTGTGAATAACCATGTGCAAAACTATGAACACAAGCTGAACAGATTTAGAAATACATTTTTTCTCTACACCGTGAAGTATTTCTTTACTTCAGCAATTCTTTATGTGAGAGAGCCACAAAAGACACTTCAATATAAAGGAACCACAATTTTTTTTTTTTTAGTTATAAATGGGAAACAGAAGAAATAAGGAGACAGAATTTGGGAAACAATTTATGGAGAAAAAGAATATAAAAGAACAATTTCTTACTTAGAAAATTTTGCAGTATGATACCTGCCTTGCTTACAGAGAAGATAAGTAGTGACAGATGTGGCTTTGTTATAGAAAGAACATAATGTCAAGCAGCTGAGTAACTATGCTTCTTAAAGAAAATTAATCCTGAGCTGTCTTAATTGGGCTCCTCTCCTCTCTTCTTTCCTCCTTAAATTTCCATCTGGAGTTTTCAGTAAATGATAGCAGTCTTGATGGGATCTAGTGGTCTGAGTGATTTCACATTCCAATTCTTCCTGCTGGTACTGTACACAAACACCTTTCGTAAGTACCAGTGTCCAAAGTGGGATGATTTATCTCAAAATATGGCCATTTATTTCATTAAAAGCTGGCTAGGAATAATATATTACCATTTACATACATATTTGCCTTTTGTTACTATATCTTTTCTTTCCTGTCATACTTTTCTCCAAGAGTAATGGGTTAGATAATGATATTACTAGTAGGGATAATTTATAGAAAATAAAAATGCCATTTGTGTGTGTTATATATATAATCATGCAATTTTGAAATTCCTATAGAATGAAGGCACCATTATTTAAGGAAGGTAGGCAGTGTCGCACTTTTCCTGGCTAGAGCTATTACACAAAAACCTCTTTAAAAAATTCATAATAGGGGCACCTGGGTGGCTCAGTTGGTTAAGCGTCTGACTTCTGCTCAGGTCATGATCTCAGGGTTCGTGGGTTCGAGCCCTGTATCAGGCTCTGTTCTGACAGCTCAGAGCCTGGAGTCTGCTTTGGATTCTTGTCTCCCTCTCTCTCTGCCCCTCCCCTGCTCATGCTCTCTTTCTGTCTCAAAAATAAATAAAACATTAAGAAATTTTTAAAAATTCATAATAACACCCAGTTAAACAATGACAAGGTACCAAATTAAAGCCCTCTAGATATTTAAAAGGAGAAAATCTTCTATATAGGCAAAACATAGGTATTTAATCTTACTATCCTATGAACATTCTCTGATGACATTGAAGATACCACTGGATAATAATAATGATGAAGTGTAGAAGGAAGATAGTGATTTTTATGCTGGGAGGGGGCACTCCAGGATAGTGAGCTACTGTAGGAAATATGGTGATTTAAGTGATGCCTCCCTGCTCTGGAATGGCCCATCCTCCATATTCTAATGAAATGGTTCCCCATCTCTGTGTGGTCTTGTCTGGGTCTGCATGTTTAATCCTTCACTCATGTGGCTCCCCCTTTTCTTATCCATAAGTTTCCACAAGATGGTGAAAATTCCTCATGGCATTGTAGATCAGTGTTGTCCAAGAGAAATATTCTTCACACCACATTAGTAATTCTAAACTTGCTATTAACTACATTAACAAAAGTAAAAGTGAAATACATTTTAATATTGTATTTGATTTAACGTAATATAAAACTATGATTTCAACACATAATCAAGGTAAAAATCATTCCTGTTTTCATACTAAAGCTTCCAAATCTAGTTTATATTTAACACTTAGAGCACATCTGAATTGAAATGGCCACACATGTCTAGTAGCTACCATGTTGGAAAGTACAACTCTAGATACTAGCAGCAGGTTTGATTATTCCTCTCCTTTATGTGGTCACATGCCTAGATCAAGCAATTAAGTACCCTATCAAGAATGGTCTCCATTTGTATATACTGAGAAACTTAGAAATAACAATGTCCCCAACTTAGAAAGTCAAATATCACTCTTTTAAAGTTCATTTTGTCTTGGAAGAAATCTACTTGAGTCTCTATGACTTAATTCATAAACAGAGCATTTGAAACTTCATTATCAGTCTTGTTTCATTCCACATCTAGGTATTAGGCTTGGTGCATTCCTTCCTCTTAGAACTGTTAAATGTCTAAATGTTAACAAGATGTCCTCATTATGTACTAGGAATAAAGAAGCAAATCAGTAAGATACAGAAGAGAAACCCAAACTCAAGTGAGGCTGTGAATCATAATCCATATGCCATGTCCATAGGTAATAAGTGTGTTCATCATAAAAACCAAAAACATAATCATTTTCATTCAGATATACATAGATTTGTATCCTGCCTCTATCATCTGTTTCTGTTCCTAACATCTTCATAATAGAAATTCCCTTTGCTCTCAGGAACAATAATATTACTTGATATTAAGAATTACAATTATAACCATATATTGAATACTTGCTTTGGATCAGATGCTTTGCTATGGACTTCATATCAGTTATTTATTAAATGGATAAATAAATATCATTAAATGAGATAATATATGTAATGCTGCTAACTTACATTAGATTATCAATATAATCACTATATTAAAAATATTAATAATCATTACTTTATTATTTTCTAGTCTGTATTTTTTTACTAACATCTCAATTTTCATCATAAAAGGATAAACCTCTAATGACAAAACAATATATATTACTTATTACATAAATCCCCAGGGTATAGTTTATTTACTGTTTGTAAATCCTGGTGCTCATGACCTCAAGGGATAATGAATAAATGAATAAATGAATGGGCCCACAAGAGAGCATTTTTAAATTCAACAGTCATGGTGTAAAAAAGCACAAGTATACAAATCATGCTTTCCATCCCATATTGAGAGCTGAATTCACAAGACATCCTCAAAATTTATTGAATCAAACAAAAGGAGACACATGTTGTATAGTCACTGAAACAACCCAAATGTTTCTTTAAATGGAGGATACAGATTAATTCACAGTGGCACCGATTTGATTCCTCAGATTCCCCTTCTGCCCTCCCACTAAACTAGGTCATGAGTGTGCCACCTGGTTGATTAATGACTGGAATAGTGGCAATTACATACACAGTGGCAAATTCTGTGGGTACTCAACAGATCTATATAAAGGGGCTTTGCTATTTGCCAGCTTTCAGATTTGAAGATTCATTGAGTTTGCTTCCTTTTACCTCAAAATCATATAAAAAATTTCTGGGTGTGCCATATATACGTAAGTTGAATACAAAATACACCAAACAATTCCTGAGCAAATGTGGAATTAATGCCTTTTTGTGTATGCACTTCTAATGTAAATTCTAATTCAAGAGACTCATTTTATAAAAGCCAACAAAATTTATTGACAGATATCAGCATTTCAGGGAAAACTGGATGTTCAGGTGTAAAAGAATGAAAGTTGTTCCTTATGTTACATCACTCACAAAAATTCACTTGAAGTAGGTTAAAGACTTAAATGCAAGAACAGAAATCACAGAACTTCTAGAAGAAAACAGGAGAAAAAGCTTCTCAACAATATATTGGCAACAATTTTTTTTTTTACATAGGATACCTAAAGTAAAGGCAACAAAAGCAAAAATAAACAAGTGGGACTATGCCAAACTAAAAAGCTTCTGCACAGCAATAGAAATTGTCAAAAAAATGAAAGACAACCTACAGAATGGGAAAATATTTGCAAATCATACATCTGATAAGGGGTTATTTCCAAAATATGTGAAGGAACTCATACAACTCAATAGCAAAATAGTAATGATAATAATCAATAATAATCCAATTAAAAAATTAGCGGGGCGCCTGGGTGGCTTAGTCGGTTAAGTGTCCGACTTCAGCTCAGGTCATGATCTCGTGGTTTGTGAGTTCGAGCCCCATGTCGGGCTCTGTGCTGACAGCTTGGAGCCTGGAGCCTGCTTCAGATTCTGTGTCTCCCTGTCTCTCTGCACCTCCCCTGCTCACTCTCTCTTTCAATAATAAACATTAAAAAGAATTTTTTTTAAGTTGGCAAGGGACCTGAATAGACATTTTTCCAAATAAGATACAAATGGCCAAGAGATACATGAAAAAATGTTCAGGTCCATTAATCATCAGGAAAATGCAAATCAAATCCACAATGAGATATCACCTAAGGCCTGTTAGCATGGCCATTGTCAAAAAGACAAATTCTGGTTAAGGATCTAGAGAAAAGGGAAAATGTGTGCATTGTTGGTCACATTTTAAACTGGCACAGCCACTATGGAAAACAGTATGGAGTTTCCTTTAAAAAATTAAAAACAGAACTATCATATAATCCAGCAATTCCACTTCTGGGAATATATCCAAAGGAAACAAAAATCTCTGTTGAAGAGATATCTGCAACCCCTATGGTTATAGCAGCACTATTTACAATAGCCCAACATGAAAACAACTGAAGTGCCCATCCATGGATATATGGGTAAAGAAGTTGTGAGGTATATATGGATATACAAAGGATATTATTCAGCTATAAAAAAATGGAAATCAGGAATCTGTGGCATAGATGGACCTTGAGCACATTAGGCTAAGTGAAGTTAAACAGAGAAAGATAAATATCTTATGATCTCACTTAGGTGTGGGATCACGAAAAACAAAAACAAAACAGAGCAAAAAAAACAAAATCTAAAACTAAAACACAACTAAAAAAGGAATGAAGGGAAACCAAACACCAAACTCATACAAAAAGAGACTCTGGTTACCAAAGACAGTAGGTGGGAGTAGGTAGAATTGGAGGAAGGTGGTCAAAAGGTACAAACTTCTGGTTGAAAAATAAACAAGTGCCAAGGATGTAATAAACAACATGATAGCTATAGTTAACACTGTTGTATGGTATCGTTGAAAGTTAAGAGAGCAGATCCTAAGAGTTCTTTTCACAAGGAAAATTTTTTTTCTTTTTAAATCTATATAGGTGATGGATGTTAACTAAATTTATTGTGGTATCCCTTTCACAATATATGTAAGCCAAATTATTGTACAGTTATCCTTAAAATTATATAGTCCTTTGTGTCAATTATATCTCAGTAAACCTGGGGGAAAATTCAAGAAGAAAAAAAGATAATCAGCATTTTTGTACTAAGGGCTATTTTGAATGATGATCATTGTCTTTAAGTTTTCCTGTCCTTCTAAATTTCATTTCAATGGAAATATTTTTTATGTAGCTACATTTCCTATTTATATGAATAGCAAAATAATTTCTAATTTGGACACAAACTTATTTCAGAGTTGCCTATCACTATGCTACATCTGGGCTGTTCATGTAAATAACTTCCACCTTAAAAGAACAAAAATTACTAAAGGGTAAAATTTTTACTGTAATGGCTCAAGAATTTCTTTAAAAAAATTTTTTTAATGTTTATTTATTTTTGTGAGAGAGGGAAACAGAGCATGAGCAGGGGAGGGGCAAGGAGAGAGGGAAACAGAATCCAAAGCAGGCTCCAGGCTCTGAGCCGTAAGGACAGAGCCTGATGTGGGGCTCGAACCCACAAACCCTGTGAGATCATGAAGCTGGATGCTCAACTGACTGAGCCACCCAGGTGCCCCTGTAATGGCTCAAGAATTTCTGGTTTAAAAAATTTTAAGATATTTCTATAGCTAGTATTAGAACTTCTCCTGAGAGGTTTATGCCAAATAACAGTTTATAATTCATTATAATCTGGGAGAGATTTTAGATAAAGTTTTTATTTGAATAAATAAGCTTCAAGGCTTTCCCTTCAAACAAAGATGGATGTAAACATGTGACCCCTGCCTCCCTCTTTCTCTCCCTTTCTTCCTCTTTCCTTTCTCTCTTCCTTCTTTCTTTCCTTCCTTCCATTTTATTTCATTTTATTTTATTTTTTTTAAGCAGAGAAATGAATCTTCAAAGATTGAAGTCATGTGAGTACAAGAAATGAGATTCTCCTTTGGAACCCTAAAGGATGAAAGATTATTGCCTGAGGGAAAAATGACTTTGTCTCAGAAGGCCTTGTAATCACTTAAAGGAAAAGATATCCATAGTCCTCCCAAAGAGCTCCCTGGGAAACCTGTTTGTCTGATCATCACTACGTTGGGAGGACATCTCACAGGTAGGAAGTGAGGCACATGATTTACATACAGACTCCTCTGCCCTTTGCTGCACGCGGATTCAGCAGACATGTTTCGGTTATACATAACGCTTAATGAAATAGCCCAGAAAGACACCTGCCTTCCAGGAAATTGATAAAAAATTTACCTTGAACGTTCATTGAAAGACAAAGGCACTATAAAAAGTGACGGAATTCGTCAAAATCATGAGCCTTATAAGCTATCCAAAGTTCGGGAGCTATTAAATTAGAGACTATAGCCAGAAAGTTTTATAAATTCCTAACTCTATCTTCAAGTTATTTACTTACTTACTCCAAGTATTTTCTAAATGAAAAATTACAGAGAATTAAAAAAAAAACACATCTAAACAGACAAACAAAAGGAAAAAGCAAAAACTCTATTAGGCTTTATATATTCTCAAAGAGTTACCTATAAAGTGGAAGAATCTGAGTGTATAAAGTCATCAACAGTGAAGTCATTTTCTCATTTCAAAAGAACTATAAAAGGGCACAGTGTGGCTCTTGCTGTGTTGATTTGCAAGCATAAATATTTCAAGATAAAATCTTGAAATGTGGGTCTGGTCAAAACTTAGAACAGTAAATGAAAGCTAACTTCTCTTTCTTTGAGTCTACTATCTTTTCCTACAGTGTAAAGCAGATCAATAATGATTTGTACTGAAAAGAGCCTCAAATTTGAGTATTGGTGACACCTAGCCTATCCATCCAAATAAATAGGAATCATGTCACTAGTATTCACACTGGTTTAACTCTAAATACATTATGAACAAAATCTGGCACATGTATATATTAACAGAGACCCCTCACGGAATTAGCACTACAAATACCTACTCAATACATTCTATTGGGCCTAGAGGTAATAGGTTTATGTATAACTTCTGACGAAAAACTTTAATTTTCTGGGTCTTAGTGTCCTTATTTGTAAAATGATTGATTTGAAAAAAAGGGGGGGCTAGAACTAGATGTCAAAGGCATAACTTTCTTTCTAACTTAGGCATAAAGAAATGACTAGTCAAGCATTTATCTGTATTATTCTACTCTTTGCAATTAAAAAATTGATTAAGGGGTGCCTGGGTGGCTCAGTTAGTTAAGCGTCGACTTCGGCTCAGGTCATGATCTCACAGCTTGTGAGTTCCAGCCCCACATCAGGCTCTGTGCTGACAGCTGGGAGCCTAGAGCCTGCTTCAGATTCTGTATCGCCCTCTCTCTCTGCCCCTCCCCCACTCATTCTCTCTCTCTTTCTCAAAAATAAACATTAAAAAATATTGCTTATTTTTTGTTATTTAAAAGGATATTGCTACTCATAATAAAGTCTGTTTATTTTTTTTTCTTCAGCTTTTTCTTGGGGGTGGGGGTTGCCTTGTTTTATAATAAGGTATTAGGTATTTCTGTGAAGCTGTACTAAGAATAAGAACAAATCAGAACTGTAAAATAGTTTAGTACTAAGGTTCAACAATATATAAATGCCTGTGGCTCCTTCTTTTACCTTTTGAACTATACACAATATTATAACTGACTGCTCCAGTTACCTTGAATTCCGGTTTGTCCCCATTAGATTCTAAGCAATTATCTGTTTAGATGAAGTAAAGAAATAAATCACCTCCATTTTATATGAGGTGTTGACATTTATTGATTTAAAGTTCTCTTAAAATCTTTCGGGGAAATGGTTTTTAAATTATAATAATAAGTGGACAGAAATTAATGGACCTACCCAAAATAGAGCAACATGTTGGCATGTAATTCAATGCTGAAATTTTGTGAGTGAATTTTTGTAAGAAAAATTATAGCTAAGAGGCTCTATGTAGGTATCCTTTTGTAACTTGCACTGTTTCTTCTTTGTGAGCTAGTGCTTAAGAATTCTGCTCTACCAAGAAACAGAATTATTTCCTTTCAGATCACTATCTGACCATGCACTATGTTTTCTGGCTTCACTAGAGTAGAAGTCCTTCAAAAGATAATGCTTAAAAAATTTTTACTCTAAATAATTTAGAAAGAATAGATAAACTATTATGAATATAATAAATGATTAAGATTCAGACACTTCTGCATTAATAATTAATAAGAAAATGTGTTGTAACATGCAATATAAACTTTACTAAATGTATAAAAAAACATCAAGCATAAATCATTCAGATTACCTTTCTTATCAGTCTCCAAGATAGCTGTAAGTACACATAAATGGTGCCTCTCTACAAATACATAATTAGTCCTATCCCTTTTACTTCCTGGTTCTTTTCAAGTTCTTTGCTTTGTGCTCTATTGGCTTTCCCCAAACCATTTATCTGCTATTTATCTTGTTATTTTGGGCTTTTCTGTTTTTATTTTTAGAAGAACAGGAGTATGGTTTCTCTTTAACAATATGCAAGTAAGTTGTATACCACTTCCTCCATATTAGTTTCATATTTAAGCATCTTTAAATAAATCAGGATATTTGTTGTAAAATCAGTAACAATAAAATTTTGTTGTCAACTAATATTAGGTTAAAGGGGCAATTGATGGATCATGGCAAGTTCACTCAAAAAGTGAAGTGAGCTCAATTTGCCTTATAAAATAGAGAAATAGTAGAAAGGATCCAAATATCAAAGTTTACCTTCAGCCGAATTCTTGTCTTGTTTGCAATCATAGTGGAAAATTATCTTTTTCTTAGAAGCTTGTGTCTAACCATACTGTTTTTTCATATAAAACTGTTTTTCTTCTGTTACAGGTGCCAATGTGACATTGTTAAATCTGAAGTCTGATGTCAAAGAATACAGTGCTACCTCATGTTAGATAGACCAAAAGTGGCGTAAGATCTTGCATACATGTGTCCCTAGGATACCTGAATGCCCTTATGAGTTTCCATAGCTTTGCTTTCCAAAAGACTAAGACATGTGAAGCAGAAGTGAGCCTAAGACAAGGGTCAAAGCAACTGTTAGGCTCTCAATACTGCTTTGGCTGGAAATTTAATTTTATATTGATTAGACAAATGATTTTTGGAAAAGATACTAGTTCAAAATAATTGGCTTTTGTATCATGTTCTCAGTTTGACTTGTGAAAAACCCCTCTTCTCTGCCAGTTGTGCTACCTCAAATGTTTATTTTTTTTGACATTATTTACCTACTGGGTTATTGTATTTTACTGCACGGTCTTAGTGTACCTGAAAAGCAAGCAGATGAAAAAAAAAAAACTTATTTTATGTTAAAGGCATACACTAGTTTTTACATGGGGGGGAATAAAAAAACCTTAATGGAGTATGGAAATCATTCCAAAGAAAGTACAAACCTGACTTGACTTGGCAGGTTTGGACTTACTGAGCTAAACTAACTAGATAGTGAAATTTAGGGAATATAATCATTGTTGGAATTATATTGGTGTCTGTTGGCATGTGGCCTTTGAAGTTGTTTTGGTACAAACCTTCTACCAAACATACGTAAAAACCTGCCCTTATATTTCTGGTGGATAGGTCATGGCACCTAGTCATTTCCTACTGAAAGTCCATCAATCCTTTTACTTCTTAAAAGGCCATTATCCTTTTACTTCTTTTGAGAATGTAAAGTCTCACATATCCAATGACACACTCATTCAAACTACAACTGCTCTCACCATGATTGTTCACATTTCTGATTAATCCCTGCAGCATAGAGGAGAACTTGCCTAACTGCATGAAGAAATGGAAAATCTCTAGCAAGACAGAAGCCCCATGATTATACAAAAGAAAGCACTCACTCCTATAGTTTCATTTTTTCGTAGTACACGTGCTCATAATCACTAAAAAGCAAGTGATATTTTTCTGTTGTTTGCTTTGGTAGACAGGCTTTTTGGTCTTCAGCTTATAACCCCCTAAATAGTTAAGCCAACGCATTTTACAAATCACCCAACAATAAGAATGCTAGTGATTCTATATAAGATGTATTTGAGGGAGTACTGTTTAAATATTGAAATGAAATTGGTACTTCAAATTTTATTTTATTATTTTATCTTATAAATTGTACCTATAGGCCATACAATTTTTTTAATTTTTTTAAACATTTATTCATTTTTCAGAGACAGAGAGAGGCAGAGCATGAGCAGGGGAGGGGGAGAGAGAGAGACAGAATCTGAAGCAGGCTCCAGGCTCTTAGCTGTTTGTTAGCACAGAGCCCAATGTGGGGCTTGAACTCACAAACTGCAAGACCATGACCTGAGATGAAGTCCGACGCTCAATTGACTGAACCACCCAGGCGACCCTAGGCCATACAATTTTTAACATGATTGATTATTGTTAGCATATGCAGTGAGGTATGTTTGATGCGTTCTAACAAAATTTGTGGTGACTGCAGATTTTCTGTGCAGTGATCAGCAGTGCTGGAGAGGTAATTTTTTGCTGTTGAAGGCAAGCATAAAACTCATGGTAACATCCACATTCATGCCTTTAGAGTGTGCTCAATGAGTATATAATAAGATGACAAAGAATCATTCAATCATTGGAAAAGACATTCCACACTTCGAAGTCAGGAACTATAGGTTATAAGCTGAAAGAGCCTGGGTCCTTTTTTCAAATTCTAACATAGAAAACTGCAGTGCCCTGTATTTTTCATGTGATTTTAAGAGTATCTGTAGTTTAGATTGAATATCACCAGCATATATGGAAAGTGTTAAGAAAAGTGTTGAGTCACCATGAAAAATTTTAGCCAAGCCAATAATGTTATCAGGACAGTTGTGTGTGTGTGTGTGTGGTGGGGTGGTGAGGAAGGGAGGGGGAGAGAAGGAGGGTGGGAGAGAGAGAGGGAGAGAGAGAGAGAGAAAGAGAGAGAGAGAGAGAATGAGAGAGAGAGACATTCTTGTTGAAAATCTCTTTGAAAATCCCAAGTCTGGGCTACTTTAGCATTTTGAATCATCCTATAAATTTAATCATGTTTAAAAGGCAATCAAGTAAAAAAAATATAGAAAATCGCTGGTCAGATTTTGTTATTATTGTTGTTGTTATTATTGTTGTTTTTCCTTGTCAAGCTTTGAATGAATGCAGTTTAGATAAATGAGTTATCATGCGAATTGAGCATCTTATAATTTCAGAGTTGGAAATAAATGGTACAAAGCCATGACTAATCAGGAGAGGTTTGAAATAGAATAAGGTATTTTTGAGGCACCTGGTTGGCTCAGTCAGTTGAGCATCCAACTCTTGATTTTGGCTCTGGTCATGATCTCATGCTTTGTAGGAGTGAGTCCTGCATCGGGCTCTGTGCTGTCAGCCTGCTTGGTATTCTCTCTCTCTCTTTCTCTCTGCCCTTACCTGCCTCTCTCAAAATAAACAAATAAACATTTTAAAAAAGAACAATAAATTCTTTACCATTTTAACTTTTGGTCGGAGGGCAAACAACAAGGAACAGAAAAATGCAAAAATTGAAAGTATGGCTTTGGTGGATTTTATCAGAGATAATATTCTTTGCTGTGTAGCTTTGTTGAAATATTATTAGATCAAAATATAACTTGTTCTATGTCTATGAGGACCTGTACTTTACAAGACTTGTTTACCTTTCCCATGTGTCTTCATGGTTCTGGGTGGATTCTTGGCACATAGTAGATACTCTGTTAATGAATCAATCAAGTAATCAGTCAGTGAAATATATTATATATCAACTGTTAGTGGCTGTTTTGCTTTTCATTTTTTTCTATAAGGGGAACATGGTAAATTACTTGTCTCTCCTTTTTTTTTCCCTACCAGTCTTTCCTCATTTATTTTAAGAGAGAGCTAATTAGCTGAATGGCTTTAATGGCCTATAATAAAATCAAGGACCCATTTGTATTTCTCTTCAAATTTCCTCCTGTAAAATATTTAATGAATACTTATTAATTGCATCTGTGTTCAAGGATGGGCTATACTATTTGTAAGAAAGTTCACGTTCTGGTCTTTCATGAACCTTACATTTAAGTGGGGAAAAAAAGACATGAAACACAAATTACATGATATCAGATGAATAAAATGGGAGGACAGAATAGAGAATAACAGGCCATTTTAGACACATTAATCAAAGGCGGCCTTCATGCAAAATCAGCAGACAGTATAAAATATTTCAGGAAAATGAAATGGTAAATAGAAAGATTCAAATGCAAGGAAAACCCTTGTGACGTGAGGTATTAGAAGTCCAGCATGAGTGTCTTATGGGTTATGATTGAGGTGGAGACTGTTTATTCTGATTGTGATGGAAGCCACTGGAAGTTTTGAACCGAAAGTGATCTGATTTAAGTATCAAATTGACCATATTGACTGCTCCATAAAAAAACTGACTAAGGAGACCAGAAAATGAATACAGCAAGAACATTAAGAAGGCTATCACAGTCTATGGTTGTTTAGGTGGGGTCATTATGAAAGCAGTGAGGGCTGGAAAGCACTAACAGAAAGATAACTGGAAAGTCACTGAATAGTTGAGAACAAAAGAACAAACTATTTAATCATCCTTTGGGTAATTTTCATGTTAAAGAAGTCTTGATGTTACTCAGCATTTATGTCAAGGTGGGGATTACATGACTTGCTTTGGGTGAATATAGGGTATAAAGGAAAGAGAGGAGTCAAATATGACTTTTAATATTTTGGCTTAAAATAACCTATGAGGATGGTCCCATTTATCCAAGTGGGGGAGGATGGGAAAGGATTTGGCTAGAGGTGGGGAATTGAGGTTTCTATTTAAGCATATGAATTTTAACATGTAAATACATGGATGTTAAATATCCAACTAGAAATATCAAACACGGTAGAATCTGATTTGAAACCACACAAAGAGAGTGGAATTAGGTATATAAAGTAGAAGGTTTCAGCATATAAATAACATTAGATGACAGCCATACACCACTGGGTCTTGAGATCTTTTCCCCCACCTTAATATCCAAGAATATCAGAAATTTATTCAATGCGAAGTTGCCAGTTATGTTCCTTTTTTTACTTCTTGGAGAGAAAACATGCTTTTGCTCCTGCTCCCTCCACTTGCTAGAACTGGGATCACAAGTGGCCCCTCATGTTTTCAGGCTAATCATATCTACTACTTTACTGATTCTACTGAAGGTTATAAAGGAAGGAGTTTTAGAAAAGGGAAATCTTCTCATTTTTACTTTCAGATTTACTTCTAAAACTTCTCAAACTTTTACTATGTATACAATTCAGCAGGAGAGAATTTTAAAATGCAGAATTTGATTTAGTGACTAAGTCCAAATTTCTAGTCCATGGGCCCCACTTTGAATAACATGGCATTACACCACCAGAGCCATGGGCTGCTCATGTTTATTATAGCTCCTTAGTCTATGTTGACACACTCAGCTGTTCTATCTCATCATGCCTACTGTTTCAGGATGGATAGCCATGAAGGATATATAGCTTGAGTCAAACATGAGCCAGAATCACACATCCCATTGCCTGCAAATATTTAATTCCTTATTTTGTGTCTGTATCATCAATTCTGATTGTCTTTTAGGATGAGCTTCTGAGAAGTGAAAGATATAGGTAGGAGGAGGGCTTGTGAAACTGTGTAGTAGTAAACCTCACTGGAATTGTCCTAATCCATCAGAGAGGGTCCAGTAACATGGAAGGTATTTGAATCTCAATCATTTTGTTCAAGCAAGATATTATTCAGAACAAGGAGTCTTGTTGAGGGGTAGCCTTTACTGATTCATAAGAAAAGACTAGTTGTACATTTCCCATGGTATCATTAGTGCCTACAAGAGTTGCCTTGGCTACAGGGCTTGCCTTGCCTTGACATGGCTTATTCTTGATATCTCAAAGTTTTAAGACAATTTTACATAAAATCAGTATAGATAAAATCAAACTATAGACTCAGTTGTGAAACCTCATGTTTTAATCAACCTTTCCATTAATCCTATGCTGAAAATGACACCATTTTTAACTAGTAAGCAATTGATTCCTTGATGCCATCAGACAAGACTGTGGACAAGCACATCCCTTAATATGGCAAGGTAAGGATTAAAAATAAAAACAGGGGTGCCTGGGTGGCTCAGTCAAGTGAGCATTCGACTTTGGCTCAGGTCATGATCTCACAGTTTGTGGGTTCAAGGCCTGCATCAGACTCTGTCCTGATAGCTCCAAGCCTGTGCCTGCTTCAGATTCTGTGTCTCCCCCTCTCTCTCTGCCCCTCCCCTGCTCACACTCTCTCTTTCAAAAAAAAAAAACACATAAAAAATTTAAAAAATAAAAATAGAAAGTAACTTTTGTTGATCATTGTATAAAGGCACAGATTTAAAAGTTTAATAACTGTATGACACCCCAGATATTATTCTCCAAGTGGGAAGTCCAATATCATAGCCAAGGTATTTTTCTGGAAAAGGTGAGATGTCTCAACCATGATTGCATCTGAAAGAAAGCTAAGATACAAAATGTAAAACCATAAAATATTTGGATCTCTTGCTTGATTTGATCTTGAAATTTGAGGGTATCCTGGGGTTGCAGGCTAAGAATTTGACTTTGAAGAACCATTTTTGCATTATTTCTTAACTGAGTATCAAATGTACTGACTTATACAGGTAATTTGATATTCTTTAAAAAAGTAAGGTAAGTAGTACTTTTAGTCAATTAGCACTCCATTCTCATTCTTAAAATGGAAATAATAGTAAATAAGGAAAAAGTGCTTTACTGAGCTTTCTCCTCAGAAAGTGCGTTTTCAGTATTATTTTTCCTTTGTTAGGAAACACAACATTTTACAAAAACCTTGCCTTCTTTTTCTTTGTCCACATTTACTCCCATCAGGCCATTCTAAGGCACCAGAAATTCCAAGGAATACATGACTACAGGCATAGGATGTAGACATGTTTAAGTGTTTCATTCATGGTGAAACAACAGTTAAAATATCCATCTATTGTTACAGATCATTACTAAAATGAGTATTTTACATAGTGGCATAGGACTATCTTAATTGACTAGATGTTCACAAAGTTTACTTGGTCCTTTGAGACAACATTATTAAATGTTTTCTTGCATTTTAGCTGGCCAGCATCTGTTTCCCTTGGTTTGGTTCAAATCATCTCAGTTACCTTTTTTAGAATTACTTCTACCTCTATTGTATGAGGTTAGGGAGGGTCTTTAAATCAGAATATTTTTAGTTTTTTTCTGAGTAAAAGGGTGGATTTGAAACATATAAACAAATTGGACTTCTACTATTTTCCAGGAAAAATGGAGTACAAAGAGGAAATAATTTATATACTTTCATTCCAAGGAAAGTGTCTTGATGAAAATATTGAGTGGTTCCCACCAGAGACATATTTTATCCTTCCAAGCCTTATTATTCAATTATTACTTGTATGATTTATGTCCTTAAATTTCTTTATTTAGATATTCACATTGGTTTATAACTTCCATAAACATTGAAATTTGGAAATGTTAATCTCTCTTTTATTGAAAAAATTTTAGTATCACCTGTTTCAATAAAGAAAAGCTTGTGGTGTTGAAGTATGTTCACAAAGAGTATTACAAGAATGGCAACTTTTTACAGTGACCTTGTAAAAAAACTAAAAACTAATAATCTCAGTAATTGGGTTTATGGTAAATATTGCTGGAGGTAAGTTCTTACTGACATAGGGTCAATTCCAGTTCATTTAAACTATCTTATAAGAAGAACTTACAAGAACATAGTATATTAAGAAAAAAATCTGCCTAGAATTTCAAAGACATAAAAATCCATTTAGCATTTTATTATGTATAATATCAGTAAACTATTTGGTAATATATGATGTCTTTCACTGCTACAGCTCTTTTACCCACACATACTTCTTCAGTGCAGTGTTTCATGTTAAAAAGTATTATTAGTAAATTTCCTAAAATAAAGCTCTGATAACTTCTACAGCCTGTTCAGGGCCAGTCATTGGGCATAAATAATCAATTAGCAGGTATTCTAAAATACATTTGCCTACAATTTTTTAGAATTAACATAAACTATATGTGAATATTATGCCTATTAATTTATACTAGAAATACATTTTAGGAGCCTGAAATGATGTGAAGGCATTTAATGCACTTCTGGATCTTGAAAAAGCATGTCCTCATAACTTTCAAGAGCATATATATCTCTGTTTTCAATTTTAATGTTATTTGCTTCAAAATAAAATGAATGCCCTCAGCATATGAATCCAGGTAACATCTGACTGGCAATAAACTCTTTAGTGTATAATAAAAGTTTTGTTTTGTTTTTTAATTACAAGGCTTTTGTTTTCAGAAACAGATCCATTTCATCTAAGTTGTCCAATCTATTAGTGTAATATTGTTTGTAGTATTCCTTATTTTTATTATTGGAAATCATTATTATTTAATTTTGTTACATCTTCAGGGTCTTCAGTAATATCTCCTGGTTCATTCCTGATATAGTAATTTTTGTCTTTTCTTTTTTTGTCAGTCTTGATGGAGGTTTGCCAATTTTATTGATAGTTTCAAAGAAATAGCTCTTTGTTTCACTGATTTCTTCTATTGTTTTTCGGTTTTCAAATTCATTGATTTCTGCTCTTATGACTAGGTCTTTCTTTAGGCTTTCACTGGATTATTTTGCTCTTCATTTTTTGTGTCTTGAGGTGGGAGCTCAGATTATTCACTTGAGAATTTCCATTTTTTCTAATATATGTATTCTCTTAGCACTACCTTAGTTGGGTCCCACAAATTTTGATATAATGTATTTTATTTTCATTTATCTCACTGTATTTATAAATTTCCAATGAGACTTCTTTAACCTGAAAACTACCCAAAGGGTGATTTAATAGTTTGTTCTTTAGTTTTCAAGTATTTGGTGATTTTTAAATTATTTTTGTCATTGCTTTCTAGTTTGATTCTTTAAAGAACACATTGTGTTCTTTTTTTTTAGATTTTCTCATATCTGTTCTCTGGCCTAGGATATGGTCTGTCTTGGTATATGTTCCTTGAATACTTAAAAATAAAATGTATTCTCCTGTTATTGAATGGTGTATTCTAAAAATGTTGATTAGATTCTGTCAGTCGATGGGTGTTTTAAGTTCTACATTCTTGTGGATTTTGTGTTTAGTTATTCTGTCAGTTATTTGCAAAGGGTCTTAAAGGAGAATAGACAAAATCACAGTTATAACTGGAGATTTTTAAGTTCTATTAGTTTTTATTCCACACATCAGTGCTTTGGTTCATACACAAATTGTATTACTATGTCTTCTTGGTGTATTCCTACTTTTATCATTATATCATGTTCTGTGACTGGTAATTTTCTATGCTTAGAAGTCGGTAATATCTGATGTTAATATAGCCATGCCTGATTACTTTTGATTTTTACATAATGTAACATTTTATACTCTCATACTTTCAACCAGCCTATATATCTAAAATGAGCTTCAACATAAAAATCCTAGAAGAGCGCCCAGGTAGTAATGTCTCTGACACTGGCTGTAGCAACATTTTTTCTAGATATGTCTATGAAGGCAAAGTAAATAAAAGCAAAAAATAACTATCGGACCTACATCAAAATAAAAATATTCTGTACAGCAAAGGAAACACTCTACAAAACTAAAAGGCAACCTACTTACTGAATGAAAGAAGGTATTTGCAAATGACGTATCCAATAAAGGGTTAATATCCAAATATATGAATAACTGCTACAACTCAGCACTCAAAAACCAAATCATCTGATTAAAAAATTGGCAGAAGACATAGACATTTCTCCAAGTGGAATAGTATTCCTCCATAAAAAAGAGTGAAATCTTGCCATTTGCAATGATCTGGATGGACCTAGAGAGTTAAATGCTAAGTGAAATAAGTCAATCAGAAAGAAAAATGCCATACGATTTCACTTATATGTGGAATTTAAGAAACAAAACAAATGAGGAAAGGAAAAAAAGAGAGGGAGACAAACCAAGAAACATACTCTTTAAAGAAGCAATTGATGGTTACGGAGGAGAGGTGGGTAGGGGGATGGGTGAAATAGGTGAAGGGAATTAAGGTGTTGTAATGAGCACTGGCTGATTATGGAATTGCTGAATTGTTATACTGTACACCTGGAAAACTAATATAATACTGTATGTTAACTATACTGGAAATTGAAATAAAATAAGCTTCAACAGACATCATATACTTGAGTTCATGTTTTTTATTTGATTACGCTCTTTTAAATTGTTATACTTAGGTGAGTCACATTTAACAGAATTATCACCATGGTAAGGCTTAAGTTTAAGAGAAAAATATAAGATTGTATTTATATTTGCTCTGTCATTTCTCTGTATTCTTTTCCTTGCCTTTTGTGGGTTACTTCAATGTATTTTTTAGATTCAATTTTTATTTATCTGTAAGTATTTTTGAGTACATCTCTTTGAATAACATTATTAGTCATTTACTCTTAAGCATTTCATTATACATAATGTCACATTCTATTAATGTTAACATTGTGCCCATTTAAGTAAAATATAAAAACATTACTTCCCTTCTCTATTCTATTTTCAACTTCACTGATTCTTTCCTGTGTGCCCTCCATTCTGCTGTCTCACTTTCTTATTTTGGTTATTGTACTTTAAATTCTAAAATTTCCATTTGGTTTTTCTTTATACGTTATATTTCTTTGCTGAGATTAAAAAAAATCTTTTGTTTAAAGGGTCTCTGTAATGGTTGGTTGAAGTCTTTTTATGAAGGATACTTTTAAAGTCTTTGTCAGATAATTTTAACATCTCTTTCATCTCAGTGTTGGCATCTATTGATGTCTTTTTCATTCAGTCTAAGTTCTTCCTGATTTTGGGTATAAGTGATTTTCGACTGAAACCTGAAGAATGTCATGTTAATAATTTAATTTTCATTTGCCTGATGACTAATAAGATTGAGCATCTTTTATTTGGATATTCACTTTGGGGAAGTATGTATTCAAGTTTCCTGCTATGTATTTTTAACATGAATGGATGTTGAGAATCTTCAAAACCTTTTTAGCACCTATTGAAATTATCTCACCTTTTTTTCTCTTTATTCTGTAATGGGGTCATTTATATTGATTTTTAATGTATAATCATTATTGCATTTCTTCAATAAAACACTTATTTGTACTCAATTTTTCTTCAACAGATTGCTGGACTTAATTAGCTTTTTCAGTAGGATTAGTGCCACTTTCTTTCAATGTAATATCCTTTGTAATTATCTCAGTGTCATTAGCTTTGGATATTAAGAATATTCTGGGAATATTTGTCTTCTTTTTATATTTCATGATAATGTTTAAGTTTGGGGATATTATTTTTTATATTTGTAGGAGAATTCAATAGGAAGCCATCTAGATTTGAAGTTTTTACATGGTGAGATTTTTATTTATGGTTACTTCAAATGATATAATGGAGATATATTTATTATCCACTTTTATGAACATCATTCCCCCTAAGTTTTTCAGTAAAACTTTTCAAGCATAAAGAAAAGCTAAAAGTCTTGTACAGTGAGTACCTACATAGCCACTACTTGGACTAATATTTTGCTGTTTGCTTCCTCACATATTCCAAGTACTCATCCTGCATGCATCCCTCAAACTATCTTATTTTTTTATTCATTTCAAAGTAAGTTGCACATGCTGCAGCCCTAAAAATTTCAACACTAACAATGTTAACTATTTTGATACCTGTTTATAATTTTTAAGTAAAAGTCACATAGACTTAAAAGCACAGGTCTTTAGTATACATGCAATAATTTTGGTATACATCTGTAACAACCCCCTCTAAAGATATATAATGTTATGATCATCCTGAAAGTTCTTTCATGCTAGTCTACACCCCAGAGGAAATGAGTTTCTTGATTGTTTTCCCTATATTTGTTTTGTCCCTTCTAAAATGACTCATAAATGGAGTTATGCAGGTTGTGATCATTTGTGTGATGCCTTTTTTCCTACGTGTTTAATATTCATCTATGGCTTTACATGCAACAATAATCCATCACTTTTTATCACCAAGTAGTTTCCTATTGTATGAATATGCCTCAGTTTCTTATATATTGTCCTGTTGGTTAAAAAAAGAATAAACTAATTTCTTTCCACTTTAAGTTATTTTAAATAAAACTGATTTGAGTGATTTTGTCTTGTAGTCTACTATATCTGATATAATTAAGCCACTATACTCATCTTATGCTTAAAGTTTGTCCAGGCATAGAGACTCTTACAGATTCTGTCTATTGTTAGTTGCTCTCCAGTGTATTCACATAGCTGACTTTACATTTTACTCAAAGTTTATATGTGTTGGTTGCAGGAGAACTGTTCCAAAGGCAATGTCCAGGCCATTATTGGAGTCAATAAAATCATATGTGAAAGAATGAGTAAATAGCATATGTCATCTAGTTACAAATCTATTGGAACAAAATGTTTATAATGTCTTCTTATTATGAGTATAAAATATATGGTAATAAACCCTTTTAGATTTTGATACTTATTATCATGTGTTTCTACCTTTTAATAAATTTATCTGCTTTGTCAGCAGTTAATTGGTTTAATTTTTTCAGAGAGGCAATTTTTGTTTTTTGCCTCTTTACACTACATTTATTATTTCATTAATTTCTCCTTCTTTCTTTTCTCATATTCATCCTTTTCCTTTTTTATTTCTATTTTTTAAATATATTTATCATTTATTAGTTGGCATTATTCTTTTAATATATATGTGTTTGTGGATAACAGTTCCCTCTAATTATTATAAATATCCTATGTACATCAAAAACATGCAATTGTTAGCTTCAGTGTTCTATCAATTAGTTAATCTTTTATCTTAGCTTTTCTTTTTTACGACTTCTATCAGTTATAGAAATTAGTGAAATAAAGAATTATGATTGTATATGTGACTATTTCTCTTCTGTCAATTTTTGTTTGGTTTTGATCAGTGTTTGCATAGTATGTCATTTTCTAGTTTTATTTTCAACTTTTCTGACTGTTTATATGCTCTGTGTCCCTTTTAAGGAACATATAAATTACCATTTAAAGCTTTGTTTTTGTTTCAGTCTGAAATATTTTAATTGCAATGTTTAGTCTATTTATATTTAGTGTAATTATTAATATGCTTTGGTGTGACATTTTATTATTTTATTTTTTATCCCAAGAGCTCCACATTCCTTTTTCTCATTGTGTTCTTTCTTTGGGTTATTTGAATAGTTTCAACATTTATTTTACCTTTTAAAATTTCTTAAGTATTCATTATCTTCCTATTCTTATAATGGTTATTATAGAAATTAAAATTTCATGAGTGGCTAATTAATGTCTAACATCAATCAATACTTTCAATATTCCTTCACTCAAAACATTTAGAATGACTTGACTGCGCTCATATATTTTTTTTTATTTTTGTGCTATTATTTTGTGCCTTTCATTTCTACATACACTTTAAAACCTATAAACTACCATTATCCTTTATATTTATCTTACTGAGAGATTAAAGTATACCTTGAATTGGTGGCTTTAAATCTTTCAACAGTGTGGCCATAATCACTTAAAATAGTGTGTTATTTGTTCAGTTGGAACCCTCAAAGCTTGTCCATACTTTTTATGTACAAACAGAAAATAGGATTTATGGTAATTAGTGAGGCCAAGGGTAGGCAGGGTTTGAGTAAGTCCTTTCACTTAAAGAAGTCAGTTTGTATTGAGTTTGTTCAAAGCATGGCCTCTGGAGTATCAGATTTTCTGAGATATTTAAAGGGATAGCCAGTGCAGGAAAGTTAAGAATCAAGTATATAAGGTATCCAACAACTTAGATATCCTCTAAGTTGTTTTTTTAGTAATCAGCTAATAAAAGTTGTAACTAGCATTTGAAGTTAAAGGGGCAAATAGCTTTCTATTTTATATGACATCATAACTTAGATCAAGGTTCAATAAACTTTTTTTTTTTTTGCTCTAAATGGTCAGGCAGTAAATATTTTGGCTCAGCTGGCCACCTGTTCTCTGTCAGAACTACTCAAATCTGTCATAGTGCAAAAACAACCATACAAAATACATAAATGAATGCTCATAGTTGTGTTCCAGTAAGTTTTTACAAAACTAGCTAACAGACTGATTTGGGCCCACAAGACATGTGATAAATCCTTGCTGGAGGTCTGCAGATATGATGAAACATAATCTTTTAATACCATCCTTTTGTACTGGAAATTTGGTCAATTTTATTAAGGGTATAGCTAGACTAACTGAGATTTTTATAATTTAATTCTCTTATGTAGATCCCACTTCTGAATTATCTTTGGCCTGAGGATTTAGGGACAGATTCAGGGGTTAACATTGTTGGAGATAAATCAGGTGGTGGGTTATCAATGTGCACAATCATTAAGTTATAGGCCAGGTATTATTCTCCTGAGAGTTCCAGAAAGAAGCTGACCTATCCACACTTTAACAGTAGTATCAAATTTACAAAATAGGTCTTGAACAGATTCTTGGAGTGGAATCAATAAGAGGTAAAGTTTAGTGAGAGGATCCAGAAGGTGCCTTAGAAAACAGGAAGTGGTTGAGGCAAAAGCACAATTTGAGGGGTATTTGAAATTCCAACACTTGAAATCAGATTGTTACCCTAATAAAAGAAGGATGGAATGGTAATGGGTTTGATGACACAATCAAATAAAAAGAGAACTTTATTTTTGGTAATTATGTGGACATTTCCTGATTATATTAAGGACAATAATGATAAATACCATTCTGTCACACAAAGATTGACATTTGTCCTTTTGAATTCATTTATTTGTGCTAAGACATTTTTCCTTCTAGTGTTTCTTTTCTATAAAATATTGACAAGTGTCTTTGTTTAGACTAGTATAAAGATTCATTGCTCATGGGTTTTTCCAGTTGCTTAACTTAGAGGCTATTAATTTGGTCTACAATTTTTCTTTTTCTGAGCAAAGTTTATAAAGTGTTTAGCAAGCTCTTTTAATTCCAAATGGGTACGGTTTGGTTTCTAATCTTTGGTTTTCTAACTAAAGTTGTGACCTCAGGTTTAAGACCTTAACCAAAAATGTTAATAGGACAGTAAGAACAATTGCAACGTCTTCTCCCCAAGAGAGACTAGAATTTCCTTTCAAGGTGGCAATGATAATGACCTTGAAAGTCTAAGATGAAATTTTTTTCTATTTATAAGACTGAGATTTTTAAATATGCTTTATATTTTAGAAGTTTTATATTTATAAAAATATTAAGAATAAATAATACAGTTCCCATATTATTGCATCCACTTTCCATGTCTGATATTACTATGGTATATTATAAATAAACCAATATTGATATATTATGATTAACTAAAATTCACATTTTATTAAGATTTTAATTTTTACCTAATGTATTCTTCTGCTCTGGAATCTTATTCAGAGTCACCCATGTTTCTTTAGCCTCCTCTCTGTTATGATAATTTTTCGGACTTTCCTTGTTTTTTATTAACTTGGCAGTTTTGAAGTTTATTGGTCAATTATTTTGTAGAATGCCTCTCTATTGGAATTCTCCTGATTTTTTTCTCACGATTAAATTCGGGTTATGGGTTTTGGTTTTTCACACAAGAAAAGTGTGATTTTCATCACATATTTTAAGGACACGTATTATCAACATGATGTTGACCTTAACTACATGAGATCATTTTTTTGTCATGTTTCTCCACTATAAAGTTACTTTCTTTTCCCCTTTCCGAACTGCAGGTTTTGGGAGGAAGTCACTTTGTGCAGCCCACACTTAAGGAATGGGGAGTTATATTCCCCCTTATAAAGAACAAATAAATGATTTGGAAGTCTTCTCTATAAGAGTCTCTTCTCTCCACCCAAATTTATTTATTTATTCAATCAGTTATTTATAGAAGTAGAGACCCATGGCTATTTATTTTATACATTGTGTTATAATGCAATTTTACTTTATTTTCTTGCTCAAATTATTCCAATTTTGGCCATTGGCAATTCTTTTAGTTCCCTCTTCATCATATTCCCCATCAAAGTATATATATGTGTGTCTTTTTAGTTATCTTCTATTCATTCTGTGGCAATACAAGAAGACCCAGACTCATTTTGTATATGTTCTGTCCAAGTATTAAAATCATCCATTCCTCCAGAGAGCTCTGTTTTTCATTTTTGTTTTAAATCAGAGACTTGTGTAGGCACCAATATCTGAGAACTAGGACTGGATTCTTAACTAATCATTTTTAATAGGAAAGGGGAAATTATTAGTATATTGGGGAAATTATTAGTATATTGAAAGTTATACAAAAATTATTAGTAATTGGGGAAATTATTAGTATATTGAAAGTTATACAAAAAAAAAAAAAACAATGAAGTCACTAATTGGTTAAATCTTGCCAGAGTTTCTAATGTTTAGTTATATTCACATTATATACTTACACCTATCAGGCGGACAACAAATCAGTTTCATTGAATGAGAAACCCATACACAAATGATAATAAACAATAGACACATAGTAGACAAGAGTCTTGGCACTATACACCACCTTATTCTTGAGTACCTTGGGTAGTCAAACAGATTCCAATCAAGAGGCTATGCCAAGGTCAAAAAAGATGGAGAGTAAAGGCGTAAGCATCACTTGAAGTAAAGAATAGGCATGTTCATCCTAAATACAAACTGCTTAACTTTCCATGCTCTGGGATTCTGAAAAGACAGACATTAAGAGGTCCTGTTGTGCTCTCTCTAGGAAGTGACGTGGGCTAAGTATGACCTGAGTGGCAGCATCAAAAAAGGCAGAGGAAAACTAACCTGAGCACCATTAAGGAAAGCCCTTATTCAAAAATGCTACGACAGATTCGGTTTGGAAAGAGTGTTTTATCTTTAAGAAAAAGGGTAGAGTTTTTGTAGTGCTTTGCAGAGGAGTAAGTTAAAGTAGGTTTGGGGAATGGTTAGTCAAACATTTCTTGGAAGAGGGAGAGATTGTTCTTATAGTTTACCAGCTGATAGCTAGGCAATTTTGATCCAGCAAAAGTGGCACAATGAAGGTTATGTGTTAATGTTACGGGAGATCTACCACAAGGTTTGGAAGGAACAGTTTTGGGAGCTGAGAACACAGTGGGAAATTTTCAATCAGAGTTTCTCATGCATATTATATTAAGCAACAGTCATCTTCGACTTAGAGTAAATACAAGTACTGTACCCTCCCATATATATTATTTTTATTAATTTTAATGTTTTAAGTAAATATAGCACGAAAACTGTATGAGAGGATTATGAACTTTTACTCTGTATCTTTCAGAATGACTCATTGTCCATGTTAGGTCCTGAATAAATATTTTTACAGAAAATACTGATGCTGAGCACTAATATCTAAATATTACCAGGCAAAATATCTTTGAGCAAAAAGGCTAATTGCTTACCTGGTTGTTAATTCTGTGTGATTTTCTTTTTTGCCTTATCAAGAGTTTTCATCTTGGAAAAAAAACTGAGAGGAAAATTTGTCAGTCCCTGTGACTTTCCACAGAGAAAGTTGGAAGACTGGGTAGAAAAGTATGTTTCATTCAGGCTGCATGACCCTTATCTCACTGAGCTATACACTAGACATGGAATTGTTGCTTTTTTAAATGGATGATAAACTCCAGCCTCAGAAGTTTATGTAATTTTCTTATGCCTCTGCAGGAGCTAAGCCATAATTCCTGAGTTCATACCATGCATACAACCATCAGTCTCTGTGTTTACAGGCACACACAGCGGGCTTATTTGTTTATTTTTAGATGTAGTGCCCCTCTGAGTATGAATGTGTATAAACATGAATCAGAAAAAAAAGAGTATGACAGAATACTAGAGGGCAATATTTAATTTTGCTTTAAAAATGAGCTCTCACCTATTTCTCATGTGTTGAAAATGAAGCTTGTAATTTCCCCAAGGTGTGCAGTGGGAAATAGATAATATTGGGAAATTCATCAGCGGGCTTTTTTTCCTATAATGAAAAATATGGACATGAAAAGATTGTTCCTGATAGCCATGGCAGCATTTAGGAAAATATGGAAAAAGGGCTTAATAGTAAACTGAACATAAACAAATATACCATTAAAAATTCAATACGTTCATTTCTCTTTCAGCTTCCAGTGTGACAGAAACATGGAAACATATATAACGAGTGAAACAAAGGGATAATGGCTGCATCCCTCCCTTCAACTTCTAGTATTGTGGGCTTACTTTTAATTCTTAAATTTTTTTAAAAAAAAGGCATAAAAAGGCAAGAATAAAAAAATAAAGGCCATCAAAAGTGACTTTTGGAAGAACTCTGATGAGATATGTTCTCCTCTGTGAGTGTCTTTATTTATTTAGTGGGAGACTTCTGTCTGGACACTAGGGCACTTGTTATTTACCCTTACTTTCCACTGTGCCTCCTAACTTCAGTAGGGAGTAGCATCCAAACAATTAGAAAATAAATGAAATGAAATAATTAAAAATAGTAAACAAATACAGACAATTTCACTTTGAAAACTTAATAAAAAGATCAATTTCTATTTTGTTTAGTCTACTATGTAGCCACTTGCCAATATCTTTTTTCTTTGTCCTTAACTTCTTTAGCAAGAGTAATTTATACCTCATTGCCTTGTCTTTTTAATGTCCCTTTTTGCAGAGAATCTGGAATTGTTTTTATCCTTACAAATTTGAAATTGCTCTCTAATGATAACACATAATAATTAATTATGTGTAAAGTAGAGAATCTGTAGCTTAATATGCTATGCATATATGTTCCATTTTACCATTCTTGCAGTGAATTCTGTGTTTCTAGTTAAAAATAGTGAAAAAAATACACAGCAATATCAAAAGTTGAAGAGACTCAACATATTCTATCATTTAATTCATTTTTCTTTCTCTCCTGCAAATAAATCTGTCATATGGCTAAATTATGGCTCAAATATTAGATGAGTCATTCCACATATTAATATTAGACAGATTCACTGAACTGGGAATTCAGAGCAAGGAGAGAGACAAAGCACAGACTGGAAGTTTGATGAACTAGACGGCAGTAGGTAAAGACATGGTGAAAGATGATTCAAATAAACACCTTTACTGCAGATGACTGGGATTCTAGAGTTCTAGCAAAATTGGATCAAACACACTGTGAAGCTATAAACTGCTATTTTAAAATAACTCTTGAAGACTGGAACATGGCTAATGGTCAGAAAGAAAACTCTAGACTAAGTTTACAGATTAGGGCATTTGAAAACAAAATATCATTGGATAATTTTACATTTTCTTAAGAGTGAAGGACTCTGATAGCTACCACAACTTTATGGGCATGAGACTTACTTTTGCCACTTTTATTCAGGATAGAGAAACTTCAGAAAATCAAAATTAAGACTAGACATTCATCTTGATCTCAGTATATCTTTGGATTCTCCCCTCCCTTATGGCATAATAATGACTTTAGAATATACAAAATAGACCACATGACTGTCCAAATATATATAGTAGCTTGATAATTATTTAAGAATTTCAATGTTAGTGAATTAACTTTAGTTTCCTCTTGCAATTAATAAAAAAACAAATTCCTCTATATAACATTGACTCTGAATCCTTGATAGTCAGTTAAAGACATGGGAAGGGTATTTAATAAAAGTGAGTTCCTAAAAGGAATGTAAATTCTTCTTACCTTGCATTCATATCTTTTTGACTGATTGCATAATTAGGTCAAATTTGGAAGAGAAAATAGGTTTGAACTACTCTTGCTGCTGCTGCTGGTGGTGGTACTGACGCTAATGCTGCTATACATTGCAGCTCCCCAACCAAAGGCCCAGGGCCAGCAATCTTCTCTAGCACTCAGGAAATTGGGCAGGTCAAATGCATGCAAATGATGTATTAGATAAAGGGTTAGTATCCAAAATCTATAAAGAATTGATCAAACTCAACACCCAAAAAACAAACAATCCAGTGTAGAAACGGGCAAAACACATGAATAGACACTTCTCCAAAAAAGACATCCAGAAGGCCAATTGACACATGAAAAAATGCTAAACATCACTCATCATCAAGGAAATACAAATCAAAACCACAATGAGATATCACCTCACACCTTTTGGAATAGCTAACGTTAACAACTCAGGCAACAACAGATGTTGGCGAGGATTCAGAGATAGAGGAACTCTTTTGCACTGCTGGTGGGAATGCAAACTTGTGCAGCCACTCCTGAAAACAGTATGGAGGTTCCTTGAAAAATTAAAAATAGAATGACCCTACAACCCAGCAATTGTATTACTAGGTATTCACCCAAAGGATACAAAAATTGTTTTGAAGGGACACATGCACCCCAATGTTTATAGCAGCATTATCAGCAATAGCCAATATATGGAAAGAGTCCAAATGTCCATTGACTGATGGATGAAGAAGATGTGATACACACACACACACACAAACACACACACACACAATGAAATATTCCTTGGCAATCAAAAAGAATGAAATCTTGCCATTTGCAACAACGTGGATGAAACTAGAGTGTATTATGCTAAGCAAAATAAGTCTGTCAGAGAAAGACAAATATCACATGATTTCACTCATGTGTGGAATTTAAGAAACAAAATAGATGAATATAGGAATGGAAGCACGAAAATAAGATAAAAACAGAGAGGGAGGCAAATCATAAGAGAGTCTTAAATGCAGAAAACAAACTGAGGGTTGCTCGAGGGGTGTTGGGTGAGGAGATGGGCTAAATGGGTGATGGGCATGAATAACAGGAGGGCACTTGTGGGGAAGAGCACTGGGTGCTATATGTAAATGATAGATCACTAAATTCTATTCCTGAAAACATTATTACACTATATGCTAACTAACGGGTTTAAATTTAAAAAAATACACGGCTCAGTGAGAATTCATCATGGGCTTTTCTCCTTATTAATTATCCACACTGGAACCCTTGATTCACCCAAATATTAGTTAACAATGTTCTATATGAGAATACTGAAGATGTCTGATGATTTCAGTGTTTGAACCATCAAAACACAACAGGGATGTCTGGGTGGCTCAGTCAGTTAAGTCTCCGACTCTTGATATCAACTCAAGTGGTGATCTCATGGTCATGGAATTGAGACCTGTGTCAAGCTCCACACTGGGCATGGAACCTGTTTAAGATTCTCTCCCTGTTTGGTGACCAGTCAACATGGCAGAGAAGTAGGGGGATCCGAAGTTCTCTCAACCCTCAAACACAGCAGTACTGAGACCAGAAGCCTTGGAATTTCAGGAACCCAGGACTACAGAGTGACAGAAATGTCTCCAGGAGTCCACAGGGACAAGGTGGAGAGCCATACTTGCATGATTGCAAACTGGGAGAGATAAAATGGGTGGTGTAGGAATGGAAGGGAGGGATCTCCTTCTGTGGAGAGACAAAAGGAAGAGAAAGAGAGGCTATGGAAGTGTAGGATTTTATTTTGTCAAGAGAAAAACCATGGACCAGGGAATGGAAAAAACGGAGAATGAACCAATTTACAACTATGGGGTTTTCTTAGCCCTGTTTGAATGCCTGTGGAGGAGGGAAGCCAGCCCCTGTTTGGTATCTAGCTCCCAGGCACAGTTGGAGAGAGCAATCCTCTCCCTTGAGTGCTGTGGGAAGAAGGAAAATACCCATTCCAAGGACAAAAGACCCCACGGGCCGCCTGCTAGCCAGACGCCCTTTGTGACATTATCCTGGAGTGACAGTACACCAGAACTGGGGTGTGCCAAGCAGGATCGTTTAAGCTATAAGGGTTTGAATCCCAGCTGAGCACCAGAGAGACACTGGGGATGGTGGAGTGAGACATAGAAGCCCACTGGTACCTGCTGGGCACTGTGAAGATCCATAAGCCCTTAGTTAGCTGGGTGGAGTGGCACACTTCCACAGAACCAGGGCACAGAGAGTGGGAGCCTTTAAGACATCAAGGTCTGAATCCCAGCCAAGCACCTGGGAGGCATGGGACACTATGGAGTAGAACAAAACCGGCCTGCTTGTGACCACACAGCACTGCAAGGATGGCCTGAACAGAGTGATTTGGGACACCTGGCCTATAGAGGAGAGACTGGGATGTTGCCATTTTTCTCCCCATTACCAACAAGGTGGGGATTCAGGGAATAGACAGCAGGCCCACAGTGGAGGCTGGACCTGCCTACACCAAACCATGCCCCTCCGTGCCTGGTAACTGCATATCTAACAGAGCAAGATTGACACTGATCAAACCAGACAATCTGTCTTTCAGACCAGGGTAGGAAACAGTTCCATGGCACCGTCAGATATCTGTCCAGTGGTTTTGCATTCTCTGCTTTGATTCTTGGTCAATTCTTATTCTCTCTCTCTCTGTGTGTGTGTGTGTGTGTGTGTGTGTGTGTGTGTGTGTTTCCCTTTTCACCACTTATTTTTTTCCCTTCTCTAGTCTGGTTATATTGGTTATTGGTTTGTTTAACCAGACATTTTCCTTCTTTATTTTCCTCTTTCTCTCTCTGGATTAAGCCATATAATTTCTCTGATTCTCTGCCTGATCTTTTTTTTTTCTTTTCGTTTTCCCTACCCTGTCATTTCTCTCTTTGTATGGGATAAGGCCTTTTCCACCACCACCCCCCTATTAAAACTTATAAGGGACAGAAATCTAGCCAATATTACAAAATGCAGAAATTCTCTTCAAAATAAATTCCAGGAAGAAGTGACAACTAGAGAATTGCTCAAAACAGGTATAAAAAACATAACTGAGCAGGAATTTAGAATAATAGTCATAAGATTAACTGCTGGGCTTGAAAAAATCAGGGAAGACAGCAGAGACTCTATTGCTGAAGAGAACAAGGAAGTAAGAAATAGTCCTGATGAGTTAAGAAATACTATAAATGAGTTACAAAATGAACTAGATGCAGTGACAGCAAGGATGGAGGAGGCAGAGGGGAGATTAAGTGAATAAGAAGATAAAATTATGGATAATGATGAAGCTGAGAAAAAGAGAAATAGGAAAATACTAGACTATAAGGGATGAACTAGAGAACTAAGTAATTGAATGAAACATAACAATATCTGTATCGTAGGAGTTCTGGAAAATGAAGGGAGAAAGAAAGGGGCAGAAGGTTTACTTGAACAAATTACAGCTGAGAATTTCCCTAATCTGGGGAAGGAAGCAGACATCCAAATCCAGGAGGCATAGAGAACTTCCTTCAGATTAAACAAGAATAGGTCTTCTCCATGGCATATCATAGTATAACAGGTTAAATACAAAGGTAAAGAGAGAATTCTTAAAGCAGCTAGGGACAAACAGGACTTAACCTACAAGATAAACACACAAGGATAGTAGTAGACCTGTGCACTGAAACTTGACAGTCCAGAAGGAAGTGGCAGGAAATATTCAATGTGCTGGATAGGAAAAATATGCAGCCAAGAACCCTTATCCATCAGGGTTGCCATTCAGAATAGAAGGAGAGATAAAGGCTTTCCCAGACCCAACAAAAACTGAAGGAGTTCATGACCACTAAACCAGCCCTGCAAGAAATCCTAAGGGGGGGGGGGCTCTTTGAGTGAAACACTGCAAAGACTACAGAGAACCAGAGATATCACCACAAGCATGGAACTTTCAGATAACAAAATGACACTAAATCCATATCTTTCAATAATAACTCTGAATGTAAATGGACTAAATGCTCCAATAAAAATACAGGGTCTCAGAATAGATAAAAAAAAAAACAAGATCCATCTATATGCTGTCTACAAGAGACCCATTTTAGGCCTGAGGACACTTTCAGATTGAAAGTGAGGTGATGGAGAACCATCTATCATGCTCCTGGAAGTCAAAAGAAAGCTGGTAACCATACTTATATCAGACAAAATAGATTTTAAGCTAAAGTCTGTAACAAGAGATGAAGAAAGGCATTATATCATAATTCTTGGGTCTATCCATCAAGAAGAGCTAACAATTGTAAATGTTGATGCTCCCAACTTGGAGGAACACAAATACATAAATCAATTAATCACAAACATAAGCAATCTTATTGATAGGAATACTGTAATTGTAGGGGACTTTAATACTCCACTTATAGCAATGGCCAGATTATCTGGGCAAAAAGTCATAAACAAATAATGGCCTTGAGTGATATACTGGACCAGATGGACTTAACAGATATATTCAGAACTTTTCATCCACAAGCAGCAGAGTACACATTCTTTTAGAGTGCTCATGGAACATTTTCTAAGATAGATCACATACTGGGTCACAAAACAGCCCTCAAAAATATAAAAGAATTGAGATCATACCATGCATATTTTCAGATCACAACGCTATGAAACTTGAAGTCAACCATAAGAAAAAAAAAATGAAAGCCTCCAAATACATGGTGGTTAAACAACATCCTACTAAAGAATGAATGGGTCAACCAGGCAATTAAAGAAGAAATTAAAACTTATATGGAAGCAAATTAAAATGAAAACATGACAGTCCAAACCCTTTGGGATGCAACAAAGGCGATCCTAGGAGGAAAATACATTGTGATCCAGGCTTATCTCAAGACACAAGAAAAATACCAAAGATAAAATCTAACTGTACACCTGTTAGAAGCAGAACAGCAAAGAAATCCCAAAGCCAGCAGAAGAAGAGAAATAATAAAGATTAGGTCAGAAATAAACAATAGAGAATCCAAAAAAACCAGTAGAACAGATCAATGAATCTAAGAGCTGGTTTTTTGAAAGAATAAACAAAATTGATAAACCCTAGCCAGACTTCTCAAAAAGAAAAGAGAGAGGACCCAAATACATAAAATCACAAATGAAAGAAGAAAAATCACAACCAACACCACAGAAATACAAACAATTATTAGAGAATACTATGAACAATTATATGTCAACAAAATGGACAACCTCGAGGAAATGGACAAATTCCTAGATACCACCACACTACCAAAACTCAAATGGGAAGAAATAGAAAAATCGAACAGTCCCATAACTAGTGAAGAAATTTAATCAGTTATCAAAAATCTCCCAACGAATAAGAGGTCTGGGCCAGATGGCTTCCCTGGGGAATTCTACTAGACATTTAAAGCAGAGTTAACACCTATCCTTCTCAAGCTGTTACAAAAAATAGAAACAGAAATAAAGCTTCCAGACTCATTCTATGAAGCCAGAATAACCTTGATTCCCAAACCAGATACAGACCCCACAAAAAAGGAGAATTACAAGGCCAATATCCCTGATGAACATGGATGCAAAAATTCTCAACAAGAGACTATAAAATCAAATTCAATAGTCTATCAAAAGAATTATTCACCATGGTCAAGTGGGATTCATTCCTGGGCTGCAGGGCTAGTTCAATATCCACAAATCAATCAATGTGATACATGATACATCACATTAATAGAAGAAAGGATAAGAACCATCTGATCTTGTCAATAGATGCAGAAAAAGCATTTGACAAAATATAGGATCCTTTCTTAATAAAAACCCTCAAGAATGTAGGGATAGAAAGAACATACATCAACATCATAAAAGCCATGTAGGAAAAGCCCACAGCTAATATCATCCTCAATGGGAAAAAACAGAGAGCTTTCCCCCTAAGGTCATGAACATGACAGACATGTCCACTCCCACCATTGTTGTTTAACATAGGTTGGAAGTCTTAGCCTCAGCAATCAGACAACAAAATGAAATAAAAGGCATCCAAATTGTCAAAGAAGAAGTTAAACTTTCACTTTTTGCAGATGACAGTATACTCTACATGGAGAACCTGAAAGACTCCACTACAAAGCTGCTAGAACTGATACATGAATTCAGCAAAGTCACAGGATACAAAACAGAAATCAGTTGCATTTCTATTCACCAATAATGAAGCAACAGAAGGAGAAATCAAGAAATCAATCCCATTTACAATTGCACCAAAACCCATAAAATACTTAGGAATAAACCTAACCAAAGATATAAAATATCTGTATGCCAAAATTATAGAAAACTTATGAAGGAAATTGAAGAAGACACAAAGAAATGGAAAAACATTTCATGACAGGATGCTCAATGTCACTCATCATCAGGGAACTACAAATCAAAGCCACATTGAGGTACCACCTCACACCAGTCAGAATGGCTAAAATGAACAATTCAGGAAACCATAGATTCTGGCAAGGATGTGCAGAAATGGGAATCCTCTTGCACTGTTGGTGGGAATGCAAACTGGTGCAGCCGCTCTGGTAAACAGTGTGAAGGTTCCTCAAAAAATTAAAAATAAAACTACCCTATGACCCAGCAAGGGTGCTACTAGGAATTTATCCAAAGAATATAGAAATGCTGATTCATAGGGGCGCTTGTACCCCTATGTTTATAGCAGTGCTTTCGACAATAGCCTAAGTAGAGAAAGAGCCCAAGTGTCCATCAACTGATGAATGAAGATGTGGTTTATATGTACAATGGAAGACTATTTGGCAATAAGAAATAATGAAATCCTGCCATTTACAACAATGTGGATGGAATGGAGGGTATTATGCTAAGTGAAATAAATCAGTTAGAGAAAGACAGATATCATATATTTTTACTCATATGTGGAAATTGAGAAACTTAAAAGAAGACCATGGGAGAAAGGGAAGGGGAAAATAGTTTCAAACAGAGAGAGAGTCAAACCATAGAGACTCTTAAATATAGAGAACAAACTGAGGGTTAATTGGGGGGGGTTGGGGAAGGGGGAAATGGATGATGGACATTGAGTAGGGCACTTGTTGGGATGAGCACTGGGTGTTGTTATATAAGTGATGAATCACATGAATCTACCCCCAAACCAAGAGCACACTGTATTTATACTGTATATAACACTGTATGTTAGCTAACTTGAAAATAAATTATATGTGTGTGTGTGTGTGTGTGTGTGTATATATATATATATATATATATAAGAGTTGGAGGCTTAATGGACTGAGCCACCTAGGCCCCCTTGCTCTTCCTTCTAATAAATTCAGCATCTGTCATTTTGATCTCAAAAAAATAAAAATAAAAAAAGATTCTCCCCCCTCTTTCTGCCTCTCCTCTGCTTGTGCTCTCACTTTCTCAAAAATATAAATAAACATTAAAAAAAACACAATAAAAATCTGATTATCAAAACTCAACCTGAGGGGTACCTGTGTATCTCAGTAGATTAAGGATACAACTTCAGTTCAGGTCATGAACCCGCTGCTCATTGGTTTGATTCCCACAGCTCAGAGCCTAGAGCCTGCTTCAGATTCTGTGTCTCCCTCTCTCTGCCCCTCTCCTGCTCACACTCTGTCTCTCTCTCTCTCTCTCTCAAAAATAAATACTCATTAAAAAAAAAAAAGAAGCTCAACCTGATAATAGATGAACTCAATACATGTATGTAAGGAACAGGGATAGATGTGACATAACCTGGTTTTGTTAGGAAATATATAATTTAAATAAATTTTTTCATAAATTTTGGTAATTTAAATAAATAGCTGGTTTGGGAAATAAAATCTTCATTGTTGCAACTGAAGAGAGAATATACATGCAATGGCTGACAGATTTTTTTTTTCCAAAGCTATTTTTTTTCCACGGGATATTTGGATATAACAAAAGAATGTCTGAATTCAATCAATGATAGCAACTTGATGAAAGGTGATTTCAGTAAATAATGAGCCCCTACCTAAATCCAAAATGAAGTTTAAGATCATTCAACATAAGCATTTCTAAGACACTCAGTTTCATTTCCTTCCTGGCAAAGATGGAGCTGGTACTCATTTTGCTATTTTTGACAGCATAATTTTGTGTCATAACGTTTCAGATCACTTGGGTATAACAACACAAGACCAGAAATAACTTAATTGTGAGTGAAGATATATTTGCTGCTATCTTATAAAAAATCTTCTCTCTCGATACTAAAACAAGAGTATTATATTGATAACACAGTTTTACCTACTTTTGATATTTTTAAAAATTTATGTTATAAAAGAAAATACTCATGTTAAAAGAGTACAAAAGGAAATACATTAAAATTTGAGTCTCATGGGAGTTCTACTTCCCATAGGTATACACACTCTGGATATATATGTGTGTGTGTTTATTTTTTCACATAATTATATGAATAGGTAATTAACTAATGGAAAAAGAAACAGATAGCTTCTGACACATAAAAACATATCTCTTTCCCAATATAAGAAATAATCAAATATTTTTGCCTATCAAATTAGAAACTACATATTAAATTTGATAGAAGTTAGCAAGAAGGTAGGGAAGCAGAAACTCTCATATGCTATTGTAAGAATCAATAACTTGGAACTACTAGTTATCATTTTGAATACATGCAATTTAACCAATTTTTGTTTTATTTTTATTTTTCTTATTGGCTTGCATATGACATTTATACAAAATAACAATCTTTTATTTTCAATATAAGAAGTTTATTGTCAAATTGGTTTCCATACAACACCCAGTGCTCATCCCAAAAGGTGCCCTCCTCAATACCCATCACCCACCTTCCCCTCCCTCCCACCCCCCCATCAACCCTCAGTTTGTTCTGTTTTTAAGAGTCTCTTATGCTTTGGCTCTCTTCCACTCTAACCTCTTTTTTTTTTTTCCTTCCCCTCCCCCATGGGTTTCTGTTAAGTTTCTCAGGATCCACATAAGAGTGAAACCATATGGTAGCCAAATTATGGAAAGAGCCTAAATGTCCATCAGCTGATGAATGGATAAAGAAATTGTGGTTTATATACACAATGGAGTACTACGTGGCAATGAGAAAGAATGAAATATGGCCCTTTGTAGCAACATGGATGGAACTGGAGAGTGTTATGCTAAGTGAAATAAGCCATACAGACAAAATAACAATCTTTTTGCAGGTTTCTGGGTTTCAGTTATTTCCAGTTTATGATTTGTCTTTTGACGACTCCTTTAGTATTGATTGTGTGTAAAGTTCAAAATTGCATCATTTTATGCTATCAAATTAGTTAGTTCTTATGGTCTTGTTAGTGTTTGTCTTACTTTAAAACTTTTTCTTTACACAAATCATAAAAAAAGAAAGGCTTACTCTTATTTTCGTTATTTTACATCTGTTTTTGTGTACTGATTTGTTTCCAATTTTCACTACCAAATGTTAATCATAAATTAGAGAGACTTATGTAATGGTCCTATGTGAATTTTACAAGTATTAATGTTTTGCTGTATGGGTTAATTTTGTGTTTGATTAAATATTTTAAGTTAAAAATCTCACCACATTTCAGCTATCTACTTTACCCAAACACTTCAGCATACATACCTGGAAAAAATATGCATGGTTATTGATCTATAAGAATTTCAACCTTTCAGGTATAAATTATGTATTAAATAAATTATTGAAACTGGTCCTGATAAGGTTTCTACAAGAAAAATTAAAAGAAACCCACTTTTAACAAAGTATGCTGAAGGTGAGTTCTTTGAAATCAAAGCCATTAAACCATCACATACTATTATTTTCTAACCTAGTTTAACGATAATGGTTGTACTATATATTTTGAAAGATTAATGATTTTGAGAGGTTAATTGTTTTGAGACATTAACCATTTTGCAATGTTCAGATCCAGCCTAGTTAATCAATGGTTTTGTATGGTAAACGAAAAAACTTCTACAGCCATCCTGGCTACACTTGTCTCTTTTTCATTAAGTATACTACATTAACAGGAGACCTAAAAATTATCGACATATATCCTCATCATATTGTCATGAGCACTGAATTCATAATAATCAATGGAAATAATTGAAGACCCCGTTCATCACAGAAACATTATTCAACTATGAAATTGAAAGAATACACTGTCCAGTTTGCAATGTAGTATTGATAAAGAATATTTTTAGATTTCTGAAAAACAATTACAATTGTTAATGATCTAACATGGCCTAAAAATAGAATTCAGATATATTAACTTTGGAGGTACTGACTGAATCCTTTTTCTTTCACCCTCCTGACTTCAGATTCATATACATGTATACTTTTTTGAAACTCATTTTAGGGACAATTTTCATTTATTTTAAGCCACACTTATGATACAGTAAAATGGTGGCATAATGTGCACTGGTAAATAGAGAAAATCAGACTCATTGCTTTAACCCAAATGCTTTATATTCTCTTTTCTCATTGTGTCAAAAATCTTTCCATTCAATCTTTATTCAGAATTGAGAGCTCTGGAGATATTTTAAAATTATTTTTCCATGGAACTTGTAAGGTTGTCATTTTTCTACTATAAAAAACATAACCTTCAATGTATAACTAATTTTTAATCTTTGATCATTTTCATTATATTCACTGTTATGTATTCACAAATGTATTTTTACTAAAGAAAGGGGTGAAAAGATAAAATTGCAAAGTACGACAAAAATATTTATGAAACACGTAAAACAGAAAGTAAATTATTCACATATCACATGTTAAAAAAGAGACAAATCATGTTAGGCTTAAAGCAAAATGATGATGTCTTTCCATGACAGGGATTTTATATCTAATTCAAAACAAATGGGAAGAAAGGACCATTGACTGATAATGGTAAATATCATAAAAAGAGACATTTTGATGTCACTTTACCCTTCATTCATTGAAAAGGATAGATCATGGTTTGTTTGTGATGTCAAAGAATGACAAGAAGATAGAAAAATGAAAAGAATAATAACTGAACAATATCTTATTCTTAAAAGATGTCAATTATGCCACTTATACCCTGTCTAAATATTGTATTTTTTGACTTTACTTCAAACTATTTTTAAATTGTGTTTACTTCAATCACAAAACAGTGAAATAATATTACTGTCAATGTGACTGCAGAAAACTCTTTGTCTAATTTGTAAGTATTTGAATCTAACTTGGACTTCAGAAAATTTCTCCTGGGATCTATCAATATGGTATCAAAATTAATTTACCTTAGACAGTTCCATTAAGTTTGGTAAGAAATGTATATTAAGACTAGAATGTAATATTTAGTTACAATGTCTCAAAGATTAGTACAAATGCCTTAAACATATGTGCACACCTTCTTCTGGATTTAGGAGCAATCCAGAATTTAGGTTGAATCCTAAATTCAACCTAGTTGAATCCTAAGTTATCTTTCCAAAAAAATATTTTAACTGAAGAATCCTTCTAAAAATATATTGTTAGAGTACCAGTTCTGTGACATTAGAAACTATTATACTACTATAAAACATATTATTATGGTAAAAAATACTTGGAGGACAATTTAAACTGGTATCCTTATTATACAACTTCTCAGAACACTTAATATTATGATACCTACTTTGAATTTGTCAACAGAGCAATAGAGCGTAGTAATACATTCCAAACATATTGACCACATTTGCTTCAAGAATAACCTGGCAGAAATATTTTACAGCACAAATTTTGGCAGACACTGATATGTCTTGTTGAATTATTTTTGGAAATGTAAGGTAATTTTTTTTAAATAAGAAGGACTATATCCCCATATATTTGAAATTCACAAGTGTGTATGGATAGGGTCCCATAAGAGTGCCTAGTGTAACTGAGTACTCAATAGGAGGCAGATTTATTTTTCTACTTTTTATCTTATTATTATGTGTGTAGGTTTGAGCAAGTTTAAGCCATTCTTAAAAATCCTAACACACTATGAAAATAGCTGACATAATGTTACGAACTTCTGAGAATCTCAGATAAACAGTGTTAATCAGAGATCCTTCTTAGGAAGCGTGAGTGAACTTTCATAGTCACTGATTTTCTAGTGTCAGTATATGTTGACATTACCTTATTGAAATGTGGCAACAAATCATGTATTTATTTTTTAATGCAGGTATTTGGTAGTGTTTTTAAATTATTTCTACTCAACAGCACATTTGCAAAGTACCACTCAAGAAAATAAATGAGAGGTGGTGAGTAAAAAGCAAGCCTATGTCCATGTCTTAAGGCCCATCTGGCTGTTCAGTGCTTCTCAAAGTTGAGTGAACATAATGATTCCCTGGGGTCGTTTTAGGAACACAGCTTCCTAAGCCTCACCTTTCCCAGAGATTCTGATCCAGTAGGTCTGAGATTGGTCCATGTAACTGATTTTTTTCCCAAATTCCCCAGGCCATTATAAAATTTCTGATCCAGGTACCATACTTTGTCAGATATTAGGTTAGAAGGATCTCACAGAGTTGACTGATCACTTTTTTCTTCGGGAATGGCTACATTCTATTTGTTTATTTATTTATTTTTTAAAATCCGTGTTGGTATTATTATTTCACAAGGAAGATTCATCAAAAAGTGCAACTTTGTCTAGAAATAGAAAACAGCTTACTTATATTTTAATCATATCAGAGTTTTACTAAAAAGAAATACAATGTATCATCCATGCATCACATTATTTACTGATGACCAATATACTGAAACATTATAGGCAAAAAAATGGATGTTCTTTTTCCCCTCAACTATGCTTCTCAAGAAAACAGAACTTAGAAGGGTTGAGACGTATTCCTGAAAAGTCAGACTGCAGTCTACTTTCTCATTTATTCATTCACAAACATTTACTCAACAGCTATTAGACATTAGGCACTTGCTTCATACAGATAAGACCCCTCTACCTTCAAGGTACTTCCAATATTCAGATACTCTGATATTTGACGAGTGAGCTGGATGGTGAGCAATGACATTTCTCTGTGAGGAATAGACATTTACCAAACGCAACTATATTTGCCTGTATAGCCATTTTGATTTCTAAGCTTTTAATAAATTATTTAGGCTTTTATTCTTAGAGAAATATTAGTAACGTTTTAAGATTGTTCTCTACCTTACAGCTCTTCCACATTAGTGAACATTTTAGTTCTCCTTGGTGATGTGGAAGCCCGCCTTAAAGGCATCAAAGGGCCCTTTTCTCCAAATAATCAATAAAGGCAAACCTTGATTTCACCAAGTGATTATGTCATATTACTTGCCCTTCACTATGTCAGTGTAGTCCCAATCTTTGTGTTTTGAATTAAAAAGTTGGTATTTAAAAGAGAGCTATTAACTTCCAAGGAATAGAAAATTCCATGGATAACAGAATGTTACAACCATTACAATCTCACTTTGTCAGCAGTACAAATTAAATTCCCACATCTTAACATTTTACATATTCACTGTTATTTAAAGGATGATGGACATAAAGGTCCAGAAAGACACAATATAATAGAAACTATTTTAATATTCTCAGCATACATTGGTGTAATGGTTCAACAGTGAGCTTGTGTTATTTGTGAAGATTTTTCTCTCACCTTCATAGGTATATGCAGAAGCAAACATTTATGCAATTATGAACTACAACTTTGAATTAAAGCTTTTAAAAACATCTATGTGTACATATGTGTATGTGTACACTTAAATACACACATATACACACATACATATGTATATGTGCATATGCATGTGTATTTGTAAACTCTTAGAATTTATGCATATAAGATGTTTTTCTTCATCCATTAACTACTCATCACAGTATCATTATTTACTCTAGGTAAGGAAATCTACAAGAAAAATGGTAGCAATGAGAAATATCACTTACTTGATTAGAGTCATTCAATTCTTTTTTAGGGATACATTGCAAATAACTGCAGCAACCAAACAAGATTTCTAATCTTTGTATTATAAAAAGGCTTTATGAGTTTCCTAATTTACTATCCAATAACATACAGAGTTTCTATAGCAACTGTATAAGAAAACATAGCACTTGTGTTATAGCACTTGAAAAAGGAGAAATGCTCCATGGACACTCAAATACATTTTAAAAATTAGATAACCTGTCTTAGTAGCATACTATGTTACATGTACAAATAGAACTTCACATTGTCTTTACTGGAGGATGATTATATGTATACCATTATGTTTATGTATTTGCAAGTCCATTTTCAAAGAAGTTAGCTAAATATGGAATTTGTACTTTATGGTAAATTATATTCATTACTAAATAAATGATTGCTGTCCTTCATCAAGTCTCTTTATTTAGAAGGCAAGATTATTTTACTTACTTGTTTGCTTTTTAAAGCAAATTTTAGAGTTTTAGATTAACAACAAAATTGAGAAGATAGAGTGTTCCCATATAACCCTTGACCTGCCACCTGCGTAGTCTCTTCCATTATTGATATCCCCTAACAGGATGATACTTTATTAATTTTTAAATATTTATCTTGCTCTCTGAGTTTTTTTTTAAGGTTTATTTATTTTGAGAGACAGTGCACATGCTCAGGAAGGGCAAAGAGAGAGGGAGAGAGAGAATCCCAAGGAGGCTTTGTGTTTATAGTGCACAGCCTGACGCGAGGCATAATTCCAGGAACTGTGAGATCATGACCTGAGCCAATATCAAGAGTCAGACACTTAACCAGCTGAGCCACCCAGGCTATTTTTCTATTTTTCTGTTTTTCTCCATGGATGAAGCTTCATTGACATAACCACCCAAAGTCCATAATTTACATTACAATCTGCTCTTGGTGTTGTACATTCTGCGGGTTTGGGCAAATGTTTAATGGCCATATCCGTCATGATAATACCATACAGAGTATTTTCACTGTCCTAAAAATTCTCTATGCTCAGCCTAATTCATCCCTTCTGTCAAATCCTGACAACCATGAATATTTTCACTGATCCCAGTTTTGCCTTTCCAGAATGTCACATAGTTGGAATCATACGTGTATCATATTCACACTGGCTTATTTTACTTAGTAACGTGTGTTTCCTCCATGTATTTTCATGGACTGATAGCTCCTATCTTTTTTAACTCTAAAAAATATTCCATTTTCTGCATGTACCATAGTTTATATACCCATTCTCCTAGTGAAGGACATCTTGGTTGCTTCCTAGCTTTGGTGGTTACAAATAAACGTGTGAACAATACTTATCTTCAGGTTTTTTGTGGACATAAGTTTTCAACTCCTTTGGATAAATATGAAGGAGTACAATTGCTGACTCCTACGGTAAGAGTATGCTTAATTTTGTAAGAAACTGCCAAAATGTTTTCCAGAATGGCTGTATCATTTTGCCATATCTGTGATAAATGAGAGTTCCTGTTGCTCCACATTCTCATCAACATTTGTTGTTGTCAGTGTTCTATATTTTGGCCACTCTAATAGGTACATAGCAGTATTGCATTATTGTTTTAATTTTCATTTCCCTAATAACCCATGATGTGGTGCACCTTCACCTATACTTGTTTGTCATCTGTGTATCTTCCTTGGTGAGAGGTTTATTGTAGTTTTTGTCTCATTTACTAATCTGGTTTTTTGTTGTTGCTGTTGTTGTTTTTCACTATTGAGTTTTACAAGTCCTTTGTGTATTTTGGATAATAGTCCTTTATCTGATGTGCCTTTTGAAAATATTTTATCCCAGTCTGTGGTTTGTCTTCTTCATCTTGTCAATTATTTCTTTCATGGATTGTGCCTCTGGTGTTGCATCTAGAAAGTCATCACCATATCCAAGGTCATCTAGGTTTTCTCCTATGTTATTTTCTATGTGTTTTATAGTTTGCCTTTTAACTTTAGGTTTGTAATCCATGTTCAGTTAATTCTTGGTATAATTTATTTTTATTTCACTTCACAAAAGTATTGGTCTGCAACATACTGAAAATTTATAAAAAAAAAAAACAACAGTAACAATTTATCCTTTCACTTTAGAGAGTTTGAAAGTAATACCACTTGGCCTTTATCCATTTTTCTCCTGCTTTCTATACAATTTCCTGTTATTTCAGCCATCTGGGAGACTTTGTAAATTCCTCTATTTATTGTAATCACTGTCACTGTTGTCTCATTGCCTATTTCACGTCTTTTGATGCCTCTATATGGTTATTTTCACAATGCCATCACTACACACGCTAACAACTTCTGATTGAGGAATGGAGATCTCTTTGCCTTTTTAAAGAAATTTTTATTTATTTTGAGAGAAACAGAGAGGGAGTGATAGTAGGGGAGGGGCAGAGAGGGAAACAAAATCAGCAGCAGGATCTGTGCTGACAAGCAGAGAGTCCAATGCATGGCTCAAACTCACAAACCATGAGATCATGACCTGAGCCAAGAGCAAACACTTACCCCACTGAGCCAACCAGGTGCCCTGAGATCTGTTTGATGACTGAAAGGTAAAGTTTTATTGTGCACTCAAATATTCCTCACAGGTTTTTAGTCCGTCAACCATTCTTACATTCCTTTCTGTTGTCTCCTTCTCTTCTACTCAGATTGGTATGCATGAAGGGAGATAAGCTACTTACTGAAGTGTTTTCCTCATGTTGTACATGCTGTTTTAGCTCACAAACTCTTCTCTCTTTCCTGGTTTATCTTCAGTGTCTTGCACTATCCTTGATCAACTCAATTTTATAAACACAGTAGTGAATATTTTTGTTAAAAAAGGAATTTCAACCATTTGAAATACCATGTGTATTGCCATGTGGATTGTAATGCCGTTGTGTATTGAATACTATTTTGAAAATTAAAAGCTGTATTTATCAGAAATATATGTCTATGTTTTGATTGAAAAAATATGAGGCTTCTTAAAGCTTCAATTTATACTAAAGTTTAATGTAAGGGCAACAATACTTTCATATTTTGTGTTTTAAATAATTTGGCATCATCACAAACGAACTAAAACAACAACTACAACATAAGTGTATACTGAAGATTACACACATCTGCTGACCTTTCCAATTTTGCAGATCAGACTCAACACTGTAACGAACTCTATATTCCTGAATATTCACTAATAAGGTAAAGGAAGAAAAGAAGTCTACCATTTGTCAATATTTCAGAAGTGTGAGACACAGAGATTTATATGATTAAGCATTATGTCAGATTTTAATTACAAAATACCTCCTCAAATACATTAATTTCCATCTTGCAATAACTATTTCACAAAAAGTAAAAAATTACAGGCAAAATATAGATCTTAAAATATACCTCTGTCAATAGAGTAACTTTTCAAGCAAAGGCATTGGGTCATCCAGGACTCTAGGGTAAAGAATTGGAACCTGACAGACTGTTAGGCTGTTAGAATTGTTACCACTACCAGCCATCATTTCTATATATTTGATGGTGCTTTAATGACTAATTGATACCACTGAGCTTCTCAGCCATACTCACACACACAGATAATATATTTTTTCATGGTATCACCTTAAAAATAAACAATGTTAGCATATAGTTGAAAACATTATTAGGGGTTGCTTTGTGAGCCAACAAAATTATTAAGAACTTCAGTGAGTTTTCGTGATGGTGTCTGCTTAAGCAGTCTCTATTCTGGAAGTAATTTCTCTTCTTTTACTGAGGTGTTGCTATCTAAGTCATACTGAGTAGTACTATTAGATTTCTGCATCTGGACATCTCTCTTTTCGATCAAACTACTCATCTTTAGGGACATGGAAATGTTCAATGTGCCAACTGAACCAAGCAAAAACCATTACTAAAAATTTGATCCTGTGTTACTGTGAGAAAAATTCTTGCTTCCTGATTTTATCATACAGAACATTTTCATTCTTTCTATAACCTAATAAAATGAACTGAAATTGAACTACCTAAATCAACTTTGAATTAATACAAGCTATCAATTTTTGATCAGGTGTAACTCACAGTGGGAGGAAGGTCAAATCCCTTGTCAGGCAATAGTCTTGAAACCCCAGTAAGCACCTCATAAATTCTCATCCAGCCCTACTTTTGAATTGTACTCAGAACACTGAAAATATTTACACCTGGGTTGGCAAATTCCCTCTTATGTTATTTTCATTCACTCAATAGGTAATTTTAAATTCTTTTTCAATTTTTGAGAAACGTTTGTTTTTCCTGGAAAACAGAAGAAAATATTTTTTCTTCTTGGTTCTATTTTTTTTCCTATTCTTTATTCCATGGCTTCAAGGAACTTGAAGGAAGTTCTTAAGGAACTGAGATATTAAAGTTACAGGTTAAAAAAAAATACCCCTAATGTAGAGACCATTAAGTAAAACTGATCAAGTTCTATGTCTTCTCCTGATCTTTGATTTTGTCCATTGAGATTTCTTTGTTGCAATTCACCTCCCAAATAACGTATCTATATCTCTATATCTACATATATATATGTATCTAGATAGTTTTCAGTAAATTTACTCATCATATTACTTATAGGAGTTTCAACAAAAAGTACAAATATACTTAATCATGAAAACTGTGTGACAGCACAGTCTTGTCAGTCTTTATTCCTTTAGGCATGTCTCCAGCATTTCTTTTTTCAAAATCTCACCGCTAAGGACTTTTCAATAATTTTCCTACCAGTTAATTCTAATAAAATCTTTACTTCTCAAGTTATCCATGAATCAAAATTCAGATGATTCTATAAACTTAATTTCAATGTCAGGTATGTGTGATAAATTAGCAGGTGAGTCTTTAATCCAAAAGTGACAATACTTAAACTCAGGACACCAATACGACAAATTTCTAACACAAAAACCTCTACTAAGAAGAAATAAAGTTGAACTTTTAATTAACTTTCAAATTGGTGAAGACATATTCATCAAAAGAGTTTGTAAAAAAAATATATCTGACCTACTTGCCCTATATTGATCCATACTTATATAAACATTTTAGGATAACAAATACTATGATAACATATGTTGAACAAATACAAATACAAGATGGTAAACATCTTCATTCTATATGAATACCTTTGGTTATACTTTTGGAGTATAAGTAAATTTTCAATTATTTACCAGCCAGATGCCTACTGACTAAAATCTTGTAACTCAGTAAGAATTTTTAAGTTAAAGATTTCTCTAATTTGCAGTTTTGAAAAAAAAAACAATTTGTCTGAAAAAATAAATGAAGGCCAAAGAGAGCTTTGTTACAAAGTGATGAAGGTGTAAGTGGGCAGACTGTAACCCCATCTATCACCATGACACTAGGTAGGAGTAGAGGTCATGCAATCCTTCTGAAAACTTTTATTTACATATGTCTACTGAGGTTATCTCCAACTTCGTATCTACCAATGGGTTTCAAGTAGAATAAAGGAAAGACAAGTTTGTTTTTTAAAATTAAATTGTCTTCCTGCATATTGGAACACATATAAATTTTAGAATTCTATTGGCAGTTCTATATTTATTTGTAAATTTATTTATAAAAGGTTTTCTTCTGAAAAAATATTCTACAAATTTCAATCTTTGAACTAAAACCCTGTTAGATATTTTATATAGAACTTGTTTTTTCTTTATAAAAGTATTTTCTTATGGTGTCTTATTATTTAGAGAAATTGATATTTTCCTGTCAGTAGATCATTTTGGCTCCTGGCCTGTCCCACTTTTATCAACTTGTTTGCCCTAGAAACCAATTAAAAATTGACATAATAACTCTCATTCAAATAATTAAAAACATTTTTTTTTAATTCCCACCACAGCAGCCATTTAGCCAAACTGGTACATATTTTTCCCTCCAATTATGCAATATCCTCTCCATATAAGCTTAAAAATTGTCTACTGTCTGAAGCACAGTAACTGAAATAGCAATTTCCACTCTGTTTTAACTAGCTATATATTTAAATCAGATGTTTCACACTAGCAGCAATGGTGGATTTAAAACTGCATTTGTTTTTTTGTTTTTGGCGGGGTTTTTTGTCCTGCAAAATGGTGGGGGTTTTTTATGTTATTGCTTGTTAGTATTCAAAAATCTGGACATTTAATATAAATTTCACATTTTATTATTCTCATAAAATTTGGGATATCTGCCAAGTCTGGGTCAACTCTTGCAGAATCCAATCAAATTGTGTGGCTATTTCCCTGTTAGGACTTCACCTACTGAAGGATGTGGCTTCCACCGGAGCCATGGGTTGACTCCAAAGGGTATTTGAGTTTATAAAATTTGATATGAAACCTATCTCTCCTCCACTGAGTCCCAGTCTAACATTCAGTTGCTCTTTGACAACTTCCTGAGAACATCTTGAGCCTGGTAATCATTTCTGTTTCTGTCCTCCTAGCTCTATTTTTATTTAAAAGTCTAATTTGGAACTTAGCATAAACATGATATGGTTTCACTAAATCACCACTCTCCCAAGTAGATTATAAATCCATTAAGCACATAGACCATATCTTATATTAATCTTACATGTCTTACTTTTTAGTATAATACCCTAGACACGTAACAATTTTTAAAAACAGTATAGTAAAACCTTGCATCGCGATTAACTTGTTATGCAAGTGTTTCTCAAGATGAGCCAACATATCTAGTGAATTTTAACTTGATAAATGAGCAATATCTTGCAATATGAATAGTATGCGACACCAAATGTCACATGATCACAACTGAAATGATGGTTCTTCTCTCCTTCTCTCCCTTGATGCAGGATTGTGGGTGATCATCTCCCATGCTCGGATCCTTGGTCACAGGCTGTGGTGTTTGGCAGAAATCAGTGATTTTTCAGAATGTTGAAAGGGGCCTACAATTAGCATTAGTATATTTTTTTGTCACTTCAAAGAATGTACGGACAGTCCTTTGCTTTTCCATACAAAAGTAAGCTTAGGAATGCTTTGCTTCATTCTAGGTCAAGCAGCCTGCAGATATAGACACTTTCCTCTGGTGCCTTATTGCCAGTTACAATAAATACAGTATATAACGAGTTTATTAATACTGTACTGTAGTCAACATCCACATGAGCATATACAATGGCTCCCATGAAGAAAAAGGGTGAAAAGAAATACAGTAAGAAGAAGGAGATGATTACAGCGGAAGTTAAGGAGGAAATCATCAAGAACTACGAACAAGGTACACGAGTAGCCAAAATTGCAAGATTTTATAAGAAGTCTATGTGTGCGTCTTGTTCGCAGAGGAGGAGGAGAAAAAGGCCGAGGAATCCCTCACTTCAAATGAGATTATGGAGATATGTAAAGTGTGGGAACCAGTCCAAGATTTTATAGAAAATCACCATCTGAACAAGGCTGTAACAGGGCAAGCAATGAATCTGTTCAGTGACAATGCAATGTCACATTTCCACAAAATCCTCAAAAGGAGGCAAAAGCAAGTGTCACTGGATAGGTTCCTTGTTAAAGTTCCACGAAAAGAAAGATTCCCTTGAGGCAATAGATAGCAGTAATTCTGTTACTGACAGTGAAAGTTGTCCTATAAAAGAACACTCTTCTCTCTTGCCTCCTTCACACCAGCCTCTAAGGTTTTCAATGGTAAATGCAGGTTCATTTATTTTTCTTTATATTTTGTATTTTAATATTTTGTATTATATTACAGTATTGTAATAATTTTTAAATGAATATTTTTGGGTTGTGGAATGAATCATCTAAGTTTCCATTATTTCTTACTGGAAATTCACTTTGAGATACAAGCGCTTTGGATTACAAGCATGTTTCCAGAATGAATTATGCTTCAAACCAAGGTTTTACTATATTTTATTCTAACTATGGCTTAGTATCTAAGGAAGTGCCTCTTTTTTTCTTTAGTAAGAATTAATCTAAATGAATGTGTACTGCACACATCTGGGCACTCCAGGTTTATGTCTTTCACCCCACGATGTATGGCACTGTCGCAGAAATCTCTCAAGAAAACACTTGGTTCAATTCAGGCAATCATGTTCAAGTAATTAGTTTTGGTTCCAATCACTTGAGTTAAATATTTTCAAGAAATGTGCAGGACGAGAATTCTGGAAATAAATGTAGAAAATTGCCACAGGTATCGTTTTTGGCAACAAGAATTTGCCTCTACTGCAGTCATGTTTCATATATTATGGAAATACAACTTAAAATTCAGAGGGTACATAATACTCCACGAAAATTATAGTTTCATTATGTAGTAAATGGAATATGCAAGGTATATAAAATCAGGAATGGAAAAATCAAACCACGTAGATCACAGAAGTTCAAAGCTCTTAATTAGAGTTTAAATTGTGACTTCAGAATCTTCAAATGCAGTTTAAGTACTTTCTAAACCATAAAGAATAGATTATATGTATGCAAATTAGAGCATATTTGATTGATGGAATGAAACATAATTTAGGACAATATTTCAGTGACAGGTATCCCCTGCTTTTTGCAAGTTCACAATGCACCAAATCATTTTTTAAGAAGACCTACAAATATACCTGTTTTTGCTAACTGAAAGAAATCTGAAGAGGATTTTCACCTTTAGGAAAAAAGGGAAACACCAAAAAAAGAGCATTCAATGTTTGTTTTGTATTGCAGCTAGCCATCATAGAGGCACCACACACCGCAAGCAGTGAGAGTGGCGCTTCCAAGCTTCTTCCCTGGGAACTACACTCAGCACCTCAGCATCAAGCTGCCATTGTTTTGAGCTGTGTCTGTGAGCATCTATGCTTTATCTCAATTTCTTTCCCACATCTGTTACCAAGATGTGTCCTAAGGTATCAGAAAAACCTAAAAGAGGTTATTCGGGTGGCCTGGAAATGCTCAAAAAGTTTTCCATATGAAGTAATGGTAATTGCTTCTTCACTTTATGCCATTTTGGCTTACAAAAGGCTTCATAGGAATGCTCTACTTCTGGAATGGGGTGGGGGGAACTTGTACCTCAAATGTACTTCAGAATTGCTATAGAATCCCTAGTTAACCATTCGGTTTTTATAGCCTCACACAAATGTATAACTTATTAATTATCATTCATTCTATTATATACATAGGAATTAAAATATAATTATGCATATTATTGATAAATATTTGAGCTGGTAGAATGCTTGACTGGTAAAATAAAAAATATTTCTATTATTCCTCTGGCAATTTGATATTATATACCATATTATTTTAATTTTGGTTTATTTTACTGAAGTGAATTGTCCTTTTTAACACCTTAGAAATGCTGAACTTTATGATAAAATATATTTCAAACACACAGTAAACAATTTTCAAACAAAGGAAAAACCATCATAAGCCAGAAAGGAAGAGAGAAATCTAAGTGAGAGGAACACATTTCAGCTAACTCTGTAGTAACTCACTGGAGATAACACTCATAAAATTTGACCCAGAAAATGAGTGATTCCTATTTTGAGAAGAAGAATGTAGCCTTTGCTGTAGAAAGCAGAACTACTGAAACTCCAAGTAATGGTTGACAGATTCTTCTTGACCAAATTTTAGTCAGACTGCCCTGAACCCTCTTCTTGACTAGGACTCAACATTTATTAAAACCTAGTGGGAAATACAGCACACGTGATTTTATCTACCCCACCAACTCCCTCTCTCTCTCTCTCTCTCTCTCTCTCTCTCTCTCACACACACACACACACACACACACACACACACACACACACACACACTCATTCACTCACTCATAGACACAAGAGACTTGAAAAACACTAGCATAGTTTGTAATAGCTCAAGGCCATATCCCTTAATATGGGGAGGACGAACCCAGCTCCCTTTAAAATGTCTGCCTGAGAAAGAGCAAGGCTGCCCAAAGTATTTACTGTTTCCTCCAGCCAACACTTGAACATGGGAATCCTGTCTCTCGGTCTCTGTGGGAAGATAGGAGCCTAAGTTCCATTAGCACCAGTTAGCAAACCCAGATGGTCTAGTCATACAGACCAAGACCTCTTCTGCTTTTATAAATTTCTTCTCCCCTGAGTCTGCTCAATAGTCCCCCACCCCAGTACCCCCTCTTACCTCCTCACTTTCCTTTTAAAATTCATAGTCACCTCTGTACAAATGGAAGTTGAATTCAGTTCATGGGGAACCCTCTTACCACCTTCAGTAACTTATTACTGAATAAAATGTGCCCTTGCTTTGTTTTCTTTGACATGATCCATACAAGAAATCGGGGATTAAATGTACACTGTTCACCGCCCAGAAAAATAAAGAGATGTTGGAGTGTTTGAGAGAGAAAAAAATAAACTTTTAGAAATTAATAACCCAAATAATCCTAACCTGAATTAACTATAAGAAATTACTAGTCTAAATTTCATAAATTATGTGTCACATTCTTCTTATTATCTACAATTTACTGAACTGGAAAAAAATGAACTCTGTACAAAATATGAACAAAATTAAAAATTGCAAAAAAACAGAGGGGAAAAAGTGAATAAAAGTGAAAAGAACTAAAGATTTGTTGAATGAAAAATTTAAAATAATTTGAAAGACACTAAAAAATATATTTGAAAATTAAAGTGAAAAATTAAAATCAAAGAAAAATATATGACTATGTGTAAAGGAAGACAGAATTGGAAAAAAATCAAATAACTTTCTGAAATTGAAAACAGTGATTATACCCTAACAATGTTCATTTTCTTACCAGCACTATTTCACCATTTTTCCTTCAAATAGAAATTCTATTTTATTTTTTTCAAACATACCCTATTCATCTACCTAGTTAAATGCCGCCAAGGTGCTTATTAAAGACCAACTTCCAAAGACAGATATTATTGATACACAGAAAATCCCACTACACAGCTAATGATTTCATTCTAGAATGGGAATACATCAGAATTTGGGTCAAGGAGATATGATGGAAACAATACCATTGTCCTAACAAGAAAAAAAAAAGTTTAGCTTTTCAACTAGATTGTTTTATGTGAATATTCTGCCTATATATATATATTTTTTTTAATTTTTTTTTTCAACGTTTTTTTTTTTTTTAATTTTTATTTTTTTGGGACAGAGAGAGACAGAGCATGAACGGGGGAGGAGCAGAGAGAGAGGGAGACACAGAATCGGAAACAGGCTCCAGGCTCTGAGCCATCAGCCCAGAGCCTGACACGGGGCTCAAACTCACGGACCGCGAGATCGTGACCTGGCTGAAGTCGGACGCTTAACCGACTGCGCCACCCAGGCGCCCCTCTGCCTATATATTTTTAAAAATGTTTTTATTATTTTTATTTTTGAGAGAGAGAGAGACAGAGTATGAGTGAGGGAAGGGCAGAGACAGAGGGAGACACAGAATCTGAAGCAAGCTCCTGGCTCAGAACAGAGCCCGATGTGGGGCTCGAACCCACAAAATGTGAGATCATGACCTGAGCCGAAGTCAGATGCTTAGCCCACTGAACCGCCCAGATACCCCATATATATATAGAGGCTATACTACCTCTAGACTTCTTGTTATGCAAGATATTTTTTCTGGTTTTCTGTTACTCACAAACTACATCTTAACTGCATATACACTGAAATATAAAACTCAGGGGATAGGTGAATAAAGTTAGGTAAGTCTAAAGAAATCATAAGGATGATGAGAGGAAAAATACAAAAAGAGTTTTTATCACAAGTTAAAATACAAGAACTGGGGATTTAAAAATCTAACTAGGGGGGCGCCTGGGTGGCGCAGTCGGTTAAGTGTCCGACTTCAGCCAGGTCACAATCTCGCGGTCTGTGAGTTCGAGCCCCGTGTCAGGCTCTGGGCTGATGGCTTAGAGCCTGGAGCCTGTTTCCGATTCTGTGTCTCCCTCTCTCTCTGCCCCTCCCCCGTTCATGCTCTGTCTCTCTCTGTCCCCAAAAAAATAAATAAAAACGTTGAAAAAAAAATTTAAAAATCTAACTAGGGGTGCTTGTGTGGCTCACTTAGTTGGGCCAGATCATCATCTCACAGTTTGGCTCAGGTCATGATAGTTCACGAGTTCCACCCTACTTCAGGCTATGTGCTGACAGCTGAGTCTGGAGTCTGCTTTGGATGCTCTGTCTCCCTCTCTCTCTGCCCCTCCCCCGCTTGCACTGTGTCCTCTCTCAAAAATAAACAAACATTTATAAAAATAAAAATAAGTAAATAAAAATCTAACTAAGAGTTTTTAATAAGAGACAAAAACATTGATCTATATTTGTATACTATATAAATAATGTCACTATCTATATTATCTTCATATAATATCCATTCCTATATTTATATACTCTTTCATATACAATGTACATGAATATATTTATGAATATATACATATACATGAATATATACATATATACACATACACATGTGTAGGCAATTATGGCATATATTAGAAATCTCAACCACATTCACAATAAAAATAAGAGTACTGAATGAGAAAGTCACAAAATGAAGTACTAAATTTTCACTGGTGGATATGTTATCAATTTGTACCTTTACATACTGTTCTCAAATTTCAAAGCTAACATTATACCTTGCTTTTCTTGATTAATTTATGCTTCTCTAATCAATGCCTCACAACCCAATAATAGTACACGCCACTTACTTTGTCATTTAAAATAGAATAAATTTTGGAGTGCCTGGGTGGCTCAGTTGGTTAAGCGTCCGACTCTTGATTTCAGTTCAGGTCATGGTCTCATGGTTTGTGAGTTCAAGCCCCACATCAGGCTTTGCACTGACAGCACAGAGCCTGCTTGGGATTCTCTCTTTCTCCCTCTCTTTCTGCCCCTCCCCTGCTCTCTCTCTCTCTCTCAAAATAAATACATTTTAAAAAATAAATTTTATTTAAAAATAGGATATATTCCAACTAATTAGAAATTTATTTCATTTATTTAAACTGCTATGTAGTATTCCATTGTATAAATGTATCCATTCCCATTATTGGTGAATTAAATCTCTATTATCTAATTTATGTTAAAACTTAATGTTCAATGAGAAGAGTTGCATAGGTTCAGCATACAAGCATTCATATAAAATAAGTGTATTTTATATAATATTTTTAGCTGCAGGTATAGATCTGATATTTTGAGTGTGGATGGCAATATTACACATTAAAGGAGGTAATAAAGAGAACAGAGATCAGGGCAAAAGCACAAAGGTAACTCTAATTCTTATTTAAATATAAATATATGTATAGAGCAAAGAATGAAAAATTAACATTTGAATACTCTGAATGATGGATATATGAATATATGGGTATTCATAGTATCATTTTCTGTCTTTTCTTCAACATAAAAATTGTTAAAACAAAAATAAATATATAAACATAAGTTATTGTTCTTTTATATTAAGAAAGTAAATTCTGAGGCCTCTTTGGCATCCATGGGTACTGGATATCAGGGTTGCATGGATGATGGTATACATAAGATGTGGAGAGAAGTTGGGTGGGTGGCCTTGGACAAGTTATTTGACATTTCTGAATCTCTGACTCCTTATCAATAAAAGCAAAATAATAACAGTGTTTGCCTTGTATAATTGTTTTGAAAATTAAACTAGACAATCTATATTAAGTTCCGGAAATACAGAAGGGCATAAACAAACGTTAGTTCTTCTGTCATCAATAAATATCCAGTTTCTTTGTAACTCATTAGAGGTTAGAAAGTTTCTGCTGCCTTCATCTTTAATCAGCTAATTAATTTCTAAAGATATTCTATACTATTCAGATATTCAAGGCAAACACTATAACACTTTAGAATTTTCAAAAAGCCAGATTAACCAGAATTCAAGAGTAATAATATTTAAAATATTTGTTATATTGTACATGACTAGCTTACAGGCTTTAGTTTTGTGTGTGTGTATGTGTGTGTGTTGTTGGTGTTTGAATACTACCCTCTTTACTTCCTCAGATTCACTCTAAAAATTTTGCTTTTGTTTAAATTAAATATTTCTGTTTGTACTACAAAGTATGCCTTTCTTAAAACTAGTAATTAAAAATAATAAACAAGTGTTATGAAAATGGGCAAGTTTGTTTTGCCAGCTTTTTTTCCCCTTTGTGTAATACTAGAGTTAGGACATTACTGAAGGCCAGGAGTATTTAATAAGGCAAAATGGCTTTGAAAATAACTTTAACTTTGAGAATTTGTCCTTTTTTCAGTCTGATATTCTTTGATATTCAATAATATGTTGCCTTGGTAGGATATAAGAGGTAGAAAGTATGTGAGAGATGGGATCCAGTATTGCATATTAAGATATTTTCATTTTTATATATCAATTTTTATTTAGGGTTTGATATATAACTGTCACATCATGTATCTTTCCAAAGAGGTAATTCTCTGACAAGGCAGGAAATTGTACACCAAAATATATTTTACCCACATACACACACTTCTACGCATAAACACATACTCTGTCTCTCACTTCTGAATTTGAAAATTGATAGAATATCAATATGGAAGAATGCTCACTTTTCAAATATTTCTATTAAATGCTACCTAAGGAATAGAAACTGAAATATAAAATGTAGAGGTACTTGGGAAATTTAGGATTGTAAATCCACTTCCTAATGTTGTAAAGCTCACGGTAGTCTGTATCCCATGGCTTTCTAATAATTGTAATCTGCTTTGCCCCCTGTGTTAGAGATATAATTATGTTAACAGCTTTCCTACACAGGCACCATACATTGCCATTATGAGGCTAACTTCATTTAATTAGCATCATGTAGTAAATTAGCAGTTATAAGGACTGCTGGGTACAAGGGGATCTCCATTTTCTCACCATTTACTTAATCCTCAGTCAATGTTAAGATTACTGCTCACTGAATTTCCATAGCAAAATCTCCCTCCTCCGAGGTTGTGATTCAGCGTATGTATGGATTTGGAACAAACAGTTTTCTCCGGATGCCCAGAAGTTAGGATTATTGAAACCCTTTCCTGCTCCTTTTTGGAAAGACACAGGAATGCAGAGACATTGCCTATGTGAATGCATTCTTTTTTCTTTCAAAACAACTATTTTTTTGAACAAGTTGATAAAAAGAGTAGTATTAACTAGAGAGTAAATAGAGAGGCAGAATGATTCCTTTTAAAAGGAAGTTCCCAGATTTTATTGGTATTTTAGTGAGCAGAACTTTTTTATGCCTAGTACTTGCTGGAAACACATAAAATTAAATTACATTATTATTTATCTCATTACTGGACTTCCAGTGTGCTGTGAAGATGAATAACTTCTGTGTTTGTGTGTGAGTATGTGCTTGATAATTCACTGTTTTTCAACTTTATTAAGAATTATTTTCAGAAGAGCAAAAACTACCAGTGTTAAGAAGAAATTATCAAAATCTTAGAACATCAGAAAAAACATATTTATTTGCTTAATATAGAAGAGAAATGATGCATACTTAAAATGCCATCTCATCTTGGTATTTCAATATAATTTAATTATATGGTTATACACACACACACACACACACACACTTTATAAGTAACTTCCAATTTATGGTTTTATGATCCGAGTCTATAACTAATAATTCAGCCTCCAGAAATAAATATTGAAGAAAATCTTCCCAAAGCATTGTAAAAAGTAGTCTAAAAAATCCTGTTGTCTTATTTCCCTCTGGTTCTACATGAACCCTGCCAAATAATCTGTAAACACTAAATATCACACCTGTGTAGAAAGCATTTCATGTATGTTAAAAGAGAAAACTACACTCAATCAATTTTTACTGGTTATCAAACAAATGGAAAGTGTGAGGATGGAGTTTAGATTACAGACAGTCCCTGACTTACAATGGTTTGGCTTATAATTTTTTGACTTTACGATGGTGCAAAAGCAATATGAATCCAGTAAAAGAACATACTTCACATTTTGAATTTTGATCTTTTCCAGATTAGCTGTATGCAGTAAGACACTTTCTCATAAAGCTGGGCAGCAGCAGCCGGCCCACTTTCCAGTCAGCCATGGGTTCACAAGGGTAAGCAATTGATATACTGACAACCATTTTGTATGCATACAGCCATTCTGTTTTTCACTTTCAGTACAGTTTTCAATAAATTGCATGAGATACTCATCACTTTACTATAAAATAGGCTTTGTGTTAGATGAATTTGCTCAACTGTAGGCTAATGTAACTGTTTTAAGCACGTTTAAGGTAGGCTAGGCTAAGTTATGACGTTTGGTAAGTTAGGTGTATTAAATGCAATTTCAACATGATACTTTCTGCTTATGATGGGTTTATTGGGACATAACCTCATCTTGAGTTAAGGAAGATCTGTACTTGTTTGGGTGTCCCCTCACCTAACAAAAAGTTAAAATATTTGGATCTAGAATACATGCCATATGGATTCCTCAGGCATGATTTTCTACTGACTACTATGCTGATTCTGTAGAAAGATTCCTAGAAGCATATCTGTAGGCCCAAAGGGGATTTCCATAATCACCAGAAATAGGTTCCTGGAATGTTTCATATACGTCTCAGAAGGGCGAGGCTTTTGTGACTAGCCCACTGCAGTAATTGCTCTCAGATCTCTCAGAGATACAATCCCAACTGTAACTTGTCTCAAGCCTTGTTCAAGGCCATTTGACCTCCTTCCCTGGTGAGTCTCTGTTCCCCTGGAGCCAAGAAGAGGACAAAAGGCCTATTGTGAGCTCACAGAAGTGCAATAGTTTACTAGGCCTGGCAAGGAGGATTGCCAGTTCACACTCACTTACTGGCTTGCCCTGAACCCTGTGGATTATACTTGGGTGCTATCATTGCCGTCTGGAAACTTGCTAGCTCTGGTAACCACTCAGAGTGGACAGCACAACCAACATGTGTAAGGGAGTTGATCTCTATGAGGCAATGTTGATCAATGAAACAAAGCCAATGAATACATTTTCTACCATCATTTTCCTACTGAGATTCTTTTGAATCTATTTGTCCATAGGGTCGCTGTGAAGATACACCTCCCTAGCCTCACTTTTCTCAATTTTTCTTCAATTTCCTTCAATCTTGACTTCTTTGGAATTTACAACTCATAAAGTGTTAGCATCTAATGCAATAGGCCAGTTTTCTAGGCAAATAAGGTAGAGAGAATATGAAGAGAATATGTAAGTCACTGGCCAGCCAGCTAAAAATCAGAGTCAATACATTTAAGCTCCTGTCTTTTACTCATAGGGAAACTACACATTCCTTTAGCCAGATGTTAGCTACTCTTACCCACAACTTAGATATGCTTCATTATTTTGTTTTGAAGCACATGATATTGGGAAGTAGCAAATTTGAAAAGATGATGGATTTCTACATTGTTGTCTTTAGGAGAGAAAGGTGACAGTGAAGTAGGAAGGAAACAAACTAAAAAACATAATAAAATAAAATAAAATAAAATAAAATACATGACTAATATTGTGCCACAAGCCCTGAACGCTTTTATATGTCTTGGAACCATTACTATTATAAAATACAACACCCAAACTGATTTTATAATAATTGCCTGGATTATAAAGGAAAACTCAAAATATATTTACAATACTCAATATACAGAAGGCAGGCAAATTCCTTAGAGAATTCTTAACTAAACAATTACGCCCTGATGCTTAGATTGGAGCTAGACATTCTGACAAATATGACCCCATAGAACACTTTATTCTCTAAGGTTCCAGATCACATTTAATTTCATCTTTTTTAATGAGCTAGATATTTCCACATGGGAACCTGAAAATATGTAGAAGCATATTCATAGCAGCAAGGAAAGATCAGATATTGGCTTACCACAGAGCTGTTTTTGCAGCTCTGGCTTCCTGAATCAGATTAATATTCCTAAATACAAACCAGAGGGGTGGGGGTGGTGGGAGGGAGAGAAAGACAGAGAGAGAGAGTGTGAGAAAATCTGAATATCCCATAATTAGTTAAAACAACAACAACAACCTGACAAAGGAAGCACTGGACCTGATGGCTTCAGTGGTGAATTCTACCAAATATTTGAAGAACTAACACCAATCCTTCTCAGGCTTTTCCAAAAAGTTGAAGAGGAGGAAAAAATCTGATGTGTTCTATAAGGCCAGCATTACCCTGATACCAAAGCCAGAATCACTACAAAAAAGAAAAACTACCGACCAATTACCTTTATGAACAAGGATGCAAAAATCCTCAACAAAACACTAGCAAACCAAATTCAACAGCATATTAAAAGACAATCATGTGGGAGGTTTTCCTGGAATTCAAGGACCATTCAACCTAAGAAAATAACTCAATATATCAGATTAACAGAATGAAGGATAATAAACTATTTAAAATTATTATCTCAATTGATGCAGAAAAAGCACTGACAAAATTCAACATTCTTTCGTGATAAAAACACTCAACAAATTAGGAATAGAAACTACTTCAACAGAAGAAATGACATATATAAGAAATCTACAGCAAAAGTCATACTCAATAGTCAAAGACTGAAAAAAATGCCCACTTTCACCACTTCTACTCAACGTGGAATTGGAAGTCCTCGTCAGGGAAATTAGGCAAGAAAAATAAATAAGTTATCCAATTAGAAAAGATGAAGTTATCTCTGTTTAATGGATGACATAATCTTTAGAAAACTCTAAGATTCTACAGAAAAATATTAAAATAAATTCAGCAATGTAGCTGGATATAAGGCAAGCAGTATACAAACCAAGTTGTAATCCTATATACTATCAATAAATGATCTACAAGGAAATTTAAAAAAAAACAGTTCAATAAAAATAATAAATATTTAGGAATCAACTTATCTAAGAAGATGAAAGACTTGTGCCATAAGAGCTATAAAACATTTCTGAAAAAAATTAAAGAAGACAAATGGAGAGAAAGATAGCCTATGTTCCTGGATCAGAGAATGAATACTGTTGAGATGCCAATACTATCCAAAGTGGTATACAGAATTAATTTAAACCCTATGAAAACCCTCATGATGGTTTTGCAGAAATAGAAAAATCTTCTCTAAATTTCACATAAAATCTGAAGGGACCCTGAATAGCCAAAATAATTTTGAAAAAGAACAAACCTGGAGATTCATACTTCCTTTTTTCAAAGCTCATTATAAAGCTCCAGTAATCAAAATAATATGGTACTAGCAAAAAGACAGTATGAACCAAAAGAATAGAATGCAGTTCCGAAATGAACCCTTGCACATATGGTTAAATGATTTCTAGTAAGAAGGTCAAAACCATGTGATGAGTAAAAGACAATATTTTCAATGATATTGGAAAAACTGGATATGCACATGCAAAAAAATAAAATTGGACCCTCACCTAATACAATAACACAAAAATTAGCTAAAAATTGTATCAAAGACCTTAATGTATGACCTAAAACTAACACTTTTAGAAGAAAAAATACAGCAAAATATGACATTTGATTTGACAATGACTTCTTTTTTTTTTAAACATTTATTTATTTTTGAGACAGAGAGAGACAGAGCATGAGCAGGGGAGGGTCAGAGAGAGTGGGAGACACAGAATCTGAAACAGGCTCCAGGCTCTGAGCTGTCAGCCCAGAGCCTGATGCGGGGCTTGAACTCACAGACCGCGAGATCATGACCTGAGCTGAAGTTGGACGCTTAACCGACTGAGCCACCCAGGATCCCCGACAATGACTTCTTAAATGTGACAATAAAGGCACAGGAAACAAAAGAAAATGCAGACAAATTGAACTTCATTAACATTTCTTTAAAAATTGTGTATCAAAAGATACTATCAACAGGGGAGTCCGGGTGGCTCACTCAGTTAAGCTTCCGACTTTGGCTCAGGTCACGATCTCATGGTTCGTGAGTTTGAGCTCCACGCCGGGGTCTGTGCTGACAGCTCAGAGCATGAAGCCTGCATTGGATTCTGTCTCCCTCTCTCTCTCTCTGCTGCTTTCCTGCTTGTGCTATCTCTCTCTCAGAAAGGAATAAACATTAAAAAAACAAAAAAAGATACTATCAATAGAGCAAAAAGGCAATACACAGAATTGGAGAAAATATTGGCATATCATATATCTGATAACAGATTAGTATCTATAATACATAGAGAACTTTTCAAACTTAACACCCAAAAGCAAACAGCTCATTGTAAAGAGGGACAAAGGACTTAAATAGACATTTTTCCAAAGAACATATAAAAATGGCAAACACATGCAAAGATGCTTAACATCACTAATCATTAAGGAATTGCATATCAAAAATATCATTAGATACCACCTCATGTCCATTAAAATGATTATCAAAAAACAAAGAAGAGGGGCGCCTGGGTGGTGCAGTCGGTTAAGCGTCCGACTTCAGCCAGGTCACGATCTCGCGGTCCGTGAGTTCGAGCCCCGCGTCAGGCTCTGGGCTGATGGCTCAGAGCCTGGAGCCTCTTTCCGATTCTGTGTCTCCCTCTCTCTCTGCCCCTCCCCCGTTCATGCTCTGTCTCTCTCTGTCCCAAAAATAAATAATAAACGTTGAAAAAAAAAAAAAAACAAAGAAGAAGAAAAGATGGCAAGGATGTAAAGAAAGTTTAACTTTTGTGGATTATTGCTGGAGAATGTATAATGGTATAGCTGCCATGGTTTCTCATAAAAATTAAAAGGAATTACCATATGACCCAGCAATTCTATTTCTGGGTATAGTTAAAAAGTTCAACACCGGATCTCAAAGAGATATTTATATACCCATACTCATAGCGGCATTTTTACAATAAATAAAATAGAAGCAACTCAAGTGTCCATCAACAAATATGCAGATAAGTAACATGTACTAAGCTCTTACAATGGAATATTATTAGCTTTATAAAGGAAGGAAATTCTGACATATACTACAACATGGATAAATTTTTTAATGTTTATTTATTTTTGAGAGAGAACATAAGTGGGCACGGGCAGAGAGAAGGGGCCAGAGGATCCAAAGGGAGCTCCCTTCACACTGACAGCAGTGAGCCTGATATGGGGCTCAAACTCGCAAACTGCAAGATCATGACCTGAGTCAGATTCTCAACCAACTGAGCCACCCAGGTGCCCCAACAGGGATGAATGTTGAGGACGTAATACTAAATAAAATAGGCCAGTCACAAAAAGACAATGCTGTATGATTCCATTCTTATGAAGCAGTTAGAGTAGACCCAATTGTAGAGATAGAAAGCAGAATCATGGATGCCTGGGGCTGAGGGGAGAGCAAATGAAAAGGAGTTATTGTTTAATGGGCAGAGAGTTTCGATTTTGCAAGATGGAAAGAGTTCTGGTGGTGTTGGTTGCACAAGAGTATGTATAAATGTACTTAATACCTGTGAACGGAATAGTTAAAAATGTTACAGTAATAAATTTTATGCTATGTATATTCTACCACAATTTAAAAATGGAAAACATATGTGAGGTTATAAGTATCTCACAATAATTTTACTGAGAAAAAAGGTATGTTTTAGAATTATTAACTGATAGGAGGAGTAACACAGCTTGACCAAATTTCACACAGCTGGTAAGTGAGAAAGCTTGACCTGAACCCAAGCAGTGGCAACAGTGTCTGTGCTTCTACACTTTAAAAAAATGTTTATATATTTTTGAGAGAGAGAAAGAGAGCAAAAGCACACACAGTGGAGGGGCAGACAGAGAGAGAGGGAGACAGAGAAACACAAGCTGGGGCTGGAACTCACAAACCGTGTGATCATCACCTGAGCCAAAGTCAGACGCTTAACCAAGTGAGCCACCCAGGAGCCCATGTACTTCTGCACTCTTATTGATCAAACTAACATCTATTCTTTACAATGCAGGTAAAGACAAAAATGCATTTATGTGAAATTTTATTTTATTTATTTATTTATTTTTTTTTTTGATAAGGGGAAGTGGAACAGTGGTTCTTAGATCTATCATCAAAATGTCTTCTTAGGTCCCAGAAAAGCTTTGAGCCTTAGTTCTCAAGGCTACTAAATATGATCAGGAGAGTGAATATTTAAAAGGATGAAGGGAGGTCGCTTAGGTGGCTCATTTGCTTAAGCATCCATCTCTTGGTTTAGGCTAAGAGCATGATCTCACGATTCTCGGGACAGAGCCTCACATCAGTCAGGCTCCAGGCTAACAGACCAGAGCCTGCTTGGGATTCTCTCTTCCTCTCTCTCTGCCCCTCCCCTGTTCTCTCTCTCAAAATAAATAAACTTAAAAAAAAAAAAAAGGATGATGAGAATGGTAAGAAATGAATGAGCAGCACTGAGTAGCTAGAACTATGATTATGAAATGAGCTGGTCCTGTGCTTTTAGATGGAATGTGGGTACCCTGTGAATATGGGATTCACATCTTAATTCCTTTCTGAGGCCAGGGTCTATTTTGTGCCAGTCTTGGTGCTCAGTGCTTTCATAAATGTACCTTAATTTCGTCTCTCTCAGTGATTCTGCATTAGGGAAATAGGAATATCTATTTATTCCCATAGTGTTGTTTTATCTTATGGGGAATATTCGAATTTGAAGACTATTGTTCTCAAAACAATTTTAATCTTTGTATATTGGTAGGTAATGATAAAGCATTGTGAATTTTCTTGGACTTAGGTTTTCTGTTTTCATTTGAACAAATTTGGGTAAGATATTTTTCTTGACGTTTTGTTTGATTTAAATCAATTCATTAGAGACTATGTATTTTGTTAATGAATTCCCTTTATCACCAAATCACATTCTAATTTCCATCTCCCTACAGGAGATCCTCTTAATGAACTTATACTATTTTTTTTAATTTAAATATATTCTTGTAAAATGTGTACTCTTTTATTCTGTGCATTTTTCCTTCTGGAAACTATCTATTTTCCCTTTAGTTATGGGTAACAAATATTCTCTTTACATCAATAAGAGAATGAGCACGGTTTGTGGCTAGTTATGTCTTGGTGCCCCAGTCTACCATCCTTTCTCTACGGTATATAAAATGTGCCACTTTTGCACTGATGGGCCACCTGGACCTTATTACTTTGGTCACTCCAACACCTTCACCTTAACTTGCCATTTTTATCCAGGACCTGTCAGTGTGTGCCTGGTATTTGTGAAGTTTCTTTCTTTCACAAATGCCAGTAATGTGCTTGCTCTTATTCAGCAAGTCAAAATAACTAAAACAATAATTATTGATACAATTTAAATTTTAAATTTCCATCAATCTTTGTAAATGATTGCCTATTATGTGTCATGATCAGAGTCCATAGGAGCTTGAGGGAAAATAGTTCAATCATCACAATTAATACAATTAACCCACTGTCACATTCGAGCCTATAGTGTGCTGACTCTAAGAAAAATAATTATCTGCAAAATATATGCCAGAAAAATAGAATAGCACATTACTAGAGGGTGCATGCTGACCTTTTGCCTTAGAGTAAAATGGGCTTATGGTTTATTTCTATACCAATTAGCTAGTACTTAGGAGAAACTGCTAGCCAATTAGGATAACAGAGAAAGTAACCTTAAAGGCTACTTCTTGTGCTTCAAATATAATTCAAAATATTGTTGATAACCTATAGAACTCTGTATTATGATGTAGTTAATTTAGGTTTCAAGGTGAAGTATGGAAAGCAAGTAACCAGCTGGATTATTCAGTCATAATGTCTTACACATTGACTTTTTCTGATTGAATAGGACTTTATACTAAAGATATATTTTATATTTATTAATTTTAAGGACTCAGCAATACTTCATTAGGTAACTTATGTATGAATGAAGTAATACTTCATAATGTAACACATAAGCAAAATCAAGTAATGAATTTACTCTTAGATTTAAACTTTTAAGTTCAAAGAACTACACAATGTTTTTGTGAAGTAAAAATACCGCTACATAAATGAAGAATATTTTTTTATTGGAAACAAATATAGAAGTTATAAAAATTATAATTTTTTTCTCCCTAGATTTCTAGCAATCTAAGAAATGGGCAGAAACATGAATAGACACTTCTCTAAAGAAGACATCCGGATGGCCAACAGGCACATGAAAAGATGCTCAACGTCGCTCCTTATCAGGGAAATACAAATCAAAACCACACTCAGATATCACCTCACGCCAGTCAGAGTGGCCAAAATGAACAAATCAGGAGACTATAGATGCTGGAGAGGATGTGGAGAAATGGGAACCCTCTTGCACTGTTGGTGGGAATGCAAATTGGTGCAGCCACTCTGGAAAACAGTGTGGAGGTTCCTCAAAAAATTAAAAATAGACCTACCCTATGACCCAGCAATAGCACTGCTAGGAATTTACCCAAGGGATACAGGAGTGCTGATGCATAGGGGCACTTGTACCCCAATGTTTATAGCAGCACTCTCAACAATAGCCAAATTATGGAAAGAGCCTAAATGTCCATCAACTGATGAATGGATAAAGAAATTGTGGTTTATATACACAATGGAGTACTACGTGGCAATGAGAAAGAATGAAATATGGCCCTTTGTAGCAACGTGGATGGAACTGGACAGTGCGATGCTAAGTGAAATAAGCCATACAGAGAAAGACAGATACCATATGTTTTGACTCTTATGTGGATCCTGAGAAACTTAACAGAAACCCATGGGGGAGGGGAAGGAAAAAAAAAAAAAAGAGATTAGAGTGGGAGAGAGCCAAAGCATAAGAGACTGTTAAAAACTGAGAACAAACTGAGGGTTGATGGGGGGTGGGAGGGGGGGAGGGTGGGTGATGGGTATTGAGGAGGGCACCTTTTGGGATGAGCACTGGGTGTAGTATGGAAACCAATTTGACAATAAATTTCATATACTGAAAAAATAAAATAAAATAAAATAAAATAAAATAAAATAAAATAAAATAAAATAAAATAAAATAACAAATGTATGTAAAGAAAAGCAAAAGACCAATCTGCAGCTATTAAATGATCATGTGATTTTTTTTCTTTTTTCTTTTGGTAATACAGTGAATTACATTCATTAGTTTTGAAGAATTAAAGTAACCTTGCATTTCTGGGATAACTGCCACTTTGTTATTATGGAATATCTTCTTACATGTTACTGGATTTAATAGGCTGAAATTTTATTAAAGATCTGGTATTTATGTTAATGAGGAAAAAATATTTATTTGACAGAGAGAGAGAGAAAGTGTGCATGTGAGTGAGGGAGGGGCAGAGAGACAGGGAGAAAGAATGACAATAAGGCTCTGTGCTGTCAGCAAGGAGCCCAACATGGAGTTTGATCTCACACAGTGAGATCATGACCTGAGCTAAAATCAAGAGTCACACGTTTAATCAACTGAGCCTCCCAGGTGCCCAGAACTAAACATTTTAAAAAATAATATGCGATAACCAAATTATTGATTTATGGATTTAGGGCTTCGTTATTTATACCAAATAATCTGATACCAGTAGGATCTCATCAATATCCAGCTAGTACTAATAGGATATTTAATGCCCAAGATGTACTACTATTTGGTCACTTTCTGTATTTCTCTTCTTTCCTCTTTCCTTCCCTTCTCTATTTCCTCTCCCTTTCTTTCTGCCTCCCTCCTCTGGCTGGCCCTTCTCTTTCTCTCTCTCATCAGCTGAGACTCTCCATCTGCTATTTCTTCTCTTTCAACTCCTAAGAGCCTAATCTTTGGTACATGTATTGAACTTCTCATGACTTAAATGTTGCCTTCTCTGTAAAGCCTTAAATAGATACAAGAATATTTTTCCCTCCTTTTCAATAGATCTCCCCTAACTCTGGCATATTAAGCATTGCATTTTGCTCAATGTTTCTATGTGTGCCTTTTCCTGCTCCCCAAGGCAGGGCTAATCTTCTTATCACTGTACCCTTAGCCTTAAAATAATTTGTGAAACACAGAAGATTTGTAATGAGTGTTTATTTTGTAGATACTTTTATTTTTAGGTTAATTTTCCCAGTTGTTCAAATGAGTTGTGTTGTTTTTTTTTTTTTTTTTTCCCTCTGTGGAGACTTTCAAAAGAGTTAAGAGACTAAAAAGTGCTTTTTCCACTTTAAAGGTGCCTAGCCCATATGGAAAGATAATATATCTAGGAGATGCTTTCCAACAGTCTTCTACAATCTTACTTTTCCAAACCAATAATCTTAAAATTCTAACAGTTGTATTCCCAACCTGAGAATTTGGGAATCTCTTACAAGCTACACATGGGTCCGGGAAGTACTGAAATTATGTTTACTTTTTTCCATATATCTTTGAACTTGGGTGAAATATCATTGAAGTATTTTGATCCAAGAGTCAGGACACAAAATGTTAAAACATGTAGTAAGAATAACAACTACATCAAGTATGACAGCAACAAAAACAGCAAAACAATAAGGTTTTTATAGTCTTCCATGACTAAAATTGTTAACAGAAACTAGACATTTGGAGACTATCATTTCTTTCTGATGAGCATGTAAATCCTGCTGTAATTGACATGGTCAATTAATAATACTACAGGATACCTAAATGTTCTTATCTGAAGAACTCACGCAATATGTACATTGCTAAAATGCACATTCCAAAGGTAAAATAATTTTGATCATTATCAATGAAAAATATTAGAAAGGAGGTTTTAAATGGAGCAGTGGAAGGAGAAATAGCAGTGAGATTCTATTTATAAATTATTTGCTACCTGCCAGTACTAAGTATTAAACTTTTAAACATTTCTCATTTATATCACTTTCTACTGAGTGACAAAATGCTATTATTATGCTCATTTTATATAATAGGAAATAGCTAAGAAAGGGTAAGTAACTTCTACATTGTGACTCAGCAAGTAAATGTCTAGATTAAATTCAGACCCAGTTCTGTCTGCCTGATTTAAAAGGCTATGCAATTAATTACTAACTCCTTCACTTTTCATAGTAAGATGCCTCCTCACTACTATGCCAGATATATTTGCTCTGCACTTTCCCTCTCACTGGGAATTTGGCTGTTCTTCTAGATTTATTAGTTAGTTGCTTAAAGAGGAAGGTAGAGAAAGGTTTGAAAGGTTATTGCAGTTTTGTGGGAGGACAGAGGAATATTTCTGTTGGAAAAAAGAATGTCTGAGGACCTCTTTTTCCTTTCTTATTTATTATGGATTGCATTTTTAAAAAATGAATAGGAAAAAAATCTAGAAATAAAAATAACTACCATGTATTGAGCACTCGGTGTGTGTCAATCACTGCTTTAAAAATTTTACATATGTTACGTCTATTAAAACTGCCTCAAATTAAGTGTTGGTTTCTTGCTTTACAAATGAGGGAAATGAGGCTCAGAGAGATTAAGTGATCTGCTGAATGACTGCAGATCTAGGACTAGCATATAAATGCCTATAAAGAATGAAATGCCCATGTATCTTCCTGAGGAAGAAAGATGGACAACATTGAGGGATGGAATAATCTTACACAGAAGTAAAAAGAGAGCATCTGTAGAATGAGATGATGCTGTAGAAAATTGTTCCCCCTTTGGATTATGAATTTGATATTTCTGCAGATGAAGCAGTGACCCATTTTAAAGGATGCTACTAATATACCAATTGATACTATACTATTGATGGGGTTTGGGCTGATGGTGGGGCTTTGGAGCCAACGGCCAAGAAAGAATTCTTGAAGATGTCTTTGGTGCAAAAAGGTGATTCTATTAAAGCATGGGTACAGGACATGTGGGCAGAAAGAGCTGCACTTGGGTTGTGAAGAGTGACTGACTACATACCTTCAGGTTGGGAGGGGGTTAGGGACAGTGTTGTCACTAAGGAATTTTGGAAGCAAGGTTTCCAGGACCTTGCAGGGCTGGCTGTTGTTAGGAAAACATCATTTATTACTGTTTAGTAAGATCTCAGTCATGAGACCCTTCAGATGTATACCAGTGGCCATATGCTTAGAGTATAATTGCCAACTTATACCTGGGGGTTAAAGATAAAGGAGGTTTGCAAAGGGATTTTAACGTGTTTAAAGAGACACAGGATCCTGGGGGTCAGGATAATGTTAAGCCAAGATTCCCTTTTGCCCCCAGCAAAATGTTATCATCTAGGCAGCTGAGCTCCTACAGGAAGGTTACTCTGCCTGTTTCAACAACTTGTCAATGGGCTGTAGGAAGCAAGGGAATTTGATGTTTTATTTTCCTTTGGCAAGCACTTAAACCTCCTTGCATCTTGATGAGGGAGATATAAGGGCTCCGGGAAACGGAATCTATCGGTTTCTGGAGATTAGGATATGGAGAAGATTGCCTTTTTCTTGCAGTTTACTAGGTTATCCATAAACTGAAGGAGACTCCTGTCCTGCATGACTGTGATCTCTATCAGTCAACCATTTGCTTTCTTTCCTTTTCCCTGTTCCTGGACAGCTAGGAGTGTCTGAGGAATATCACACATATCCCACTTGCTTGGGGGAGAGGGGTTGCTGTTAGCCTGTATTTGCCTTCAGGTTGCCTCATGCTCCTTCATACTACCATTTAGTGAACATTTAGTATTCTTTCCAGTATAATCTCCATTCTTACACGAAATTTATGAGGTAGGTGAGGTATGTATTTCTAACTCCAGGTTGTACATGAAGTACCAGAGACTTTACAAGTATCAAGATCTTACAAAAGTTATATAAAAATTGGTAAATAGAGTAAGGATTCAAACGCATCCCTGGTTAATATCTTGCCCTATGCTCTTACCTAAGGAAAATATCCTGTTAATTATATGTTAATGATATCATTTTAATAACATTCTTTGAGGTAAATGTAAGTTACATCCAAAGTAAGGTGTCTGGCCAGAAAGAGATCTTTTAAAAGTAGATAAAGAGTGTCTAGCTCTTGCTTACCCAACTCCAGTCCTGTTCAAGACTTGTTATCGACAGTAAGACCTGGTGCCCAAATAAAAAGCCATATCTGTTGGAAATCAATGGTAAATTGAAGAGCAATCGCTGAATGATTTTGTGACCACCAAGAATGCTGCTTATCCCTTCAGCACTTGCATCAGTGAAGGCTAGTTCTAGACCATCCCTTAGTTCTGAGAATGATTCCCAGGACACTGTGATACTAGAATCTTATCTGCTCTTGAGCTGAACTCGTAAACTGAAGGCAATTATTAGTTGCAACTAGTTGGGGCTGGGGTAAACAGAAACTATATATTTCTGAATGGGTTATCATATCTCAGGGGAACATAAAAATCAAGAATTCAGTACATATTTGATAGTTTAAGATTTTTTAGTATAATGAAAAACTGTAGACTGACCCTTAGAATAATTAAGGGAGATTTGTGTTTTGACATGCAAATACAACTCTAAAATGTTGATTAATGGATCCATGCCAACACTAGGGAGATCTCTAAAGGAAAAGTACAAGAATTTGCAATATTTTTTATCAGTGACTTGGATCATGACATAGAAGCCACCCTTTTCGTATTTGTGGATGACAGATTTAGGAGGATTATCCAATATATTTCATGACAGTGATGGATTTCAAAAATCTTGATAGGCTTGAATGATGGACTAAAACCAATAAAGAAGAATTTGACAGAAATAAATATAAGATTCCCCATTTAGATTAAAAGCAGGTTACATAAACGTAGATTCAGAGAGTCCTATCTCAAAAGCAGCTCAGTGAAAAAGACTAGATGTTTAAATTGGTGACAGAAGCCAACAATGAGATATAAATAAATTCTAGGCTGCTTCTAAAGTATGTAACACCTATATGGTAATATTTTTCAAAGCAGATTTTAAAGAAGATCCATTAATGAGTCTTGAAACAATTAGTGGGTCATAAAGAGCACCTTATTTTATTTTTTAGAACTAAAAAGAAGAGAATAGGATCAGAATGGACAGATGGAATAAAAAATATAAGATTGCATTACTCATACAAAGGAATAATTACTTGAGGGATGCAGGTAGAGAGACGGATAGGCCTAGATTATTAATTACATGCGGGCCAAAATTTTTGATTGCTGCCATTACTTCTGAATACCTAGTACATGACACAGAAGAGTGCATGGCACATGGAGTATACCCAATAATGTTATGCAATGAATTATGATGAAATATATCTATATCTATTTCTATCATTGTATTATTTTATTTATTTTTTACTGTGGTTCATGTGAAAAAGTTTAAGAGCCACAGCCTTCTGTCACTCTGCATGATCAAGACACTAGGGCACAGGGGCACCTGAAAATTTTGTAAAGTATATTAACTTATTATGGAGGCTCCAAATGAAGTTTATCAGAATGGAACTGTTTAAAAACTACACTATTGTAGGGGCACCTGGGTGGCTCAGTTGGTTGGGCAACCAACTTCACTCAGGTCATGATCTTGCAGTCGGTGAGTTCGAGTCCCACTTCTGGCTCTATGCTGAAAGCTCAGAGCCTGGAGCCTGCTTTGGATTCTGTCTGTCTGTCTGTCTGTCTCTCTCTCTCTCTCTCTGCCCCTTCCCCACTCACATTCTATCTCCTTCAAGAGCAAATAAACATAAAAAAAAAAAAAAAAAGAAAAACTACACTATTGTAGAAACTATCGAAGTACTGATATTTAACCCCCAAAGTTTCTGGGACTATATAGATTCTTTATATAAATGAAGAGCATTCAAGTGAAAGAACAAACATTTCAACAGATCTTACACTAAGTAGGAGGCACACACTTTAATAAAAAGTTACAAAAATATTTCCAGTGCAGAAGTAGCTTTCAAAAACTTAATAGTTGTAGTGTCTTGATACTGACATTTTTAAAGCAGATAAATTCCTTAATTTATAAGGAAGACAGATGCGATAGTGGGTTTTTTTGTTTGTTTGTTTTGTTTTTCCTGAGTCTACTTTTTAGTTCAACTTTTTTGGTGTAAAGATTATTTCCATATTTTAAAAAATAATTAATTAAATAGATGGTTGGCTGTGCAAGAATAATGTAAGTGATACTGCAAAGGAATCCAGAAAACAATTGTATTATGGTAATAATGTATTAATAATATTAATGTAACCACTTTCATCATCTCTGAGACAGAGAAAAATAGACCAAAAAACTTGTTTGTAATGACCATCTTCATACTGGAATAACATCTATTTTCTTTTAGAAAGAATCAATTATTCCTCACATGATGGCTTAGATTAAATTGAATTAGAAATTTTTTAAAACCAACCAAAATTCCAATTAGATGGTCAGTGAAATGGCTTAGCTAATTCTTAACAGAACATAAGAAACCCACTATTTTGAAAGGCATTATTGGGATTACTAATAGATCCAGAATTCTGCAGTTTCAGTTCCAATGGTTAAATATTTTACAAGTAAATGTGAAGAATTATTTTTCCCTGGAAACGGATTTACATTTTATTATCATCATTTAGTATATAGTCTTTATTATCATTTTTTAAAACCCAAACACTTCAAATTTTTTTTAGAATTTAGAGGGGTTTTTTAATTATAAAGAAAATATGCAGTTTTTGTAAATAATTTAAAAATAGAAAAAGGATAAAAATGAATTACTAATCATTACTCAAAGCAAACACATTGTTAACTTTTCAGTGTGTATTTTTAATTATTTTTCACACATGGATTTTCATAATTTGGAATTTTAGGGTTACTTTATAAGCTATGTATTTTGTTCCACTGACCTTTTAGATCATTCTTTTGCCATATTTTAAAAATAATATTTTTCTACCTATAAAATATGTACTATTAGTTTTTGACAGGAAATGTTCCCATTGTTACTAGTTTTCCTAGTCTGTTTTTCTTTCTTTCCATTCATGAATGTTGTATATCTCACATATATATATGTGTACATATATATATGTATATGTATATATATCTGTTCTTGAAATATACATAATCTGATCTATAACAGAATCTCTTGTCGCACATCTTAATCAGTAAATTTGTCCAGAAAATATGACAAGATCATTTGTTACTAAATTTTGTTTTCCCTCAATAGGGGGAAAAAGAGGCGGAGAAAGAACAATTAAACTACTATCCTAAGGGAAAAAGAATGAGGATTTTAATGTGGCAATTTTTTGTTACATAAAGCCCTTCAAGAATTTATAACCCTGTACAATGGAAATGATAAAATTCACTATAGTCTGAAAATCAACTTGAGATATAGAGAGATTTTATTTATAATATTTATTGCTGTATGGTAATCTAAATTCTTTTTTCTTATTACTATAGTTTTTATTCTTAAAGTCACCTTTAGTGTTAAGTAAGATTATTTCGGTTGGACATTATATATCAAACACAACTGAATACTGGCAATGTTATATTATTTAACACAAGGTGGAGGGGTACCTGGGTGGCTCAGTCAGCTGAGCATCTGACTTTGGTTCAAATCATGATCTTATAGTTCAGTTTATGAGTTCAAGCTCTGCATTGGGCTTACTGCTCTCAGTGCAGAGACTGCTTGGGATCCTCTCTCCCTCTATCTCTCTGTACCTCACCTGCTTGTTCCCTCCCTCTTTCTCTCTCTCTCTCTCTCTCTCTCTCTCCCTCTCCCTCAAAAATAAATAAAACATTTAATGGGGTGTCTGGGTGGCTCAGTCACTCAGCTTTGTCTCAAGTCATGATCTCATGGTTCATGGGTTCAAACCCCACATGGAGGGGGGGGGGGCTCTCTGCTGACAGCTCAGAGCCTGGAGTCTGCTATGGATTCTGTGTCTCCCTCTCTCTCTGCCCCTCCCCTGTTTGCATTCTATGTCTCTCTCTCTCAAAAATAAAATAAACACATTAAAAAAATTTTAACTAGATAAATAAAACATTTTAAAAAAACATAGGGTGGCATCGCTGGTCTCGTGGTTTTCAAATATTAAATTAGAATGTTAGGTAACCACAGAAGAAATACTGCTAAAAAGAAAAAAAAAAGATTCATTACAGATTTGAAAAAAAAATAGTCATTAAAACTATCCATAAATTAATTCTAGTACATTCTAGGACTTTGAAAGTAAGAAACATATTTTATTGAATTTGAAAAGAACTACAAATCAAATATTTTTCATAAGTAAAATTGATTCCAAATAAAAATAGGATAAATGACAAGACTATTGAAATGAAGATAAGGAATATAGCTTGTTCAAAAATGTATCCATGAACAGCTACCTATATGTACTAAAATACTATCTGCTGTGAGTTTAATAGAACAATGCATTAGTTGTCAACATCTCCAAATAGTTTTAGATAGACTCAACAAGCAAAATGAAGGAATGAGCAACACAGGACATTCAATTTCTCATTTTAACAGAGTCTACACCTGCAATTTCAAGAGAACAAATAGTAACATATGCCTTGCATTATTTAGTAGGACAACATCTCAGCTCAGAAGAGGCTGGAAACAAATGGTTTTGACTTACTAATGTGTTAAGAAACCTCAGCCTGAAATGAATGAACAGAAAAATATGGAGATCAGTAATGCCAACTGGATGATAACTCAATGGTAAGGGGAATCATATACACTATACCTACAACAGTATACACAACACTAATGAAAAGGAATAAAGGACATGCAAAATCTCAGAGACTGAGCTATGAGGAAATGTTTACTTAGTATGTCTTCTGTGACAAGCACTATCTTAAGAGCTGGGGGATACAGTAATAAATGAGATGAACCAAGTCCCTGTTCTTCTGGAAATATTTTTGTGTAGGCTAGGGGCTTTGGGAGTGTAGAGGGATTTGGGAGTGAGGAATATAGCTAATAAACAACTAAATTAGTACCTCAAAAGAATAAACAAACAAAAGGGAGCAAGATAATTTTAGATAGTGGCAAGTGGAGAAAGAAAAAATGGGATGAGAGCAAAAGCAATCTGTTCTGGAGTTCAATGTTTTAGGAAACAAGAGTATTATAATTGATTGTAAGCATAGTCCAGCCTAACTTAAAGTGCATGCAAATAACTAGGGACTATTATATATATATATATAATACACACACACACATATATATATGTATATGTGTGTATATATACATACACACATATGTATATACACACACATATACATATATATATATTCTAAGTTCTGCTCATTCTTTAGAATTTATTCTACAGAGGCAGTAGGGTATGGAATGAGAGTCACTACAAATTTTGTGGAATTTAGTAACAAATGTTAAAACATTAGATTTAAAATATCACTGATCAATGGCTTTATTTGGCATATTCTCGATTTAGTAATTTAACTTAATAAGTTTTCTTTCATAGTTCGATATTATGATCTAGGCACTATACTAAGATTCTTCAAAAACACAATGTGAGGGGAGCCTGGGTGGCTCAGTCAGTTAAGCATCCAACTTCAGCTCAGGTCATGATCTCATGGTTCATGTGTTTGAGCCCCACATGGGGCTCTGGGCTGACAGCTCCGAGCCTGGAGCCTGCTTCAGATTCTGTGTCTCCCTCTCTCTTTGCCTCTCCCCCATTCGCTCTCTGTCTCTCTCTCAAAAATAACATTAAAAAATTTAAAAGGCACAATGTGAAAACTCTTAGAGAATTTATAAATAAATGTGAATGAACAATTGCTAATATTAGAACAAAGCAAATAGGAGAAAAACACAGTGTTGTTGGTATTTAAGTGAGTTGAGATAAAGAGAAACTTTGAAAGGTTTCGCATTAATGAAAAATGAAGCATGACTCCTAAAATATTTCTGAAGTGTGTTTTATATAAATAGGAAACACACTAAAAGTTAAGTATGGGCATTTGAAAGAATCATGAAAATCAGTCACAAATGCCTAATTGTGATATGGGAACATGCACAGGAGATAAAGTATATTTTGAATGTTTGGAATATATGGTCAAATATAGGGTTTATTATTTGTCTTATATGAAGAAGTGATTACTATAAGAGCGATTTACTTACCAAATGGATTTTAAATACTTTGTTCAAAATATTTGATGACTATACCATTATAGCATCTATAAGTAAGAATAAAGAATAGGAATGTAAAATCTAACTTCTCAAAGGACTATTATAGAACGTGTTCATGAATACTGCACAATCAAATATTATACTAATAAGTTCTCACTGACTATCATTCCTATGACATGAAAAAAATTCGTTCTCCTGTGAGGGAGTTTGAAAAATTGTTTTGATGACTAATTAACTGATTAGTGTAGCTCTTTCTTTTCATTTTTTGACCATCAAATTAGTATCCACAACTTAAAACACTTATATATTTATAAAGGTGATTTTTCAAGTTACACTTTTACTAAAAATAAAGCATAAATATAGACATTGTGGGTGCCAGCTAATAACTTCCATTTAATTATATGTGCTATTTGTGCAATTTCATGTACAATACTTACACTTATTAATTAGAAAATGTGACTAAAACTTGCTGTTATATAGTAAAAGACCTTAATGTTATTTTAGACAGAAAGAAAAAGGAAATCATCCAAGCTTCTCCTAAATAAGGATAATGGCATCCTAAAAATAAGTTAAAGAATATGATACAAATATAATTAATATTTTCTAAGGAATTTGTGTGGATCCAGTTTCTGTGAATACTGTCCTAGAAAACAAAAAAATTATACCTTCCAATGTACACAGCATAGAAATTCTGACATTGTAATATTCTCAGTAATATTATTTCATAAAGATTGTCAGTTACTTTGTTGTATCCTCTTTGAACACACATTATAAAAATTGTGATAGATAAGAAACCCAAAGTTAATGTAACTGACAGTTGCATCATGAGTTAAGACAGCCTTATATTTCTGTAGGCAGACAAGTTGGTCAGTTACCAAAGTACCTCCCTTTTTCCCGCTAGTTAAATCTCTGGAAAGTAGTGGTAAGTCAATTTTTATAGAACATTGAACAATGTTAAATATGAAGATAGAGGAAGCTCCTAAAAGGTGGGCTCAAAATATCTATGCAACTATTATCAACTCCACCTGAAATAATTAGGTAAATGTTGATGAGGAACACTATAACCTAACACACAGATTAGGCTGACAACTCTTGAATCTTATACTCATTCTTAAAATCACTAAAATTGAGACAACCACATACAATGTATTAGCCAATGTGGTACAATAGGAATTACACACACTACAGTAATGTATTCTGGGGATTGATGGGGGGGACTCTGAAACTACCAGTTTACAGATAATATGGAGGATAAAGTTTCATGTTAAACTATGCTATGAAGTTGTAATCAGCCAAACCCAGAGTTTGGAAAATTCTGGAGTACACAATTAAGTAGCACCAACTATTAAATGATGTGAAAAAAACATAAATGGGAAATGATTATAGAGTAAAAGAAATTTAAGATATCTATCAAGCCAACAAACATGTGAAATTCATTTTGATTCCAATTCCAACATTATAGAAGACACTTTTGAGATAATCCTAAAATATGAGAAATAGACTAGGTATTATGTGATACTGTAGAATTCTTGTTTATTGTGTAAGGTGTTATTTTGTTTTGGTTACATTTAAACAAAATGTCCTTATTCACTGAGATACACATTTTAATGAATGTGTATTCACATTCACATTTATTGGTGCAGTGAGGTAAAGTCTGAGATTTGCTTAGAAAGAAAACTGAACAAACACATGAAAAAAAAAGTTGGTATATGTATGTTATGGGGCAAAGGGGATAAATGAAATAATGGCAAAATATTGGTAACTGCAGTATGTATAAGAAGAAAAGGACACCCCCAAAGACGTCCAGGTCTCAATCTTGGAAATCTATGACTATCTTGTTATATGGCAAGGGATAATTAATGTTGCAGATATAAATAAGTTTGCTTAACAACTGACATGGAAATGGAAAAATTTTCCTGAAGACCCTACAGTTAAGAGGGGAATGAATCAATGCAATCATAAAGGTTCTTACAAGTAGAATAAGAAAGCAGAAAGGGTAGAACCAGGGAGTTGGCCAATATGAAAAGGAATTGGGGTAATGTTGCTGGCTTTGATGATCAAGGAATAATCCCCTAAGGCTCTAGGCAGACTCTACAATTTGGAAAGACAAGAAAACACCTCTCCGCTTGAATCCAGAAAGGGAATATGTACCTATTTTTAGCCCAGGGAGATGCATTTCTGACTTCTGACCTCTGGAACTGTAAAATAATAAATCTGCGTTTTAAACGACCAACTTTGTGTTATTTTTCTTTCGCGGCAGCAAGAGGAAAGAATGTACTAGGTTTTTGGTGTGTGGGTTTCATTATTCTCTTTACTTTTGTGTTAATTTTAAAGTTCCCGTAGTAAGACTTTAAAACACACATTAAGATTCTGAAAAGGATTTTCCATGACAAATTTTGTGATTAAAGTCCAATAGCCAAAAGCTTAATTTAAGGATATGTGAAATCTAACTTAAATAATATGATTAGATATGAAGATGTTCTTCATATGTACTCAGAGATGTTATAGTTTGGTATAACTATTTGATTAATATGGTCCTGTTAGAAAATAAGGAGGGGAGCCTGGGTGGCTCAGTCGGCTAAGTATCCAATGTTGACTCAGGTCACTATCTCATGGTTCGTGAATTCAAGCTCCACACTGGGCTCTGCTCATAGCTCAGAGCCTGGAGCCTGCTTCGGATTCTGTGTCTCCCTCTCTCTTTGCCCTTCCCCTGCTCATGCTCTGTCTCTCTCAAAAATGAATAGACATTAAAACAATTTTTTTAATAAGGAAAAAAAGTGGGCATTGTCTTCATAACAGATTTGTGATGTCACATTTGTAAAGCAAAACTATTGAAAATCACATGATGACATCAATTAACACATCAGGGAAGATGGTACATACCTTTTATGACTTTTTGTGTTAAGCATTCACTGTTAATTTCGGAAATTTGCAACTGAGGCATAGTTAAAACAATAAATCCCTCTATAAACACCACATTTTTAAACCAAAAAAGTCAATGGGTGATAAATTATTATATGTAATTTAAAATTGTAATATTTGACTCACATAATTATATTCACATGAATATTTTTATCTGTCATAAGGGAAATGGTGACTTTTTTTGAAGGATGGGGATTTGTTTCTCTATCATGTGAAAAACAATTCCCCATATCTTCAAAAAAATTAATTTTATTTCCATGCAACTTAAAAAGACTACTTCACAGTACAAAGAAAACCAAGATTACTTAATGAAATTTTCCCTTTAAAAGTCATTTTAAAGTAATAATAAGGGGTGCCTGGCTGCCTCAGTTGGTAGAACATATGACTCTTGATCTCTGGGTCTTCAGTTCAAGCCCCAGGCTAGGTATAGAGTTTAACTAAAAAATAAAAACAAAGTAATAATAATAAAGGGTGACATAGAATCAAGTGATTTCCAGTGTTTGGCATGTATACGTGATTCTTATGTAATGGTGTAACACTATCAGAGAGAACACGGAGAAAAGGGCAAATTCTGCTTCTTTATTCTATGAAACTTGCATGAGGCATCAAGTTTCTTTTACCTCTATAGTTTATTTCACTTATCATGTAAAAGAGGAGAGGGGAAGAGATAATGTCAGATTCAGTCATGAAAAATTGATATGATGGTAAAACTGGAGAGGGTAGGTGCATTTTCATCAGTAATATGGATTTTATTGAGACCCTATATTTGCTTTTATGGCAAAAATTAAAAAATGGTCAACAATTACTTTGAAAGTTACGTACTTACCTCACCTATGAGCTAAAGAATCAGTTGGGTTATTTCAGTTTTTCCTTCACAACTTACATGGCCTGTGCCTACAGTAATAAGTGCAAGTGATGAGTCTGCCATTGTTTCCAACATTCTGTGTAATTAAGGTTTAAGGGTAGAGATAAATATGTGAGTGTCTACCTCAGAAGGAATGTTTAAAGCTCGCTTTTATGTCTGCACTCATCCTGTCCTGTACTTATCTTTTCTAGGGAATTGCTGAGAAATTGAATTACTTTGCTTTTGAAATTAACCCTGAAGGGTTACACAATTCTTGGGCAAAACTGGCTAGTAGCCTATTAGCACAGAAAAAGATACCCACCAAAGAAACCTCAATTTGCAAATAAAACACTGATGAATGAAAGAATTAAATGGTGAGAAAAGCTACATCCTATCCATGGGGAAACACTAAGGACCAAGTGTACTGAAGTTTTATGCTAATACAAAATTAGTTCCAACAAAGCACCCAGTTTTATAACCTAACAAATTGGTGCCAACTTATTTAAACAGTCTAACAGCAGAAAAAAAAGAAGAACACCATTAAAGAAACATCTGTTTAGAAGAAAAGTATGGAATCGTTAAAAATATATTCATTATAAGATAATTAGTAGGAATGAAATCAATACTGACTTGCCTCAGAGATATGGATTTAATGCATGTGGCAATGAACAGTGACTGTTGTGGATAAAGTTTTTCCTTTTTATGCTAAGTTAATATTTGTGTTATTTATTATTGAATGGCACAAGTGACAGAAGACTCCCATAAGCCAATTCAAGATTAAGGAAAATATTTCATCATGTTATAAACATAGTAAGAGGAAAAATAAAATAAAGGGCCAAAAAGAGAAATTTACACCTGTTAAAAGACAAACCGAGATATATTAAAACTTTTGAGAATTTATTTAAGCAAAAATCTATTAGAATTGGACAGTGCCAAGTCAGAAGTGGCCAGGAGTGCTTCAGGAGCTCAGGGAGAGACTTTTATGGCCAAAAGGTAGGAGCAAAGTAAGGAAATTATTGATTGGCTATAGCTTAAAGCGTGGTTGGCTATTAGTGATTGATTGTCTTTAGCATTTTGATTTCATAAGCTTCAGGCATTTACAGGTTTAGATTCTGATTGGCTTACTTAGGCCATCACAGCATTAGAACCACATCAGTCTAATGGCCTCATTGTTTAATCAATTTAACTATTCCCCTCACTTGGTCATCCTCTCATACATGAGAGATTAAACAAAAATTTGCTGCTGGTGCCACTCTCAGTCTCCATCAGAGTTAAATCGTTCTTGTCTCATTGTGAAACTTACATTACGATGTCAGATTCGTGGGAGAATTGTTTATGCTGTTCATCCCATTGTTCATCTTGTTTCTGTTTCTCTAAGCACAATGAAATCATCTGATGTATTGCTGATGGCTGTGAACATTCATTTAAAACATTTGACAGAACATAATGTACCAGGGAAACTGCAATGATAACAATTATTAGGATAATGCCAAAAGACTGACATACACTCCTTAGCTAGCATTTCCATGAACCAAGCCAGTTGGTATCAAATAAATCAAAGAATGTAACGAAAGGGAAGTCAATCTGTTTCAGCCAAGTGGCTTATTTCTTGTATTTGCTATAGTACCAGCAATGTTGATCTAGGTACAGATAGAAGTATTTGCTACGGCACAGGCTCCTCCTTGTTCAGCCAGTAAGTACTCTAAAGCAATTCTATAATCTAAAAACACCTTAGCAAGAAAGTCTAGGGATTTTTTTTTTCTGCTATGGTCTTAGCAGTAGATTCAACACTACTTGCCAGGGTTAACGAGCACGGTCTTCCTCCCTATTCACTAAAGAAAAAAGCAAATAGCAAAAAGGCAAAAGGAATAAAGGTTTCATATTAGAGATGAACATCTTATCCTTGATCTTGGGCAACCTACCCACCCCCAAGATGTTGTCTACTCCATGGAGGAACCTCCCTGCTCTATTTTACTTCTAGATCTCTAGCTGGTTCCAAGAGTTGGACAGAGCCCTTTTTAACTGGGGGATGTAGATCCAAGGTTCAAATTCCTAAAGTTTGGTTACTATCTGGGTAGTGAGGGGGAGCTGGTATGGTCCCTTCCAAAGAGGTTCAACGGCCATCTTTATTCTTAATGATTCCAAATCAGAAGGGTGGGAGAAAACTAAAAACATTAGTTTGGAGAATTATAGCCAGATATTTGAGGAAACTAGAAGAATTTGGGATCCAGCTTGGTTTGCAGGTATATAATAAAACTTCAGAGACAATGAACAGACTTAGAATCTGATATCTATAAGCTTGTGTTATAATTTTCTATTGAAATAAAATTTTTCCTCTATAATCACCCTCAGTTCTATGAAAGATAATCACGGTAAGACTAATTTGTTTGCAAAATAAGTCCAGTCCCATTAAACTTGGCCTGATTATTTACACAAGTGTATCAAAAACAGTGGTTAACCACATAGGCTCTTTTAATATCTATTTTGCTAGATTTACATAAGGAATCTTAGATTGGACTTTAAAGCCACTCTGGTCTAAGAAGCGAAGCCCAGAACCCTCCATCAGATTTCACCTGAAGTACCTATAGATTTGGGCAAATTCCTCTCCTCTTGAGGTACCCAAGGTATTCTGAGATTCCTGGGCCTGCCAGTGAGTGACCTTCCTTACTCTGGTAAGCCTCTCAGGAACTTTGTACATAAGACACCAGGACAGTTTTACAAGGGGCTTTTATTGGCTCCATTCAGTCAACCTTAGTTTCTTAAAACTGTCTGGTTATATCTGATTTTATGCATATTTTCAAATATGATATTCCAGTCAAGCCTTAGCAATACAACCAATGTTTCCAATTGTGTGTGTGATTTGGGGAAGTTTTAAAGTGTCAAAGTTATGAATATTTGATGAAATAGGATCTCAGATCATTATGAAATAATACTTAATTATCTACTTAACTAAAGTGACCAGATTTTAAAGGCAAATATAGAATGTTACACAGAGGTGAAAAAAGTTTTAAATTACATATATTGATTAGAATTCTGAACGTTTAGAATCATTTATTCCTAGTGGAAACTAAGAAATAAGTTGTGGAATGTCGGATACACTCGTATGCTCCAGATTGGTAAATTTATAAGTACATTTCACAATTTCTAGGAGTTTATTCTTCCTCACAGTATAGTTTTCAATGTAACACAAAACATGTTTACGAATACACCCAGATATCTTTAGTTCCTCTGTAAAAGAAAGCCAAAACTGAATAAACCTGTGATCAGTAACTAATGTTTCAGTATTTTATCTTGTTTGGAAATGATCTTGCTTTTCAGTGAAACCTACGTGGAATAAAAGTATTGTATTTAATGCTGCTAACTCTAAAAACATTTCTGTTTTTATTAAATCAACAAACTTGAACTAGCTTTTATTTACTGAAGATTATCCTATATCACAGGAACTTGAAAAACATTTGTGTTAGTTTATTTCTGAGAGTATACCTGATTTGTATACTTATTTGTCTTTAAGCCAATTAAATAGAGCTCTTTACAAATTAATTTTGGCAATAACATCTAGAGTTAGAAAAATATCACACATTTATAATTTACCTAAATAGACATAGATACTGTCTATTTTACAATATCTGCAAGTCTTTTGGGAAGAGTAGTGGGTGTTTCGGGATTAGTACAAAGGATAGGTGGGCTTTGAATAGTTTCTAGAGTAACATTTATGTTCTTCTGAAGATTCAATTTGTAAGATAAACAGTTGTTTTTAATTCCTCAATCAATTCTATTGAAACCTGGATGATGTGAAGAAATTGATTCAGCCCATCTGACTACATTATCTTCAATTCGCTTTTTTATACCAGAGAGATCTTCAACTAAGATGGAAATCAAAAGATTCCTATGTTCTAGATTTAGAGCTGCGTTTGTTTGGAAAGTTTTAAGAAATCCTTCCAAAATGGATTCATAACTTTTTTTTTTCTCTTTCGGTACATAGTTTCATTTTAGTTTTAGGCAAGAAGGTCTAAAAGTTCCTATCAGATCCTAAATATCAGCTTCCAATTTGGCCAACTTCTGACCACAGAGCTACTTAAAAGAAAAAAAAAATCAATATCTTGTGGGTTTTAGCCATGGCAAACAGTAAATATTCCTGGCACAGACTCCCAAAGATAACCAAAAGAAAGACTTGGGCAATTTTCCTGAGAGCTGAAAAACAGTGTTAAGACTCCAGCTGCAAATGGAATGCAACCCACATTTGTGTCTGGCCATATTTTGAGGATCCCCAACCTGACAGTTGGCAAGCCAAGTTCTCAGAGCACAAAACAAGACAAACTATATGGCAATAGCTGTCTCTGGGAAAGAAAGGATCAATAACTAATTTTTTTTTCCTGACAATCTGAATTAGGAAAAGAAGAGACAAGGTGAAATTTTTCCTTCCTCTCTAGACCAGGCACCACAGACATCTGGGAGAGTTGACATCATTAAGAATTCTTATCTTTGGGGCACCTGAATGGCTTAGTCAGCCAACCCTCTGACTTTTGATCTTGGCTCAGGTCCCTATCTCATAGTTGTGAGATGAGCCCAATGTCAGGTTCTGCACTGGTGTGAAGTCTGCTTAAGATACTCATTCCCTCTCAGGGCACCTGGGTGGCTCAGTCAATTGAGTGCCTAACTTCAGCTTGGGTCATGACCTCAGGGTTCATGAGTTTGAGCCCTACATCAGGGTTGCTGTCAGTGCAGAGCCCACTTTCCCTGACAGATCCTCTGTCCCCTTCTCTTTCTGCCTCTCCCCCACCTGCACCTGCTCACTCTCTGAAAAATTAACATTAAAAGAAAATGTTCATTCTCTCTCTCTCTCTCTGCCTCTCCCCAGATTGTACTCATCTCTCTCTTTCTCTCAAAAAAAATCTTACCTTTTGCCAGCTTCTGTCAGTTTTCCCAGGTTTCTGTCTACAGGCTCTGGAGTGAGTTGGCTGCCCCAACAGTTCTCCTCACCTTCAACAATAACTGTACTGGGATACAATTTAAGTCATACCCAGTCTGACCCCTCAACGAGACTTGTTTCTTTGTCCCACCCAGTCTGACCCTGGAACCGATGCCCAGAATCAGTCGGGTTCTAAGTCAGACCCATCCAAGTCTATAACCAGTCAGGTTTTCAAGTCAGACTCAGCCTCACTGTGGTGGCTTCTGAACCCAGTGTAGAAAAAGCAGTGCTCAGAGTTTGAAAACTCATAATGCAAAAGTTGTAGAGCTAGGATCCAGGAACTAGCAGAAGTTCACCCACCCACTACAGAGGACTAATGCTGCCCCAGAGGCTGAGCAGGTACTCAAGCCTGGTTGCTCCTTGCTCCCGGGGGCTCTCAGCGGTCACTCTAAGTTCCCTCTTCTGATTCCAGAACTACTAAAAGAGAAGCTGAGGCATATTAAAACTTTTAAGAGTTTAATTGAGCAAAAATGTATTTGAATTGGGTAGCTCCAAACAGGAAGTGGTTAAGAGTGTCCCATCGGCAGCGATGGGTGTTAGCAGAGTGACTTTTAGAGAGAAAAGGCAGAAGCAGTGTAAGGAAATTATTGATTGACTGCAGCTTAAAGCCTAGCTGTTTGTGATGTGTTGTCCTTAGCATTTTGGTTTGGTAAACTGGAGGCATTACAGGCTTAGAATTTGGTTTGCTTATTTACATAGGCCACCAGAGCATCAGAACCACATCAGCCTAATGGTCACTTTGTTTAACTAATTTAACAGATCAAATTGGACATTAATTCCCCTTCACTGGCTTTCAAAGCGGAATTCAGATTTTGCCTCTGGCAATTCTAGTCTGAATAAATTTGTAGCAAGCAGTAGAGGCAAAAATATTTTGAACTTCTGGATACAGGTGATTAGAGTAGCTACAGCTTACTTTTTGTTGTTTTCTGAATTTGGTCATCTTTCAAGAAAGGAAAAAAGTTCACACACACACACACACCCCAAAATGGTATTTATTATATAACTGCCTCTGTTAATATCTCATAATTTTTATTTTTTGTGAGTGAAACTGAAAAAAATTATTTTATTTTTTTTTTTAATTTTTTTTTTCAACGTTTATTTATTTTTGGGACAGAGAGAGACAGAGCATGAACGGGGGAGGGGCAGAGAGAGAGGGAGACACAGAATCGGAAACAGGCTCCAGGCTCTGAGCCATCAGCCCAGAGTCTGACGCGGGGCTCGAACTCACGGACCGCGAGATCGTGACCTGGCTGAAGTCGGACGCTTAACCGACTGCGCCACCCAGGCGCCTGAAAAAAATTATTTAAAAGTATACTTTAACTAGTTTATTCCACAGGACTAGAAATATTATCAAAATAATAGAGGGAAAAGGATGAGAAAATATTTTTTAAACTGCTAACGTTAATGTGTCAGTATCAGTAATTCAATTCTTATTTAGCAATCCCATATATAGGTTCTACACAGTAATAGTCAAAATGATTCTTAGGAAGTAAGCAATAATTCTTCTCAAAAGATAGAACTACCTCTTATATACAAAGCAGTTGACATATTTAACTTTGTAGTTAGGTTTATATATAAGGCAGTATTTTCTTTATTTATTTACTTATTTATTTTAATACTTTTAATGTTTATTTACATTTGAGAGAGAGACAGAGTACGAGAGGGGGAGGGGCAGAGAGAGAAGGAGACATAGAATATAAAGCAGGCTCCAGGCTTGGAGCTCCGAGCTGTCAGCACAGAGCCCTAGGTGAGACTTGAACTCACAGATCACAAGATCATGATGTGAGCCAAAGTTGGAAGCTTAACAGACTGAGCCACCCAGGTGCCCCAAATAATACTTTAATATCCACACTAAAGGTTGCCTTTCACTGTGGAGGGTAGTCTTGATTTATATTCATAATCAAAAGTCTTTTTTAAGTCAGGTCTACATTCTTCTTACAAACCAACTGCAGTTCCAGTATTGGCTCCATGATGGAAAGGAATGAGACTCTCTACTGTTCATCTTCCAAACAAGAGAAAACTAGAAAAATAATTCACAAGTAAAAACTCACTAACTTCTTGCGGGTCCTGGGTGGCTCAGCCAGTTATGCAACGAACTCTTGATTTCAGCTCAGGTCATGATCTCATGGTGGTGAGATCCAGCACCACAGTGGGACTTTGTGCTGAGTGAGGCTCCATGCTGAGCATGTAGCCTGCCTGGGATTCTCTCCCTCCCCGGCTTGTGCTCAACCCCTCTCTCAAAATTAAATCAATAAACATTTTAAAAAACTCATTAACTTCTTGCTGGCTTTTATAACTTGAGTGATCAGTTAAGGTCTAACATTGTTTTCACCAAAATAGATAGCTTTATACTAAAAGAAAATGACTGATACTCCTATGTTCATTAGAAAAAGGATTGTTCTGGGGCGCCTGGGTGGTGCAGTCGGTTGAGCGTCCGACTTCAGCCAGGTCACGATCTCGCGGTCCATGAGTTCGAGCCCCGCGTCGGGCTCTGGGCTGATGGCTCGGAGCCTGGAGCCTGTTTCCGATTCTGTGTCTCCCTCTCTCTCTGCCCCTCCCCCGTTCATGCTTTGTCTCTCTCTGTCCCAAAAATAAATAAACGTTGAAAAAAAAAAATTAAAAAAAAAAAAAGAAAAAGGATTGTTCTCATATTGTTAAGATGAATGTTCTATAAATTCATTTGAACGCTACTTTTTTGGTTAGCAATATATCATATATATTATATATTAATATTTTTGTTTAAAAACAATTTTTTTGTTTTGTTTTTCTATTTTTTAGTCTCTGTAAACCAAAATAGCTCCACCAAACCCCTACTGCAACTTTTCACTAAGACTACAATGTTTTATGTGTTTATCCATGACGTACAAAATAGAAATATATAATAATGACAAATATATAAAATATATGGAAATATTTTAAAATATATGAAAGTATGCATAGAAAGTATATTGCTTTTAGAAAAAAATCTTAGCAAGGCACTATTCAATCCAAAATTTTAAATATTTTAAGATTTTTAAATATGCATAATCAACATTCTTTTGGAGTTTTGTCCCACTATATTTCCATCAGGCTGTATAGTAGAGGAGGAAGGGGTTTGGAAGAAGATACTGTCCATCTCAGCCATCATAATGAGATGTGTCAAAAGGGAGGTTCAGATTAATGATACCTGAGTGTTGGTGCCCTTTTCATATTGTTCATAATCAAAACTATTAGGGTGGATAATATCATCTATGTAGAGAGATTAGCCCAAGGAGAAAAGACGATTTGGGGTACAGTTCTAAGGAATTTCACCATGTATAATTAGTTATAAGAGGAGGAGTGTTAAGGAGACAGAGAAGGAAAACCCATAGGTGTAGGAGAAAAATCAGGAAAGTTTGGTGTTACAGTAGCGAAGACAGACCTCAAGAAAGAAATGGTAAGCAGTACCAGCCAAAATTTATTCAACATTATAGAAGTCAATGTCAATGACCTGGAAAATTGTACAAAATTGAAGGTAATGAATATTGCAACCTAGTGGATACAATAAATACTAAGATAAGGAAATTGTGTTTGGATAAGTTAATATATAAACATGTAGGATGCCATTAAAATTGTTACAGGGTATGAATTTATGTAAAGGTGTTTATGTTTAATAAGTTTGAATATTCAATGAAGATATGGATTGAAAGCATTCTTTGGGTTTGGTGACAATGATGTTGGTTATATTCACGAGAATAGTTTCAGTAAAATGGTAGGATTTAAGTTTCATAGGAAGGAATTCCAGATTAAGAGAGAATAAGTGGGAGATAAGTATATAGAGCTTATTTTTTAAATCTGGCTGTGAAGAGATGGAAAGAATAAAAAAAATAATTGTGTAATCAGTGGTTGGAAGTTCCTAATGAGTTTGCAAGACATGTTGTAAGGATGAGAGATTAATTGAAAGACTGTGGTACTTAAGATGCCGGAATTATTGTAGGTGGTGGTCCTCAGAGACATGGAGGTGACAGACTTTAGAACAGGCTATGCGTTTTTGTGAAATAGGAAACTATAGAAGGATGATTTAGGACCTCAGATAGAAACTGCAGGTAAGTGACAAAGAATGAAGCAAATGTGTGTGTATGTGGTGGAAGGTGTTAGGCTTGGGATAGTGGTGACACAAGACTTTAAAGATGGCAGCTTGGGCACTTAAAAACAAATATATTTTAGGCAAATGTACTTTATTCCTTTGTGATAACAGTATCTTCTAAGTCACTTGATCTGTATGAGATTTAGCCTTCCTACAGACAAGTGCAAATATTCCATTTTCTCCATAAATAAAAACAATTACACAAAGATAACACCCATTTTAGAGCATGCAGTAATTAATGATTATCTCTGATTCATTGTACAAGTTGTACTTTGTTAAATTTGAGTATTAGATGAACCGAGAGTTAAAAGTTTAGTTGGAAATATGTTGCTTGTAAAGAAACATCCTCATTTAATTTTCATCTCTATTTGAAAAGTATTAGAATAAGCAACAATTATTTAAAAAAAAACACCATAGTGTTACTTTTTATCTCAAAATCATCCCAGTTATGGTTCAGATATCAGTATATGGCAATACTCAGTTACCACCTTAACTACAATTTGTTTGACAGCATAGACACTGCAGAAGGCAGACAAAAAGCCCATAGTCCTATTATTAGACACACTGAAGGGTTTTACTGCAACATTAATAAATTGTATCACTTAGGAGTTTTTTTTTTTTTAATCTTCTTTCTTCCTAAATTAACAACCATTAACAAATTAAAAAAAAATAATGTTTATTTATTTTTGAGAGAGAGAGAGAGAGAGAGAGAGTGTGAGGTGGGTAGGGGCAGAGAGAGAAAGGGAGACACAGAAACCAAAGCAGGCTCCAGGCTCTGAGCTGTCAGCAGGGAGCCAGAAGCGGGACTCGAACTCACTGACTGCAAGATCATGACCTGAGCCAAAGTCAGACACTCAACCAACTGAGACAACCAGGCACCCCAACTCTTAATGAATTTTTAACGAAAGAGCATATTATATTTTACATTATTAATTTCTCAAAAAAAAATGCCAAAGTCTATATTGTACACTACTGTGGTTTACAAACCAGCATCAGATATAAAGCACACAACATATGGAGGCTCCTTTAATACTCCCCATCCCATTTCCTTTCCACGTTATTCATCTCTCCACAGAAAAGGCTATTATCATTAATTTTGCATTTCCACATGTGTTCTCAAACTTTTAATACACATGTATGTATCCATAAACATTTACTATGTTTGTATTGTAGAGTTAAAGTTAAATACATTATAATAGTTTTGTATAATTTCCCCAGTTGGTTTATGACATTTATCTATTATACCATATTTCCATTAAAATTCTTCTGGCAATGGGCATTTGATTTGTTTCCAATTATTTCAGTTTTTTAAATGATGTTGCCATAATATATTATACATCTCTACCTCAGCACATATGCAGGTATATCCTTTAAACTTATACTTTATATTTTATATGTTATAATTTTAATAATGTAATTATAAAAATATTATTATAAGTAATAACATGTAAATATAAACATTAAATTATAATAAAGTATATCTAAATACAAAAAAAGTAAAATTATAATTTTATTACATAAAAATAATTCTATAATAATCATTATCATTCATTTGTGGTTTATAAAAGAAATATTCTGAATATCAAAACTTTTGATACATGTAGCAAATATCTTCTAGTTTGTTACTTGTTTCTTGTCCTTTTTTGGTAGCTATAGAAACACAGATGTTTTCCATTTAACATGGTTATAATAATCAGTTTCTTCCTACTTGTTTTTGAGTCTATGTTAAAAATCCTTTTCAAAACAAAATTTTTAAAATTATAACATTTTAAATTTTACTTTATATATTTCAGCCTTGAATTTACCTGCAAGTAATTTTGAATTGTCCAAGGAATTTTTTTTTTTATCAAATTGTTCAAACCTTACTTCCAATCCTGATTACTCAAAACCATCTTTGGGAGTGCCTGGGTGGCTCAGTCAGTTAAGCATCTGACATCAGCTGAGGTCTTCATCTCGTGGTTTATGAATTTGAGCCCCGCGTCAGGCTCTGTGCTGACAGCTCAGAGCCTGGATACACTTCGGATTCTGTGTCTCTTTCCCTCTCTTCTCCTCCCCTGCTCACACTCTGTGACTGTCTCTCTCTCAAAAATAAACATTATTTTTTTAAAAAACCATCTTTGCTACATAGTAAACATTCCTACAACTTTTAGCCAAATTCCAGGCTTTCTATTCTGATCAGTTAGCATCTCTGTTTATACCTGCTTAATACAACACTTTGCAATAATGTTCAAAGTTCAATAATGTTTTGACAGTTATTAATATAATAATTATGAACAAGACTATACAACCAAAAGGTCCAGATTTAAATTCAGTCTCTACCACTGTGTGAAAATGGACAAATTATCTGTCCTCCGTATCACTGTTTCCTCATCTACAAGATAGGGATTTTATAACTTATATAATTGTTGTGGAGAGTAATAATACTTTAAATTTTTAATTTTTAAAAATTTTTCAGAGAAAGACAGAGCGTGAGTAAGGGAGGGGCAGAGAGAGAGAGAGAGGGAGACACAGAACCCAAATCAGGCTCCAGCCTCTGAGCTGTTAGCACAGAGCCCAATGTGAGGCTCAAACCCACCAACTGCAAGATCATAACCTGAGCTGAAGTCAGGCTCCCCTAAATGTAAACATTAAACAATAATGTTGGCAGCTAAAAAGTACTATGTAAATTTATGTATCATCAATTTATTCTTGAGATAGCAAATTTCTTCATTTCTGTCTCCAAAAATTTTGGTTCTTGTCCATTCCACATGTATTTTAGCATGAGCTTTACAATTTTCATGAGTATAACCTGTTGTCATTATAAATGGAATGACACTAACTTTATAGGTGAATTTGGAGTGCAATGGTATGTATATGGTAGTGTTTCCATTCATTACATGGTACACTCTCCTCCTTCCCTGTCTTCCTCCTCCTTTTTCTCCTTTTTCCTTTTCCATTGTAAGGTCTTTTCATAAAATCATATATTCTTCAAAAATATTTTACACAGCTTTGTTAAATGTAGTCATCAGCAACCTAACGTTTTTATTGCTTTTGAAAGTTTATTTTGAGAGACAAAGAGGGAGCTGGGCAGGAGGGAGGGAGGGAGGGAGGGAGGGAGGGAGGGAGAGAGAGAGACAGAGAGAGAGAGAATCCCAATCAGGCTCTATGCTGTGAGCATGGAGACTGACATGGAGCTCAATTTCATGAACCTTGAGATCATGACCTAAGCTGAAATCAAGAGTCAGATACTTAACAAACTGAGCCACCCAGGTGCCCCCCAATATTTTTACTTTTAGAAAAATGCAATTATTCTTCAATTATGTGGCTTCTATTTTTGTTTCTAGGATACTGACAAATAATTCATTTTATATAATGAAGCTGTAATTGATTGCATATTGACCTAATAAATTCAAATAAATGTCTATAAATTCTATTTAATTTTCTGTTAGAATAAAGACATCTGTAAGTAATGAGGTTTTTTAATAGCTTATAATTTTTATTTCTTTTTCTTGTAATTTACATTACCTAATCCCTCAAATAAAATATTGAAAGGCAGTAATGAAAAGACTCAAGCATGTATTTTTACTTCTGATTTTAAATAAATATTTTAATTATTTATTTGTCACTGTTGTTTGCTGATGGATTTTATTCAACTGGGAAATCTCAGGTTTATTTATTTTTTCTCTAACAGTTTCTTCTTTTTCATAAAAATAAAACAGGTGCTGAATTTCCTAATCACATTATGATTTCTCTTTGTGGTATAAATTAAAATATTCTATTAATTTACTAGATTTTATTTTTAACTTCTCATAGTAACGTTGTTCTATATATTTAACTTAATGGTATTTTTTTATGAACCAAGGGTTTCATATTCAGCCAACCTTTGCTTTCAGAATGAAAGCAATTGAAAAAGTTTTTAAGTATTTAAGAACTCAGGTATTGCTGTAATCAAGAATGCTTCCCAAGAAATTTATGAAAGAATTAAAAACTTGGAATTTTGATCACAAAATGTGGTCTCTGAAAATTTCTAAGTCTTGCATTAAGGCTTAAAATGTGTCCAGTTTTTTTATATGAATAGGGTTGATGGCTAATTTGTTGATATCGGTTGAATTCTGTCCATTCTTTCTTCATGTGTTTTGAGACTATATTACATATTTATATTTGTCAAAAGATTGAGGGAGATGATGATAAAATATGCAAATACAAACACCAAATTATATCTTATTATAGCATGATGACTCTCTGCTTGAAAATTTATTTGGTCTAATAGTAACCTCACTATACCATTTATTTTCATTGCTATTTGATGAGTTTAATTGTCTTTTGTCTTTTCAGTTCCAGTCTTTGACATTCTAATTTATGTTTATAAATAGTACAAAGTTTGTCTCTGTTTCTTTTTATTTACTCCTATGACTTCTGCACTTAACTGGAAAATTTCTACCATTTACAGGTATCACAATGATAAATGCTTGCGACTTCCTGCTATAATCTTATTTTGTAATATCTTAATCTCTTTTGTTGCTTTCTCTGGATTTAATACATTTTTCCTTTTTCCTCCTTCTAATGGTTTTAGAACTATACACTCTATTTTATTTGTAAGTATTTATGGGTAACACACATATACTGATATACATATACACACACATACACACACACACACGTACTCACCACTAGTTCCACTATCCTTAAGAAGTATGTGAGGCCATTAGAACTTCTCAAAACTAATAATTGTTTTCTGTGATACATGTTATTCCTGTATATTTTACTTTTATGTTATATTCCACACCCAACATATATTGGATATTAGCATTTCATATGTAATATGTTTACATTACATACATACCAGTTCCTTTGCTCACTATTCCTTCTTATTTCTTCCCTTTTTTATTTATAGTGAAGTAAATTTATTAAACATTTAGTATTGAGGGTTAATAAGTGGTAGACTCAATCAACAATTTGTCTAAATTCTCTTCAACTTTTCATTAAGTAAAAATTAAATAGGTATACAATTATGGATGGTTATATTCTCTGCATTTGTAGGAACTTTTCCCCAGTGTTTGTATTATCATCTATTCTTGTAATTGTTAGTCTGCTGTAAGTCTAATCATCATAATTTCTCTTTAAAATGCCTTTCCTTTATGGCTAATTTAAAACCTTTTGAAACAGTATTTTTTAAAATATTTTTATTTAATTTTTTTTTTTTGATAGAGAGACAGAGACAGCATGAGCAGGGGAAGGGCAGAGAGAGAAAAAGACAGAGCCTCCCAAGCAGGCTCCACAATGTCAGTGCAGAGCCTGACACAGGGCTCAAACTCACAAAACCATGAACACGACCTGAGCCAAAACCAAGAGCTGGACACTTAACCAACTGAGTCACCCAAGCACCCCAATTTTTTTTTTTTATTTTTTAAGTAATCTCATGACCCTGAGATCAAGAGTCATATGCTCTACCACCTGAGCTGGACAGCTCCCCAAAGGAGGGATTTTTGAAAGATGGTAACATAGGAGATTCCTAAACTCCCCTTTTCTCACAAACACACTAAAGGTACAGTTGTACATAGGGAAATTATCACTGAAATAAATCTATAAATTGAGTGACTCCTATACATTGTTTGAATGAGAAAATACATTGAAACAGAAAGTCTCAGTTTTCCAGGTAAGTAAAAGCTGAAAGACTTCATCACTATTAGACTAGCCTTACAAGAAGTGTTAAAGGGATTTCCTCAAGATGAAATAAGAAAGCACTAAGTAGGAAAAAGAAAACATGAAAGGATAAACACATAGTGAAATTCAGAATAGTTAAATATATAAAGGTAAATATATAGTTAAATTCAGAATAATGTAATGGTGGCAAGTAAAGCACTTACAAATCTAACATGAAAGTTAAAAGACAAAAGTAGCAAAAATAACTTTAAAATAATCTGTGAGTGAACACAAAGTAAAAAGATTTAAATTGTGACACTAAAAATATAAAAATGCATATGTGGGAGGAGGGGTAATAATGTAGAGCTTAATATGTGTTCAGACTTAAATAGATATCAGCTTAGACTGTTATAACTAGATTTATGTAAGCCTGATGGTAATCACAAAGTAAAAACTTGTAGTAGATACACAGAAGATAAAAAGGTAAGAATACTGGCATACCACTGTAGAAAAACATCAAATAACAAAGGGAAAAAGATCATGATAAAGGAGAAAGTAAATGAAGCTTTACAAAGCAGCCGGAAAACAAATTAACAGAATAGCAATTGCCCATAAGTATCAATAAATGTTTTATGTAAATTGACATTTTCCAATCAAAAGACATAGTATATATCAAGAAACAAAAAATCTCCAACCACCTAACTTTATACCTCGCAGAACTAGAAAAAGAACAAAACCTAAGTTAGTAGAAGGAAGGAAACAATAGGTCAGAGTGGAAACAGAGACTAAAAAGACAATAGAAATGATTAATGAAACTAAGAGTTGGTTCAAAATTAGCAAACCTTTAGCCAGACTAAGGGAAAAAAAAGAGAGAGAACTCAAAGTCAGAAATGAAAGATGAGATATTACAACTAATATCACAGAAACAAAAAAGAATTATAAGGGACTATGAACAATTATACAGTAAAAAATTGGACAACAGAATAGAATCATTCCAAGAAATGATCTATCAAGACTAAATCAAAAAGAAATAGAAAATCTGAACAGACCACTTTCTAGTAAAGAGATTTATTCAGTAGTCAAAAACCTCCCAACAAAGAAAAGCCCAATATCACATTGGCTTCCTTAGTGAATCCCATGAAACATTTCAAGAATTAATGTCAATCCATTCAAATTCTTTCAAACATGAAGAGAAGGAAATACTCCAAGATGAGTTTACCAGGCCAGTATTTCCTTGATACAGCCTCTATGGAAAACAGTAAGGAGGGTCCTTTAAAAAAATTAAAAACAGGAATACCATATGAGAGAGCAATTCCACTTCTGGATATATATCCAAAGTGAATGAAAACAGGATCTTCAAGAGATATCTGCCCATCCATGTTCACTGCAGTATTATTCACAATAGTCAAGATATGTAAACAACATAATTTCCTATCAAAGGATGCACAAAGAAGAAATGGTATGTATATTCAATGGAATATTATTCAGCTCTGAGAAAGGAGAACTTTCTATTTGCAACAACATGGATAGACCTTGACGGCACTAGGCTAAGTGAGAAAGACAAATTCTGTATTATATCACCCGTATGTGTAACATAAAATGTAGAACTCATAGAAGCAGAAACTAGCATGGTGATTAGCAGGAACTTGGGGGTGGGTGAACTAAGATGTTGCTTAAAATGTACAAACTTCCAGTTATAAAGATGAATAAGTTCTGGGGATCTAATGTATAGTATGGGTTATAATTAAGAATTTATTATACACTTGAAAGTTGAAAATAAAATGTTTTTGCCCTTGGTGCCTTAAAGTTGTATTACCATATATATAAATATTCATTACAGATCTTGTGCTTTTTATATCTTGAAATTCACATATTTCATTGATTCTAGGAAAATATCAACTATCATTTATTTGAATAGTGTCTCCATTTTCTTGTCCATTTCTCTAGAACGACTATTAGCATTCTTAACCTTTTCTGTCTCTTCTACGTGTTTTTTAATTTTTATTTTTTTATTGATCTTCTATCTGTGCTGGTATAGATAATCCCTTCTATATTATTTTTGAGCTAATCAGTCTTTAATTGTATCTAAGCTTTTTATCAATCCACTGAATATACAATATCAATAATCCTATTTGTTATTTTAGTAAGTTGTACTTGATAAATGTACTTAGTTATTTGGGGGGCTTATTCTGTTATTTTCTTCCTTCTCATATTTTTATTTTTTTATCTACTAAATTTCAAAATATATTTTTCATACTCTATATTCCAAAAGTCCATTATCTGAAAATTCTGGGAGTCTAAATCTTCTCATTCTTTCATTGTAGCACATTCATTTTTGTGCTAATTTTATAATGTTAATGTTGTTAAGCTTTATAAGTACAAATTTTGTGCAGCCATGGTTGAGGTTCATTGTATAACTAAGTTATCTTGGTCTTGCTTGGCAAGGATCTCCGAAACTATAAGCTCGTGAAACAGCAGATCTTTAGTCACAATTTCATGGGTACCTATTTTCCAACTGGAGCTCAGGGCAGGCACGTGATTTTTCTCATTATATCCCTCTACTGGCAGTAGATGCCTCTCTGCTGGCATTATTCTGGCATTTCAGTTCTGACTTCCCACTTCATGGACCCCCAACGCCTCCATTACTGTATCCATGCAGCCACTTTGGTTTTGGCTTCCTCTTCATTTTTGGCATCTGGGGATTTTGTTTACTTTCTTGTGAACTCATTCATATAATTGAGGGGATATTTATAATATTTTTGACCTAAGTGTCTTCTTCTAAGTTCTAAAGCCAGAATTCCTATGCGTCTTTTAGAGAGGTTATTTGTATTGTTTATTCTGCCATATTATTGAATACTATCTCTCCATCTTATATACCAGTATTGGTGTGTGTGAGAGAATATTTTTCTGGATCAATAGGACCAGTATTGATGGGGGAAAAATCGCCACAGCTCATACATGTATTATTTGCTGAGAGCACACATAAGAAATGGAGAGCAATATATAGAAAATGCATTATACGTGCTAAACACAAGGTATACTTATTTTTTTAGTTTATGCTATGCAAAATGCATGTAAATATAATGTCTTCTTCCTTTAGAAATGGTTATGCAATAGAAAATTTACATCTTCTACTGGCTAAAGTAGGTGAAAAAAGGAAAATGGGCTTAAAATGTCATTTTGAATTTTACTCTAAGATTACATTTTAATTTAGGAATAAATTCCTCATGGATCCTTAAAGAAGCCTTTGGGAGGTAGGCACTGACTACCTATGGAACAACATCTATAAAACTAAGAAGATTTCTTGTACTTTCAGGTCTATAAAAATAATAAAAAGCCTTTTATATACAGTACATAAATGAATATGTGAAGTCTACAATATCTATATTCATTTTTTTAAATGGGGAGCATAATCTAAGTGAGAGAAAAATAATATGGCAAAGATTAATATATTACAATGACTACACAAAATTTCCCCAAGTGCTCCTTTATTTCTTTTCCATTTTCTTTTATTTCCATTTGCTCTTAAATCACTAATCACCTAATTTCCAAAAGCCACAGTTAATTCTGAAGTCATTTACTAGCCTGATAGTCTGAGTATCATATGCCACATTGCATAACTATATATGCCAATATAATCAAAATCTTAATGAAACCCAATTAAGCTGTCTGTGCTGTGGCTCTTCAGGTATCTTGTCTCTTTATTATAGAAGTCAATTTCATTTGTTAAGCCCTTTATAAATTTGAACTATGCCAAGAAATATTTAGCTAATAGATGTTTTATCAAGATCCCAGGAAAATAAACCAATACATTTCTGTATATTAATAATTATTTTCTTACTTTTTGTTGTTATTCTATCCTACATCATATACAATGTTATTCTATCCTACAACATATACAATGTTCTACTCCTTCAACAACCTTTTTGTTGTTATTCTATCCTACATCATATACAATTCAAGCTGGTTGATTTTTACTATTGTGATAAATACTATATGAACACAAGAATATATATATGTCTCATGTATGTAAGTATTAATGGATATCCATATAACCATTCCCTTGTTCAAAAAAGAGAGTATTTCTAGTACTTGAACCTTTTGTATGCCTCTCTTCCAAAATATTTCTTCCTGCAAAAATGATCACTCTCCTGATCTTTGTAATAATTCTCTTGATTTTTTATTTTACTATGTATTTATCAATTAACAACACTATTTTAGTTTGCCTTGTCTTGAACTTTATATAAATTAATCTACACTATGTAGATTTTACTATGTAAAATTGTGTTCTTTGCTTCCTACGCAAAGTATTGCCAGCTTATTTTATATTATTCTGTAGTGCCTATATCAGGATTCTTCAGAGAAACAAAGTAGAATCTCTCTTTTCTCTCTTTCTATATATAGATTTTTAAAAATGTATTCTGGCATTGCAGAAGAATTCAAAAACTAATTTATGTAGTGTCTACATATATCTACACACAACATAAACTGTTTTGTTTTTCTGGAAAAATTTAATACGCAACAATACGCAACAATATGAAATGAAAGAGATATGAAATGAGAGAGGGATTTATTATAGGAATTGGCATACACTATTAGGAAGACTGAGAGGTCCCACAATAGGAAGCCTTGGAAGCTGGAAAACCAGAAAGGCAGGTGGTGTAATTCAGTTCTAGTCCAAAGGCCTGAGATCAGGGCAGCCAATGGTGTTAAGTCACTGTTTGAATCTAAAGGCCCTAGAATTAGGAGTGCTGGCTTCTGAGGCCACAAGATAGATGTCTCAGCTTATGCAGCCAGCAAGTTGACCCATCCTCTGCTCTTTGTTTTATTCAGGCCCTCACATGATCAGACGGTGCCACCAGCATTGGTGATCTTCTTTATCCAGTCTACTAATTCAAGTATTAATGTATTCCAGAAAAATCTTCAGAGACACACCCAGAAATGTTTTATCAGTAATCTGGGCATCTCTCAGCCATCAACTTGACACATAAAATTAACCATCACTTTTAAGGGGATTCAAAACATGTAATGCCCAAAATATGTGACTTAGCATATTGAATTTTTTGAGCTGAAGGCACTGAAGGTCTAGCAGACACAGGAAGAGCTCTCAGAACTCCTCCTTTCTACCTAAAAGCACGTCATAAAATTCACCATGAGAAAGGTGCCCTCTCTGGGCCGGGAAAAGAAAATTCTTATTACTGGATTCTGACAGATGATGCCAGATTTTACCTATTCAAAAAAATCTATAAAATAACCCTTATCTTGCATTAATTTCACCAATATATATGCAGCCACTTTCCCACAATTTACTGCCCCTAGCTTAAATTTGTCTTGTCATTTCTCCACAAATTTATCATTACTTTGTTAAAAATGTACATAAGCTCTTGGTCCTAACAGGTAGTTCAGGAAAATTTCTTTGTACACATAAAAATATTAAAGAAAATTAGCATGCTTTTTTATGTTAGTCTATTTTATGTAAGTTAAAATCTTAGACCCGGGCACAGAATCTAAAAGAATGGAGGAATTTTTCTCCTCTTTATTTTTATACTATGTAATTTTACATTGCTTGAATATAATAAAAATTTGCCCATTCTATGAGTGGTTCATATAGGTTCAGACTAGTTTACAAAAATCTTACTAAAACCATTTTTGTACGTATCTTCTGGTACACATGAACAAATGCTTTTCTAGAATATATGTGTAGAGAAATTGAATTGCTCTTCTGTAGAATCTATATAATTTAAAATCTCTCAAATAATGTTCCCAAGTAGTATAGTAGTTTGCACTCATAGTACTCACATTTTAATCCATATTCAGCATTTTCAGATCTGTTTAAATGTTTGTTAATCTGGTGAGTTTTTAATTGAATCTAATTGTGATTTTAATTTTCATTTCTCTGTAAATGAGTTGAAATTTTTTCACATATGTTTGAGAGATTTTAATAACCTATTTTATGTAATTCCCAGATTGAAAATTTTTATCTTTAAAAAACATACCTGATAAAGAATATTTGATCAAGTTAAACTTGTTTTCCAAATTTAATCAACCTATAGGGTTTTCTGGCTTATCTATGCTCCTTATTAGACCCATATACATCCCTATATTTAGTAGTTAAGACTTCTTTAGAATTTAGAACATGGAGGTAAAATTTAGGAAATATGGTGGAATACAAGAGAAAAAAAGAAAATATAACACTTAGGTGAGTAAACTTGTTGATGTCAGAGTTTGTTAATAAATTTGAATTGATACTCTACTTATGGAATAGAAATATTGAAGATGTGTGTAGAAATAAGAACCTTATCTAAGTACATTGAAATTAGTTTAAGAAGTTTTCATGGAAAATATGTATTTTAAGTTAGATTTGAATCTTCCAGCTTAAAAAAAAATACCTAGGATTGTTTGAAGTAGTTGGAAAGGTAAGCTATGAAAAAAGTCGTAAGGTTCTGGTCTTGCTATCCAATGTGCTCAGAAAAATGAGATTATTGCAGATAATTACAGATAAAGTAATGATTAAAATAAAAGAAAATATACATTAACTTTTTAACATACCCTGTGAGTATTGTAGGAGTTTAGAAAAATGTTATATCTGTGTAGTATGGATGGTTAAAGACGAGACAGGAAGGATTTTGGTAGAGGAGAAACATTCATTGAATATTCCTTCAAAGCAAACACTGAGTTTCCTACTCAAGGCATATACATGAGTCCTAGCTCTTCAAATTTTTTTGAATGCTCTTAATTTCACTTGTACAAATATTGGTGTTAGCTCAATGCTGGTCTTTAGTGTAGGGTGTGATAATACTATAATTGGAATATTATCTCTAATGTCTTACAACTAAATGTCTACTTTTCATGCTTAAAACAATGTGTTTTTTTTTTTAATTTCTTATGTGCCTGAAATCCATTGTGAAGTGAAAAGCCTGGCAATTATTTAATTAGTTTGTTCAGTGAATGTAGTTAATTAAAATAGTAAATTATTTAGGGCTAGAATTATATGGTGTTTCCTCAATTAAAAAATGGTATTGTCACTGTTTAAGAAAAAGTTATGATATTGGTAACCAGGGACTCCGAATTCTCAGTGACTTACAATTACACGGTTGTTTTCTGTTTTTTTATTTTTTATTTTCTGGTTGTTTTCTCATGCAAAAAGACAACCTAGTCAAGAGAGTAACTCCATTCAGTAGAACTTCAGAGTGACAAGTAGAACCAGACTGATGGGGCAAACACAATTTTGACTATTGTTTGTCACAATGCTGGAAGAAAAATAAAGGTCTGGAGATTTGTACAATCAGTTAAACATTTGAGCAAGAAGTGTTACAAATCATTTACACACACCGCTGGCGAGAACTTCTCAATTGGACCCATGTGATATTGAGTGTCAAGTAAGTGTACTATATGCCTGAAGGGTCAACAGTCAGTAACATTCAATGAACAACACCAAATTTGCCCATTTTAGTTGCTACATCTTTACTTCATATAACTTAGGTAAAATCTTTACTAATAGATGAAACTTCTGATTATTCTTTTTTCTTTATCAATATTGAATAAGCAATTAAACTTTTTGGTTAATTTTTCTTTATTACTTGATAAAATTTTTAATTTTTAATAGTTTTATCAAGAATTTTTGGAATTTTCATTTAGGATTTTTAATTCAGTGTCAAGATAAATAATAACCAACATCACATACCAAAATAATGGTACCTCCTTTAATGGCACAATAGCAACACTAGGATTAGATGCAATTGCTTCAAAGTTAATGTTTAAACTGACCAAACATCAATTTGATGATCATCTATGATTTTCTAGTTTTCGTATTTAGATGAATTTGTCTTTTATATAGTTCACTGATTTTATTCCAATTAAAAATACCAATACCTAGCTCTTTCCTACCTAAATAAAGTATTTGTCCTTTTGGTCATGAAAAGTCTAAATACTAATAAAGGCATTCAACATTCTGAGGAACAGTGGAGTCACACGTGTACCTGCTAGAACTCATTTGAACCATCAGGAAATAAAGAAAAATCATAGAGATGATGATTCAGCATTTTTCTCAAAGATAGTGTGCCTCTGAGAATAAACACAGTAAGATCTTAAGTTATCAACCCACATTTTAATGTCTTTGAAAGGAAAGTGGAGATTCTCCAAAGAGTTCCCACATCATTGAGAAATACACGAATAACACTGTTTCTTCAAGTGGTTAGGAAGATTAAATTGGAGGATTATATTTATTAGGAAAGGGACCATGGAGGAACATTGACTATGAAGGATTTGTAAGAATTGATATGACTTTCTACAATGAATGTAGTATACATAAGACAGTATGTTCCATATTTTGTGGTTGTTTAATAGACTGTCAAGAGTAATTTTGACAAAGTGTTCCCCTTACCATTTGATTACAGCTTAACTCAGAACGTGTAAATCCACAGTACAAAATACTTCATAGTATAAAATGCATGCAGAAGTCCTGTTAATAATCAATATACTATTTGTCAAGTACACATGTGAGGCTATTTTGCCTGTTTATTACATTGTTATTGATTTCCTGTTTTAAGGAAAAAAATTTAAATAAACTTAAAACATTTTTAGAATAGGATTAGGGTAGACAGTAAATTTGCAAAGAGAGTATAAAAACCTCTTGAATACCTTTCACCTAGTTAACATTTTACATTGCTATCATACATTTGTGAAAACTAAGAAACCAACATTGGTAATAATGCCATTAACTAAACCCAATGCTTTACTTGGATTTCCCTAGTTTCTCTCTAATGCCCTAGTTCTGTTCCAGGATTCCACCCATGATACTACCTTACATTCAATCATTATGTTTGTTTAGCTTCCTCTGTTCTGTGAGTTTCTCAAACATCCTTGTTTATGATGCTATTGATGTATTTGAGAAGTATTGGTCAGGTTTTTTGTAAAACAACTCTGAGTTTTTCTGATGTTTTTCATTTTTTGTTTTGTTTTGTTTTGTTATTCTATGTTTACAGGGGGGTTACAAGGCTTTAGGAAGAACACTACAAAGTTGAAGGTCATTCTTATCACATATATCAATGATAGTAAAATCAAAATAATTTTTCACTGAAGATATTAGCCTTTATCACCCATCTGATGTAGTGTTTGCCATGTTTCTCCAGTGTAGTTATACTTCCCCACTTTTTTTAATACTCTCCACTTAGGAAAACTCATGGTGATTTAAAAGATATTTCCTTCAGAGATTTAGAAAAAAGGATGATGTAAGTGCTTAGAAGCACAGAATAAAGCAACAAAGTTACAAATATTAAGGTCAAATTCCTATGAAAGGGCAGACAGTTGGATCCTCAGCCTTGAAAAGAAATAAAGTCAGTTTATCTTCAAATGGAAGGTTGTTGGAGGAAGATGGCGGTGTAGGAGCATGCTGGGCTCACCGCGTCCTTCTGATCACTTAGATTCCACCCATACCTGCCTAAATAACTCAGAAAACCACCAGAAGACTAGCAGAATGGATTCTCTGGAACCAAGTGCAGATGAGAGGCCCACAGAAGAGGGTAGGAAGGGTGGAGAGGCGGTGCGCGCTCCACAGACTGGCGGGAGGGAGACGGGGCGGAGAGGCAGCCCACCGGCAAAGCAGAACCCTCGAGTCTGGCTTGCAAAAGTGGAGGGGCCGGATAGAGTGTGTTGTGACAACAAGTGGGACTTAACATCTGGAAGGTTATAAGATAACAGCTCTGCTCAGAGAGCAGGAGATCTGGAGGACAACGGGAGGGAGAGTTGTTGAGCCCCAGATGACAGAGCTCAGCTTGGCGGGGAACAAAGGTACTTGCCAGCATCATCTCCCTCGCCCATCCCCCAGCCAAAATCCCAAAGAGAACCAGTTCCTGTCAGGGAACTTGCTTGCACCACGCAAACACCCAATGCTATGCTTCTGCGAATCCATCCCTCTGGCCACTGGTCTGACTCCCTCCTGGTGCCACAGGCCCCTCCTGAAGTGGATCACCAAAGGATAAGTGAGCTGAGCCTGCCCCTCCCACACCTGTGCACCTTGCGGATCCAGTCCAGCTAATACGCCAGACCGCAGCACTACAAGCCAGGCAGTGTGCAAGTAGCCCAGATGGGCCATGCCACCCCACGGGGAATACCGCTCATAGGAGAGGGGAAGAGAAGGTACACACCAGTCTGACTGTGGCCCCAGCGGTGGGCTGGGGGCAGACATCAGGTCTGACTGCGGCCCCGCCCACCAACGCAAGTTATTCAATCAGCACAGGGGAAGTGCCCTGCAGTTCCGCACCACTCCAGGGACTATCCAAAATGATGAAATGGAAGAATTCCCTGCAAAAGAATCTCCAGGAAATAACGACAGTTAACGAACTGATCAAAAAGGATTTAAACAATATAACAGAAAGTGAATTTAGAATTATAGTCATAAAATTAATCACTGGGCTTGAAAACAGTATAGAGGACAGCAGAGAATCTATTGCTCTCTGGGACTAAGGGACTAAGGGACTATAGAACAGACAGGAGGAGCTAAAAATGCTATAAATGAGCTGCAAAATAAAATGGAGACAACCACAGCTCAGATTGAAGAGACAGAGGAGAGAATAGGTGAACTGGAAGATAAAATTATGGAAAAAGAGAAAGCTGAGAAAAAAAGAGATAAAAAAATCCAGGAGTATGAGGGGAAAATTAGAGAACTAAGTGATACACTAAAAAGAAATAATATATGCATAATTGGTATCCCAGAGGAGGAAGAGAGAGGGAAAGGTGCTGAAGGGGTACTTGAAGAAATAATAGCTGAGAACTTCCCTGAACTGGGGAAGGAAAAAGGCATTGAAATCCAAGAGGCACAGAGAACTCCCTTCAGATGTAACTTGAATCGATCTTCTGCACGACATATCATAGTGAAACCGGCAAAATACAAGGATGAAGAGAAAATTCTGCAAGTAGCTAGGGATAAACATGCTCTAACATATAAAGGGAGACTGATAAGACTAGTGATGGATTTATCTACTGAAAGTTGGCAGGCCACAAAGGAATGGCAGGAAATCTTCAATGTGATGAACAGAAAAAATATGCAGCAGAGAATCCTTTATCCAGCAAGTCTATCATATACAATAGAAGGAGAGATAAAGGTCTTCCCAAACAAACAAAAACTGAAGGAATTTGTCACCACTAAACCAGCCCTACAAGAGATCCTAAGGGGGATCCTGTGAGACAAAGTACCAGAGACATTGCTACAAGCATGAAACCTACAAACATACAATGACTCTAAACCCATATCTTTCTATAATAAAACTGAATGTAAATGGACTAAATGCTCCAAACAAAAGACATAGGGTATCAGAATGGATAAAAAAACAAGACCCATCTATTTGCTGTCTACAAGAGACTCATTTTAGACCCGAGGACACCTTCAGATTAAAAGTGAGGGGATGGAGAACTATCTATCATGCTACTGGAAGTCAAAAGAAAGCTGGAGTAGCCATACTTATATCAGAAAAACGAGACTTTAAATTAGAGGCTGTAACAAGAGATGAAGAAGGGCATTATATAATAATTACAGGGTCTATCCATCAGGAAGAGCTAACATTATAAATGTCTATGCACCGAATATGGGAGCCCCCAAATATGTAAAACAATTACTCACAAACATAAGCAACCTTATTGATAAGAATGTGGTAATCGCAGGGGACTTTAATACCCACCTACAACAATGGACAGATCATCTAGACACACGGTCAATAAAGAAACAAGGGCCCTGAATGATACATTGGATCAGATGGACTTGACAGATATATTTAGAACTCTGCATCCCAAAGCAACAGAATATACATACTTCTCAAGTGCACATGGAACATTCTCCAAGATAGATCACATTCTGGGTCACAAAACAGCCCTTCATAAGTATACAAGAATTGAGATCATACCATGCATACTTTCAGACCACAATGCTATGAAGGTTGAAATCAACCACAGGAAAAAGTCTGGAAAACCTCCAAAAGCATGGAGGTTAAAGAACACCCTACTAAAGAATGAATGGGTCAACCAGGCAAGCAGAGAAGAAATTTAAAAAAATATGGAAACAAACAAAAATGAAAATACAACAATTCAAACGCTTTGGGATACAGCAAAGGCAGTCCTGAGAGGAAAATACATTGCAATCCAGGCCTATCTCAAGAAACAAGAAAAATCCCAAATACAAAATATAACAGCACACCTAAAGGAAATACAAGCAGAACAGCAAAGACACCCTAAACCCAGCAGAAGAAGAGAAATAATAAGGATCAGAGCAGAAATAAACAATATAGAATCTAAAAAAAAAAAACTGTAGAGCAGATCATTGAAAACAAGAGTTGCTTTTCTGAAAAAAATAAACAAAATTGATAAACCTCTAGCCAGGCTTCTCAAAAAGAAAAGGGAGATGACCCAAATAGATAAAATCATGAATGAAAATGGAATTATCACAACCAGTCCCTCAGAAATACAAGCAATCATCAGGGAATACTATGAAAAATTATATGCCAACAAACTGGACAACCCGGAAGAAATGGACAAATTTCTAAACACCCACACACTTCCAAAACTCAAACAGGAAGAAATAGAAAGCTTGAACAGACCCATAACCAGTGAAGAAATTGAATCAGTTATCGAAAATATCCCAACAAATAAGAGTCCAGGACCAGATGGCTTCCCAGGGGAATTCTACCAGACATTTAAAGCAGAGATAATACCTTTCCTTCTCAAGCTATTCCAAAAAATAGAAAGGGAAGGAAAACTTCCAGACTCATTCTATGAAGCCAGTATTACTTTAATTCCTAAACCAGACAGAGACCCAGTAAAAAAAGAGAACTACAGGTCACTATCCCTGATGAACATGGATGCAAAAATTCTTAATAAGATACTACCAAATCGAATTCAACAGCATATAAAAAGAATTATTCACCATGATCAAGAGGGATTCATTCCTGGGATGCAGGGCTGGTTCAACATTTGCAAATCAATCAACGTGATACATCACATTAATAAAAGAAAAGAACCATATGATCCTGTAAACCAATGCAAAAAAGCATTTGACAAAATTCAGCATTCTTTATTAATAAAAACCAACGAGAAAGTCAGGATAGAAGGAACATACTTAAACATCATAAAAGCCATTTATGAGAAGCCCACAGCTAATATCATCCTCAATGGGGAAAAACTGAGAGCTTTTTCCCTGAGATCAGGAACACGACAGGGATGTCCACTCTCACCACTGTTGTTTAACATAATGTTGGAAGTTCTAGCATCAGCAATCAGACAACAAAAGGAAATCAAAGGCATCAAAATTGGCAAAGATGAAGTTAAGCTTTCACTTTTTGCAAATGACATGATATTATACATGGAAAATCCGATAGACTCCACCAAAAGTCTGCTAGAACTGATACATGAATTCAGCAAAGTTGCAGGATACAAAATCAATGTACAGAAATCAGTGCATTCTTATACACTAATAATGAAGCAACAGAAAGACAAATAAAGAAACTGATCCCATTCACAATTGCACCAAGAAGCATGAAATACCTAGGAATAAATCTAACCAAAGATGTAAAAGATCTGTATGCTGAAAACTATAGAAAGCTTATGAAGGAAATTGAAGAAGATACAAGGTAATGGAAAAACATTCCTTGCTCATTGGTTGGAAGAATAAGTATTGTCAAAATGTCAATACTACCCAAAGCTATCTACACGTTCAATGCAATCCCAATCAAAATTGCACCAGCATTCTTCTTGAAACTAGAACAAGCAATCCTAAAATTCATATTGGAATCACAAAAGGCCCCGAATAGCCAAAGGAATTTTGAAGAAGAAGACCAAAGCAGGAGGCATCACAATCCCAGACTTTAGCCTCTACTACAAAGCTGTAATCATCAAGACAGCATGGTATTGGCACAAAAACAGACACATAGACCAATGGAATAGAATAGAAACCCCCAGAACTAGACCCACAGAAGTATGGCCAACTAATCTTTGACAAAGCAGGAAAGAACATCCAATGGAAAAAAGATAGTCTCTTTAACCAATGGTGCTGGGAGAACTGGACAGCAACATGCAGAAGGTTGAAACTAGACCATTTTCTCACACCTTTCACAAAAATAAACTTAAAATGGATAAAGGACCTGAATGTGAGACAGGAAAACCATCAAAACCCTAGAGGAGAAAGCAGGAAAAGACCTCTCTGACCTCAGCCGTAGCAATTTCTTACTTGACACATCCCCAACGTCAAGGGAATTAAAAGCAAAAATGAACTATCGGGACCTCATGAAGATAAAAAGCTTCTGCACAGCAAAGGACACAATCAACAAAACTAAAAGGCAACCAACAGAATGCCAACGGAAAACATATTTGGAAATGACATATTGGACAAAGGGCTAGTATCCAAAATCTATAAAGAGCTCACCAAACTCCACCCAAAAAACAAATAATCCAGTGAAGAAATGGGCAGAAAACATGAATAGACACTTCTCTAAAGAAGACATTCGGATGGCCAACAGGCACTTGAAAAGATGCTCAACGTCGCTCCTCATCAGGGAAATACAAATCAAAACCACACTCAGATATCACCTCACGCCAGTCAGAGTGGCCAAATGAACAAAACAGGAGACTATAGATGCTGGAGAGGATGTGGAGAAATGGGAACCCTCTTGCACTGTTGGTGGGAATGCAAACTGGTGCAGCCACTCTGGAAAACAGTGTGGAGGTTCCTCAAAACATTAAAAATAGACCTAGCCTATGACCCAGCAGTAACACTGCTAGGAATTTACCCAAGGGATACAGGAGTGCTGATGCATAGGGGCGCTTGTACCCCAATGTTTATAGCAGCACTCTCAACAATAGCCAAATTATGGAAAGAGCCTAAATGTCCATCAACTGATGAATGGATAAAGAAATTGTGGTTTATATACACAATGGAGTACTACAGGGCAATGAGAAAGAACGAAATATGGCCCTTTGTAGTCACGTGGATGGAAGTGAAGAGTGTGATGCTAAGTGAAATAAGACATACAGAGAAAGACAGATACCATATGTGTTCACTCTTATATGGATCCTGAGAAACTTAACAGGAACCCATGGGGGAGGGGAAGGAAAAAAAAAGAGGTTAGAGTGGGAGAGAGCCAAAGTGTAAGAGACTCTTAAAAACTGAGGACAAACTGAGGGCTGATGGGGGGTGGGAGGGAGGGGAGGGTGGGTCGTGGGTATTGAGGAGGGCACCTGTTGGTATGAGTACTGGGTGTTGTATGGAAACCAACTTGACAGTAAATTTCATATATTAAAAAAATAAAACACTTATGACTATTTAAAAAAAACAAATGGAAGGTTGTCTGTTTCATTTAGTGCTGATTATCGGTGTTAAGATTTAGACTGTTATGCCTTAATGAAGCTTAATTGTTATACTTAAAAGGCATTTAAAATTTTGTTGAAAGTATTCTTGACACAGTCACTGGAAATTGTTGAGGAAGAGATCAAAAGAAATTATGGAAGAGCCAAAACAAAAAAAAAGTAAATGAAAGTACTCTAAAAGAACAGGAGTCATTTAAAGATTAAAGAACCACAGAGGTTACTATTTTAGTGTATGAATAGAGACATGAATTTTATTACCAGAATCAAGTGTGCTTGAGCAAATAAATGTATTCCAGCTAAGAATCACAATTATTTGGTGCTGTTAAAAGGTTTTTATAATTTCTTCATCCCAGGTAATCAGAATATTTTTAACTGGCTTGAAAGGCAAAGGCTGATGGGTATGCCAGGATTAAGACAGACAAATCAGTTAAGTAACTCTAGAAACTGGTAAGATTTCTTTCATGGGCTAATAATGTTTTTCAATTCATTTATTCCTATTCTGATTAATTAGGAGAATATTTTGAGTGAATTCTGGCAGATTTATTGATAATTAGTTTGGCTAAGTAAAATTTGCTGTGTAGTACAGAATATAGTGACAGCCCTTATGTGGAGCAATATTTATTAGGAGAGTTAAACCACTGGATTAGGTCCCTGCTTAAACAGATAATGTTCGGTAAATTTTCCTCCATTTTATCTTGTGTCCCTCTTAAATAGGAATGGTAATGTGAATTAAAAATGGTAACTGTCTGCTTGTTGGGTTAATACTTTATGTAAAACATTCAACATGTTTGTCCTTTCTCCTTATAGAAATTAAAGAAGCTATGCATTTGTATTTATCAACTATAATCTTTTAAAATGGTTGGACATTTGACTATTGCATATTTTAAGTAAAAACAGTGAAATTTTAGGGTTTTCTTCAGAATTATGGTAGTAGCACAAAGCAATTATTAATGTTTGTAGTGAAATAGGTAGAAAGAATACCTTTATTGAAATAGATGCCTAAAATATTTCAAAAAGTGAGTTTTGAAAGAAAATGGCTAAGGTCTTATTTCAGATCTATATTTGTCTCACTTATAAAGATAATAGCTCGGTCTCCCTGCTGTCAACATCACCCTATGCCAATCCATTTCCCAAGCCTATCAGGTTCGTGGTTTTAAATCCCTCATCTGATAATACTATACTTAGTAAAAATAAATAAATAAATAAATTTGTGACACTGAAGAATAGTTTTTCTCTTAGTATATTTCTCTTTTTTTAATTTTTTTCAATCTTTATTGATTTTGAGAGAGAGAGACAGAGTGTGAGTGGGAGAGGGCTAAGAGAGAGAGGGAGATACAGAATCAGAAGCAGGCTCCAGGCCCTGAGCTGTCAGCACAGAGCCCAAAGCAGGGCTCAAACTCACAATGGAGAGATCACGATCTGAGCCGAAGTCATATAGATGCTTAATGGACTGAGCCACCCAGGTGCCCCTCTCAGTATATTTCATAGGGCTGACCAGTCTAGGACTCAGGTCTCTCTACTTGAAAGTTAGACTTCAGGTATGCTAATATGTTCATTGTCCTTATTTTCTCATGCTTCTTCTGTTTGCATTGATGTTGTCTCCACTCACAGTATCTTACTTTCACTTTTTAAGACTCTATTAGGTACCTCCTCTGTGAATTCTCCCCGTATTTCCCAGAAGCACTTTCTTGCCTCTTCATTTAGCCACTCCCCTTATTCCTGACTAGTGTGTACTCTACTGTTTGGGTACTGCTTGCTCAGTCCTTCTTATTTTACTCCAGATTGCATAAGGAAGTTTGCATTTTGCATACCTCATCTCAAGTGAATAGCGCACTTACCATCAAAGGGTAAGCCAGTAAATACATATTGATAGAGGAAAGAAAAGGAAAATGTATATTGATTTTAATTTCAGTAAGAAAAATAAATGTCATCAAAAATACCTAAATAATTTCATCTTGTTTACAGTATAGGAAAGATTTTCTTTCTCTGTTGTTTAATATGATAGATACTGAGATACAACATTGTTACCTTAAAATTTCTTCTTGAGAAAGAATATTTGTTAGCCAAAATATTACAAGAGAAAAATTCTTAGCTAAGGATTTATTTCCTCTTTTTCTCCTTTGGAGGAATCAATTAACAACTGGTTCCTGCATGCATAAAAACCTGATGTTACAAGAGCATCTAACATAATACCCTGCCTCTGTTTAGAAAATACGAAGAAGCAAATAGAAGTTATTATTTGTAACTTTTACATCAATAATTTCTAAATAATACTTCCAGAAATCTCTTCTTACAACCACCATATCTGGGTAGTGTAAGTTCCCTTTTTAAGCTGCTATTACTCATTACTATCCCGACATATATTTAGAATTCAGGATATTTTCTAAATACTGAATCTAAATTCTGAATCTAAATTCTGAATTCTGAATTTTTCTAAATTCTGAATCTCTAATGGTGATCACATGTATAGCTGGAAAGGTAAAGATCATGTGTGGTTTAAAGAAGCTCTATTGCTGAAAATTCTGATTCCACCCACCATGATTATCCCCCTACACACACACACACACACACACACACACACACACACACACCTGTATAGAGCAACTAGTCTACCCTTTAGAAATTACAAGGATGGTTAGTGCCCCAACTTAGAATATGACTTCACAAATACAAATATGTACACATGAAAAGAGAGAGAGAGATCCACCTTTAAAAGAATTGTAGGTGTGAAGTGTTGGCATATGGAGCTGACTGCAAGCAAGTAGAAAAAAATTCAATTCAATCATTAATGAGCCATGGCACCTTTGGTCAAAAATAAAGACTATGGAAAACTCAAGATGATATTTGGGTGCCTAATATTCTACAAGCTGCAGCCGGGCTGAAGAGTGCATATTCTTCAAAGGTGTTTTCAGATGTGGCTTAAGAGAATAATGGGGAAGGACCTCCCAGAGCACAGAACTAAGGGCTTATAGAGAATTATTAGTTTTTTGGCTACTTCCAAGAAGTAGATGAGGTGAGTTAGTGCGTTAAAAATTATTCCCTATCCCCCAAATTTAGCATTGTTATAGAACATCAACTGCTTTGTATCTCCATTTCTTCTATCTGAAAAAGACTGTGTGATTAATTAGTCCCTTATTGTTGTTAGAGGTGTGTGCGTGTGTGTGTGTGTGTGTGTGTGTGTGTGTGTGTGTGTGCAGGTAATCTTTTTCAAACTCCAGCCTTTGAATCAAGAAGATTCACATCTGGAACAAATGCCAAGGCTGTATCAAGATCCTGGACTTTGAGCCTTAACACTGTGATTTGATAGGACTTTTTGGTAACTCCTTTGAAGGAAATAAGGACATTTTAACTAACGAAAGGAAGGAAATGAACAACACAGCCAAAATATTGTCTGTGGTAGATTACAATATTCTTTCCAATTACTTGCTGTAACAGGATTATTTAACCCTGTCCATTACCATGTGAGGGTCAATATCTCCCTATGGGAGGAGTACATTTCCTCAGCTCATCAACTTCTCGTTTTCCTTTTCTCGTCAGTAGAATGTGTGAACAAGTCTGAGTACAATGAGAAGAAAGTTTATGAGTGACAATATGATTCAGCACTTTTCCTTTTTTCCTTCTGCCATGTGAACAGCACACTTCAATATAGGCTGTTGCCTGGTTGCTAGAATAAAAAAGACCCATAGAAGACTACTGGGGTGCAGGCAGTTGAATTGCAGCTGCCACAGCTTTTACGTAACTTGAGCAAGAAATGAAACTTTGTTATTTCAAGCTTTTGAGATTTAGAGGTTATTTAGAACCATCTTCTCATTTTACTTATACAACCTGCCACTCTGCTCCAAAGTTTCTACTAAATAAATACTAGGCATGCACTTGAGTGAAAGCCATGGAGATGTCTAGTCACTCATCACTGAGGTTCCCGTTTGAGAAAAGCCCCATTATAGATTTTGTCTCCGATGCCTACATGAGTCCTCAGTTGACTTCAGCAATCAAATCCTTGAGAAATTGGAATTTCTTTTGATGAACAACCAACATTGCTAATAAGAATAAAACTGAAATGTAGGCATTGATTACCCAATGCATATGTCTGAATGGATGAGAATTCATCCATCAGTACAAAATAACTTATGTCTCTTGTAAATTAATAAGGCAAAGATCAATAATTTCATACAAAAAATGGGCATGAAGAAATTAAAACATGTTAAATGAGAGTTGCATACAAAGGAAAATAAAAATTAACAAGACATGGGGTGCCTGGGTGGCTCAGTTGGTTAAGTGTCTGACTTTGGCTCAGGCATTGAACTCATGGTTCATGAGTTTGAGCCCCATGTTGAGCTCTGGGCTGACAGGTCAAAGCCTGAAACCTGCTTTGGATTTGGTGTCTCCCTCTTTCTTTCTGCCCCTCTCCTGCTCACACTCTGTCTCTGTCTCTCTCAAAAATAAACATTATTTCTTTTAATTAACAAGACATAATTTTTAAATATTAATAAATTTAACATACATAATGAATTGTGATAATTCACTGCACTGTCAATCATTTGAATAAATAAGGGGATCCTCTATATTGGTGATAGAACTTTTCAAGATGATAGTTTAACAATATCCATCAAAATTTTAAAGACACATAGGTTTTAACTCAACAGTTCTATTAGCTGATTATACATATATACTTACATGTAAGCAAAATGACCTATATATAGAGAAAGATAGATAGATATAGAGGTATTTAAGGATATTTAATACAACATTATTTGTAATAGTAAAAAACTGGAAATAATCTAAATGTCAACAGGGGAAATAATGAGATGTCCATGTAGACATTATAAAGGATTAGTAATTTTATGTATAATCTCTGCAAATATATCCAAAATATACCATTATGTGAAAAAAGGAAGGTGAAGAAGAGTGTGAGGTATGATGCTATATAGATCAAATTAAAATATATATTCACCCCAATATATGTGTACACAAATAGGATGACCAACTATCTCAGTTTGCTCCCTTCTAATTTTTACCTGTTGTCCTGGCATAATTAATACTTGCTCACCATTTCACTTTCAAAAGTGTCTCAGTTTGGTCAATAAATTATATGTATACCTTTTGTTTCAGTACATACGCCTAGACTACTTACACTACTTCTTGAAGTATGCACAAGAAATACAATAATGGCTGCCACCAGGATGGCTCTGGGTCCGCAATGGAAAGAACACTTAATTTACTTTATATGTCTTTTATGTAGCATGTATTGTAACCCTGTGCATGGATTTCCAATTCATAAATTAGTATTAAACATTTGAAACTAATTGCTCAAATTTATCTCCATAAGATTTTTGTAGAATGTGAAAATATTGGGAAATACAAGGAAAACGATTAAAATAATACAATATTATACTAGGTAATGTGCAAAGAAATAAGTGAATGAAATCATTATTAGAGAATGTTTAAGGGCGCAGTGATCTAGGATTGCATTCTGCTGCTAAAATACCAAATTATGGCCCTAAAGGGAGTATTATTTTCTACAATTTTCTACAATTTTCTCCTTGACCTCTTCATGTTTTGCAAAAATAAGATGTGTGAGATAATTATAATGCCTTCTAGTAATTAAATCGACTCTTATTTTGTAAATAAGTCTTGTGTATTTTCAGTTCTCACCAGGATACATTATCTGAGTTTTGTAGTGGTCTTCAAATAGAGAATTTTTTCCTCAAAATCCTTTTTTATTTTATGTTTTTAAGGCCAGAAGGCTATCACAAAATCAAGTATTTTGGGACAGGCCTCATTAATTATTTGTTAGAATATAAGATTCTGATATGGAAGCAAAATTTCTTGGCTGGTTCTCTGTGATAATCCATTAGTTATAATAGTGCCTGGCATACTGTAAGTATGCAATAAATGTTTCTTGAATAAATGAATAAATGGATTAATGAAGCAAAGATTTGACAGGTATTCTTATACTATAATATTGTTATATAAGTTGGCATAAAATTTTTTCAAGGTAAGATATTTTAACACAACACCAAATTTCAAATGTACTTTTTGAGCCTGCAATTTTATTTCTAGAAATTTATCCTGTAAAGATACTCATAATATGCACTAGAATTCACACACTCTTTCAACATATATGTTCAGTGGGACATTACTACAAATAGTAAAAATGTCATAAGTAGTTGTCCATTTTTAGGGGAAATGATTAAAGTCAATTATTTTAGATCCATAAATTGAATATAATGAAAATAAAAAAACTGATATGTATGTTCTGAGTTTAAAATTATAAAAAAGAAAAGAAAGCACAAGGGGAAGAAAATAAGGGAGAAACCTATCAGCAAAGCATCCCTAGATTGGCACAAATTTGAAAATGTATACTTAGCAATGAAATCAACTAAGTAATTATCTTTTATAAATATGACCTAAAAATTAACTATAAAGTTTTACAGAAGTATCTAAAATTAATATAAATATGTGTGTTTAGTTGACTATAATTTTAACTATTACAAAGCTCCACAAAAGCTGGTATCCTGATTTTTGTGTTCACTTCTTTGCTGATTGACCCAATCCGGAGTAGATACTCAATAATTATGTGATTTCTAGATGATCTATCTAAAACTAACCTATCAAGTGGTATCTCAGAAATATAGTAAAAAACTCGGGTATGGAGTAATATATAGTCTATAATATATATAAACACAGATTTAAAATAAGAAGGTTGGACAAATTTCTCCAAACAAGTCTACATATTTAAACATTTTACCGTGCCTTACATTAGGGAAAAGGCCCATTGCTCAATATTTTCTTGACTTTACTTTGCACTCCTGCTGCATTATTGTATACATACAACAAGGGACAGGTAGGCTCCAGCTTCTTTCCTACTTTTTACTTCCTCTGGCAGTCTAAACAGCTTAGCTATCTCCATGCACTTTGTATTAGGTAATGCTGTTAACTAAGATCATTATGCAGATGTGTGCATCTACAAAAATCAATACCTAACAAGCATCCCCTGTTCCCCACCTCCTGGCTCACGAACATAAAAAGACTTTTATTTGGTTGGAGAATGCAACTTCTGTTTGTGCACAATGTGTATAATTCTATTTATTCATCTCATGATCTGTGTTCTGTTCAGATAGAACAAATTGATTTTAAACTGCCGATAGTCCACATCTCTTTACTATGATGTAATGTAAGGCATGAGTTCATATTTGATTTTCAAACTCATCATAATCCTTAAACTTGTTAAAGATTGTGACTTTATAATGGATTTTTTAAAGTAGTGTTTCTTTGAAAAAAGTAATCCCACTATGCCTTTTGGTGATAATAAGTTTGTGAAGATCTTGAGGTAGTTTTTGGAAGTAAAATGTTGGAAAACTTTTAGATAGGATTATTTGTGGGACTCAATTTCATTTTATTGACATTTATATAAACAATATGTCCCAGTGTTGTGTTGTTAGAATACACAAGAGAATGAGCCAAAGAGCCAGAAGCCATTCCAGAAGAATGAGAGCCCTAAGTGCCCAGACTTCTATGGCAACACTTCCAGATGGGCCTTGGTGAGTTGACAGATGATAAAGCTATGATTGGGTAAAAAGTAACCCAAATGACATTTTTCTATTATTTTTAAAGCCTAAGAAGACCTATGTAATTGAAATATTCATTTAAAAAACTTTGAACTCTGAGTAAGAAGGAAACAGACTATAATTTAAATATTCCTTGACCTCCTGGTTTCAAACAGGTTAAAGCATACCAATTTTAAGGAAAATATCTATTTCCAAATAATTATAGTCCTTGGGCTTGTGAGAGGATAATATCTTGAAAGGCATTAACTATAATAGATGTATGATAACTGCCATTTGACTGACACTCAGGTACTACTTGAAGGACTTCTCCAAGGACAGAAGATTCTTTCTATCTCATAAAAAGCTGGATGCCCCCGAAGGAGGAAAGACTAAGTGTTCTTGAGAAGATTTTTATTTGCATATGTTTTCAGCAGAGAATTACAAGAGAAATCATTATACTATTAAAATTAAATCCATACAATAAAAATAATACTTATAGAGCTTTTACAATTTGTCAGGCATTTTATCCATCTGAAGTCTCTTCTAAATCTCAAAAAAAAAAAAAAAACCCACATGATGTAATTTTATAAATAAAGTGACTAGGGCTTAGAAAGGTTAAAAATTCCCAAAGGTTCTACCTCTAGTAAATGGCAAGGCTCAGATTCAGATATAGGGAATTGTACTGAATGCAGTAAGTTATAAAAACTAAGGATAAATTTTTACTGAAAGTATTTTTATTTTAAAATTGTTAATGTCTAAGTGAAATAGGAGAGTATTATTTTAGTTGTTTTACCCATTTCCAAAAAAATTTACTCAATTATAAGAGGTGTTTATCTTGATTATTAGGTATTATTATTGGCATATGATAAAAACAATCCCAAATTATCATGGATTTTGCCTCTTAAGAGATATATAGTCATTAATATTGAAGTATAGGAAGCTACTTAACAAGCAGATGCCTCTACTTGTAGTATGTTTTATGTAGAATTTCTCTTCACCTTTGTGGTTCATAAAAAAACAACCATACATTAGACGTAAGAAAGGCAGAGGTTTATGTTTTATATTTAATAAAACTTAAGAAGAAATGCATTCTGATATAAACATTGTACTTGCTATATAGAATTTGGTTAATGCATATTTATTTTTTAATATATGAATTAAATCTAAGATTGCACAGATATAAAAAAATAGGCAAGGGCGTTTAAGAATAAAGCTGTGCATTTGGACATTATACAATGTTGGACAATTCATCCTGATGTCTTTCTAATGAGGTAAAATAATTATGTTCAAAAATTGTTATTCTATGTATTTTTAGTTTATGACTTACTCTTATTTTGCATATTGATTTGTTTTACATTAATCAATTATTTGTAACACAGAAATACCTTTGGGCTAAAAGAAGCAGAAAGAGTTTGATACAATTAAATGCATTATCATTATCAATAAATATGTGATAAAAAATTAGGGCCCAAGGCATAGTGCTCACCTTTGCTAATCCAAAAAAAATACTAGTTAGAATGTATAGCCTAATGGAAGCTACTTGGGGAGAAGTAAGTAGCGTATATGAAAGATAAGTGAGATTTTTCAAAGGTTGATGGAAGTTGTAAATTATTTGTGATCTATTAGTTGTGGGAAGATGCAATGAAGGCAGGCAGTATTCTAATTCTGAAGGAGTCCATTTTGTTAGAGGGTGACAATAGTTAAAGAAAAACAAATCACATTAAAATGACATGATGACAGCTGATATGAGAAAGTTAAGTACCTTCTCACGGTGGGATAGAGGATAGCCATGCAGATCTGAGCAAAGCAAAGCATGAAACGATGATGAGGTAGGACTAAGTTGCTGATACATTCTTGCATACCTTTTGCAAATGCACAACCTACTACATAAGCATTTTTCAAGGTGCACAGTTATGAAGGAAAAATGTGTACGTTTAATTTTAATTGAAGGGATTTTTACTAAGCTTTGAAAATGGTCTTTAATTCCCCCCTATACTTTACTTGTATCCTCCCCTAAGAGCACACAGATTCCCAGTCACAGCACTGTTTGAGAGACTCAATGTATTATGTAATGGATTATAAGGCTATAAATAATGTCATAAATAAAGCCAATGTAATTATATCCCAACAAAGGATGAGAATCCATTCGTAAACTACAAACAATCCAGCTGAAGAAACATGTTTTCCTTAAGACAATGAAGTATAGAACGTGTGAAATTTATTTTGCAGGTAAGCCTGAGATTTTATGTATGTCAACCTTGGGAGAGGCTGTATGTTTTCCATGAAAGATATAAAGGATTCCTTTCTTAAAAAATTAGAAGCAGAAAAGTTTCAAGCTTATTTCAGTCATGAGTATGTCGTAGCTAAATTAAAATCTACAGTTTTATATCTGGTATTCAAAAAGAGTGCTTCAAATTGAAGAACTTTCAGTTATTTGTTTAAACATGGATGTTAAATCACTCTGAGATTTTCTCAGGTAACAGAACATAATGGAACTTACAGATGTTAGCCTGTGAATTCATAACTATGACTCTCCTATTAGAAATGGGAATACTTGATGACCTCGATTCCATTCACAAGGAAAAATGAAAAGAGCAATGACAACTAGATTCACCTCTTGCCTACACTTTATGTAAAAATGATTCAAACTACCCAGAGCTTTAAACTCAATTACAAAGGGAAACTAGGATTTGAAGTTATCTTGTAAGCAATAACACAGGTAGCCGGGTTAAGTCTAGAAGTATTAACCTGTGTGTTTCCTATGCATTTCCCTACTTACCTTCCAGCATTTCATTGGAACCTTAAGCTTCTTTCATCCCCTCTCTCAGCATACATAGAAACAAAAACGAAGTAGAGAAAACACTAGCCTAAGTAATAAACTGAAAGATTCTAACATGTGCTTGGAGAGCAATTTTTCTCCATCCAAAGATGATTTTAGACCTGAGGTAAATGAGGAGAGGAGAGACTGATGGCATAGGGGATATGTAGTATGAAAGGAAAGAGTGGACAAATAAGAGTCATCGACATGAAAAAGGACACAAGTTCTAGAATGTTGCTGCTTCTGCATCCCTGTTTATTTATAGCCTTTGGACCACTTGCCATCTCACAGTTTGAACCACTAAACTCATCTGAATAGGAGTAGGTGGTCCTGGACATTTTGTATGGCAATAGGATATGGGAAAAAAACTTTTCCCTATCCCATTTTATGAAGGAATTGAATAAAACTAGTTTGCAATTTTCCTGTTAAGCTAGGTCATTGTTGCACCCTGTGCTATTTGATATATACCATTTAAATGACCTGTTTGTTCCAAACGTGTGTGGCCTTCTATTGATCAAAGTGGAATATCATATGTATTTTTAAAAATACAGTTTATTTTTTTTAAACACAACGTGCTGCCATAGTACAGTCCTTTAGATGTTCTACTCAATCCAAAGAAAGGGGAGTAAGTTAGTCTCTTAAAAAAAAACCTTAGGGGCGCCTGGGTGGCGCAGTCGGTTAAGCGTCTGACTTCAGCCAGGTCACGATCTCACGGTCGTGAGTTCGAGCCCCGCGTCAGGCTCTGGGCTGATGGCTCAGAGCCTGGAGCCTGTTTCCGATTCTGTGTCTCCCTCTGTCTCTGCCCCTCCCCCGTTCATGCTCTGTCTCTCTCTGTCCCAAAAATAAATAACATTGAAAAAAAAAATTAAAAAACAAAAAAACAAAAAAAAAACCCAAACCTTAAATTCTCTCCTGTGAACAAAAATCAACCAGGAGATCTTATTCAATCTATTTATTACATTCACTATTAGTATGTGACTTTCAGAATGTGAAATATCAGCTTCAAACACCACATGAGAATAACTACTGCAAAATATGAGCTACTTGTTTTTCAGGTACTGTTATTGACTTTCAAAATGGCAGTGCATTTATGTATGTTCAGCTCCTCTTCAGAGAGATGACACTTATACTATTCTTCAGGGAAGTTGCATTGGAGCATTTTCTAAGTTTTAGAATTGACTCTAAATTTCACTTTTATAAGAGTTTTATACTCAAGTATATTTTATTTAACATCACAGAATGGCAAGTTTGTGGGCATTGCTGTATCACCAAGATATTAATGAAACTTATTAATTTACAGCCACATGCAGAGAGTTGGGGAAAAAAAAACCTTGGGGAGAGTTTAGATAGTAGGAAATGAAAAATACATTTTAATAGCCACTTAAACATCACCAAGAATTTAGTTTGTAGTTGTTATCCCAAAACAATTTCAGGATAGGTCAAGAGATTTTCAAAGTGTTTCCCTACACAAGAAATCTGGTATTATGCATTGGTAAGATCTTTTGAAAACAATATGATGCATGACTCAAATCAAAATATATTATAAACAATCTCTTGATTGGGTCATCCCACTTCTGAAAATTTGACTTAAGGAAACAGTTCTCTAAAAGTAGAATGCTAAAATAAAAAAAAAAAAAGAGGTTAGAGTGGGAGAGAGTCAAAGCATGAGAGACTCTTAAAAACTGAGAACTGAGGGTTGTTGGGGGTGGGAGGGAGGGAAGGCTGGGAGATGGGTATTGAGGAGGGCACCTTTTGGGATGAGCACTGGGTGCTGTATGGAAACCAATTTGACAATAAATTTCATATATTGGAAAAATAAATAAATAAATAAATAAATAAATAAATAAATAAAAAATAAAAAAATAAAAGTAGAATGCTATATGCTTAGCAAAAGTTTGTTAAAAATTTACCTGTGAAATCATAAAATTGAAAACTTTTAAATATGTCTAAGGAAGTGTTTAAACATTATGGCGTATGAGCTAAAAGGAATGTTATATAAATAAAAAATGACAAATATGAAGGATAAAGGAAAATGTTCATGCGAAAAATCCTCAGATTATACTTTTTAAAGCTGGTAAATGTAACATGTTACATAAAGTTAAAGTGATAGAGAAAGACAAAAATACTCATTTGATTAGAGTCAGCAAAATTATACTTATTGTGAATTTTATTGAATATATTGTACTGTGTTAAATACCTATGATTAAGGGCTAAAACAAATTCATGTCAATTTCACCCCTTGAGGAAGTCTACCAGTAACGTTAGAATCAAACTATTATTGGTGTCTTTTTTTTCAAAATTAATGTTTTTACATTCTTATTGAAAATGTTTTATTTTTAAATGACAAGGAATTGTACATTAAATATGGTAATTTTTAACCACTACCTTTTCTTCTAAGAAAGAAAAGTCGCAATTTTGTAGCTCTGGCCCAAATCTTTTTTTCTTAATAAGGCTAGGCATACAGTAGGAAACTGATAAAGATCTCGTTGACAAATGGAAATTGCTAGGAATTAAAATTAGCCTGCTTATACTAATCAATACTTAGAAGACATTGAAGCATATACATTCATTAGAAAATCATTACTGCACATAAAAGATGTATTTGAAGCCACAGTAATGTAAAACTTTAAAAGATGTGTTTATTGCACGTCTTAATAGGTGAAGAGTGATAAGGAAGCAGTCATTAGTGCAGTGTTTGTAAAGTGTGGTAAATGGACCATTGCAGTTCTCTGTGGTCAAACACATTTTCTGCAGATGGAGCTGCTGCTTTTTAGAGTAGGGTGAGAGAGAGAAGAAACAATTTTCTCTGTGTTTACCCAATTTGAAAGGTGAAATGTATAATCCATTCAGATTTTGATTCAATATTGTTATATTCTTAGTTCTCTACCTATCGAGAGAGAGAGCCAGCATGTGTGTATGCACATGAACAAGGAAGGAGCAGAGAGAGAGAGAGGAAGAGAGAGAATCCCAAGCAGGCTCTACGCTGTGAGCACAGAGCCTGAAGCAGGGCTTGATCTCACAAGCTGTGAGATCATGACCTGAACCGAAACCAAGAGTCGGACCCTTAACCAACGGAGTCACCCAGGCGACTCAACAATCTCTTTATTTTTAAAGTTTTCCCATGAACTACAAAATCACATTGTTGAGTTGGTCTCTGTTACAATTCATTAAACAAGGCTTGGTAATTTTTGTCAAAGTGTTTCACATCATTTACTTTTTATTGTTTATGTTTAATAATTTATCATAGGTCACATTTCACTGCCATTACTCTAATTTAAGACATGAATCAGTGACTCAAAAATGATTTAACAGTTGTGGAGATGGACCAACTAATGTGACAAATACATTCAGAATAATGTATGTAGGAACTTAGAACACACATAGAATGTGTAAACCTTGTGCTGGGAAAACTCTAATTTCACATAAGTAGCCATCAAAGATAACTTTTTTTAATGGGATGTTTAAGGATGAATATTCTAAAACTGGATTTTATTGGAGAATTTCATCGTGTCTTAAATGTTTCTCAAAGAGTGACATAAAACCACTAGAGAGTTTTCATCATTTTCTGTCAAACCCAAGCGACTTCTCTGGAATACAGTTGATATGTACACAATAAACATCAAGTAATTTTTCTAGGTATAGGGCAGCATATTCTGGCTTTGTAAGGAGGTCTTCTGTGTATGGTTATAGTATTATTCCAAACTGTGTTATTAATACTAATTTTGTGATCATGCTTTTTATTGAAATGATTAGTTGTTAAATGTAAGGTAGAGAACAAAATTACAGAAGCTTTATGAATATTTTTACTCCTTAGATGGAAAAGAGCTTAAAAATCACAACTTTTGCAGAGAAATACATAAAACCAATTCTGAACTTAGTCACACACTCAGAAAAACAGAAGTAGCTATTGGAAAATATTCTTTTCATAAATGCAATGTTGACAGTGATATGAAATCAATGATACATGATGTGAAAAAATATTTACTATTATGTAAACATATCCATTTGCTTTCTTTTTAGATGATTGATATCAGTAAAGTACATAGGATGTTTGTGTGTGTGTGTGTGTGTGCGCATATGCACACAAAGCTTACCCACATATCCTATGTATATGGATACACACACATGTATACATATATGCATTACTGAAGTGCATATCTATATTTGAAAGAGAAGTATCCTGCTTGTTAATGAAATTATATACATTATAAAGAAGTTTTTCATTTTGTAATCTATGCAATAAACTGCAAGTGGATCAAAAATGATTGAGTTGTAGGAGTAGCAAAGAAGTATTTATGTGTATAGGTAGGGCTTTTTATTTTTAGTACCCTCAGTGATTTTCCCTTAGAAAAGTAAATAAACCCCACCACCCCATATCATCTGAAAGCTACTGCCCTATCAGTCAATTATTTGTCAGTACTTTGCTCTACTTCTCTAAAGAAAGGGTAATATTCATGCTCTTCATTTATTCACCTGGTACAGATTTCTCTACCAGTCCAATTTGACTTCAAGCACAATAGTGCCTCAAACAATTCTTAATAAGGAAACCAATAAAATTATTTTCTCTAAAGCCATCAAGGATTTTCTAGTATTTACTTTTAGTTCTCAATAGCATTTGAAAACAGCCATTTTTTTTTTAACTTCCTTAAATAATATTTATTTGTTCCACTCTGGAAATCTTTTTACTTCATAATTTATTACTATAGTGTCAGATTTTACGCTGTTATTTTTTTTTAAGTTAGCGATTTTATCTCTTTGTAGAGGGATCATCAACAAATATGCCATTCCCCAAGACAGAAGTCTCACCCTTTTCCACCACTGTCAATCATTACATCCTTTTGAAACTTACTTTCCTAAAATTTGACTTCCATGATAAATTATCATTCTCATTTTCTATTTTTATCTTTTGGTCTGACTTGGCTTTTTTGTTGGCAAATTCATCATTCTTCACTCAGTGTTGTATTTTTTAGTTCATGACGATTTGTCTTAAATTATCTTTTCTTTTATTCTATATCGCCTAAGATATTTCATCTAAGCTAATAGTCTCAGTCGTTACTTATATACAGATGGCTCAAAACTGTCTCCAACTCATAGTTCATTGTTCTACTCCAGAACTGTGTCTCTAATAACCTCTTACATTTTTAGGTAATAAATGCAGCATATTTCGGAATGAACTCATGCCCCCCCCCAACCTTCCAAGACACCTTTTTCCTTTATTCCTAGAATAGTAATAAGAACGACTGTGTTATCCTGATAGTGAATAATCTAGAAGTTACCCTATGCGCTTTGTCCTTTCCCAGTACTGATTCATTACTGCTCTGTAATTTACTTCTTAAATAGCTCTCACATCTTTGTTTTTCATCATCTCTATTTCCTTCTTCATAGTTCATGCTTTGAAATTCTCCCGCCTGGGTTAGTACAGTACATTCTTAACTCTATTCCCATAGACACTTTTGCCTTGCCAAAGAATATTCTCCACATTACAGAGTAACAATTTCAAAGTAAATTTGTTTATGTTACTGTTTTTCTGCTTAGCCCCCCTATTTATCTAACATGTATTTATTGAGTACCAAGTATGTGCGAGGCATTGCTCTATATACAAAGAACAGTTATAAGCAAATATATATGTATGTATATATATATATATATATATATACACACACACACATATATAGGCATTTGTGTGTGTATATATATATATATATATATATATATATATATATCAGTAGACATATATATGTATATATATCAGTAGACATATGTATGTATATATATCAGTAGATATATATATATATAGTATATATATAGTATATATATTGTGTATATATATATGTGTGTGTGTATATATATATATATATATATATCAGTAGTAGTGTTTTTTACTAAAAAAAAAGCAATAAAAAATAGATTTACTCTCTTTTGACAAACCTCACTGTGGATTGCAATTTATAAGCAAACTGCTTTATTTTTATATTCATTAAATGAATATGTATTTGGAGTTCAATAACAGGTGTTTTGTCCTCCTACCTCTCTGGCTGCTCCTGCTGAGTCAGGTTCCTTGCATCTTCTTCACTACCTAATTGCACTTTGTGTGATCACACCTAGTCCCATGGCTTGAAACACGATTTGCTTCTTACTGCCAAATATAGAGCTCTAATTTCAGCCTCATTCTTGAGTTCTATACTTATATACGTTGCTTCACATTCAACAATTCACCTTGCATGTCTACTGAGTATTCCAAAATGCATTTCCAGTACAAAACTACTGAACCTTTCTCCAGCTGATTTTATTCCCAACTTAAGAAATTGTACAATTCACCTGATTGCTCTGGAAACAGTTTTATAGTCATCCTTGCCTCCTCTCTCTCATAGCATGTATCTGATATATTAGTAAATCCTATGCACTTTGCTATCATAATATATCCTGGATACAGTCAACTTTTTACCTCCCCCATTGCTTCAACTTATGTCAGGTCACTATCTTCTCCATCTGGATCATTGCATAGCCTCCTAACTTGTTTCACTATTTTCATTCTTGTGCTCCTATAATTGTTTATATATAAAGTATCAAAGTTCTTAAAAACATATCAGCAGGAACTGGTTTTTCCCTATCCTCAATCATTCAGTGGTTTCATACTTTATTTAGTTTTAAACACTCTTCTTGAAAAACCTTAGATGGTCTGTCCCAACCTCTCCCATGTCCTGCTCTCTAAGACCTAATCTCCTACCATGCTCCTTCTCACTCCAGTCATACTGCTTGGCTATTTTTTGTGGGTTTTTTTGTTTGTTTTTTTTCCTGCCAAGGATTCCCCCATTTAGGATCTCACTTTCACTGCTCTTGCTGCCTGAGATACTTTTTGTTTGCTTCTCACTTTTGCATACATCTTCTCAAATTTTGCCTTAACAGAGAATCCCACGAAAATAAAATAGCTCTTCTTATTCTTTTCCTTCTATATATTGCTTCATTTTTCTTCAAAACATACATTGTTGCCTGAGATTTCATTTTATGTTTATTTGATAGTCTACGTCTTCCTTTTAAGAATGTAGCCTCTATCAAGCTAAGGATGGAATAAATATATATACACACATATACATGTATATATATACATATATACACATATATGTGTATATGTGTATATACATGTATATACACATATACACATATATGTGTGTATGTGTATATACATGTATATATACATATATACACATATATGTGTGTATATACATATATACATGTATACACATATATATGTATATGTGTATATATGTGTGTGTATATACACACACACATATATGATTCAAGTCAGGAAACCGGGAACTTAGGAACTCGTGACAATCCTTTAACATCACCATCTCTGATGAAGTGCTGAAACTTTCCTATTTTCCTTAAGGAGAAATCTCTCCATATTTCCGTCCTATGTATGCATGTTTGTTTGTGTGTGTGTGTGTGTGTGTGTGTGTGTGTGTGTCAATTTTCCAGGCAGTGAGTGTGTATGTTTATTTTGAGTAAGACATAAGAAATATAAGTTAGGTTTTTTAAGACAAGAAACTCCCTGGATATGCAAACTTCTTACAACAATAGCTATTTATCATTAAATAAGAACTGGAAGTATTAATGTAAGATGCAAACAATATCATTGTTACTAATATGAAATTATTAACTTTTTATAACACTTTGTGTTCTTTCCCAATAAATCACTTTTTCTTAATTTACCTCAATGTTATGGTCCATTCAATTCCAAATGTCTATTCAATGATCCAGAGATGTCAAAGAGTTTAAGAAATGCTGCATTAATGAATCGTCTGGATCCATAAACCAAGTATTCCAACTTTATCCCAGTAGTTGGCATATACTCCGTTCTTGGAAAAAGCCAAGTGTATGATGATTGAGGAAGATAGACATCTACTTTTCCAGGCTCCAAAGCCATGTATACTTCTATCTAATAGTAGATAGATTTAATTTGACAATAAATGGTAAGTCACAACTGAATCATAGAGACTGTAGTAATATTTTATGCTTGCTCCATTACACATATTTTTTTATTTTATTCACTTATTTATTTCGAGAGACAGTGAGCGAGCCAGAGTGAGAGAGTGAGCATAAGTGGGGCAGAGAGAGGAAGAGAGAGAATCTTAAGCAGGGTCTGCCCTATCAATACAGAGCATGATGCAAGGCTCGAACTCACAAACCTTGATATCATGACCTAAGTCAGATTTGTCCCCAAATATACATGGGGAAACCAAGAATCGGACACTCAACTGACTGAGCTACCCAGGTGCCACAAAGCATGTTTTTAATATAAGTAAATATATTCCTAACAATTATTCCGACAAGGGTCAAAGCCTCTTTGAAAATACTTTAAATATCAAATACTGCCCCCAACCTCTGTGAGAAAGAAGTTTGTTTTGTTTTTCAACAGGTAAAGGCACAGACTTCTCTCTGTAACATTAAGGAAAATGAGAACAAGAGGTCAATTAAAATATTGATGTGTATTTGGAATCAGAGTCTCTTCCTTCCTTAAAGACAAAAATGTCCAGGGAAAATGTGCACCTGAGCTTCTTTGACAGCATGCTAGAATGTGTTGAAGTCATACCCATTTTTTAACTTCTAAACTGTTTTTGATTAAGTGGTTAGGCTTGAAATTCTTGAAATAAAGCATGTCTTCAGATCTTTCTATTCTTAAAGCTAACAAGTAAAATTGGCAGTAACTGGAGGGGACCTTGCAGCCCTATAAACCACTTAATATTTTTATGGGTTTTCTCTGTGTTAAGAAAAATGGTAAGCATGTTTAGCAAACAGAAAGAAGCTGCATCAGATTTTCTTTTTATTTTAGTGATGAGCCCATTTAGGAAAACAGTATAAAAGGGAATCTCTCAATTTATACATTAATATGGCTTAATTTATGCATAATTTATGACTTAACATCTCCGCTAAAATGGTTCCTAAGGCCAGAATCTTTTGCTTTCATTTTGGTGCCTTCCTGACTCTGCAAGGTCTGCTTTTGATTAGGTATACAAAGATAAAAGCATATTACCTTAATTGTCAGACACAAATGAAGAATGAAAGCAGGGATTTAGTTTCTTGTATTTTCCTTTCTAGAAGATTCAGGCAGCTGCTAATCATTATGTTTGAAACACAGAAAGAACAAGAACAAATGGAAAGAAAGAAAGAAAGAAAGAAAGAAAGAAAGAAAGAGAAAGAAAGAAAGGGAAAGAAAGAAAGAAAGAAAGAAAGAAAGAAAGAAAGAAAGAAAGAAAGAAAGAAAGGGAAAGAAAGAAAGAAAGAAAGAAAGAAAGAAAGAAAGAAAGAAAGAAAGAAAGAAAGAAAGAAAGAAAGAAAAGAGCGAGCCATAGGGCTAGCTTTGTTTGGTTCATTATGACTAGCCCTTGATTTGAATCTCATAGTTAATATAGATGTCAGGTAAAATCTATTGAGCTTCTTATATCTATTATATTATTAAGTATTCTTCCTCTATTGGCTAATTTAAAATTTCACTGAAATATCTACAAATGAGGCTATATATCTTGATGATAATTCTAAACTGTATTAGGCACCTAATTTGCTTACTATCACTTCTTGGTAAAATAGTAATTTTTAATAGTGACTTTAATTTCAGAAATGCTCTTGTGGATTCTAAAATTTTAAAAGCAATGGCTACTAATAGCAGAATGGCTTTTGGATAAGTGGAGAATTATCATCTTTCTAGGAACTAAATTAATTACCTGCCTCCCTTTCTTAGCGGAAAGCTTTGTACTTTGCACATTTCTTTAGATATTTTTTTGACAGAAGGGCTATGACTAAACAACTTAGGCTACTTGGAATCACTTATCATGGTGTAATAAAATAAAACCATTCAGTGATAGACTGAATCCCTCCTGTTAAAATTACACAGAATTCTGACACTACAAAAGGAAAAGAGTTTGAAAGGACACTGCTTACACCTCCTTCTGGATTCATTTTACTTCTCGGTGGAAAAAATCATTTTAAAATTCATTCAAAATAGTATCAAAATTCAACTGTAAACAGGTAAGGATGAAGCAACATTGACATTCTGAAGAACAAAGATGTTAGTATCAGTGAACTATTCTGTGGCAGATTTCTTGGGCTTTCAAAAGTTTCACTGTCGTACATGAGGATCAGATGGAGGGATATTATAACACTTTGTAAGCATACTTTGAGTACCCATGTGATACACATTCAGCAAATACACAAATATTTCCTTGAAATAATTTGATTTCAGGATTTCAGGATGAAATAATTCTTTTAAAATATAATCATGGGATTGTAGAGTTGCTTCATTCTAAGACAGTGATTCTAGACTAAGCGAAGCTGTGAAGGAAGGGTACCTAAAGACTTCAAGAGAAGGGGAAAGATGGAGTCCTCATAAGCTTCGTAACAAGAGCTCCTGAATTTGACTTGTACATTTGTTTGTAGAGTATCTAGTGTGATGTGACTCCATCACTTTGATCAGCTATGAGACCTTAAGGAAATTACTATGCTTTGTTATTCTCTTTTGTAAATGGAGGTAATCATGGTGCTAATTTAACAAAGTTGTAAGAAATAAATTAACGTGTGGGATTGGCTTAAAATCAAGCTTAATACATACTATTGATACTACGTTACTATCTTTTTTGAAATGTGTGTGTGTGTATGTGTGTGTGCGCACACACTCATATATATTTTAAGGCAAATCAGGCACTGGTAGCTTTTTTTTCTCTCCATTTCATTCAGTCTGTTTCTTGTCTAAGAAGGAATCCTTTATCTTTAAAAGCAAAACAACAACCACACACAGTATTTTTTCCAAAATGTTTAAGTGCAAGTGATGGGAGAATATGAACGAATATTTAGTGAGAGCCTCTATTGTCCAGGTCCTGAGTGTGTCTCATTTTGATATTGAAGTGCCATGAATCTACAGATATTCTTTTCTCCTTTGTTTGGATTAGCTCTCTCATAGATAAGATTCACCTTCTGAAACTTTACTTCTCCATTGATCCACTCTAAGTTGTTTCTCTATCTTCTTTCTTAAGCACACCTTTACATAGCTATAGCTAATAAGACTCATTTGTAAACAGCACTCCATGAATTTACTGCTTTCCATTTGAATTCCAAAAATATTTCCTTATATGTTTACCAATTGTAAGTCTGGAAAATAAAGCTCATATTACGTTTTAAAATTGCTCTTTGGGGCGTCTGGGTGGCTCAGTCGGTTAAGCGTCTGACTTCGGTTCAGGTCATGATCTCACGGTCCGTGGGTTCGTGCCCCGCATCGGGCTCTGTGCTGACAGCTCACAGCCTGGAGCCTGTTTCAGATTCTATGTCTCCCTCTCTCTCTGACCCTCCCTGTTCATGCTCTCTCTCTCTCTGTCTCAAAAATAAATGTTTTAAAAAATTGCTCTTTTAAATGTGTTTTTTCTTCATTAAAATGTTTTCATTCTAATATTGGCCTCAGGAGATGTAACGTGATTTGCTCATCCAAATCCAAGGGAAAAAATAAGCAATATAACTGTATGTCAGTTATACTAAATTTTATAACTTAACCTGGAATCTCTGCACTGAAACCATGCCACTATTCAATTGATTCATACTTTTAAAAAATGACTCTAACGCTTAATTAACTGTGTGCAATTTATTACACTATTAAAATTAAGGTAATTGCAGATTAAATTAGGTAAAAAAAAATGCTTAAATTGCAATATAAAAAGCCAATTCATGGATGACACATAACAATGCCTTTAGCATAATATTGAAAATGTATTTTAATTTTTTACCAAGAACTGATAATCTTATATTACATTTTAGAATTATGATCTACACAAGGATAAACATATTTGTAGATTGAGAAGGTAACATTTTATGAATAATCGTAACTCTTCTTTTTGTTAAAAATTATTGAAATAATATCCTATTGGACAACTATACTTGCAAAAGTTCCCAATGACAAAAATTGCTGCCTGTATACATTTTAGCACACTTGAAATCCTTTGAAGTAGTGAGAATATTTTGAAATTCATGTTCAATTTCCAAAGTAAATGCATTAAAATATTAGGGATACACTCATTTCAATTTTCCATCTTATTTGTTAATATGTTGTACTTAATTTTTACCACTTCTCTTAGGATAAAATAAGTAACTTGAGGTTTTACAAGGCTAATCCATTTAGGAAACTTTGAAATAAGACAAAATTCAGCTGATATTAAAATGAATATGATGAAAATAATGGTGAAAAAACAATAAGAAAGGCAAAATCCAATCCATCGAAAATCTTGTATAATAGTCTGGTCTTTATTCTAAGAACAATAGGAAGCCAATGGAAATACTTAAGCATGAGTTGTCTTATTCAGAATTGTTTTAAAATATCACTCTTATATGCAATGATTAATTAGAAGGATCCAAGAAGATATATAAGGATTGTCTTTAGATCTTTCTATTCTTAAAATGGATAAGAAAAATTGGCAATAACTGAAGGAGAGCATGCTACTATTAACATATATTCAAAATACTTACTGAGTGCTTCTGTGTTTCAAGTCTCATTCTAATCACTTGGAAGTGAGATGAATTTGACAAATGATATCCATACCCTTAAAGCTCAAATTCTAGTGCACCAAAGCAGTCAGTAATCAATTAAATAAGTCAATCAATTCTTACTTCTTTAAATGAAAAATTATATGTGATGGGATCAAGGGGAGTAGCTTGATATGAGGATACTTTGGGTGGTGAAGTCAGGAAAGACCTTTTTGAAGAGATGACTATTGATCTGAGATTCAAATTCCAAAAACTTGAAATGTTAAGAAGTATGGAGAATTTTCCAGAAATTTGGAATATCGAAAATATAGGTGTTGAGGAATACTCTGGCATATTGTTGTAAAAGAAGGACAATATGTCCGGATTTAAGTATATGAGAAGCATAGAGATATAAAAATGGGGGTTGATGAGAAAAAGCCAAATTATCTGATTTCCTAAATAGATCATGTAAGTTCCTACAGGCTATGATCCTTGGAGTCTTAATTTTAGTCTATAAAGGGAAGGCACTAAAGGAGATATAATGTTTAATGTGTTTTTAAAAGGCCACTCAGGCCAATCAATGGAAAATGAAAACCTGGGGAAATGTGTAGTATTATAGGCAAAGGATAATGAGATTGCAGAAATGAGGTAAAGCTTTTTAAGCAGTATAGGTAAGATAAGACAATAGCTTAGAAAAGTTCATAGTATTGGAGAAAATGAGATTTTCTATTTCTTTTTGGAATAAGGATCAATAGGATTTGCTGATGCAGTGATTAAATACATCAGAGAGATTAATTTGATTACACACAGTGGCATGGTTGTGAGATTTTCTTAAATAACTAAGGAGTTAGTATGCTATTTACTAAGACAAGAAACACTATGGTAGAAATGCTGATGAAAGTTTTAAATTCGAGAGGAGATTGCACATAGGGAGTTAGCTGAACTCTAGTTATAGGTACCCATTTGGAAATCTTTGGCATATAGTTGGTCATTTTGAGCATTTTAGAAAAGATTGCAAATGGAAAGAAAATTAGATAGGCTCAAACTCTGAAGTACTCCAAAGTATCAAGCACATAGAGAACGTGGAGACAAAGAAAGGCCTGAGATTCTTTGGGCAGAAGAGTGAGTAGAAGGTATTCCAGAAGAAATAGTGTGGTGTTATTGACAACCCTTCCTCATGTTATTGAATGGTCAAGCAAAAGAAGGCAGAACCTTAGTATGAAGATCAGCTTTTAATAGGAGGCAACTGTCCCAACTGACTCTGATGGGAAGAAAGATTTCCAAATGCAGTTCAATTTATTAGATGCTTTAGAAAGAAGGTTAAGTAGTTCCTGTCAAGTATGTTTCATGTTCTCAAGGAATGAGGTCAATTTATCAGAGTAAATTGGAAGTATATGGTTAGAGAATGTAGGGAAAAGGTTTGACATACTTTTGGAGAAATAAAGAGAAAGCTCATTTGAGAAAATAACTGAATTTTCAGAATTCATTTGAGAACAGTTAAGTTTAATAATCATGACTTTAAATAGAAGTACAGATTTTAATGTTTTTTACCCAAACTATGAGCAGTCATAAAAATGCCATTTAAATTCATTAATTCATGGTAGGATAAAACTTCAGTGTATAAAGGACATTTGAAATTGCTAACAGTATTTGGCCATTTAATATAAATTTAAGTTAAATTCAGACAATATGTTGATAGGAGAATTTACTGTATTTTATTTTTAAATTTTTTGGTGTTTATTTTTATTTTTATTTATTTTTTTTTTTTTGAGGGAGAGAGAAAGAGAAAGAGAGAGAGATAGAGATAGCAAGTGGGGGAGGGCCAAAGAGAGGGAGACACAGAGCTTGGAGCTGGGCTCGAACTCACGAACCGTGAGACCATGACCTAAGCTGAAGTCAGATGCTTAAAAAGAGTGAGCCACCCAGGTGCCTCCATATAACTTTTTAAATTGACATTTTTGAGATAATTCTAAATTCACATCCAGTTGTAAGAAAAATACAGAGAGCTCTGTATACTTTACCCATTTTCCCGTCAATGGTAATACTGTAAAACTATAATGTCACAACCTATTTAGAATTCACCAGTTTTACATGTAGTCTTTTGTTGTGTCAATTTGTATATCTGCTCAGCTTTCTACAACTTTATTACACATGTAGGTTTGTGTATCCTCCATTATAGTGGAGAGACTGGTAGTTCATCACCACATGGCTCACTCATGTTGCATTTTTTTTTTAATTTTTTTTTTCAACGTTTATTTATTTTTGGGACAGAGAGAGACAGAGCATGAACGGGGGAGGGGCAGAGAGAGAGGGAGACACAGAATCGGAAACAGGCTCCAGGCTCTGAGCCATCAGCCCAGAGCCCGACGCGGGGCTCGAACTCACGGACCGCGAGATCGTGACCTGGGTGAAGTCGGACACTTAACCGACTGCGCCACCCAGGCGCCCCTCATGTTGCATTTTATAACTGCACCCATTTCACTCCACCACCACCTTCCCCTAGCCCTAAACTCTGGGAACCACTAATATGTTCTAAAATTGTCTTTTCAAATGTATTATAGAATAATATATAAAATTAATAAACCCCTAACCACCAAAACCAGAAAGGACCCAAATAAATCACAAATGAGAGAGGGGAAATAACAACTAACACCACAGAAATACAAATGTTTATAATAATATTAAGAAAAATAGTATGTCAACAAATTGGAAAATCTGGAAGAAATGGATAAATTCCTAGAAACATATAAACTACCAAAACTGAAACAGGAAGATACAGAAAATCAACAGAAAGATTACCAGCAAAGAAATTCATTCAATAATCAAAAATCTCCCAACAAACAAAAAAGTCCAGGGCCAGATGGTTTCCCAGAATTCTACCAATACTTAAAGAGGACTTAGTAACTATTCTTCTCAAACTATTTCAAAAAACAGAAATGGAAAAAAAAAAAAACTTCCAAACTCATTTTATGAGGCCAGCATTATCCTGATTCCAAAACCAGACAAAGACTTCACTAACAAAGAGAATTACAGGCCAATATCCCTGATGAACACGGATGCAAAAATTCTCAACAAAATACTAGCAAATTAAATGCAATAGTACATTAAAGAATCATTTGCCATTATCAACTGAGATTTATTCTTGGGTTTCAAGGGTGGTTCAATAATCACAGATTAATCAATATAATACACATTAGTAAAAGAAAGGCTGAGAACCATATGATCCTCTCAATAGGTGCAGAAAAAGCATTAGGCAAAGTACAACATCCATTCATAATAAAACTTCTCAACGAAGTAGGTATAGATGAAACATTCCTAAACATCACAGAGGCCATATATGAAAATCCCACAGCTAATATCATCTTCAATGGGGAAAAACTGAGAGCTTTTCCTCTACAGTCAAGAATAAGACAGGGATGTCCATTCTCACTATTGTTATTTGACATAGTACTGGAAGTCCTAGCCCCAGCAATCAGACACCAAAGAGAAATAGAAGGTATCCAAATCTGCAAGGAATAATTCAAACTTCCACTTTTAACAGATGACCTGATGCTCTATGTGGAAAATCCAAAAGACTCCACCAAAAAAAATTGCTAGAACTGATACATGAATTCAGATACAAAGTGATACATGAAGTTTCAGGATACAAAATCACTGTACAGGAATCTCTTGCATTTCTATATACCAATAATGAAGTAGCAGAAAGAGAAATCAAGGAATCAACCCCATTTACAATTATACCAAAAACCATAAGATACCTAGGAATAAACCCAACCGAAGAGGTAAAAGATCTGTACTCTGAAAACTATTGAACACTAAGGAGAGGAATTGAGGAGTACACAAAAAAATGGAAAAACATTTCATACTCATGCATTGGAAGAATAAATGTTGTTAAAATGTCTATACTACCCAAAGCAATCTCCACATTCAATGCAATCCCCATCAAAATACAACCAGCATTTTTCACAGATCAAGAACAAACAATCCTAAAATTTGTATAGAACCACAAAGAAAGACCCCAAATAGGCAAAGCAATCTTGAAAAAGAAAAGCAAAGGTGGAAGCATCACAATTCTAATTTCAAGATGTATTACAAAGCTGTAGTCATCAAGACAGTATGGGACTGGCACAAAAACAGACACTCAGATCAAAGGAACAGAATAGAGAATCCAGAAATGGACCCATAAACGTATGGCCAACTAGTCTTTGACAAAGCAGGAAAGAATATCCAATGGAATAAGAACGGTCTTTTAAGCAAGTGGTGCTGGGAAAACTGGACAGTGACATGCAGAAAAATGAACCTGGACCACTTTCTTACACCATACACAAAAATAAACTCAAAATGGAAGAAAGCCCTAAATGTGAGACAGGAAACCATCAAAACCCTTAAAGAGAACACAAGCAGTAACCTCTTTGACATCATCACAGCAATTTCTCACTTCCCTTCCTGAGGCAAGGGAAACAAAACAAAATGAACTATCGGGACTTCATGAAGATATAAGGTTTCTGCACAGAAAAGGAAACAAACAACAAATCTAAAAGGCAATTGATAGAATGGGAGAAGATATTTGCAAATGACATATCAGATAAAGGGTTAGTATCCAAACCATACAAAGAATTTACCAAATTCAATACCCAAAAAACACATCATCCAATGAAGAAATGGGCAGAAGACATGAAAAGACATTTATCCAAAGACGACATCCAGGTGGCCAACCAACACATGAAAAAGTGCTCAACATCACTCATCATCAGGGAAATTCAAATCAAAACTGCAATGAGGTATCACCTCACACCTGTCAGAATAGCCAAAATGAACCACACATGGAAAAAGAAGTGTGTGTGTGTGTGTGTGTGTGTGTGTGTGTGTGAATGTGTATATATATGCACGTACATATATATACATACATACAATGGAATATTAGTCATAAAAAGAATGAAATCTTGCCATTAGCAGTGACATGAATGGAACTGGAGAGTATAATGCCCAGTAAAGCATGTCAGAGAAAAACAAATACCATCTGATTTCACTCACATCTGGAATTTAAGAAACAAAACAGATGAACATAGGGGGTAAAATAAGGGGAAACCAGAAAACAGACTCTTAACTATAGAGAACAAACTGAGGGGTTCCTGGAGAGGAGATGGGCAGGAGGATGGGTTAAATGGGTGATGGGTATTAAGCAGGGCACTTGTTGTGATGAGCAATGGGTGCTGTATACAAGCGATGAAATACTAATTTCTACACCTGAAACTAAGAGAAAAATAAAAAGATTAAGGACTATTATTAGTTCTGTGAACAAAGAATGTATATCTTATTTCTAAATTTTGTAGCTCTTGTAAGTGCTTTGTCATGAGGCAAATTGTGTGTATAAAACTGAAATGCTTTTCTTAATCTTATCAGGTATTTAATTTTTGTGTGTGTGTGTGATTTTTATGTATTTTTGTGTGAGAGACAGAGAGCAGGAGTGGCAAAGAGGGAGACAGAATTCAGAGCAGCCTCCAGGTTCTGAGCTATCAGCACAGAGCCAGATGCGGGGCTTCAACTCAGGAACTGTGAAATCATGACCTGAGCCCAAGTCAGATGCTTAATAGACTGAGCAACCCAGGCACCCCTCTCATCAGGTATTTTAAAGATTCAACTGTTTTTTAAATTCTAATTTTTACACATTAACATCTTGACATCCTTTAGTACTTTGTGCATTTTTTTTTTCTTTTTGGCTCTTACTTTTTTGGTGCAGTTACTTGCTTATACAGTAAAAGGATAGAATATTATCTTGGGAAGAATGAATAAATGACTAAGTGAATGCGAATTATCTGTATCTATAATTTAAGGATTCTTGGTAAAGTACAGCTCCATCAGAAATTCCATTTGTGTTTTCTTCATATAGATTTGTATTTTTTTTAAGTTAAAGATATACTATAAGAAGAGAATAATATAGTATGTAAACCTTTGGATTTTTTTTCATTTGACATAATTTCCCAGAGATTCATCTTCATGGTTGTTTGTATATCTATAATCTGTTTCCTTTTTAGCTGAGTTCTATTTAATAATCTGGATGAACCAGTTTAACCATTCACTATCATTCATTAGTCATTCTTTATATACAATAATTTCACTGGTAAATAATCTAAGTCATTTTTCCTTTTCTTTTATTATACTAATTACTTATTTTCAATGCTTAATGCTTTGGCCTGGACCTTTGGGATAATATTAATTAGAAAGGTTGAAAGCAAGCATTCTTGTTTTGCTCTCCTTAGAGGAAGAATTTCAGTAATTTGCCATTGAGCATGATATTTGTCTAAGTTTTTGGCAGATGCTATTTTTTAGAGTAGGGAAGTCCTTTTCCCCCATATTAATATAAAAAGTTTTTGTGTTTTAAACATGATTGCATGTTAGGATTTAATAGTTTTCTTCACTTTTGGGGTTATGTAATTTTTCTTTCTTTGATTAATATGTTAAATTATACTGATTTCCTATCACTGTATCATTCTTGGAGTAACTGTCACTTAGTCATGATACAGTATACTTTTGATAATTCACCTGTTTGATTTGCTATCTTGTGAAGGGATTTTTTTTTTGTCATCTTATAAAGTCCTTGTTGTGGTTATTATGAAGGAAACAGGGTCTCCTTTAAGGAGTTGGAAAATATTCTTTCTCTATTCTCTAGAGGACTTTATATAAGATTGGTCATGTTTCCTCCTTCTAGGTTTGGAAGATTCACCTGCAAAATGATTTAAGTCTGGACTTTTCTTTCTGAAAAAGTTTTAATAATGGATTAAATTTTTAGAAACATATGGCAGTATTTAGATCTTCTATTTTTCTTTGTGCTGTAAATATTATATTTGTTAATTATACACATATTGAAAAATACTATGCATTATTATTTGGGGTAATTACAATCAGTAGACATTTATATTTATCACATTTCTACTCTTTTCATTGTCCATCATTTCTACTTGCATTTCACAAGGGTCATTTTCACCTTTGGAGTTCAATATAAATTTTAGAATTTGTTATGCCTTTGCTTCCTCTCAAAAAAATGTAACTGGTTGGATTTTTTTTTTTTTTGGAGCTGTGCTTCCTCTATAGAGTATAACTGACTTACTATTCCATGAAATATTTATGTCTCCTTTAGTTATTCTCAATAATTTTAGTTTTTACTATATATCTTTTGTATACCATTTACAGATTTTATGCTATTGATGTTGTGGTATAGGGAAATATTTTAAAAATCTGATCCTCATGGTTTGGCTACTGTACAGGTATGCCAAGTACTGGACTCTAACCTTGTATATAATCTGTTTACTTGATAAATTCTCGTATGCATTTCAGTAATTTTCTTGTATATATTTTTAGCTTTTTTCTGCACATAGGTACATGTGATCTACAACAGAAACAGACAATTCACTCATCCAACGTTGTGTCTCAGGTCCCTCACCCAGCTCCACAAGATTATAAACTAGATTTTTTTTTCTTTCCGTTTATTGTAGTTCAAGCTTTAGCAAGTATTTTGGCACTCCATAACTATGGGTCCACTGACCCCAGCATTTGCTGACACTTTACTCACTATCCAACACCTTCCCTAGAGCCGGTGTTACATGTTTAAGATTTTGTTAACAATTTTCACCTAGGTACCAATTTCTGTATTAGTCATCTGGTATCACACCGATGCTATATAGCACACACCACCAAAATCTCAGTGACATACCTTAATCAGCATTCCTTCAGGGCTTTTGGTTTCTGTATTGACGGTAGAATTGGTTAGGTGAGTTTGATATACTCAAAATCTATCAAACTCAGGTCAGGGATATTGGCTACCTCAAATATGTTCTTTCTTGAACAGTGTCAAAAACTCCCAACAGGGACACTAGAAATATACAGCATCTTCTACATGATAAATTTGGAACTGTTTCACTGTCACTTCTGCTCAAATCTCATAGACCAAAGCAAGTCATATGGTTAAGAATAACAGCAAAAGGGTTGTCAAGTATATACTCCCTTCTAATCCATATAGTGTTGGAGAACAAGAGACCAGAGGCATCGTAAGAATGTCCTAAAGGAAAGGGACAGAACAGGACGAAACTGAAAGCAGTTTCATTCCCAGGATGGAAGGCCACCGGGACTGCTCATTCTCTCCAGAAGGACATCATATGGGTGCCAGGCCTGGGATAAGAATGTTTTGTCTGGTTCCAGATGTACTCATGGCCCAGTATGGAATACACTGCAGATGCACGACCTGTCAAGATGCCAAATACTCTGTTGTATGTGCTTGCTGTTATCAGACAATTTGCAAAAATAAAACAGGCTTGAGCCAGGAGACTGATGCTTCGGCTCCTGGAGAGTCTTAGCCCCCTGCTTTCCAATTCTCTTGTCACCGTACCTTTAAGACCTATCTCTCTACAATATAGCTTTAGGATTTGGAAAAGGTCTTCATAAGACTAACTGTATGTTTGAGATTGGAAAGTTTTTAACTATATTACTCAAGTCCTGCAAAACCACCAATATCTTGGCTGTTGTCATTTCGTATTGGTAGTGGCAACTCTTAATGGGGAAAACAGAGACTCTTCGTCTCCTGCCTATACCTAGAATTGGTAGATACTCCCTGAGAAAAATCAGCTACAGAGAGTCTGCTGCACAGTTCTCCTGTCTCTAGAATCTTCCAGGTCCCATTGCTTCTCAGCTGTTGGCTAAAATCAAGTGGAGAATCTTCTAAGTTCCATTGCCTTAGTAGCTCAGTGATGTCTTTTAATAATTTGTTTCTTAATCCACTTTTTGTTTTAGGCAACAGCTACTCCCTCCTTTCTGTAAGTAGTACTTTCACTATTTTTTTTGAAATAAATAGAATATTAGTGTTATTTTTGAAAGCATCTTAGAAATCTTTTTTTTGGGGGGGGTTGTTTGTTTGGTTTTTACTCCACAGATATTATCACTATTTTGAAGTTTACTGTGTCATTTCCATTCTTGTTACTATTGAGAGACAATTTCCCACAGCATCTCTGAATATCTTACATAAGTTTTCCATATTATCTTTTCAAAGATATTTCTGCAATGAACAGCTTTAGAATACAGAATCTCCCTCTGGGGGCATTTATTTGTTGTCTAATAATAAAAAAATCTCTTTCCAGGAGAAAATTTGGGGCAGGTTTACTAGTTTCCTAAGATCTGGTTTCCTAAACTGTGAGGGAGGTGCATTATGTACATAGCATTTACCTCCATGAGAAGTGTTGGGCCAGAGGAACTAAGATGAATTGATTTTCAAGCTATCTACTATGCCATGAGTAATAAAGTCTTTTGTCTTGGATCCTGCGTGTTGTGTCTTCTACTAGCGTGCATGAAATAGTGACATGATAAATTGTTACCTTGCAAGAAGAGTAATTTTTCAGACCTCTCACTGTTCTTAATTTCAGTTTTATACTTATGGACATGTGTCCACTTGTTTCACATCTTAAAATTTAACTTTTTTTAATGTTTATTTTTGAGAGAGACAGAGCATGAGTGGGGGAGGGGCAGCAAGGGAGGGAGACACAGAATCCAAAGCAGGCTCTGGGCTCTGAGCTGTCAGCACAGAGCCCAACGTGGGGCTCGAACACATGAACCGTGAGATCATGACCTGAGCCAAAGTTGGACGCTTGACTGAGTCACCCAAGCACCCCACATATTTTAAAATTTAAATAAGAGATAATTTATTGATAATATTGTCAATTTTACATATATCTAGTTATAGCTTTTTGTTGGTTATAAGAAATTATTCTTGATTACCCTGATTACAAAGTGAATTTTAGCAACTTTTCATGTATTTGCTTTTAGATCTCCTCATCCTTAAATTGCCTGTTTATATATTTTGTCCATTTTCTTTCATCTTAAGATTTTTAAAATTTGTGAGTTAGTTTTTTGTCCATAGTGTTGAAAACTGCTAAATATTTCTTTGTTAGTAATATGTTTTATACATATTCCCTTCCAGCCAATATCTTGCATTTAACTCTTTGTGATTTTAAGAAATATGTATATTGGATTTATCAATTGATTTATATATCAAATTATGAACTTAGTAAGTTATTTATCCATTTTTAAACTGTGTCAACATATACCTCTATTTTGTAGTTTGTGCCTTTTGTATCTTATTTAAGCAACTCGTAATCATTTGATATTTTATTCTATATTTTACTTTTAAAATATTGAATATTTGATTTCTGAACTAAGAATTTTAAAAATAGAATTTGTTTTATATCATTTCTTTCCATATTGGCAGCAATTGTGTAACTTCCATTTTTCCAGCTGTTGCTACTATTTGCTCAATTTCTTTAGTTTTTTAATGGATTTTGGTCTTTAGGACAGTTTTATTTTGTAGCAAAACTGAGAGGAAGCTCCAGAGATTTCCCATATGCCCTCTGCCCTTCCACACAAGCAGGTCCCCTATTATCCACACCTGCCCCCAGAGCAGTGTATTAGTTACAGTTGATGAACTGACATGGACACAATGTTATCAGTACTAGGTTTCTGCATTCTGTTATCTTTCAGGGTTCTCTATTCTATTCATACAGTCTACCTGTGCCAATATACAACCTCTTTATTTCTATGACTGTAAAATATGGCTTACCACCTTATACATTCCTATGGGTAAATGTTTTACTCTGTTATCTTCTTGATAATTTAGTTATCCATGGCTCTGTTTTTTCCATTTTGATTTTTATTATCCTCTTGCCAAGTTACCAAAAATGATCAGAATTTTAAATAGAAACATGTGTATGCACACATATATGTGTATATATGTATATCCATATATATTATAGAAATAAGCTATTGTTAATATGGGTTTTTCTTCTAGCTTTGCACATGGTATATTGCTGTTTTATTAAGTATTTAAACACTTTCTTTTAATGATTAAAAAATTCTTAACAGTAATTACCTTACACTGCTGGCAAACCATGAAGGATGTTGATAATGGTTCATTTCTTAAGTATAGCATCAGTTTTCATATGCTTTAAGACTTACAAGTATCATTTATGCTTTCTTTCATCTCAAAAAACATACACAAATATTTAACATGATTGACAATGGCAGATGATGTGAGAATCTAATTTTTGTAATACACATTAATCACTTGAATCATTTTATCTTTTACAATGGGCATGTGGTATGTTTGCATTTGGAAAATGTAAGACTTAAGAGAGAAAATCATTTCAGTAAATTTCCAACTTCTCCATAAAATTCTTATTCATCTTTTTTTTAGTTCAGAACCTTTTTTACTTTGTAATGCCAAGAGAATATTTTAAGTCAATTTCTTATTTGCTTATTACTACTATACAATTATACTTTTAATTTTGCATTTTAATTTTGCTAATTGTACATGAAGAGCAATAGCTAAATGCTAATTTTTTCTAATACATAGAAAGTCTGAAATTTTACGTAATCACATCACTGCAAGTAAAGGCAAATTTTTTCCTTCTTTTTTATTTACTCATATAATCTAGTCATTAGTTAGGAATTGAAATGTAATTTTTGTCCTAGTAAGCTTGAACATCTTTTTCTTCACGATGTCAAATGGAATGCCAAATTACATCTTAAAGAAATAGGTTTTCTGTAGGCCTATTTTTGTCAATAGACTTGACTGGAAAAGAAATCCAGGTTTTCTGCCCATACTGCATTCTCAGGCTATTATTCCATGCTCAGGGATTTAATACTGCTGATGAAAAATCTTGTGCCAATTTCATTGCTTCTCCTTTTGTAGAAATTTTTCTTTCCAGTAATGTTTAGAATGTGCTTTTTGACTTTTACATTCTGTCATTTCATCATGAGTTGAAGATCTATTGTGTTTCTTATCTAAAAACTCATGTCTTTCTTCAACCCTCCAACTTGTTCAGCCATTATCTCATTTGATATTTTCCCATCTTTCTCGTTTCATGTAGACACTCTTAGCAGATATGCAAAGGCCTTTCTCATTTTGTATTTTGTATTTTTTAACCCCTGTTTCATGCTTTCTATCATTTTTTCTATATTTGCATTCTGGGTTTCCCTTAAATCACCTTCCATATTTCAATCTTCCAGAGCCTAATCTGCTATTTAATCTGTCATAGGAGTTATTAATTTGAATAGTTATGTTGGTTTTGAGGAGTTCTGTTTTTTTTAATATCCCCATTTGTTTTACTGTTCCCCCCAAGTCCCTAACTCAGCTTTTATGCATGTAATTATTTTATAACTACTTATTTCAGGGGTTCCTGAGTGGCTCAGTGGTTAGGCATCTGACTTCGGCTCAGATCATGATCTCACAGTATGTGGGTTCGAGCCTCGTGTCAAGCTGTTGGCTGACAGCATGGAGTCTGGAGCCTGCTTGGGGTTCTGTGTCTTCCTCTCTCTCTCCCCTTCCCTCCCTCACACTCTATCTCTCTCTTTCTCTCAAAAATAATTAAACACTTCAGAGTTTTTTTTTAAATCCTACTTGTTTCATATTTTCCAGGTAACTGTCCTCTTTTCAGAGGTTCTTTGGGTTTATCAGATGTATGGACTCATCATATAGGAATTTCTCCTTATTTTATAAATTTCTTAATTATGGTATCAACCTCAGTGGGGATCCTTTGTGGTTATGAAACTAACACTGCTATTGCAGTGTTTATTTCTTTGTGAACTTGATGAATGTACATAATTGTTCAATTTATGTTTATTTTATGGATTTAGGTTTTTCTTACTTTTCAGGTATTTGGAGTTCACAAGCCACAACCTGAAGTGGCCCAGTCACGCTATTTCAAATTTTCAAAGATAGGCTTTTTTCCACCTCCTTTCCCATTGATTATCAAGTATTCATTTGGTTCTGAGCTTTATAGAAGGTAGATAATTCCAAGTTCCTCATCAAACCCAAGTTGTGTTTTCGACCCTACCAGGCTTCTCAGAACCCCAGGCTCAGCTATTAGGACCAACATCTGAAACTAGAATACCAGTGGACTGTTCCTTATCAGTTTGTACTTAATTCTCCTTGTAATTTCTCAGGAGTTGTTTATTGCCAAGTCCTGCTGTATATTTAAAAAAGAAGTTTAGGAGTGCTGGTGTGAAGTAGGGGAGTAGAAGGAAGACAAATTCATTGCAGTTTAGTTTTAATTAGGAGAAGCCTCCAAAAGTGATTTTTATATCAATATAGAAGCCTCTTATTTACATAAACAAAGCTCTTAACAACATTAGTGATTTTGAGTATCTTAATAGTTCACCAGATTAAAATACTTTGAGAACAGAAACCAAGGTGCATTTAAATTTGTACGCTATTTTAATTTTTTTTTTTTAAATGTTTGAGAGAGAGAGAGACACAGAGCCCAAGCGGGGAAGGGGCAGAGAGAGAGAGAGGGAGACACAGAATCCGATGCATGCTCCAGGCTCTGAGCTGTTAGCACAGAGCCTGATGCGGGCTCAAACCCATGAGCTGTGAGATCATGGCCCAAGCTGAAGTCAGATGCTTAACTGACTGAGCCACCCAGGTGCCCCAATTTTGTACCCTATTTTAAAGCTATGTATGGCTAAATAGTATTTATTTTTGTATAAAACACATGTAGATTTGTCATGTGAAATATAAAATTCCCTAATATTCTTTCAACTTTTTTATTAACATTTTTGAGAGAGAGAGAGAGCGCTAGAGTGCGCACAGGTGGAGAAGGGGCAGAGATAGAGGAAAACACAGTATCTCAAGCAGGCTGCAGGCTCTGAGCTGTCAGCACAGAGCCTGACGCAGGGCTTGAACCCACAAACTGAGATCGTGACCCGAGCCAAAGTACGATTTTCAACGGACTGAGCCACCCCAGCACCCCAAAATTCCCTAATATTCTTATAGGTTTTTTTCTTCTGTGTCTATCATAAGCTCCTCCTTAATTAAAAGGACTTGAGATACTTTAAAATAAAAACATACACTAAGTGATTATTTGCAAATGTTGAATATGCTTTTTTTTTTTTTCATGTAACTGAGTAAAATCTTTAAGATATTTAAGTTGGCAATGCATCAAGGTAAACAGTAACTTTCACTAAACTGGTAAAATTCTTCTGGCTACTAAAGAAACAGATTTCCATTTATTAGAAAGACAAATTCTAACTGACCAATTTTAAAGCGACGAGTTTTTAAGAAAATACTTAATTCCTTCTAAGTGATAGAAACTGTGGCGTATTTTCAGGAGAGATTAAGGGAAATTGTGTTCATTGAAATGTTTTTCATTATAATTCTTACATATCCTAAAAGGTACATGCTCCTTGCCTGAATTGCAATCAGTAATTCATAAGACACCAGTGGATTTCCTTAGGGAGGTAACTATATATAAAAAATAATAATTTCTCATTTTAAAAGAGTCTGACCTTTTATTAAATCTGTAAAGGAAAAAGGGAGTTAAAAACTCTCTGGCAGATTTCACAGGCCTCAATTAAGAAAGGCTGTAATTATAATTACAGAACAAACTGAGTCAATTAGGCTTCTAGAACTTGTCCTGCACCATCCTTAGCAGGCCTCTCAGCCTAGTGTTGAAGTCCCGAGCCGAGGCTCTCCATAATACTCTCAGCATTTGATTCAGTTTACAAAGAGAAATGAATTATAGCCGTCTCCTAGAGAGTGAAATTGCATTGTAACATGCTGAAGTACTCTGTGACTAGAAGGAAAATGGGAGGAAAAAAAAAAAAAAAAAAAAAAAAAAAAACCTCAGACCTCTTAATATCTTCTGCCATCTTCATAAATGTACTGATGAAAAGGAACTAAAGAGATTAAAAAAACATCCTAATTATAAAAATATAGCCCTATTTGTGCTGGAACCCAATCTTAAGAAAAAATTACTACCATGTATTTTATACAAGTTGTGCTATGTACTTCCCCATAACCGAAGCACACACATTTAAAAAAATAATAAGGAAGAACATTGTGTATTTGAGAACAGTATTTTTTCACACTCGTTAAGATGTGGTATTAAAATAATTTATTGTTTATATAGGCTCCCCATGAAATCCACTCTAACTTCTCTATTTTTCTCAACTGGCATAATACAGTAGGTTATGATCAACAATTTATTTCATGTTTTAATGTTTAATGGGAAAAAATACTGCTAATTTTTACTATCATTGGTAGCTAGTTAAAAACAGCTGTCTTCAATCAAAATCAAGTTATTTATTAAAGCAGTGGTTCTCAGAAATTCGCATTACCTGGTGGGCTTGTTAAGTCAGACATTGTGGGACCCAGCCCCAGTTTCTGATTTAGTAGATCTTCGTTGGAGCCAAAGAATTTGCATTCTTAACAAGTTCCCTCTTGGTAATCTTGCTGTTGATCTTGGCATAATTATTAGAGAAACACTACTCTGAAAAAGAATTTTTCTCATACTTAAGTCTGAAAAAAAAAATACCTTAGAAAACTTTGAAATCTACATATCCCTGGGTCAGCCATCTTGACATCCGAATTCAATAGGATCCTGTATAGTTAGACTTACAGTTTAAGTCCCTCTAAGTACTGAAGGGCCAACTAGTATGTATATCCATTCAGTCATTTATTGAGCAAATATTTATCTATTTTCAACCATGTACCAATGACCTTCCAGGCCCCGGGGATAACAGTGATTAGGTTAGACATGATCTTTTATATTCTAACATATTAGGGTATCGTGGGCAAGGACACAATTATACATTGCTCCTAATGAAAAATGTTATTAACTCCACATGTCCCTAAAATATCCATCTGTAAACTAGAATATAATGTAACAGTTAAATTGTATAGTTATAGACAGTGATGTGGACAGATCAGGGCTTACTGTTTTGTGGAAAAAAAGTTCCCTATCAGCACAAAAACAATGATATGGTAGGTGTGCAATCACAAAGTGAAACTAAAATTAGGTATTTCTATGAATACTCATATACATAAAAAGAGTATGCAAGACTTATCAAATGGTAACAAGGGTGGGAACCAGTATTAGGAATATTGTTTTTTTTTTGTTTATTATAAGATATTAATGTATTTTTATGAAATTAACATATAATGTTACAAAGTAGTAGATGAGAAAACAGAAAATTGAACAGAGCACTCTTCCTCATAAAAGAAAAATGACAGAATAGAACTAAATCTCAACCACATTAGTCATCAAGGAAATGCATATTAAAATATCCACAAGATACTCATTTAAACATAAATGCAAGGGGAGGAGAAAGTACAAGCTGCACCTGCCCGCTTAGGAAATGACCACACAGGAAATGTCAGATCAGGATTTGCAGCCACATCTTAAACAGTCCTCTGTACTCACTACACACAGACTAACAGAAACAAGTTAAACACGTTTACATCACGTTCAGAGTCTGCATCCTGCTTCGTAAAGCATATTCCAAGCGATGTTCATACAGTCTCAACTCACGCTTTACAATTTCAAGTACCTACTTCCTTCTTTTGACCACAACTTGCTCTCCTGCTCTCTCACCATCTAGCTTTTCTACTACATCCATTTGATGAAAAACCTTTCTAAACTCTAACGTGTAATTTTCACCAGTGGCTTCAACCCATTCCCCCACCTGAAGTATGTGGGGATCTGCTGTTTGATCCAAAGGGGTAAGGGATCTGCTGTTTGATCCAAAAGGTAAAATAAAATGCAATCACTTTTGTCAAGGGCTTTTAAAATGGAGCCAAGAAGCCATTAAAAAGATGAGTCTTAAACATGTCCTCATCTGGTGGAACCATAAACTTTTAAACTGGGCCAAACCCTAAACACTTCAAGGATTCTACACAAACGCTTGCTACAGTAACAAACCTTTGTTTAGCGCTACCCCTAACCAATTATATTCAGCAAACATTAGCTAAACCTAGCAGAATCAGTGTCTGGTCTCAAAATTTCCAATCTGATACGACGTTTTTTCCCTACTGAGGAGCAAATTAGGAAAGAAAATCTAAAAAAAATACCTTACAGCACATCGTACTGGTTCTCAAACTTCAGGAAGCATCAAATCGCCTGCAAAGCTTGTAAGAACACAAACTACCGGACCCCAACACCAGAGTTTCTGATTCAGCAGCTCGCGGGGTGGAGCCTAAGTAAGAATGGGTAAAAAGATCACAGGTGCTGATGCTGCTAGTCTGGTGATCAAAGTTCAAGAACTACAGTGATAGTGCATTAGAATCATCTGGGAGATCTTTTCCAAACTACAGATGCTTTGGCTCCACCTAAACCAATTAAATCTCATTCTCTAAAGGTGAGGCACAAATCATTGGGATTTGATAAATTTCTTCCAAGTGGTTCTAATATTTAGGCAGAGTTAATCATTGCATCTAGCAGTAGTTGTCTTACGTAGATGCCAGAGGCCAGGAAAATTTAAATTTTCCCTTATTATTATTATTATTATTATTATTATTATTATTTTTAATTTCCAACTCTTACAGCTTAGCTACTGGAGGCATATATTTCTGAATACTCACAAGGGAGAACACAAGTTTGTAGTCAAAGCCTTTTGATATATGTATAAGGATGTATACATACTTTCGTGGCATTGCAGAGTGCCAATAATAGTCTTCCCTTATTTCAATAAGAATATTTTCTCATCTTTATGTAGAAGATAAAGTCACCTTTATAACGATGATTTGACTGTTCATTTTATTCTTTAAAGCTTAGAAATTGATCAGAAACCATATGAGGTACCTTTGTTACAGACATTTATATGAAATGCATGTAAACAATTTCAGTTTGGAATGATTACTTTCATACTGAAAAAGGTTTTATTTCTGTTTTATTATGAAATACACATGCAATATTAAGAATAATAATCAATAATAAAAGGAAACTCCTGAACACCAATCAATTAAAAAACAGCCTTGCTTTTGAAACATCAAGGGTGACCATTGCTGAATCACCTAGGAAGTAACTAATAGCATGAATTTTGTATTTATTATTTCTTTTGTATTTTCATGGTATTATTACAGCACTAAATTGTTTTCCAAAGTGTATGTACAAACTGACATTCCTACAGCACTGTATGGCTAGGTGCTTTGCTTGACATCCTAGCCAAACTTTAGTTTCATGTAAGGATTTGTAAATCCCTAAAAAGTCTAATTCTTATATATGATGCATTATAAATCAACAGAGGAATGTAATTACACTCAGAAATAAGCTTACATAGGGCAGCCTGGGTGGCTCAGTCGACGAAGCCTCCAACTCTGGCTCAGGTCATGATCTCATAATTCGCGTGTTCGAGCCCTGACTCGAGCTCTGTGCTGACAGCTCAGAGCCTGGAGCCTGCTTTGGAGTCTGTGTCTCCCTCTCTCTCTCTCTGCCTGTCCCCCGTTCATGCTTATGTATCTCTCTCAAAAGTAAATAAATATTAAAAAATTTTTTAAAAAGAAATAATCTTGGGGCGCCTGGGTGGCGCAGTCGGTTAAGCGTCCGACTTCAGCCAGGTCATGATCTCGCGGTCCGTGAGTTCGAGCCCCGCATCAGGCTCTGGGCTGATGGCTCAGAGCCTGGAGCCTGTTTCCGATTCTGTGTCTCCCTCTCTCTCTGCCCCTCCCCCGTTCATGCTCTGTCTCTCTCTGTCCCAAAAATAAATAAATGTTGAAAAAAAAATTAAAAAATAAATAAATAAATAAATAAATAAATAAATAAAAAGAAATAATCTTATATAATAAATAAAAGAACAAACCAGTAAATGCAAATAAAATTAATAACTAAAATGTCAGGAGATGGGTTTATTTCAAGGGCTTTTAGAGTGTGTCTAGTTTCTTTGATCTACCTTGCATACTTTCTTCTACCATCTCTGCCTACTCCAAGACTGCAATACAGATAGAAGTGTATCACTTGCTTGGTAACCAAATTGCAGAATCCTGCCTACTCATAATTTAAACTTATACCAGTCTGAAACTGATTACAAAAGATGTTAAACTAATACCTCCTTCTTATGAATTTATCAACGTATGCTGAAGTATGTGGTTATTTTCCTTTATATTTGGGGGGATATTAGGATGCAGTGTACCACTTGGAATAAAATCCAAAATTATACAGTATGATCACACTACATCCTTATAACCTCATTCTCTATTATTTCAGCCTTATTCTTTTAATTTCTCAAACTAACCATGTTATTTTGCTTCTGCTTAAATAACACATGCTGTTTTTCTTTGTAAGGACACACCCCTACTCTGAAGTATAGTGAGTGAATGAGTGGATAATGAAAAACTTCATTGATATTATGTGTTAACATTTGTAATGCTTTGGACTTTGCTACAGGGACTTACATGTTCCAGGTTTCTCTTATCAATGTCAAAGCAGAATCTACAATCCCTTTTTAACACATGTCGTATCTAAATATTTCCAAGGCAACCTTTTACAGGCTTAATGTACTTTATTTCTCTTGGCTTCTTTCTGTTTATTAAAGAATCAATGTTTTTCCTTACACAGCTTTTCCCACAGTCTGGGTTTCATGTATGGCATTTTATACCTTTTTCTTTTTTTTTTTTTTTTTAATTTTTTTTTCCAACGTTTATTTATTTTGGGGACAGAGAGAGACAGAGCATGAACGGGGGAGGGGCAGAGAGAGAGGGAGACACAGAATCGGAAACAGGCTCCAGGCTCTGAGCCATCAGCCCAGAGCCTGACGCGAGGCTCGAACTCCCGGACCGCGAGATCGTGACCTGGCTGAAGTCGGACGCTTAACCGACTGCGCCACCCAGGCGCCCCTATACCTTTTTCTTAAAGATGACATTTAAAACCCTATAATTTATACAATTTATCAAATTTTATACAAACATATTCATATTTTACCATGTTAAACTTTAAAATAGTAGATCTTGTTATATGCTTATATTTAGGGTTTTTTTTGATACATTTGCATATTTGTGGGATATTTTTTTGCTTGGGTGAGATACATGATAAAACCCTCAAATGATACTGTCTTATTAAGCACTAGCACTAGGATTGGTGTTTCACAGATATAATTCATTTCTCACAATAACACTGTAAACCACCAATAGTTTTTCCCAATTAACATAGAAGGACATTGACTTCAAGGAGGTTAAATAATCTGTTTAAGGTTGCACTGCTAATAATTAATCCTGGAGGGTCTGTTGATTCTAAACCAAGCTCCTAGCCACTAAATTCTGCATTTCAATATTTTTAGGACACATCCACCCCACAAAATTTCATTGACACATTTAACTTATAGTTTTGCTCCTCCATGATATTTTCTAGAGTCTTTTGGTCTATCAAGCTCTTTCTTTTTTTCTCTCTCTCATTGTGATATATCTAGAATAGAAACCAAAACAGTACTCACTTTTATATATATACACACACACATATATACATACTCAGGAGAAATATTGAATTTGATCTGTTTGGCTTATGATGCTGTAATTGTCATAACTTTTTAATCACTCAGGATTTGACTTAAATAGTTTTAAAAATAAAATGAGTTTCAAGAAACAGACTCTTAACTATAGAGAGCAAACTAATGGTTACCAGAGGAGAGGTGGGTGAGGGGATGGATTAAAGAGGGGTTGGGGATTAAGGAGGGCATTTGCTATAATGAGCACCATTTGTTGTATGGAATTGTTGAATCACTTTATTGTACCCCTGGAATTGATATTACACTGTAAGTCAACTAACTGGAATTTAAATGAAAACATAGAAAACATAAAGTGAGTAGATATAAATGAAAGAGTTATTAGGTCTTTGTGGTATCCTAGAAGACGCCTAAAAAGAACCTACTACTCACTGTTGGCACATATCAGCTACATATTATCAGCTACATATTATCAGCTACATATTAAGTACAGATTTTGGCATTTGGCATTTCATACAAGAAAGTGATGGCCATAATCTCCCCCATTTTAGGGCTAGTGTTTTGGTCCAGCTTTAATGTTCTGCATCATACATAGAGTTATGATGAAGATGTATGCAAGTTGGCCAGTCAGGGAGAAACTCAGTCTTTCTTTCCTCTGTCCCTCTCTTTCACCTTGTTTTTCTGTTTTTATCATTGATACTACATACACTGCCTGTAGAAGGGTTTTTATACATGGTTATATAATCTAAAAACATATCAGTTATTTAGGAAGTGTTTTCTTCCCCTAACTTTGAAATTTGAGGTAGTTTTTGTCTTTTTTTAGAGGACACTGAATAATACAGTAGAATGTATCATCACATATAGTTTTATAGCAAATGCACACAAAAAAATCTCTCTCATTAAATTCTGGTCAAGTGTGATCATCTACTAAGCATTATCCTTTTTTTTTAGGCTTTTCCCTTACTGGGAAAGTGAATCTGAAAAAGAAAACGGAGGGAGCCTTCTTGCTCAGACTCTCCTGTATGCAAGAAGAATGTTTAAACTAACTGGCATGTTCTTATGGCGCTTGAAACTCTTCAGCCTTTGTTCTTCACATAAAATCCAGTGCTTTTAAAAAACAGGCTTTAAGATGACTACCATGGTATGACAGTCAACCAAGTTTTCCTACACCATGGGACCATTTATATTTATAATTGAGTAATGTATACAGTTCATTTTTCAAGACTGTACCTGTATATAGTTACCAGCAATGGTAAGTACTGAGCACCCCCTCTGACCTCTAATTTCCTTGTGAAATAAATCTTAGTCTAGCCTAAAGCAAGAAACTTAAAAGCCCTTAAGTGGATCTGTTTTATCACTAGATTGTTTACATTAGACTTAGGCTTAATATAGTTCAGGCTTTTAATGTTTTTAGGATTGGCCTCTTCTTTGTTACTAAATAGGTTAATGCAATAAAAAAATAGAGAATATTATCTGGAGAAGACAATATAGGTTGACTCACTTAGCACCTTCTTCCTGTTCTTTCTCTCTTGCTCAGTTTTACTCTGGTAGAAAAACAAAAGTCCTCATGTTCTCTGAGTCCCTTAAAGCTAGAGTGGCCAAGGAGGTATGATAATTTCTGATGCCAAAGCCCAGTCTGCTTACCTCCTCTTTCTGCTCCAGTTGTTGGCAAGGTCTCTGGAGGTATAAAGTTATTGCACTTACTGGTAACCAAGGGCATAGAGAATCACAGATATCCTGTCTCTTATGCCACTGAAAACCTGACCACCTTCTTAACTGCTTACCTTCTGACTGTACATTACATGGAGTGGGGGGTGGGGGTGGGAGATAGCATATTTTTTAAGCCAATGTAGTTGGTTTCCTGCAGTTGACATTATTTCTAAATAAAAGATAATCTAAATATGAACTTTGGATGAGTAGTAGTACTCACCTAGCTCACTAAATAATGAAAAGCTAGGTCTCTAACCATGAAAGACAATTTAACAGTCAGAAAATTTTCTATAGCCCAATTTGAGGTAAGAAAGAAAGTTCTGGCTCTTCAAAAAAAACTCAAAAATTATTAAACAATTTTTCTTAAAAAGTATCCATTTCAATAATATATTGGACATCCACTAGTTGGCATTTTATCGTTTAATCATCTTTCTAAGAGTACCCAGAATTTCCCACCTACAATGTTTATGAGGGATAGATTATTCCACCTCTGTTTCTAGTGGGTGCCCAAAGATTGGCTAAATCCAGTCAACATGACCTACCTTTTTGGACAAGATAATTTTTCCAGGTTAGTAAATATGAAATAGTCAGGGCAAACAGAGCTTATGGGTCTCAATTATATGACTTTTATTTGGCTGTTAGGAAAGCAGAATTTCTCTTTCTTGCTGCCTATGAACACGGGAGCATGTGGTAGAAGAGGCTAACACCCTATTTGCGAAGGCAAAGACAGTGCCTCACAACATGGGTGCAAGATTAAGGAAAAATAGCTGAGAGTGATGCATGTCCTGTTTATATTGCTGGAACCCAAGATATCAGCCTCTATTGAAACTAGAATGACCCACACATTGTACAGTGAAGTGACTTAAAAATTCCCTTTATTTTAAAAGTCTGAATTAGGGGCGCCTGGGTGGCGCAGTCAGTTAAGCGTCCGACTTCAGCCAGGTCCGTGAGTTCGAGCCCCGCGTCGGGCTCTGGGCTGATGGCTCAGAGCCTGGAGCCTGTTTCCGATTCTGTGTCTCCCTCTCTCTCTGCCCCTCCCCCGTTCATGCTCTGTCTCTCTCTGTCCCAAAAATAAATAAACATTGAAAAAAAAATTAAAAAAAAAATAAAAGTCTGAATTAGTTCATTTTTCTATTACTTGAAATATAATGATTTCTGATATATAAAATATCTGCTTACTTTGTAAATGGTAGTATCAAAATAAAGGAGATTATGATATTTGAAAATATTTTGTCACTATTACAGTTTTGCATTCTTTCTCTTTCTCTTTTGCCACATATGTCTAAATGAAAGTTTATTCCATTCTCTGGAGTAGTTTATAGTGCTTTCTGGAGGGATAAGCAATAAAATTGAAACTACAATATTACTCTGTAAATTCACTATCCTATATACATGTTTTTAAATCTTTTGGTCAAGAAATGTAGAGAAGAAAAAAATTGATTCAGTTTTATACTTGAACTTTACATCAAGCATAGATTGAAATTACTTCAACCCTTGAGCATTCGGTAAAGCCACCTAATAATTCACTTTATTTTAAAAACTTCAAATGAAGAGTTCAAGAATATGGTTTCCAAGTTCCTGACATTAAGGCCCACCTTTCTCATTTCTATGCACAGGCTTTTCAAAGGCTAAGTCCTACATGTTTCATGAGCTGAGACACTGAATGTTTGAAAACACCTCTCTGCTTTGAAGGTAAAGTGTACCATTTAGTCTTATTGTCATGAGTCCAATATACATTGTAGCTAGGAAAAGTCTATGGTACCTGTATGGGCAGTTTTGCACAAACTCACTGGAGTTGGTAGACTAGTGATAGCCGTACATGGCAAGGCTTTTAACTTTTTTTTTAATTCCAGTATCATTAAAATACAGTGTTATATTAGTTGCAGGTGTACAATATAGTGACTCAACAATTCCATACATCACCCAGTGCTCATCATGACAAACGTGCTGTTTAAACCCCATCACCCCTTTCATCCATCCCCCTACCCACTTCCTCTCCAGTAATCATCCAGTAATCATGTTTAGTCAGGAATCTGTTTCTTCATTTGTCACTTTATTTTTCTTTTCTTTGTTCATTTGTTTTGTTCTATATATGAGTGAAATCGTACGGTATTTGTCTTTCTCTGACTGACTTATTTCACTTAGCATTATACTCAATAACTCCATCCACGTTGTTGTAAATGGCAACATTTTATTGTTTTTTATGACTGAATAATATTCCATTGTATATATAACTCATCTTCTTTATCTATTCATCTATTGATAGAAACTTGGGCTACTTCCTTAATTTGGTTATATAATACTGCAGTAAACATAGGAGTGCATCCCTTTGAATAAGTGTTTTTGTATTTTAGGGGTAAATACCCAATAGTGTGATTACTGGATCCTAGGGTAGTTCTACTTTGGACTTTTTGAGGAGTTAATTTTTAACCCCATATTGTTTTCCACAGTGGCTGCACCAGTTTGCATTTCCACCAATAGTGCATAAAGGTTCCTTTTCTCCCACACCCTCACCAACACTTGTTTCTTGTGTTTTTGATTTTAGTCATTCTGACAGATGTGAGGTGATATCTCACTGTAGTTCTGATTTGCATTTCCATGATGATCAGAGATGATGAGCATCTTTTCATGTGTCTGTTGGCCATCTGTATATCTTTTAGAGAAATATCTGTTCATGTCTTCTGCCCATTTTTTTAGTTGGGTTATTTGATTTTTGAGTGTTGAGTTATATCAGTTCTCTACATATTTTGGATACTAACCCTTTATCAGAGATGTCATTTGCAACTATATTCTCCAATTCAACTGGTTGCATTTTAGTTTTGTTGATTGTTTCCTTCAGTGTACAAAAGAATTTTATTTTAATGTCATCCCAGTAGCTTATTTTTACTTTTATTTCTCTTGCCTCAGGAAATACATCTAAAAAATGTTCCTATTGGTCAATGTCAGAGAAATTTCATACTGCCTTTTCTCTCTTCTAGGATTTTTATGGTTCCAGTCTCACATTTAGTTCTTTAATCTTTTTGAATTTATTTTTGCATATCATGTAAGAAAGTGGTCCAGTTTCATTATTTTGCATGTTGCTGTCCAGTGTTTCCAACACCATTTGTTGAGGAGGCAGTCTTTTTCCCATTGGACATTCTTTTCTGCTGTATAGAAGATTAATTGGCCATATAATTGTGGGTTTATTTTTGGGTTTTCTCTTGATCCATGTGTCTATTTTTGTGCCAATACCATATTTTTTGGTTACTATACCTTTGTAATGTAACTTGAAATCTGGAATTGTGATACCCTAGTTTCATTTTTCTTTTTCAAGATTGCTTTAGCTATCCGGGGTCTTTTGTGGTTCCATACAGATTTCAGGATTGTTTATTCTAAATCTTTGAAAATGCTGTTACTGTTTTTACAAGGATTGCATTAAATCTGGAGATTGCTTTTGGTAGTGCAGACATTTTAACATTTTTCTTCCAATCTATAAGCATGCAATGTCTTTCCATTTCTTGGTGTCATCTTGAATCTCTTTCATCAATTTTTTATAGTTTTAATGCACAGGTCTTTTACCTCTTTGGTTAAGTTTATTCCTAGACACTTTATTGCTTTTGGTGGAAATATAAATGTGTTTGTTTTCTTCATTTTATTTTCTGCTGCTTCATTGTTATAGGAGTATAACGTGTATAGAGTATTCACATGTATAGAAATGCAACAGTTTTCTGTACCTTATTTTGTATTCTATGACTTTACTAAATTCATTTATCAGTTCTAGTAGTGTTTTGGTGGAGTCTTCAGGGTTTTCTACATAGAATATCATGTCATCTGCAAATAGTTTTAATTCATTCTTACTAATTTGTATGCATTTTATTTATTTATGTTTTCTGGTTGCTATAGCTAGGAATTCCAGATGTATGTTGAATAAAAATGGTCAGAGTCAACATCTTTCTCTTGTTCTCGACCTTAAAAGGAAAAGCTCCCAGTTTCCCACCACTAAGTATAATGTTCACTCTTGGTTTTCCATAATGAGGCTTTCATTGTCAAAATATACTCCTTCTTGACCTACCTTGTTGAGGGTTTTTATCATGAATGGGATTTTGAAGTTTTTCAAATGCTTTTTATATATCTGTTGAAATGATCAGGGGTGCCTGGGTGGCTCAGTAGGTTATCTCATGGCTTGTGAGTTTCAGCAGTGCTGACAGCTCAGAGCCTGAAGGCTGCTTCAAATTCTGTCTCCTTCCCTCTCTGCCCCTCCCCCACTCATACTCTGTCTCTCTCTCCCTCTTTCTCTCTCTCAAAAATAAATACACATTAAAAGAAAAAATAAATGATCATATGGTTTTTATCTTTTCTCTTGTTGATATGATGTATCATGTTGACATACTTGTGGATATTGACCATGCTTACACCCCAGGAATAAATCCCACTTGATTATGGTGTATGTTTTTTTTTTAATGTATTGTGGGATTCAGTTTGCTAGTACTTTGTTGAGGATTTTTGCATTGTGTTCATCAGAGATATCGGCTTGTAGTTCTCTTTTTATGTGGTGTCTTTATCTGGTTTTGGTATCAGGATGATACTAGTCTTATAGAATGAATTTGGAAGTTTTATTTCCTCCCCTATATTTTGGAATAGTTTGAGAATTATTGGTATTTACTCCTGTTTAAATGTTTAGTAGAATTTACCTGTTAATATGTCTAGTCATATTGGACATAAGGCCATTACCATCAAGAGAAGAGATGTAGCTGATTTTCCTAAACACAGAAACAAACACAGAGAGTTAGACAAAATGAGAACACAAAGGAATATGTCCCAAATGAAAAAAAAAAAAAAAAAAAAAGGACCAAACCACAGGAAGAGACCTAGGGGAAATGAATATAAGTAACATACCTGATAGAGAACTTAAAGTAATAACAATAAAGATACTCTCTGGATTTGAGAAAAGAGTAGAGGAAATAAGTGGAACCCTTAACAAAGAAACAAAAAAGAACCAATCAGAGATGAAAACAAAATAAATGAAATTAAAGATAAACTTGATGAAATAAATTACAAGCTAGAGGAAGCAGAGGAATGAATTAATGACCTAAAAGACAGAGAAATGGAAAGTGACCAAGCTGAGCAAATGATAGGGAAAACTATTATGCAAATTGGGAATATTCTTAGGGAAGTCAGTGGCTCCCTCAAGTGTAACAGCATTCACATTATAGGGATCCCAGAAGAAGAAGACAGAGAAAAGGGGGCAGAAAACTTACTTGAAGAAATAATAACTGAAAACTTTCCTATCCTGGGGGAAGGAAACAGATATCCAGATCCAGGAGGCACAGAGATCCCCTCAAAAAAACAACTCAAGAAGGTCCACACCAAGACACATGTAATTAAAATGGCAAAAAGTAGTGATAAAGAAAAAAAAATTAAAAGGAGCAAGAGAAAACAAGGCAGTTACATACAGGGGAAACCCCATAAGGCTGAGAGTGGATTTTTCAGCAGGAATTTTGCACTCCAGAGGGAATGGCATGATATAGTGAAACTGCTGAAAGGAAAAGTCTTTAGCCAAGAATACTGTATCCAGCAAAGATATTATTTGCAATAGAAGGAAAGATAAAGAGTTTCTCAGACAAACTAAAACTAAAGTACTTCAGGACCACTAAACTAACCCTACAGGAAATATTAAAGGAGACACTGAGCAAAAAGGAAAGACCACAAACAAAAGAAAGAAAACTAGAAAGCATAAAAGCAGTAAAATAAGTGTATCTATAAAAATAAGAGAAGGGACTCACAAAATAAAAGTATTTAAAGTATGACACCATCTGCCTAAAAGGTGTAGATGAGAGGAGTAAGGAATGAGCTCAAACTTAAGTGACTATCACCTTAATATAGACTGCTCTACGCAAAAGATGTTATATGCAAATAGTAAGCAAAAATCAAAAACCAGTAATAGATATTCAAAGAATAAAGAGAAATGAATCCAAGTATATCACTAAAGAAAGTCAACAAACCATGAAAGAGAGCAAGAGAAGAAAAGATCAGAGAGAAACCAAAAAAGAACCACCAAACCAGTAATAATATGGCAATAAATGGATATCTATCAATAATTACTTTGAATGTAAATGGAATAAGTGCTTCAATCAAAAGACATAAGGTGACACGGTGGATCAAAACAAGACCCATATACCACAAGTGACTTATTTCAGACCTAAAGACACCTGCCGATTGAAAGTGAGGGGATGGAGAAACATTTATCATACAAATGGTATCAAAAGAAAGCCAGGGTAGCAATACTTATATCTGACAAAATAGACTTTAAAACCAACACTGTAACAAGGGACAAAGAAGAAACTATGTGATAATAAAAGGTACAATCCAACAAGAAAATATAATAATTGTAAATATTTATGGGAGCACCCAAATGCATAAAACAGTCAATAACAAACATAAAGGAACTAATCAATTGTCATACAATAACCATAGGGAATTTTAACCCCCAATTTATATCAATAGACAGATCATCTAAACAGAAAATCAACAAGAAAGCAATGGCTTTAAATGACATACTGGGCCATAAGGATTTAACAGATATATTCAGAACATTCCATTCTAAAACAGCAGAATACCTATTCTTTTCAAGTGCACATGGAACAGTCTCCAGAATAGATCACATATTAGACCACAAAACAAGTCTCAACAAATTCAAAAAGATGAAAGTCATTCTGACCTCAAAGCTATGACACTACAAATCAACCACAACAACAACAAAAATCTCAAAACATCACAAATACAGGAAGGTTAAATAACATGTTACTAAACAATGAATGGGGTAAACAAGAAAACAAAGAGATAAAAAATTACATGGAAACAAATGAAAATGAAAACAGATTTCCAACATCTTTGAAATCTTTGGGGTGCAGAAAAGTCACTCTAAGAGGAAAGATACAGGCCTACCTCAAGAAGCAAGAAAAATCTCAAATAAATGCCTTAACCTTATACCTAAAGAAGCTAGAAGAAGAAGAACAATCAAAACTCCAAACCAACAAAAGGAAGGAAATACTAAAGATAGGAGCAGAAATGAATGATACGGACACTAAAAAGAACCAATAGGATAGATCGATGAAAGCCAAAGCTAGTGCTTTGAAAAGAATCACCAAAAGTGTTCAACCTTTAGCCAGATCATGAAAAAGAGAGAAAGAGAAAGGTGGAGAGAGAGAGAGAGAGAGGACCCTAATAAACAAAATTACAAATGAAAGAAGACAAATAACAACCAACATCACAGAAATAACAATTGTAACAGAGTATTATGAAATCATAGGCCAACAAATTGAAAAAGCTAGAAGAAATGCTAAGTTCCTACAAACATATAACCTACCAAAACTAAAGGAGGAAGAAATGGAGAATTTGAACAGACTGATCTACCAGCAATGAAATTGAATCAGCGATCTGCTCCCAACAACATGACTAGGTTTTTGAGCAGCACTGAGTTTGAAACATTCATTCTCAAAACCAGTCTTATTGTTTTATCTTTGAGAACCTGTGTTATTTTTAGGTAGTCACTTTCTCAGAGGCCATACTAGATTCTCTCAATTTAGCATGCATGAGTATCACACAGGACACTGTTGAAAATGAAGATTCATGCGTGCCATATGTAAATAATACCTGTAAGTATCTACTGAGGTAGTTCAAGAACCACAGTTGAAAAAATGTTAGGATAGACATCCCCATTTCCAGATGATAACTGTTAAAAACTGAGTAGACTACTTCAAAACTTTATGCTTTAAACACACTAGCTTTTAAGCACTTACAACACATGGGGAAACTCTATTCTTCCATAAGTTTTCCTTCAAATCAGATAGATTTGGAAAGGATGAACAAGCAAATCACTTCCCTCTCGGAATAAAGCAAAGGATACTATTCTCTCCTTCATGCCATGTAAGTAACTCGCAAAGATGAGAAAAACAAATACTTCAGTGCTATTCTCTCCTCCATCAAGAGGCTTTCAGTCTACTAAAGTAACTAAAACAAGTTGTAAGTAACTATACTCAAATGGAAATACTTATGCTTTGTAAGAAAGAAGCAAACAGGGCCATCAGAGCTCAAAAATAATGGAAAACATGTTCAACTTCAGGTTGTCCTATAAAATCAGTGTTTTACACAAATGCTTCTCTTTTGATGGCTTTTATTTATTTTTAATAACTTTAGAAGTCACACAGTTGTCATGCAGTGTCAATTGCAGTGTGGTGTCAATTTCCTTAACAAACAGAAACTTTATAGAGTTTGACATAACTTACACTCTTTGGATGTGAATCTAATAGAGGCTTAACATCCACTTCTTGAAGGTGTAATTACTACCTAAGTTCTTCTTCAATATTTAAACAACAAAGTGAAAACATTGGGGAAATTCATGAATTAGCCAAGGAATTTATGAATGGTCAATTTTTTAACTGGAAAGAACTGTGGCAGAAAAAGGAAAGAAATGGAAACATTTTTATAACATAAGCTGAGGCAAAAAGAGATTGAGTGAACACGCCATATAATAATGATGGATCATTGGACAACAACTTCAGAAAACAGGGTGCCATTTAAAATTAAGGTGATAAAGCTTTCTCAAACTCTACCAGCATCAAACTAAGCTAATCATCATGTTCAGAACATTCGGAACAGTGTTTCTGTGTGGAGTGAAAGACAGAGACACAGACAGAGAGAGTGATTTTGATGTAACAGTCTTCTCAGCTGCACCAATATAAGTGAAAAATTCTTGCCTGTAATGCCATCTTTAAAATCTAAAGATGTGGGGCACCTGGGTGGCTCAGCTGGTTAAGCCTCTCACTTTGACTCAGGTCAGGATCTCAGGGCTCATGGGTTCCAGCCCTGCATTAGGCTCTGTGCTGACAGCTCACAACCTGGAACCTGATTTGGACTCTGTGTCTCCTTCTCTCTCTGCTGCTTCACCACTCATGCTCTTGCTCTCTGTCTCTCTCAAAAGTAAACATTAAAAAATAATAATAAATAAATAAAATAAAATTGAAAACTGCTATTTTCATTTTTCTGTAAATCCACTTTTACTGCTCCACTTTTTAAATACTTTTTTCTCTGACTTATTACTTTATTCGTTTATTAAATATTATAATGCAGTTCACTAGATTATGCAATATATGCAGATTTTTTAAGGGTGCAAAGCTTTGTAAAGAGTACTCTATGTTGATTTGTAGAAAGGATTTAAAATAGTATAATAATAGAGTTGAGCATCTAGTGTACTAGTATATTAGAGGAAAAGAGAAGCTGTAGGAGGTGAGGAGATAGGAAGATAACAAAGACTTCCTAGAAGACCTCTCAAAGAATATCTACAATTTATTGAAATACATAGGAAAAAAAGAGCTAGAAGGAAACAATATGTGCAAAGTAACAGTGTCATGAGAGACATGTGGACTTTAGGATAATAAACACAGAAAACCTGTACTTGTGTGTTCATTCTGAAGTTTCAAATTACTTGGTCATAATTAGGATGTATTTATTTTTAAATGTTTATTTATTTATTTTGAGAGAGAGAGAGAGAGAGAGAGAGAGAGAGAGAGAAACAGGCAGAGAGAGAGAGGGAGAGAGAGAGAATCCCAACCAGAGTCCACACTGTCAGTGCAGAGTCCAGCATGGGGCTTGATCTCACGAACTGTGAGATCATGACTTGAAGCAAACTCAAGAGCTGGACGCTTAACTGATTGAGCCACCCAGGTGACCCTGGGTGGATTTAGTGTTAAGTGTTGTGGTGATTTTACAGACTTTGTTATATATAAATAGGAAATTTGACATATGTCAGTTTATAAATATTTTATTGTGGGTCAATATTGATTAATTTCTCCTTCAGAGAATGATATCATTCATGAGTATATAAACATTATATCTTAACTATTAATATAGACTACAAAACATTTATATAGCCTTTTATTAGAAGGAAATATGACTGTGGGATAGAATAATCAAAAAATGGGGAAACAATTCTTACTAAATCATAGATTTGTCCCTTATAGGAAAATAATTTTCTCACATGACTCAGAGTATATTTTGCCACATTTCCCTTAAAATTATAGATGCAATGGATATATTTCCATCAACAAAAAACTTTTATGGATTTTTTGACATTAGTCTTACAAGTTTCTCAACAATAATGTTTAAGTTCTCCAAAATTTTATCTGAACATCAGCTTAGAAAGCAGAACTGAGAAAAGGAGAAATGAAAGTATTACCACACATACTAACTACAGAATACACAAAATTTTCTTTGCTTCAAATTTTCAGTTTGTGATTTAATCTTTTATTGGTCACATAATACTAAATTAAAATCTTTGTTAAATGAATCACAAGGGCAGATAATTTTCTGTGCTTCAGAATTATTTTTTTCAGTTTCTTTTTTTTAATATGAAATTTATTGTCAAATTGGTTTCCATACAACACCCTGTGCTCATCCCAACAGGTGCCCTACTCAATACCCATCACCCACCCTCCCCTCCTTCCCACCCCCATCAACCTTCAGTTTGTTCTCAGTTAAGAGTCTCTTACGGTTTGGCCCTCTCCCTCTCTAACTTTTTTTTCCTTCCCCTCCCCCATGGTCTTCTGTTAAGTTTCTCAGAATCCATTAAATTCATGATTTAATCTATTTGGGTCATCTCCCTTTTCTTTTTGAGAAGCCTGGCTAGAGGTTTAACAATTTTGTTTATTTTTTCAAAAAGTAACTCTTGGTTTCATTGATCTGCTCTACAATTTTTTTAGATTCTATATTGTTTATTTCTGCTCTGATCTTTATTATTTCTCTTCTGCTGCTGGGTTTGGGGTGTCGTTGCTGTTCTGCTTCTAGTTCCTTTAGGTGTGCTGTTAGGTTTTATATTTGGGATTTTTCTTGTTTCTTGAGATAGGCCTGGATTGCAATGTATTTTCTTCTCAGGACTGCCTTCACTGCATCCCAAAGCATTTGGATTGTTGTATTTTCATTTTCATTTGTTTCCATATATTTCTAAGTTTCTTCTCTACTTGCCTGGTTGACCCACTCATTCGTTAGTAGGGTGTTCTTTAACCTCCATGCTTTTGGAGGTTTTCCAGACTTTTTCCTGTGGTTGATTTCAAGCTTCATAGCATTGTGGTCTCAAAGTGTACATGGTATGATTTCAATTCTTTTACACTTATGAGTGGCTGTTTTGTGACCCAGTATGTGATCTATCTTGGAGAATGTTCCATGTGCACTCAAGAAGAAAGTATCTTCTGTTGCTTTGGGATGCAAAGTTCTAAATATATCTGTCAAGTCCATATGGTCCAATGTATCATTCAGGGCCCTTGTTTCTTTATTGATCGTGTGTCTAGATGATCTATCCATTCTGTAAGTGGGGTATTAAAGTCCCCTGCAACTACCACATTCTTGCCAATAAGGTTGCTTATGTTTGTGATTGTTTTATATATTTGGAGGCCCCCGTATTTGGCACATATATATTTATAATTATTAGCTCTTCTTGATGGATAGACCCTGTAATTATTATATAATGCCTTTCCTTACCTCTTATTACAGCCTTTAATTTAAAGTCTAGTTTGTCTGATATAAGTATGGCTACTCCAGCTTTCTTTTGACTTCCACTAGCATGATAGATAGTTCTCCATCCCTTCACTTTCAATCTGAAGGTGTCCTCAGGTCTAAAATGAGTCTTTTGTAGACAGAAAATAAATGGGTCTTGTTTTTTTATCCATTCTGATACCCTATGTCTTTTGATTGGAGCATTTAGTCCCATTTACATTAGTGTTATTATTGAAAGATATGGGTTTAGAGTCATTGTATGTCTGTAGGTTTCATGTTTGTAGTGATGTCTCTGGTACTTTGTGGTCGTTGCACATTTCACTCACAGAATCCCCCTTATAATCTCTCGTAGGGCTGGTTTAGTGGTGATGAATTCCTTCAGTTTTTGTTTGTTAGGGAAAACCTTTATCTCTCCTATTCTGAATGACAGACTTGCTGGATAAAGGAGTCTTGGCTGCATATTTTTTCTGTTCATCACATTGAAGATTTCCTGCCATTCCTTTCTGGCCTGCCAAGTTTCAGTAGTTAGGTCTGCCACTATTCTCATGGGTCTACCTTTGTAAGTTAGAGCCTGTTTATCCTTAGCTCGTTTCAGAATTTTCTCTTTATCCTTGTATTTTGCCAGTTTCACTATGATATGTCATGCAGATTGTTTCAAGTTACGTCTGAAGGGAGCGCTCTGTGCCTCTTGGATTTCAATGCCTTTTTCCTTCCCCAGATCAGGGAAGTTCTCAGCTATGGTTTTTTCAAGTACACCTTCAGTCCCTTTCTCTCTCTCTTCTTCTTCTGGAATTCCTATGATACGAATATTGTTCCATTTGATTGAATCACTTAGTTCTCTAATTCTCCCCCCATACTTCTGGATTTTTTTTATCTCTCTTTTTCTCAGCTTCCTCTTTTTCCATAATTTTATCTTCTAATTCAACTATTCTCTCTTCTGCCTCTTCAGTCTGTGCTATGGCCACCTCCATTTTATTTTGCATCTCATTTATAGCATTTTTTAGCTCCTCATAACTATTTCTTAGTCCCTCGATCTCTGTAGAAATAGATTCTCTGCCCTCCTGTATGCTTTTTTCAAGCCCAACGATTAATTTTATGACTATCATTCTAAATTCTTGTTCCGTTATATTGCTTAAATAGTTTTTGATCAGTTTGTTAGCTGTCGCTACTTCCTGGAGTTTCTTTTGAGGAGAATTCTTCCGTTCGTCATTTTGGATAGTCCCTGTAGTGACTCCAAACTGTAGAACACTTCCCCTGTGCTGTCAGGAGTAACTTGTGTTGGTGGGTGGGGCAGCAGTCCCAAAGCCAGCCCCCAGCCCACCGCTGGGCCACAGTCAGACTGGTGTGTACTTTATCTTCCCCTCTCCCAAGGGCAGGACTCACTGTGGAGTGGTGTGGCCCCTGTCTGGGCTACTTGCACACTGCCAAGCTTGTGGTGCTGCTTTGATGGGATCTGGTGTATTAGCTGGAATGGATCCACAAGGTGGATAGGAGCAGGAGGGGCAGGCTTTGCCATCAGTGGTCCCCTGCAGGAGGGGCACTGCAGCACAGGGAGGTAGGAAGGCCCATTGGAGGGATGAATCCACAGAAGCACAGCATTGGGCGTTTGAGTGGTGCAAGCAAGTTCGGTGACGGGAACTGGTTCCCTTTGGAATTTCTACTGGGGGATGGGAGAAGGAGATGGCACTTGCCAGTGCCTTTGTTCCCCAACCAAGCTGAGCTGAGCTCTGTCTTCTGGGGCTCAACATCTCTCCCTCCCGGTGTCCTCTTGCCTTCCCTTCTCTCTGAGAGCAGCACTGTTGACTTTTAACATTCCAGATGTTAAGTCCTGCTGGCTGTCAGAACTCACAGAGACCGGCCCCTCCACTTTTGCAATCCAGACTTCTGGGCTTCTGCCTTGCCTGGCATGCTGCCCCTCCAAGGCCCCAGCCTCCCTTCCAGTCCATGTAGCACGCACTGCCTTTCTGTCCTTCCTACCCTCTTCTGTGGGTATGCTTTGTCCATGCTTTACTCTGGAGAGTACATTCTGCTAGTCATATGGTGGTTTTCTGGGTTATTTAGGCAGATGTGGGTGATATCTAAGCAATCAGCAGGACAAGGTGAGCCCACTGTCCTCCTGGCTGCCATCTCCCAGGTCTGTGCTTCAGAATCAATGTTCTCTACATAGTAGTATTTTTTAAATGATGTGATTTTTGATAGATACTAATTTGGATATTATTATGTGTTATTGGTATATGGGAATCTTAGCATCTCAGATAATGTGACTTCCTCTCTGTTGAGAGTTCAAACTCTATCTTTTTGAATACCTCTGGATTAGAAAAAAAGATCAAGATAATTACCTAACTTTACACATCAAGGAAATAGAATAAGAATAAACAAAACAAAGTCAGCAAATGGAAGGACACAACAAATATGAGAGCAAAAGTAAATAAAACAGAAAACAGGAAACAATTGAAAACAGTAAGAAAACTAAGACCTTGTTTGTGAAAGGAAACAAAATTAACACATTTTTATCTAGACTAAGAAAATGGGAGGTAGGGCTTAAGTAAATAAAATCATAAATGAAAAAGGAGGCATAAAAATGATATGGCAGAAATATAAAGAATTGAAGGGACTACTATGAACAATTAATATGCCAACAAGTTGAATAACCTAGAAGAAACAGGCAAATTCCTAGAAACATAAAACTTAACAATACTGAATCCTGAGGAAATAAAAAATCCAAACAGACCAATAACCAGTAAGGAGATTGCATCAGTAATCAAAAACTTTCCAACAAACAAAACCCCAGCAATGAAGATCGCTTCACTGGTGAATTCTACAAAATCTTCAAAGAAACATTAATGCCAGTACCTCTGGAAATTTTCCAAAATCTTAATAGGAGAGAATACTCATTGTATGAGGTCAGCATTTCACTGATTCTAAAACCAGATAAGGGAACTACAAAAAACTAAGGGCCAATATCCCTGATAAATATAGAAGCTAAAATTCTTAACAAAATACTAGCAAATGAAATTCAACAGACCTATAAAAGGAACATACATCATGATCAAGTAGGTTTTATTCCTAGGATGCAAAGATGGATCAACATATGCAAATTAATAAATGTGATACACCACATTAGTAGAATAAAAGATGAAATTCCTATGATCATCTCAATAAGTGTAGAAAAAGCACTTGACAAAAGTTAACATTTTTTCATGATAAAATCTCTCAACAAATTGGATATAGAAGGAATATATAGCTCAACATAACATCCAAAATCAGAAAGGAAGAAATAACATTGTCTCTTTGCAGATGATGTGATTTTATATATAGAAAATCCATAAAGACTTCACCAAAAACTATTAAAGCTGGTAAATTAATTCAGTGAATTTTTAGGATACATAAATCAGTTGTGTTTCTATATACTAACAATGAAATAGCTAAACAAGAAAAACAATTCAAATCACAATAGCCTCGAAAGCAGTAAAATACTTAGGAATAAATTTGACCAAATAAGTGAAAGATCTGTGTACTGAAAAGTAAAAGACTTTAATGAAGATATTTAAGAAGACACAAATAAATGGAAAGCTATTTGTGTTCATGGATTAGAAGAATTTATATTTTTAAATGTCCATACTACCCAAAGTTATCTGCAGATTCAATATAATGTCTATGAAAATTTCAATGACATTTTTCACAGAAATAGAAAAAAATTATATCCTAAAGTGTATATGAAATCTTAAAACTTGTATGGAACTGAATAGCCAAAGCAGTTCTGAAAAACAAGAACAAAGCTGGAGGCATCACACCTCCTCATTTCATACCATATGACAAAACTGTAGTAATCAAAACACTGTAATACTGGCATAAAAATAGGCACATAGACCAATGGAACAGAATTTAGAGTCTAGAAATAAACTCCCACATGTATGGTCAACTAATACTTGGCAAGGGAATGAAGAGTATTCAATGGGGAAAGGATAATCTCTTCACTAAGATATTTACAGAAAATTGGATAATCATATACAGAAGAATAAAACTGGACCATTATCTTATACTACTCACAAAAACTAACTTGTAAAGATTAAAGACTCAAAAATATAAGGCCTGAAATGGCAAAATTCCTGGAAGGATACATAGCATTGATCTTGGCAGTGATTTGGGTTATGACACCAAAAACACAGGCATCAGAAGAAAACAATACATATGGGAATGAATCAAATTTGAAAAACTTGGCATAGTAAAAGAAATAATCAACAAACAAAAAGACATCCTATGGGTATTTTCAAACTGTTAAGAATTAATATCCAAAATGTAAGAAACCCATACAACTCGATACCAAAAGGACAAATAATCTGACTAGAACATGGTCTTAGGGACAAATAGACATTTTCCCAAAGAAGACCTACCAATTGTCAATAGGTACAATAAAAGACACTCAACATCACTAATCATTAGGGAAATGCAACTAAAAACTACAATGAGATATCACTTCATATCTGATAAAATGGCTATCATCAAAAAGACAAGAGGTCATAAGTGGCATCACTAATGTGGAAAAAACAGAATCCTACACACTGTTGGTGGGATCATAAATTGGTGCAGCTACTATGGAAAATATAATGGGGGTTCCTCAAAAAATTAAAAATAAAAAAAACAAAGCTGAAGACATCAGTATCCCGGGCTTCAAGCTATATTACAAAGCTGTAATCATCAAGACAGTATAGTATTGGCACAAAAACAGACACATAGATCAATGGAACAGATTAGAGAACCCAGAAATAGAACCACAAATGTATGGCCAACTAATCTTTGACAAAGCAGGAAAGAATAACCAATGGAAAAAAGACCGTCTCTTCAGTAAATGCTGTTTGGAAAACCAGACAGCGACATGCAGAAGAATGAACCTGGACCATTTTCTTACACCATACACAAAAATAAACTCAAAATGGGCGAAAGACCTAAATGTAAGACAGGAAGCCATCAAAATCCTAGAGGAGAGAATAGACAACAACCTCTTTGACCTTGGCCACAGCAACTTCTTACTTGACATGTCTCCGAAGGCAAGGTAAAGAAAAGCAAAAATAAACTATTGGGACCTCATCAAGATAAAAAGCTTCTGCACAGAGAAGTAAACAGTCAGCAAAACTAAAGGACAACTGACAGAATGGGAGAAGATAATTGCAAATGACATATTGGATAAGGGTTATTATCCAAAATCTATAAAGAACTTATCAAATTCAACACCCAAAGAAACGAAGTAATCCAATGAAGAAATGGGCAGAAGACATGAATAGACACTTTTCAAAGAAAACATCCAGATGGCTAACAGACACATGAAAAGATGCTCAACATCACTCATCATCTGGAAAATACAAATAAAAACCACAATGAGAGGATTCCAGGAAGATGGCGGCGTAGGAGGACGCTGGGCTCACCGCGCGTCCTGCTGATCAATTAGATTCCACCTACACCTGCCTAAATAACCCAGAAAACCGCCAGAGGATTAGCAGAACGGAGTCACTGGAGCCAAGCGCAGACGAGAGGCCCACGGAAGAGGGTAGGAAGGGCGGCGAGGCGGTGCGCGCTCCACGGACTGGCGGGAGGGAGCCGGGGCGGAGGGGCGGCTCGCCGGCCAAGCAGACCCCGGAGTCTGGCCTGCAAAAGCGGAGGGGCCTGACGGACTGTGTTCCGACAGCAAGCGCGACTTAGCGTCTGGGAGGTCATAAGTTAACAGCTCTGCTCGGAAAGCGGGAAGGCTGGAGGACAAAGGGAGGGAGAGCTGCTGAGCCCCCGGACGACAGAGCTCAGTTTGGTGGGGAACAAAGGCGCTCGCCAGCGCCATCTCCCCCGCCCATCCCCCAGCCAAAATCCCAAAGAGAACCAGTTCCTGCCAGGGAACTTCCTCGCTCCGCGCAAACACCCAACTCTGTGCTTCTGCGGAGCCAAACTGCCGGCAGCGGATCTGACTCCCTCCCGCTGCCACAGGGCCCCTCCTGAAGTGGATCACCTAAGGAGAAGCGAGCTAAGCCTGCCCCTCCTGCCCCTGTGCACCTTGCCTACCCACCCCAGCTAATACGCCAGATCCCCAGCATCACAAGCCTGGCAGTGTGCAAGTAGCCCAAACGGGCCACGCCACCCCACAGTGAATCCCACCCCTAGGAGAGGGGAAGAGAAGGCACACACCAGTCGGACTGTGGCCCCAGCGGTGGGCCGGGGGCAGACATCAGGTCGGAGTGCGGCCCCGCCCACCAACTCCAGTTATACACCACAGCACAGGGGAAGTGCCCTGCAGGTCCTCACCACGCCAGGGACTATCCAAAATGACCAAGCGGAAGAATTCCCCTCAGAAGAATCTCCAGGAAATAACAACAGCTAATGAGCTGATCAAAAAGGATTTAAATAATATAACAGAAAGTGAATTTAGAATAATAGTCATAAAATTAATCGCCGAGCTTGAAAACAGTATACAGGACAGCAGAGAATCCCTTGCTACAGAGATCAAGGGACTAAGGAACAGTCATGAGGAGCTGAAAAACGCTTTAAATGAAATGCAAAACAAAATGGAGACCACCACAGCTCGGATTGAAGAGGCAGAGGAGAGAATAGGTGAACTAGAAGATAAAGTTATGGAAAAAGAGGAAGCTGAGAAAAAGAGAGATAAAAAAATCCAGGAGTATGAGGGGAAAATTAGAGAACTAAGTGATGCACTAAAAAGAAATAATATACGCATAATTGGTATCCCAGAGGAGGAAGAGAGAGGGAAAGGTGCTGAAGGGGTACTTGAAGAAATAATAGCTGAGAACTTCCCTGAACTGGGGAAGGAAAAAGGCATTGAAATCCAAGAGGCACAGAGAACTCCCTTCAGACGGAACCTGAATCGATCTTCTGCACGACATATCATAGTGAAACTGGCAAAATACAAGGATAAAGAGAAAATTCTGAAAGCAGCAAGGGGTAAACGTGCCCTCACATATAAAGGGAGACCTATAAGACTCGTGACTGATCTCTCTTTTGAAACTCGGCAGGCCAGAAAGAATTGGCACGAGATTTTCAGTGTGCTAGACAGAAAAAATATGCAGCCGAGAATCCTTTATCCAGCAAGTCTGTCATTTAGAATAGAAGGAGAGATAAAGGTCTTCCCAAACAAACAAAAACTGAAGGAATTTGTCACCACTAAACCAGCCCTACAAGAGATCCTAAGGGGGACCCTGTGAGACAAAATACCAGAGACATCACTACAAGCATAAAACATACAGACATCACAATGACTCTAAACCCATATCTTTCTATAATAACACTGAATGTAAATGGATTAAATGCGCCAACCAAAAGACATAGGGTATCAGAATGGATAAAAAAACAAGACCCATCTATTTGCTGTCTACAAGAGACTCATTTTAGACCTGAGGACACCTTTAGATTGAGAGTGAGGGGATGGAGAACTATTTATCATGCTACTGGAAGCCAAAAGAAAGCTGGAGTAGCCATACTTATATCAGACAAACTAGACTTTAAATTAAAGGCTGTAACAAGAGATGAAGAAGGACATTATATAATAGTTACAGGGTCTATCCATCAGGAAGAGCTAACAATTATAAATGTCTATGCGCCGAATACCGGAGCCCCCAAATATATAAAACAACTACTCATAAACATAAGCAACCTTATTGATAAGAATGTGGTAATTGCAGGGGACTTTAACACCCCACTTACAGAAATGGATAGATCATCTAGACACACGGTCAGTAAAGAAACAAGGGCCCTGAATGAGACATTGGATCAGATGGACTTGACAGATATATTTAGAACTCTGCATCCCAAAGCAACAGAATATACTTTCTTCTCCAGTGCACATGGAACATTCTCCAAGATAGATCATATACTGGGTCACAAAACAGCCCTCCATAAGTTTACCAGAATTGAAATTATACCATGCATACTTTCAGACCACAATGCTATGAAGCTTGAAATCAACCACAGAAAAAAGTCTGGAAAACCTCCAAAAGCATGGAGGTTAAAGAGCACCCTACTAACGAATGAGTGGGTCAACCAGGCAATTAGAGAAGAAATAAAAAAATATATGGAAACAAACGAAAATGAAAATACAACAATCCAAACGCTTTGGGACGCAGCGAAGGCAGTCCTGAGAGGAAAATACATTGCAATCCAGGCCTATCTCAAGAAACAAGAAAAATCCCAAATACAAAATCTAACAGCACACCTAAAGGATATGGAAGCAGAACAGCAAAGGCAGCCTAAACCCAGCAGAAGAAGAGAAATAATAAAGATCAGAGCAGAAATAAACAATATAGAGTCTAAAAAAACTGTAGAGCAGATCAACGAAACCAAGAGTTGGTTTTTTGAAAAAATAAACAAAATTGACAAACCTCTAGCCAGGCTTCTCAAAAAGAAAAGGGAGATGACCCAAATAGATAAAATCATGAATGAAAATGGAATTATTACAACCAATCCCTCAGAGATACAAACAATTATCAGGGAATACTATGAAAAATTATATGCCAACAAATTGGACAACCTGGAAGAAATGGACAAATTCCTGAACACCCACACTCTTCCAAAACTCAACCAGGAGGAAATAGAAAGCTTGAACAGACCCATAACCAGCGAAGAAATTGAATCGGTTATTAAAAATCTCCCAACAAATAAGAGTCCAGGACCAGATGGCTTCCCAGGGGAGTTCTACCAGACGTTTAAAGCAGAGATAATACCTATCCTTCTCAAGCTATTCCAAGAAATAGAAAGGGAAGGAAAACTTCCAGACTCATTCTATGAAGCCAGTATTACTTTGATTCCTAAACCAGATAGAGACCCAGTAAAAAAAGAGAACTACCGGCCAATATCCCTGATGAATACGGATGCAAAAATTCTCAATAAGATACTAGCAAATCGAATTCAACGGCATATAAAAAGAATTATTCACCATGATCAAGTGGGATTCATTCCTGGGATGCAGGGCTGGTTCAACATTCGCAAATCAATCAACGTGATACATCACATTAACAAAAAAAAAGAGAAGAACCATATGATCCTGTCAATCGATGCAGAAAAGGCCTTTGACAAAATCCAGCACCCTTTCTTAATAAAAACCCTTGAGAAAGTCGGGATAGAAGGAACATACTTAAAGATCATAAAAGCCATTTATGAAAAGCCCACAGCTAACATCATCCTCAACGGGGAAAAACTGAGAGCTTTTTCCCTGAGATCAGGAACACGACAGGGATGCCCACTCTCACCGCTGTTGTTTAACATAGTGCTGGAAGTTCTAGCATCAGCAATCAGACAACAAAAGGAAATCAAAGGCATCAAAATTGGCAAAGATGAAGTCAAGCTTTCGCTCTTTGCAGATGACATGATATTATACATGGAAAATCCGATAGACTCCACCAAAAGTCTGCTAGAACTGATACATGAATTCAGCAAAGTTGCAGGATACAAAATCAATGTACAGAAATCAGTTGCATTCTTATACACTAACAATGAAGCAACAGAAAGACAAATAAAGAAACTGATCCCATTCACAATTGCACCAAGAAGCATAAAATACCTAGGAATAAATCTAACCAAAGATGTAAAGGATCTGTATGCTGAAAACTATAGAAAGCTTACGAAGGAAATTGAAGAAGATTTAAATAAATGGAAAGACATTCCCTGCTCATGGATTGGAAAAATAAATATTGTCAAAATGTCAATACTACCCAAAGCTATCTACACATTCAATGCAATCCCAATCAAAATTGCACCAGCATTCTTCTCGAAACTAGAACAAGCAATCCTAAAATTCATATGGAACCACAAAAGGCCCCGAATAGCCAAAGGAATTTTGAAGAAGAAGACCAAAGCAGGAGGCATCACAATCCCAGACTTTAGCCTCTACTACAAAGCTGTCATCATCAAGACAGCATGGTATTGGCACAAAAACAGACACATAGACCAATGGAATAGAATAGAAACCCCAGAACTAGACCCACAAACGTATGGTCAACTCATCTTTGACAAAGCAGGAAAGAACATCCAATGGAAAAAAGACAGCCTCTTTAACCAATGGTGCTGGGAGAACTGGACAGCAACATGCAGAAGGTTGAAACTAGACCACTTTCTCACACCATTCACAAAAATAAACTCAAAATGGATAAAGGACCTGAATGTGAGACAGGAAACCATCAAAACCTTAGAGGAGAAAGCAGGAAAAGACCTCTCTGACCTCAGCCGTAGCAATCTCTTACTCGACACATCCCCAAAGGCAAGGGAATTAAAAGCAAAAGTGAATTACTGGGACCTTATGAAGATAAAAAGCTTCTGCACAGCAAAGGAAACAACCAACAAAACTAAAAGGCAACCAACGGAATGGGAAAAGATATTTGCAAATGACATATCGGACAAAGGGCTAGTATCCAGAATCTATAAAGAGCTCACCAAACTCCACACCCGAAAAACAAATAACCCAGTGAAGAAATGGGCAGAAAACATGAATAGACACTTCTCTAAAGAAGACATCCGGATGGCCAACAGGCACATGAAAAGATGTTCAGCGTCGCTCCTTATCAGGGAAATACAAATTAAAACCACACTCAGGTATCACCTCATGCCAGTCAGAGTGGCCAAAATGAACAAATCAGGAGACTATAGATGCTGGCGAGGATGTGGAGAAACGGGAACCCTCTTGCACTGTTGGTGGGAATGCAAATTGGTGCAGCCGCTCTGGAAAACAGTGTGGAGGTTCCTCAGAAAATTAAAAATAGACCTACCCTATGACCCAGCAATGGCACTGCTGGGAATTTATCCAAGGGATACAGGAGTACTGATGCATAGGGGCACTTGTACCCCAATGTTCATAGCAGCACTCTCAACAATAGCCAAATTATGGAAAGAGCCTAAATGTCCATCAACTGATGAATGGATAAAGAAATTGTGGTTTATATACACAATGGAATACTACGTGGCAATGAGGAAAAATGAAATATGGCCTTTTGTAGCAACGTGGATGGAACTGGAGAGTGTGATGCTAAGTGAAATAAGCCATACAGAGAAAGACAGATACCATATGGTTTCACTCTTATGTGGACCCTGAGAAACGTAACAGGAACCCATGGGGGAGGGGGAGGAAAAAAGGAAAAAAAAAAAAAAAAAAAAGAGGTTAGAGTGGGAGAGAGCCAAAGCATAAGAGACTGTTAAAAACTGAGAATAAACTGAGGGTTGATGGGGGGTGGGAGGGAGGAGAGGGTGGGTGATGGGTATTGAGGAGGGCACCTTTTGGGATGAGCACTGGGTGTTTTATGGAAACCAATTTGGACAATAAATTTCATATATTATAAAAAAAAAAAAGAACATATTAAATAAATATGCAACCAAAATAAAAAAAAATAAAAAAAATAAAAAAAATAAAAATAAAAACCACAATGAGATACTACCCCACACCTGCCAGAATGGCTAAAATTAACAATTCAGGCAACAGCAGATGTTGGCAAGGATGCAGAGAAAGATGAACGCTTTCACACTACTGGTGGGAATACAAACTGGTGCAGCCACTTTTGAAAAAAGTGTGGAGGCTCCTCAAAAACTTAAAAATAGAACCGCCCTATGACCCACCAATTGCACTATGTATTTATCCAAAGGATACAGGAATGCTGGTTCAAAGGGATGTATGCACCCCAATATTCATAGAAGCTGCATCAACAATAGCCATAGTATGGAAAGAGGCCAAATGTCCATTGACTGATGAATGGATAAAATGATTGGTATATATATTCAATGGAATATTACTTGATGATCAAAAAGAATCAAATCTTGCCATTTGCAACAATATGGATGGAACTAGTGGGTATTAGGCTAAGTGAAATAAGTCAGAGAAAGACAAATATATGATTTCACCCATATGTGGAATTTAAGAAACAAAACAGATGAACATAAGGGAAGGAAAGGAAAAATAAGATTAAAACAAGAGGGACACAAACCATAAGAGACTCTTAAATACAGAGAACAAACTGAGGGTTGCTGGTGGGGTGTTGGGTGGGGAGAGGGACTGAATGGACGATGGGCGTTAGGAGGGCACTTGTTGGGATGAGCACTGGGTGTTATATGTAAGTGATGAATCACTAAATTTTATTCCTGAAATCATTATTACACTACATGTTAGCTACCTTGGATTCAAATTAAAACACAAGTAAAAAATAAAATAAAATTACTATATGATACAGCAATCCCACTTCTGGGTATATATTCAAAGGAGATGAAATCAAGGTCCTAAAGCGATGTGTGCACACCCATATCCATTGCAGTATCATTCACAACAGCTAAGATAAAATGCATTTACAATGGAATATTATTCAGCCTAATGAAAGAAGGAAATCTTGCCCCCTGGATGGACCTTGAGAGCATTCTACTATATGAGATAAAATCAGACAGAGAAACACAAATACTGTATAATCTCACTTCTATGTGCAATCTTAAAAAGCTGAATTCATAAAAACAGAGAATAGAATGGGGGGGTGCCAGCATCTAGAAAATGGGGGAAATGGTGAGATTTTGATCAAAGGGTATAAGCTTTCAGTCAGAAGATGAGTAAGTTCTGAAGAATTCATGCACAGCGTAGTGACTATAGTTAACAATTATATACTTGAAAGATGCCAGGAGGATAGATCTAAATGTTCTTATCACATACAGACACAAAAAGGTAATTATGTGGGGTGATGGACGTATTAAGTAATGTTATGGTGGTTATCATTTCACAATATATATGTGTAGCAAATCATCATGTTGTACCTTAAATTCACACAATGTTGTATGTCAGTAATGCCTCAATAAAGCTGGAAAAAAGAAAAGATGTTATAAATAAACATTTAACTTGGTGCTTTATAAATATAGTTTATGTGCACACTGTAGAAGATAGTTGTAAAAATAAATATACTCTCTAAACACTGCCATGATATTAATGTATCTTTTTATATTCCTTAGGAGTTCTTACAGTTTTCTTTGTTCTTTTAATATGACATGATGTCTCATATTCAGTTTACTTTTATCTGTTTTGTTAATTGCACATTCTTTTTTTGAAATGGTGTCCCTGATAGCCCCACTTTTTGAAGAAAAATGTGTCATTTTTCTTATCTTTCAATATCGACATTAATTTTTTTAAATTTAAGCGAAAAATTTTTTTGCCCTAGAAACACATACAGGTAGCCACTCTAATTCTAATTACGCACAAGTGATTAGACATTTCTCTCAACATCTCAAAAACTCAGGATATATTTGAATCAATAATTTAGTATTTTCACAACCATTTTTCAGAATTGGCTGTGTAGTCTTTTTGTATATGTATGTATAAAAAGTTAAGATGCATAAACACATGCCAAACTGGGTCACAGAGTTACATATCATATGCATTTACAGAGGGCAATTTTCTTATCATCTTAAATTATCTTAAAGTTAACTTTGCCAGAGGATGCCTGGATGGCTCAATTGATTAAGTGTCGGACTTCGGCTCAGGTCATGATCTCGTGGTTTTGTGAGTTCAAGCCCTTTGTTGGGTTCTGTGCACTGAGCACGAGGAGCTTGCTTGGGATCCTCTCTCTCTCCCCCTCTCTCCATGGCCCTACCCCACTTGCACTCTCTCCGTCTCTTTCTAAGTAAACTTTAAAAAACAGTTAACTTTTTCATGATTCCAAATCATGTAACTTCAGTATTAAAATAAAATTCTAAATGTAAATCAGAAAAACTTTCAACTGATAAATAATGATTTAAAAATGACTTCAATGTCAATGTTCACTGAATATTTGTATTCAGACTTTTAAAATTACGTAATTTAAATACTGCATCTTGGAAAAGATACTGAAATATAAGAAAGAGGGAACAACTCAATTCCCAATATCAGTTTTTTTTATAATCACTATTTTCTTGTTACTTAATAAATATCCAAAGATTTTTCCATTTATTTCTTTTTTTTTAATTTTTTTTTTCAACGTTTATTTATTTTTGGAACAGAGAGAGACAGAGCATGAACGGGGGAGGGGCAGAGAGAGAGGGAGACACAGAATCGGAAACAGGCTCCAGGCTCTGAGCCATCAGCCCAGAGCCCGACGCAGGGCTCGAACTCACGGACGGCGAGATCGTGACCTGGCTGAAGTCGGACGCTTAACCGACTGCGCCATCCAGGCGCCCCTCCATTTATTTCTAAATAAAGGTAGTACCTTTTAAAAACAACTGCAAAACAAATGAGAAATTCTACTACTCAACTAGTATAAAAATGCCAAGAATACATAGATGGATTATTGTACTATGTTTAAAACTAAAACAAAATATTCCTTTTATCTTATAAAAAAAAGGTGGAAAATTTGTCTGGATAGTTAAGAAACAGTTATTCAATTTGTGAAGAAATTTTATTTCTTACATTTCAAGTATTCTAGATATAAATATTCTACTTAACTTTTGTTTTCTAAAGATAGTTGAAAAAGTTGAGTATTTTAATTTTGATAAAGCATTTCTACAGACTCCATTCTTCATGCCCATTCTGTTATTGTCAGGTAGTTACTTAAATAAAAAGGGCATAGTTCCTATGGCAAATGAAATTCTGGTAGGACAATTAACATTTTTTAGAGCTTGTGCAAGATATTAATACATTATATTTTGAGCACCATTTCCAACCATTCCTTAAAATAGATCCAAATGAGGATTTTGCCAGTATTTCATGCCAGCACTCATCAAAATATCAAAAACTTTTATTTGAATCATAAATTTAATTGAAGATAAATCTTAATCTACTCTTTTCCCAAGAGTAATATGAGGTGGGAAAGTGTAGTTTCAGAACTTAAGTTGAGTGCTAATAAAATAATCCATTTTTGTTTCCAAAACATTTTGATATTACTGAAATGTAGTTTCCTTTTATTAATGTTTTCAGAAAGAAGCCATGATCCTTCCTGAATAGAAAAGTAAAAACAAAACAGAACAAAAATATAATCATCTAAAACACAGGTTTTATCAAATAAACAAGTTTTAGACAAATTATAATTTGGGGGCAGACTGCCTAGACAAGCTAATTTCAGCTTATGCTTTTGACCAAACAAAACAATTATATATGACACAAAAGTGCCAACAGCATTTTAATTACTTTCTGTAGTTACAAAATTTCATGCTGTTTATGTACTCAAACTATCACTGATCTTCATTTTCTCCTTTAAATGGAATAACCTTGTATCTTGAATAATCTTCAATTGAAAAAAAAAAAGGCTTGATCTCAGTGTTCAAGATAATAGAGGGAAAAAATTACCTTTAATTTAATTTAACTTCTCCTACTTGTATTTACCTAGATGATATAATTTAATTAGAAGGAAAATTCGGGCAACAGGTCATTAAGTATATCTAATAGAACTTTGAATGCATTTGGATATGGGGATGAAGATTGTTGTAGTGAAGGAGCTCCCAGAACATCTGTTATTTAATGTGACAGAAATCCAGTTATATCAAGTATTACCACATTTCTGAATCATTTCAAAAGGCAATATTGATGGAGGCCTGGTCCTTTTTTCTCTTCATGTTTTTCTTGGATCTTGATCAGACAGTATCTCAATTCAAAGTGGATATATGATGCCAATACAAATAGGATCCTCTTTTCCTTTCCACTGCTGCATTACATCCTTGTAATATGTGATGTATAGTGTGGAGATAGACTGACATAGTTAATGAGAGGTGACAGAAGGCAATAAGATACCAAGTTCTATAAATGCCGGATGTGAAATGAAAATCTATACAAGTTGAGCTCCAACGAGGCATTTTAATTTCAGCTCTTGTTTATCAATCTGAAGAGATACAACCACATGGGTCAATAAATATTCCTATTAGCTATAAGTCTTAAAAAATACACATAAATATCATAGTTTTTCAAAAACTATCTTCATCTGGTATTTTTTTTTTTTTTTTAGAAATCACCTGGGGCACCTGGGTGGCTCAGTCAAGTATGCATCTGACTCTTGATTTTGGCTCAGGTCATGATCTCACAGTTGTGCTATCAAGCCCTGTGTTAGGCTCTGCACTGATGGCGTGGAGCCTGCTTGGAATTCTCTTCTTCCTCTCTCTCTTTGCCCTTCCCCTGCTCACGCTTTCTCTTTGTGTCTCAAAATAAATAAATAAATTTATTTTAAAATAAATAAACATTTAGAAGTCACCTCATTAATCCTCAGGCCAGTGTAAGATTTTACTAATATTAGGAATTCAGCATGTTCATAGGTTACACTTAAGAGTCTATCTACCAATGTGCCTATTGAAATGCATCATTTTGGAAAACATTTAGATTGTTCCTATAATATTATTCATATGGCAGAAAGTAAGTTTCATTGGTCCACTAAATTCATCTATTTAAATATTCTTTTTTTTTTTTTTTTTTTAATTTTTTTTTTTCAACGTTTATTTATTTTTGGGACAGAGAGAGACAGAGCATGAACGGGGGAGGGGCAGAGAGAGAGGGAGACACAGAATCGGAAACAGGCTCCAGGCTCTGAGCCATCAGCCCAGAGCCCGACGCGGGGCTCGAACTCACGGACCGCGAGATCGTGACCTGGCTGAAGTCGGAGGCTTAACCGACTGCGCCACCCAGGCGCCCCTTAAATATTCTTGATGGGTTAAATAAATGCTATCTTACTCAAAAATATATCAAATTATAAATAGGTCTCATGAACTAGGTAAAGAATATCTAAATAAGAATATAGTATTTAAATCAAATCTTGTCTAAAGGATAACTACATATATTAAATTTTTTAAATGGTATTACTATTGATCCTTGAGCAACACACTGGTTAAAGGTGCTGACACCCCCTGCACAAACATCCACATATAACTTTGACTCCCCCAAAACTTAACAACCAATAGCCTACTGTTGTCTAGAAGCCTTACTGATAACATAGTCAATTAATACATATTTACATGTTATATATATTACATACTGTATTCTTACAATAAAACAAGGCAGAAAAAAGAAAATGTTATTAAGAATATTATCAGGAAGACGGGGCGCCTGGGTGGCTTGGTCGGTTAAGCGTCCGACTTCGGCTCAGGTCATGATCTCATGGTCCGTGGGTTCAAGCCCCATGTCGGGCTCTGTGCTGACAGCTCGGAGCCTGGAGCCTGTTTCAGATTTCAGAATCTGAAACAGTCTCCCTCTCTCTGTGACCCTCCTCCATTCATGCTTTGTCTCTATCTGTCTCAAAAATAAATAAACGCAAAAAAAAAAAAATAAAAATAAATAAATAAAAAGAATATTATCAGGAAGAGAAATACATTTACAGTAATGCACTGTATTTACAAAAAAAAATCTGAGTATAACTGGATCTGAACAGTTCAAACCTGTGTTGTTCAAAGGTCAACTGTAACTGGTTCAGAGAAATAAACAGCCAGTTGTCAAAGCATTAAGTTAGTATTCACAAATATAAGTAGTGAGATATAATAGACACTGAGTCAGCATTTGGTGTCTGAACAGGAATTGGTGCAAGATCGAGATTTCAGGGGGAAAAAAAGGTGTTTTAAAGAACCAATAGTAATTCTTTTTTTTCTTTTTGACCCGTTGAAATATAGCAATAGAGAGTAAATAAAACATTTTGTATGGTTATCTCAGTATGTTCATTTGAACTAATTACTGGTTCAATGTAATATTTATAAAGCTACCAACAAAGGGTATGACTCATTGCACATCTTCAGTAAAAAGTGGTTCATTTACTCTCTAAGTTTAGGGGATAAAGTTTTGCTGTACTTCAACTGTCAACTGCAGTTGTTAATCATTAATACTTTCTCTGTTGTTTATAATAAGATTGTGAGGATAATAATTCTGTTTCCATATTACCTCCTTAACTGTATTTTATACACTTCATAAAATGAGATTTTGTGAAGAAGCCAACTTTGCTTTTCTTTGGCTGATAGTTTCTCTTGGTTAAGACTTCATTGGATTTATAGATGAATTTTCGGAAAGAATTAACATCATAATAAGGTATATCATCTCCCTCATGATTATTGTATATCTATCATACTTATTTCATTAAAATTAATTCATTGTTTCTAATTCTAAAGATAAGCTTCATTTACTTGAGTTCAGCTTTTGGTGCATTTTTATAAGTTTTGGTGAATTTTCATAGCTCAGTTTATTTCTTCATGACAGAGACATATATTAGCTATAGCTTTTCAACTTTTTGTATATTAAGGAAGGGTATTTAGATGTAAAATAAATTAACTTAAATTTTAAAAACATTAGAGAGGAAAATTAATTATATGTAATCTTGCAATTCCAATTTCAGGAATGCATTCTAGAGAATCTAAGGAATGAAGATGTTCATTTCAGTATTGTTTATATTAACACAAAAATAAGTACGAGAGATCACCAAATTATTCATCATAAGAGAATTATTAAATGCATTACAATATATCTATACACCAGACCATGATAAAATGTCTGATGTAGATGTGAATGTACTGAGAGATCATATTATAAGGAAAATGTTAATTTGCAAAATGGTATGAATTTTATGGTGTAAAAACTACAAGCATACGTCTTTACCTATTCTCAAAATGGTTAATCCTAATCACTTCCTAAAGTATGGTATCTCAAGAAATATTTTATTATTCAATTTATATACTGTAAACTATTTTTATTTTTGGCTCTTGATCAGATAATATTTTAAAATACTTTTTTATGAGAAAATGGAGAAATAAATGGACAGTTGTTAGTTTTTGGAAAACATAATTAAATAAACTCTATCACTGAGGAAAAAAATCTCAAACAACAGTGATTAAGTACATAGCTAAAAGAATACGATTTTATTTCTGATATAATACAAATGCAAACAATGTCATTGTTTCTATTTCTTTAGTAAAGTTAACTGATTTTAAAAATTGGATATAAAAATTCTTCCCTGGCTATAAGCATTCTCAAATTTCACAACAAATAAGGTATTTTAAAATCTGTAAAGAACAATAAAAGATTTAAGATTTTACCCTATTTATAAGCTAAATGGCTAGCCTGCCACAGTTTTTTAAGTATGTTCTCAGAAGGTACATGCAGGACTTCCAGGTAAGAGCAAAGGACTGTTTCTCACATTACAGCATGGAATGTGAACATAATATTTGCATTGATTCCTCCTGCACTTCAAGTCCTATTCAGCCACACAGAGCTACCCTGATATATGCCTGCATCCAGGTTACATTATAGGACAGAAGCCTTGAGCTCAGAAAATCCAAATAATTTATAATGAGCAATAAGCATGACTGCTCTGAAAGGAGATGAACTTTCTGTATTTCAAGATTGTTTACCACATGAGCATCTTTACATGCTTCTGTTTTCTAGATATACAGAAATGCTAGAGATCTGTTGAGAAATATCTCCTAATAATATCCACTCCTTGTTTCTGCACCATCCTGGGACTGGATTTTTTTTTTCATGGCTAAACCTCTTTACTAGGCACTCTAAATAACCTGATGATCAGAGACTGGGACCAAATCAATTCAGTTGTTTTAATTCAGCCATTTAATTAAGTCTACACCAATGGAACTTCAAGGTGCATGATGGGACCAATCTTTGTCATTTGTTTCAACCATGCCTTTAACAGTCCCAGACTGAAATAGTCAAAAAATTCTGTAAACTACCAGTGTCTAACTTAAAATACTAAGTGTCTTTTTTTTTTTTTATCTAATTGGCATTTTTATATTGACCTTTCCTCTCGGCTAAAGTATTCATTAAGCTACAACATGATATATTAGTAAATATATAGACTTACCTTATTTTACAAAGGGGACAATTAAGGTAATTCTGTGATCCACAACTGTCCTGGTTAGTAAGCTGAGTCTGAGATGGCATCACTGATCTCTTTAGCTAATGAGTTATAAACTCATTTCATAACACCTTTTCTAATTGTATAATTCCCACTATAGAGACATTTACCTGCACTGTGTATATGATAACATTAATACTCCCTCCCTGAGAAATTTTTCTAAGTGTCCAAGAGATATCCAATTTAGGAGAGAACCTCTCAAGGTCTGAGTGCTACGTGATCTACAGGTGGTGTCCCCTTAAGCAATTACAGGTCTGTTATGACCACCATTAAAGTGCACATCACTGTTTTGGGGAGGGAGGCAAGTTAATGCCTGGATTATACACAAGAAACAGTCCCAAGGATGCACATTGTACCCCTGGAAAGTAATTGTGATTTAGAATTGTTGAGGTCCTCCAAATGGGACCTACATTAGCAGAGGTCACAGTTGCCTCCATTGCTCCATTGGTGCATTTCCTTTTGTACTGGTAAGTCTTTAAAGTCTGTATTCAGTCTGAGTAATTGAACCTACCCTTTGTTCTTGAGGTATTTCCTAAGAGAAGTTAGACCAACCTGTCCTTTGTCCATTCCAACAATCAGGTGCTATTTGCCATGGGAGGTGATGATATCCAATAGAAGAATTAAGACATTTTATGTTAGTTTTCTATTGTAGTATAACAAATCACCAAAAACTTAGCATCTCAACACTTATTATATCATGGTTTCTGTATGTGAGCAGTGTGGGCACAGCTTATCTGGGCCTTCTGATTCAGGGTCTTGATAAGCTGTAATTTAGGTGCTGTCTAGGTCTGTGTTCACATAACATCACAGGCTTCAATGGAGAAGGATCTACTTTCAAGCCCATTTTTGTTGCTGGTAGAGTTTATTTACTGTGGCTGTACAACTGAAGTCTTTTTTTTTTTTTTTTTTTTTTTTTTTATGACTATTGGCTAGGAGCAGTTCCTTGCCATATGGCTCTCTCTATGGGCCATCTTGCTTAGCAGTTTACTTCTTTAAGCCAACAAAGGGATTTTTTTCTGATCATGCTAGCAAAGCATAGTTGTAATATATCTATTAACATAATCACAGGAGTCAAAGCCCATTATCACTGCCATATAATGTAACCTAATCAAGGAAGAGACATCTCATCACATCTCATACTACTATTTAGAAGCTGGTCTCAAAACCCATTCCACTCAAGGAGAAAGGAAGTCAATGATCACAACAGTAGGGGAGGTCATGGAGTAGATAGAAGCCAACTTATAATTCTGCCCACCACAGAGGACTGCAGGAATGAGAGTAGGAAAAAAAATCCAGAGTGTATTTTACTTCATGAGGAAGAGGGCTCTAGGGATAGCTTTAAAAAAGTTATTCTTCCCCCTATACTTTCAAGGACTTAATATATTCCCTGTAAAAGTGGTGGGATAATTTTTTCCCCTGCCTCTGAAAAACTGGTGTTTCTAGGAGCTATACTATAACTTTTATTCTAAACATACCCTCTTTACACTCAGAGCTTTCATCCAGAAGAACCAGGAGAAAAGAGACAAAGGAACTTTCATAAAACTAATAGAGACCTATTATGTACCTTATATATGTCTCTGTAGAGGACTTGGCAAACAATGTACTCAACTTATTACTTCTTTCATTACCCTCTGATCACTGCTAAGAATAAGAGGAGATGAACTCTTTCTGGGGACAGCTGCATTTATATAACCAAAATGTATTGTTAAGACCAGAAAGAGGTAATGGATATAGAATCAGAAATCTTTTTGAGTAATATTTGAGGAGACTATTCCAGTATTCAGCAATACCAGATGTTTATGTATCTTAGGTACTGTGGAAGTTCCATTAAAGGACACTCAGCCCATTGCTGAATGGTTTTTGCAATAAAATTCATACCACTTTCAGACTTCAAATGATCTAGAAAGTCAAATATTATTCAGATTAATGTTAAGGGCCATAGTGGTATGGAAAAAGTCAGCTGGTGAAACTGGAGCATCAGTCCTATAACCTGGAAATAGTACACATAGAGTTCCAGTCTATGATGATGAATGTATTGCAACATCTGGAATGATGATAGATTTAAGCAGGCAGTAATTAGTGCAATCTGGTTAGTGCAGGTTCAATCAGCAACTTGGTTTCAGTCATTCTCATCAGAGAACAGGCCCTTATTATGGGCAGCAAATAGTGACTAGTTGTCTAGGACTGCTCTAACAAATTACCACAACTTGATGGCTTAAAATAACAGAAATTGATTTTCCCACAGATCTAGAGGCCAGAACCAAGATGTCAGCAAGATTGGTTCCTTATGAAGGCTCGGGGGAAAAAAATCTGTTCCATGCTTAATTCCAGCTTCTGGTGGCTGCAGATCATCCTTGGTGTCCCTTGGCTTGTAAATGTATCACTTCTCTTCCTGAGTCTTCATGTGGTCTTTCTCTTTGGGTGTCTTCTGTGTTTGTATATCTCAAATCTCCCTCTCCTTTCTCATATAAAGACACAAATTATTGGATTTAGAGCCCAAATTAAATCCAGTTTGATCTCAAAATCTTAAACTTAATCACATCTGAAAATGAACTATTTCCAAATAAAATAACATTCATAGATAGCAGGGGTTAGTACTTGGACATACCTTTTTAGGACTGCTATTCAACCTACTATAGTGACCAGAAGGCTCAGCAAGAAACCATGATTTGTTTCCACAGTTTGTGGCTCCAAAGAGATGTGCTTTAACCTGCCAGTTTAGTCTCCAGCTAGGGCTATGTTAGAGAGGGAGAAAGGAAACAGAGTACACAGGGAGAGAATGACTGTGTTTTTAAGCAAGTCTCTGCATTTGCTTTCATTTTTATGCCACGTTGTTCATGGCTTAACTAAAATGTTTTTCTAATGTTTTCTGTCTGCCCAAAGCTACATACGGAATTGCAAGTTCCTCTTTGCAGACAGTATTTGTTTTAGCTTTTGGGGCATCTTCATTTAGTTGCCAAGGAGCCATGGATTTTAGCTAGGACCATGGAGTTTGCCTCTCCATTACATAATGATACCCTTTTCTCAACACTCACTGTCCCCTCAGAGGAGTGTGAACAACAAATGACACAACATGTGAACAGCTTGACTTAACGCTTTCACTGCTCAGCCTCTAAAAACTGATTCTTCTATTCCCGTTCACTAGGACATTGGGATATAGCCTCTCCTCGTTGCTCACTACTAGGGCAAGAACATGCACTATCCTGATCCCAGGGAGTCATCTTGTATTCCCTATCCTAGCCCAAGAAGCTCTCATCCTTCTTCTTCTAGAAAACCATTTCTGTCAACATCATATTCTCAATGCCAACCAGTCAAGAACTGTGAAAGATCTGAGATATTATCCTACTTGCAAGCTAACAAGTTAACTTGCCATTGTTTTATGGATGCTGACTGAGACTGCTAGGCAGAAAGGGTTTTGTTACTCACATCACAGCAAGCATCATGAGCATTAGTGTATTTTGGGTCGGTTCTATTTGACCCTGATTCCCATGTGGTGATGTAGTTGTGCTCAGACTAATATCTGAATGTGTACTGGTTTGCATTACAGGGAGAAACCATAAGTTTGGGAAGCCTGAACTTTTCTTAATGGGGACTTAACATATCTGCCCTTTGCTTCAAAGAGATACACTATCGCTATATTCCAACAATGTTTGCTGAACAAGCATCCTTGAAAAGGTAGTTCATAAAAAGAGACAGTTCATGCCTCTGTTTGCAAGATATATGGAAGAAGGAGAGATCCATGTAGAATTGTCTTTCAACAAAATCTAGTGCACTGACTTCAAGGTCACCTTTTATGCAGTGTAAATTGTGGAAATGTCATTTTTATTGTTGTAAAATATCTTGAAATAAAACATGTTTTTAACTAAATTAACTATTCAATACTAGCCTAAGCCATTGAACTATTGTGATAGTTCCATAACAGATGACTATATTTTGCGGAGTAAAAAAATAATGATAAAAAGTGACTTTATTAAGATCACTCACATGATATTGATTCACAGGGCAAAATAATCTTGATTTTTTTAATTAAACAATGTTTATGAGTTATACTATAAAAATACTAAAACAAATACTGTAGCTTTATAATTTATTGTGGCTGAATTTTGCTGCATCAAATTATGAATTTTGCTGCATCAAATTAAAAGCTTATAAATGAAAAAAAGTTCAATAAAAGTGAAAAGCCAAGCAAAACTAAAAACACATATTTTATAAAGTACTAAATACAAACTCAATACCTCTTTCCCAAATAATGGTATGTTCAGTCTCAACAGATATATAAAATTGAAACTGAAACTCAAGCGTAACACTATCTCTTTGGCATATACTTATTTTGGTACTACAACCCATATTTCTTAAAAACAAATTTCCCGATAAAAATAGATTAACTAGGAAAATCTAGTTAATACTACTGGTATTAACAGTAGTTAATGCAGTAATGTTTACCTACTAAATGTATGCAAGAAGAAACTCTTGAACATTTGAGACTTATATTAAGAGGGAATGCTTAGATCAGGAAAAGACGAATAAATGATCTCTTACTATATATTTGTGCATACAGCCAATTCTTTCTTGATTTTATGATTCTAGAAGAAACCTTTAATATCTATTTTATTGGTAGAGTACTAGCTAAAGATCCAGTGGTATCTAATTTTGAGAATTACCCCTTATACTTGTTAACCTAGAATACACGTGACTCCAATAATATGCGGGATATATTTTCAAAGTTAAGTTTTAAGAAATTAAGTTTAAAGAAAATAATAAATTTATAGTATATGATTGGGGAAGCATATTTAATATCCTAATGATTGTTAAATATTTTTGGAAATTCAGTAGGTTAATTAACAGGAAACTCAGAGACTTTTTTTCATCGGACTCAAATATTTCCATGAAGAATATCTCTTGGTGTTCTTGCTCAAAATTTCCCCTCAGCTTTGCATTTACCCCTCATCTTCCAAATGGTTGATTTATGTTCATCTCAGATATGGTATTGATAACTAAATTAATGTATAGATTATTTTATTATTTCAAATAACGTGTGCGTTTTTTAGTAATGACTTAAAGTTTGCATGCTCAGCGAGAGCACTTGTGAAGTGCACTATGCACTTGTGCACTATGTGAACACATGCATGCAGCCACCACCTTTTCATATTACTTTTGGCAGCGTTGTGAACACACAGGTGTACTAGAAATAATTTAACTTAATGCTAGCAGTTGTACTGTACCAGCATTGCCTGTTCTTCAGTTTTCAGAAAAGTTATTTTCACCAAGGGTTATTCATTCTTTTAGTAATAGGATATTCATTAATTTATTTAAGCCAAAAAACATCCTTTTTCCAAGAAAAACATCTCTTTTGAGTATAATATTATTTTCCAAGGTATAATAGTTGTTCTGTAATCTTTCAGTTTCTTTGTTTTTGCTTTTGTTTTGGATTTTTCCCTTTCTAGTAAATGATAAAGCCTAATTTTGTGGACCTTGTGTGGATTTCCATTTCTTCATTTCATAAAATAATGTAATCTTTTTAGATATCAAACAAACAAGTTTCATGATTGTTAAGCACTTAAGCCATTTAGAAAAAAAAATAGACCTTCTCTAGAAGTATCTATGCTGGTGCCCATTTTTGTCTTAGGGACCTTTATCCCCCCATTACTATGTGGTATCATGGTTACATGAGCAAGTCTCTCACTCCAATGGTATAACGTAGGCAGTGCATTAAAATGTGGGCTGCAATGTCTGTGCTATGAATATTTATATATTTTGACATTTAGGAAGAATATGCCTTTCCATACTAACCCCTAGCAGTGTTTTAGTTGATATATTTCTAAAAACGGAGCAATCCATTTATACTATGTCACTTTAGACTTAAGGGACACATAACCTACCTTTTCTCAGGCATAAAATTCAGTTGTCTTATTTCTACTGTATGAATTATGCTTTAGAAGCAGTGGAGTCACAAATGCTTTAATGCTTTCTGTTTCTACATTTATTTATCCCTAGGTAGCCACATCCACAGAATTGAAAGGGATATCAAGAAATTGCAGAATCTATATGTAGAATGACAACTATATGAAAAAATTATTTTCTTTGTAGGATCTCCAGAAAAAGATAATCACCAAGTATTTGGGGAATTTTCTTAGGTTACACCAAATATAATATCAGAATATTCTTTTCTTATCTCATGTAAATCTCTCTAGAGTTTAAATTTTTCCTACATCTTTTGAGAAACATGGGGTTCTTGTCACCTTTCTTATAATCTATCCAAAAATGAACAATATTACCCATGGATCTTCTCTTTATTTCTGGTGATTGAAGCTGTCCTCCGTCATTTTTTCTATTCCTTCAGTTATAAGGTTTGAATTCTGAGAAGTAGAAACATCCCAAGAAAACTAAATAGACTACATAATGATTTTAAAGTCTGTCAGGTATTACTGTATTTAAAGTTTGTGAATCTTAAATTTAACCAATATACGTTCATCCTTTCTATTCCTTTAAAGTTCAAGGTTGTAGTACAGGGCTTTTATTGTTTTATTTAGGTTAAAATTATATAATGGTAAATGCATGCATCTTGATGCACATATAATGAATTTAGACAAATTAATATGCCTGTGTAACCAGCACTCCTGTGAAAATATCAAACATTACCATTATCACAGAAAGTTGCTCCATATCCATTTTCTGTCAACAGTTATGCCTTCAGGAACCACTGTCCCGATTTTTCCCATTCTACATTAGTTTCCCTGGTTCTGAAGTTCTTACAAGTGGAATCATATTGTATGTATATTTTTTTAAGTTTATGTATTCATTTTGAGAGAGAGAGAGCACATGCACATGTGTGTGTGCAAACAGGGGAAGGGTAGAGAAGAGAGGGAGAGAGAGAATCCCAAGCAGGCTCTGTATTTTCAGGCAGAGCCTGATGCAGGGCTCCAGCTCACGAACATGATATCATGACCTGAACTGAATTGATTTTTTGTTTTTTTGATCTTATGTCCTGGACATTGGTAAGTTCACTTTTTAAAAATTTGTATATTTTATAGAATTTTGCAGATAATAATGTTATCTTTAAGTAATGACAGTTGTGTTTTGCCCTTTCTGATATTTTTAGATTTTCTTTTTCTAGATTTATTAAATGGACTAATACAATGTTTAGTAGAAGTTTGTTTTATTATTTTAATCATGACTGGGTATTGATTTTGGTAAAATGGTTTTTATACATCTACTGAATTTATCATATTGCTTCTTTTTTCTTTATTCTGACAGTAGACTGATTTACATTAATGAACTAATAAGTGTTAATCTGACATTGCATTTATTTTTGTTTTTCAATTTCCAAAGCACACTAGGAATTTTTTTAATGCTTATTAATTTATTTTGAGGAGGGGAGGTGCAGAGAGGGAGTGAGAGAGGAAATCCCAAGCAGGCTCCAGGCTGACAGCACAGAGCCTGATATGTGGCTCCATCTCACAAACCATGAGATCATGACCTGAGCCAAAATCAAGAGTGAGACGCTTAACTGAGTGAGCCACCCAGGTGCCCCATAATTCTTTTAATGTACTGTTGGATTTGATTTGCTAACCTTTTTGTTGAGAATTTTTGCATCCATGTTCATCATGGATATTGGCCTGTAATTATCCTTTTTAGTGAGATCTTTGGTTTTGGAATCAAGGTAATTCTGTCCTCAGAGAAGGAGTTTGGAAGTTTTCCTTCCATTTATATTTTTTTGGAACAGTTTGAGAAGAATAGGTATTAAATCCTCTTTAAATATCTGGTAGCAATCCCCTGGGAAGCCATCTGGCCCTGGACTTTTGTTTGTTGGGAGATTTTGATTACTGATTCAATTTCTTTGCTATTTATGGGTCTGTTCAAATTTTCTATTTCTTCCTGTTTCTGTTTGGGTAGTTTGTATGTTTCTAGGAATTTATCCATTTCTTTCAGATTGCCCAATTTTTGGCATATAATTTCTCATAATATTCTCTTATGATTGTTTGTACTTCTGTTTTGTTGGTTGTGATCCCCCCTCTTTCATTCATGATTTCTCTTTGATTTTTGATAAGTTTGGCTAGGAGTTTATCAATTTTAATGATTCTTTCAAAGAACAAGTTCTTAATTTTATTGATCTGTACTACTGGGTTTTTTGTTTGTTGGTTTGTTTGTTTGTTTCTATGTCATTTATTTCTTCTCTAATCTTTATTATTCCCCTTCTTCTGCTGGCCTTAGGCTTTATTTGCTGTTCCTTTTCTAGCTCCTTTAGGTGTAAGTTTAGGTTGTGTATTTAAGACTTATCTTGCTACTTGAATAGTATTGTATTGCTAGATACTTCCTTCCCTCTTATCACTTCCTTTGCTTCATCCCAAAGATTCTGGACTCTAGTGTTTTCATTTTCATTTGCTTCCATATACTTTTTTTTAATATTTTCTTCTTTAGTTTCCTTGGTAACCCATTCATTCTTTAGTAGGATGTTCTTTAATTTCCATATAATTTGTGTTCTTTCTAATTTTTTTCTTGTGGTTGACTTCAAGTTCCATAGCATGTTGGTCTGAAAATATGCATGGTATAATTTCAATTTTTTTTGTATTTGTTGAGGGCTGATTTGTGACCCAGGATGTGACCTATTCTGGAGAATGTTCCATGTGCACTCAAAAAGAATGTGTCTTCTACTGCTTTAGGATGAAATGTTCTTAACGTATCTGTTAAGTTCATCTGGTCCAGTGTGTCATTCAAAGCCATTGTTTCCTTGTTGATTTTCTGCTTAGATGATCTGTCCATTGTTGTAAGCGGGATGTTAAAGTCCCCTACTATTATTGTATTATTATCAGTTAATTCTGTATGTTTGTTATTAATTGATTTATATATTTAGGTTCTTTCAATTGGGGGCATATATACTTATAATTGTTAGATCTTGTTGGATAGACCACTTTATTATGATATATTGCCATTCTTGTCTTGTTACAGTTTTTTATTTAAAATCTAGTTTTTCTGACAGAAGTTTGTCTACTCTGGCTTTCTTTTGACATCCATTAGCATGATAGATGTTTCTCCATTCCCTCACTTTCAATCTGGAAGTGTCTGGGTCTAAATGAGTCTAAATGGCCCCAGTGTATAGATGGGCCTTATTTTTTTATCCATTTAGATACCTTATGTCTTGATTGGAGCATTTAGTCCACTTGCATTCAGAGTGATTATTGATAGATATGAATTTAGTGCCATTATATTACCTGTTTTAACATCTTTTTTTGGTTTAACTTAATGCTTACAACGTCAATTTCTTCCATATGCTTAGAATATGTATCTGGAATGTCAATATAGTAGTGGGGAATTGTTCCTAAATAAGCTGCCTCCAGTAAAGATTTCTCTTCCACATAAACTTGAAAGACATTTCAGTTTCCTTTGCAAGGATGATGTTTTATTGCATACCTCAAGTAATGAATGTTATTTGCCTCATATTTCATTCTAGATACTTGGAAGTCATCTTCTCCACACTCTGTGTCTGTCTGAAATGTTCTAACCTTTCTGAACACTAGTTCTGTTATTGACTAAATGTTGGTGTTTCCACAAAATTCATATGTTGAAATCCAAACCCAAATTTGATGGTATTAGGAAGTGTGTCTTTAAAAGGTCATGACATGTCACAGTGACATATAACCTCACATCTCACATGTATTGACTGCCATCAAAAAGATGAGAAAGAACAAGTGCTGGTGAGGAATGAAGGAAAGGGAACTCTTGTGCGCTGTTGGCGGGAATGCAAGAGTGAAGCCCTCTGAAAAAAGATTACTACCCTTATAAAAGAGACCTCCAAGAGCTCTTTTTCCTCTTCTGGCATATGAGGACACAGTGAGAAAATGCCTATCTGTGAATCAGGAGCAGACTCTCACCAGACCCTAAATCTTTAGGTGCCTTGATCTTGGACCCCATAGCCTCTAGAACTATAGGGAATAAACATTTGTTGTTTAAGGCACCCAGTCTAAGGTATTTTGTTATAGTAGCCTGGAGAGCCTCAGACAGAGTCACTTTACAGCTACTTGGCTAGGCTTAGATGTTTTACCCTTAGATTTAATGATCAAAGACATGTACTTTAGTTAATTTTACCATAGGTAACTTAATTTGCTGGAAACAATTTGTGGTGATATGTCACAGTGGAAAGAAAATTCAGCTCAAAATCTTTCTTGCTAACTTCTGGGAGATCCAGGCCTGGCAAGGGAGCAATAAAGGCAGCGATTTGCACAAACTATGTAATGTTAGAGGGTTAAAAAAAAGACTACATTGTAAAAATGTTTAGCTTTTTCCCCATGTATAAAAATAACTTTTGAAAAATGGCTACTGATAGATATGTTCATGCAATTAATTGCTGATCTTTGATAGTCATTGATCACTGACTTTGTAAAGATTAGTGCATCTGGTTTAACATCAACTGTTACTGAACTTAAAGATATTTTCATAAGTCAAGGATATGATTAATTATATAGTATGCCCAGTATTATATAAAGAGGATCTGCATAGCCATCTTAAGCCTCAAACTCAGTATTAAGTTTGACTAATATTCTGGCAAACTTCTTATTCACATTTTACACTACTTTCTGAACTAGGGCTAGAGATCTTTGATTCTTAGTAGAAGAGTGAATGGCTGGAGGCCTGAAGAATAAAATAACAATTCAGGATAAATATCAGCAAAGGTTCCAAATAACTTAATTTTTGATTTAAAAAAAATGTTTAATGCTTATTTATTTTTGAGAGAATGAGCGAGACAGAGGGAGACAGAAAATCTAAAGCAGGCTCCATGCTATCAGCACAAAGCCTGATGTGGGCCTCGAACACACAAACCTTGAGATCATGACCTGAGCCAAAGTCAGATGCGCAACCTACTGAGTCCTTCAGGCACCCCCAAAATAACCTATTTTTTGAAGTGAGGGGATTGTTTTTATATATGACTTTTAGTTTCTAACATATTGTTTAAATATAGTTTTTTAATTAAAATATTAATTGCATTCTACTTGAAAACTTACAACTTTTCTTTCCATAGTACCTCAATGTGTTTCTTTCCAATAGTACCTCAATGTGTTTTTCCTGTCATATCACCATCACTATGTGTAAAGTTGTCTCTATTCATGTTCTGTCCAAAGCACTACACTTCACAATATAATCAGGAGACATGGCAAGGAATATTGTTCTTTTAAAAGCATTCTCTAGCCCATTTACTATGTACTATGTACTGCAAAAGACCTTTGCTGTATTCATGAAATCTACAAAACATGTCATGGGTGAAAACATTTGCAAATCACGTATCTGATAAGGAGTTGATATCCAAAATATATAAAGAATTCATACAACTCAATAGCAAAAAACAATCTGATTTAAAAATGGGCAGAAAAACTGAATAGACATCTTTGCAAAAAAGACTTAGAGATGACCAACAGATACATGAAAAGGTGCTCAACATCACTAATCATCAGGGAAATAAAAATGAAAACCAAAGTGACATATCACCTTATAGCTGTTAGAATGGCTGTCCTGATAAAGATGAGAGATAACAAGTGTTGGTGGGGATGTAAAGACAAGGGCATCCTTGTGTACTGTTGATGGGAATGCAAATTGGTACAGCCATCATAGAAAAAATACGGAGGCTTACACAAAAATATTAAAAATTGAACCACCATATGATTCAACATTCCCACTTCTGGGCATATAGCCAAATGAAACAAAATCACTATCACTATTTCCATCTCCATGTTCATTACTGCATTATTTGCAATATCCAAGACATAGAAGTAAACTAAGTGTTCATGGATGAATGAATAATGAAAATGTGGTGTATATGTATATGTATATAGAGAGAGAACAGAATATTTTAGGAATAAAAAGAGGGAAACTGTGTCAACAGCCTGGATGGATTTGAGGGCAATATGCTAAATGAAATAACTTACACAGAGAAAGATGAATACTCTATGATCTCAAATATATGTGTAATCTAAAAAAATAAACCTAAAGAAACAGAGAACATTTCAGTGGTTGGTGAGGTGAGGGTCAGAGGGTGGATAAATGGGTAAAAGTGGTCAAAAAGTACAAGCTTTCAGCTAGAAGATAAATAAATCCTGGGGATATACATGTGACTATCATTGCTAATACTGTATTACATATTTAAAAGTTTCTAGACAGTAAATCTTAAAAGTTCTAATTATAAAACAAATGTAACTGTGTAAAGTGAAGATGTTAACTGGACTCATAATAATAATTTTGCAACATATACATATATCAAACCATTATGTTGCATACCTTCAGCTAGTTCAATGCTATATGTCAATTATATCTCAATAAAACTGGAAAAATGGGAAATTCCTATAACACTTGAGGAGTATTTTAAAATAGAAGACATTTTACAATGTGTAATTTTAATTACTGTATTAATTTTCTACTATTTAACTTGAATAGTGGATTATTTTTAAGAATTTCATTCCTAAAAATACTTTTACACTTCTGAATATACTTTCATATTGTACTGTGAACTGGAAACATTGATTATCCTACAACAAGCTGGTTAGCCTTAGAACAAAGTGATTAGCAATAATTTAAAGCTCTGTCATTTCTATAAAGTTAATCTTATATAATCTGCTATAGTTTCATTTACAAAAATCATATATACAACACTAGCAGGTGTTTGGTAAAAAGCAAGTGGCCAGATCTTGGAATGAAATACTGTGAATCATCATTATGTGTACTTCTTCTTTTTCTTTTTCTATTCTTTGGGCCTGTGACCTTTTTCCCTAGCCAGTATGTTCAACTTTGTTATGATGTGACAGGTAGCTATCCCTCCTTCCTGCGTTCCATCTGATTTGAAACAAGGGGCACTGAGGTGTTTGGTGGCTCATCAACTTCTATATATCTTGGTTGTCAGGTTGAGATGTAAGATTCTTAGATGACAATCACTTTAGAGAGACATCACCTACCTGATCCAGTGACTCTAATGCAGTTACAATTTTAGTCACAACTAAAGCAGCTTATCATTGTCCCTTTACACTTGAACAGCTTAATTTTTATCACTCAAAAATGTTAACCCACTCCAAGCACCTGCAGAAATGATTTCATGGTAATTAGTAGTTCTTTTCAGATACCATGTTTGCTAAATGCTTTGTGATCGGTCCATTATTAATTTCACACATTTGAAATGTTTCTGTACTGGTTAGATTGCACTAAAAACAAAAAATATATATATCGACTTCTTAGCAATATATGAAGATAGTGTGGTTGCAAGACAGAGAGTAAAACTTCTTTTTCAAATTTTCTGTTATAATTTTTTTGCTGTGATATCAGATTATCAATAATGTAATATTATTGAAAATTTTATTTGTGATCTTGTTATTTGGTGTGTTAGAACTATCTTTTCTAAAGTGTACTCAAGAAATGAACAGATATCATCTGAGAACTATATTAACTTTGAAAATAAAACCATACCATGAAAAAGTTCTGAATATTCTTTAGCATTTTTAAGTTGGAAAATAATTGTCTATCTGCCCCACTACTCCAGGTTCCTACCTCATTTCTTAAGTAGCTGATTTCCTTTCAAAAAAGGATCATGTCATAAAAATTTGGGAGGTAGAAATTTATCAAAAGATTTCAGTTCTCAGGTATGATCTAATTTCTTAACAAAATTTATAGTAATGAGTTTGCATTTCATCTGAGATGTTGAATAGGAAATAAAAATGTAATTGAACTAAGAAAACATAAGAGTCATTATATGCAACTTAAACACATTCCTGACAGAGAAGGATATCTATGATTTGCAACACACAATACTTGAGAAGCCACAGCAAAGAATATACAAATAATTTTCATACATAGATATTCTTCATTACATATATATGGATATATCTGACATAAGTGATAAATTTTATATAGCACAAGAGAAGTGATTAAAATATGTACTAAATCATGCCTATAATGAAATACTTTAAAATATGAATAATTACTCTTAAGAAACCAGCCTTATTTGTTTATGGAATTAGTAAACTAACTTAAATTTAAAATCTAAATATATTTCTACTGAAAGTACTACTAGTAAGATCAGCTTGAGTATACTGAAAACTTTACTTGGTGAAGTAAGAAGTTAAAATTCAAGTGATTGTTTTTTTTAGCTTGTGAAGAACAAATTAATTAGGAAATTTGAATGAATTGCTTTGGAGACATTAATATAGCCCTTCTCCAAGTAAAAAAGAATAGGAAGCTTTCCATGCAAAATGGACTTTTCTCCCCCAAATGATTATCTGTTTCTGCTAATTGATCTTTTTCCATTAGTTTTTATTGGGATTCCAAAATTCATTCATTATGTGACCTTTTTAACAAGGTATGACTATGTTGTGATTGTTAACTGCTTAGAGTTCTGATGATGATAATTATTTCTTTCAAGGTTGGCATGAATATCAATTATAAAATTTGAAGTTAGAGTATGAAAAAGTAAAATTTTTTTTTTTTTTAATTTTTTTTTCAACGTTTATTTTTTATTTTTGGGACAGAGAGAGACAGAGCATGAATGGGGGAGGGGCAGAGAGAGAGGGAGACACAGAATCGGAAACAGGCTCCAGGCTCTGAGCCATCAGCCCAGAGCCTGACGCGGGGCTCGAACTCACGGACCGCGAGATCGTGACCTGGCTGAAGCCGGACGCTTAACGGACTGCGCCACCCAGGCGCCCCAAAAGTAAAATTTTAACATGGTGTTTTACAACCTCAACTTTTGTAATAAATCCAACTAGTGATTAGTGATTGTAGTCAAATCACTAGTCCCTTTGGCCATCCATACCATTTTCCCCCATTAGAATATAACTGCTTTCACCTGAAAATATCCAAATTTATATTCCTTGATCTTTTTATTAACTTGTAAGCTCTAATATAGTGAAATATAATGCTGCACCTGTTATTATCTGGGCACGTGAGTTTATTTCATATTTGCTAAAATCACTGAGTTTGAGATTTGATGCTATTTTGCAGGCAACCTTAAAGCAATTTTCTAACATGGAAGCATTCAGTTTTAAATCTAAATAAAATCAAACATTGAAATAAAACAAATTCTGAAGATATAATTTAGTATGATGTTCATTTAAAAACAGAAAAATGCTTGAAGGTTGTCCAATTTTATTTTCACTAAATTAGTGCCATTTTCCATTTTCAAAACTTCACTTTCAGTTTATCTCAGAAGTTAGGATTATCATGAACATTTGACAATTTGTAATTGAATGCTTACAGGCTAAAGAGGTTTTGCTCTTTCATTTGATGGATTGTGTCATGCCAGAGCCTGGCAGTGCATTTTATTTGACCTTTCTCCTTAACTCCATTCATCTTAAACTCCTTGTCACATGAGTGACAGGCCATCATGATGTGATGGAAGACAAAACTTCAAAAAGATACATCACCTTGTCAGATAAATGTAGATCAGAAATCCTTTTTTAAAAATGTTGAGTGAGTTAGAGGACAACTTAGGCTAAATTAGGTTGTAATATTGAAAAGTAGAAGAAGATACTTGGAGATCAAAGATTACTGTTGGAATAACTCTAATCAAATTTGTAGAGAAAAAAATCAAAATTATTTTTATGATCTTTCCTATAAAATGAGAAAAGTGACAAGACACAAAATTTGCCTGAGAAGAAGAAGGGATTAGTGAAAGAAAACAGTTTAACTAGAGGCATTTATTTTTTTTTAATCTTTTAAATCTTTCTGTATAGGGACATATACAAAGCTTAATTCATTCAGAGCCCCTAATACTGCTAAGAATTTTGATGCAACTGAAGATGGGCAGTTTTATATCCCTTGAGCAGAAATCAACTCTCTACACACAGAACAGACATTACTGAGGTGAAGAAAGGGGTAGATTTCCTCATCTTTTGTAGGTCATTCATCTCACATCCAAGACTTTTTATTACAAAGTCCTGAAAGATTCTCTGCTTTGTGTGTTTATACCAACAGACAGAGGCCATTCATATTGTAAATCAATGAACTAGTTTCTTGTTTTGGCAGAATGAGCAGTGATTTAGTGGTAGAATATGAGCACGGAGTAAAGACATTGACCTGACACATTTTTATCCCATCCCATGTGAATAAATTTCTTCTATCCATGGAAAAACAGTGAAATATGAGACACAAAATAATCACAACCTAGCAATACTGTTGCCCTGGAACAGAAATGGAGAGAAGTAAAGAGACCTGAGTCTTCTTTGCCACAAGACACTGAAATCCAATAAATTGTGAAAAATAAGAGTGTACATAGAACTTTACACACATATAGACACATATATAATTGGCAATAATATTTTCTTTGTTCATTCATATATTTAGTGATTCTAAGTCATGTGCTGTGTATCTTTTGAATAATAAAGCAGTCATAAAAATAACTAAACTATCTCCAAAATTTTACGTATATGAATTTTAAAATACATATACTCTGAAACAACTATTGTATTTGTACTTTTTCCTCTATGGTTGTATAATCTATTTAATTTAAGTCATAAATTTTGTCCAATTCTATCTTCTTCATAAGAATATAAAATCACTTTTAATCCAAAGTAAATTGGTACAGCCATTATAGAAAACAGTATGGAGATTCCTCAAAAAATTAAACATAGAATGATTACATGGTTCAATAATTCCATTTCTAGCTATATATCTGAAGGAAATGAAATCACTATCTTGAAGACACATCTGCACATGTTCAGTGCAACATTATTCATAATAGCAAAGACATGGAAACAAACTAAGTGTCTGTAAATAAGAGAATAAAGAGGGGCTCCTGATTGGCTCAGTTGGTTAAGCTCCCACCTCATGATTTCAGCTCAGGTCATGATCTCATGGTTCATGAAACCAAGCCCCACATCCGGCTTTGTGCTGACCACACAGAGCCTACTTGGGATTCTCTCTCTCTGCCCTGCCCCTGTTCATGCTCTCTCAAAATAAAATAAACCTTTTTTAATTAAAAAATAAATGAATAAAGGAAATGCGATCTATATATACAATGGAATATTTTTAGCCACAAAAATGAAGGAAAATTTGTCATTTGTGATAATATGGATGAACCTGGAAGATATTGTGCTTAGTGAAATAAGCCAGACACAGAAAGACATATACTCTATGATATCATTTATATGTGGAATCTAAAAAAGTCAAACGAATAGAAACGGGGAGTGGAAAAAAAGTTGTGATAGGACTAGGGAGTAAGGAAATAGGAAGATGATCAAAGGGTATAACTTTCATTTATAAGATGAATAAATTCTTGGATCTAATGTACTTATGATTGTTGGTATTAATACTTTATTGTAGGGGCACCTGGGTGGCTCAGTTGGTTAGGCGACCGACTTCGGCTCATGTCATGATCTGGAAGTTTGTGAGCCCGAGCCCCACGTCAGGTTCTGTGCTCAGAGCTCAGAGCCTGTAGGCTGCTTCGGATTCTTTGTCTCCCCTCTCTCTGCCCCACCCCTGCTCATGCTCTGTGTCTCTATGTTTCTCAATAATAAATTAAAAAAAAAAAATTAATGTTTATTTATTTATTTATTTATTTTTAAATATATGAAATTTATTGTCTAATTGATTTCCATACAACACCCAGTGCTCATCCCAACAGGTGCCCTCCTCAATACCCACCACCTACCCTCCCCTCCCTCCCACCCCCCATCAGCCCTCAGTTTGTTCTCAGTTTTTGAGAGTCTCTTATGCTTTGGCTGTCTCCCACTCTAACCTCTTTTTTTTCTTCCCCTCCCTCATGGATTCCTGTTAAGTTTCTCAGGATCCACATAAGAGTGAACACATATGGTCTCTGTCTTTCTCTATATGGCTCTTTCACTTAGCATAACACTCTCCAGTTCCATCCACGTTGCTACAAAGGGCCATATTTCATTCTTTCTCATTGCCATGTAGTACTCCAATGTTTATTTATTTTTGACAGAGAGAGACAGAGCATGAGCAGGAGTGGGGCAGAGAGAGAGGGAGACACAGAATCCCAAGCAGGCTCCAGGCCCTGAGCTGTCAGCACAGAGCCCAGGCGTGGGGCTCGAACTCACAGACTGCGAGATCATGAGCTGAGCTGAAGTCGGATGCTCAACTGACTAAGCCACCCAGGCGCCCCAATAATAAATAAATGTTAAAATTTTTTTAAATACTTTATTGTATACTTAAAACTTTACAAGACAGATTTTAAGCCTTCTCATCCCCCCAAAAAGGAAAAAATACAGTAACTACATGAGATGAAAGATGTTTAAGTTACCTTGATTGTGGTAATTTCACAATGTATATGTATATATTAAATCATTTTATTGTACACCTTAAAAATCACATCATACAACCTAAATATAAATAATTTTGGTCAATTATACTTCAGTGAAGATGGAAAAACCCAAAGTGGTATATAAAAAATGTTTTGGCAGTTGGTGTTAGGGTAATTTTGCCTTGTTTTTGTAATTTCCCTTTCTTTTATTATTAACGGGTCTTTTTCAAACATTGTTCTAGGAATAAGTGAATTGCAGCAAGAAATGACATTTTTATCCCATTATTATTGTAGAATGTGTTCATCACCTGCAAAATCTGTTATATAGTGTTGTTATTCTCTTTCTATTGCCTTTCCAACTTAAGTACAATCATGTGAATATTATGTATATTTAAATGGAAATTATTTTTGCTCTAAATTCTGAAAGCTAAACTTTTCGATCTCAGTAAGTATTTGCTTACCATAAGCATGTTTTCGCAATACTACGGTGGATTTTGAAGACAGCAACTTTCAAAACGCAAACTATTAGCGCTAAGAATATATTTTAAAAACGTGGTACTATCTAATAAAGTATAGAAAGATATTAACTAGCAGGTTTGCAGGAATTTAAAAAAAATTATGTATAAGGCTGACTTTTTACATCAATAAAATGCTTGAGCACCACCCATGTTTACAAAATCCGTCTTAACTTTACATCTTTTTATGACCATCCTGTGGCTCTGCTCCTATTTATAGACTTCTTCAGAGTCACTGTTTAATATTCGACTAATTCTGCTTTGTGTGCATGTTGTTGTTAGCATTAGCACACAGATGAGTGCATTAATATGCAGGCAAATACATATAAATAAATGTGAAATTTAAAGGATAAATAAGAAGTGAACCCTTGAGCAAACAAGTTTTTTGATCTGGTCAAGAAATAGAAAATTTGCCAGGATCCCCAAAGCCATACATAAAGACCATATAATCACTTCCATCAACCCCTTGAGTAACCCCTCTCCTGACTTTTATGTTAATTGTTTAATTGCTTTTGCTTGTATAAATCAATGTGTAAATTATTTAAAATAATTTTATTTTGACAGCTTTAATAAGGTACATCAATAAAAGTGAACTGTATATATTTCTTTCTTTCTCTTTCTTACATATTATGTTTGTTTTTATACATTCTGCATATAATCACAATTAATTCATTTTTGTTGCTGTAAAGTGCTTTCCTTAATTTATTTCCTGATTTTAGTGTTGGTGACCATTGAGTTGTTTTCAGTGTTTACTCATTCAAGGCTGACATAAACACTTGTATATGTGTCTCCTGGTTAACATGGGCACCGAATTCCCTTAGGCAATCAATCTAGGAGTGCAGCTGCTAGTCATAGGCTAAATGTATCATCAGCGTATCTTCTGACACTATCCACCTGTCTTCCCAAGTCATTATAGCAATTACAATGATACCAGAAGTTCTTGTTCCTCCACCTCTTCACCAACATTTTGGATTGACAGACTCCCTCAACCCCCTCAAATTTGGTGAATATGTACCAGTATTTCCCTGTGGTTGTAAGTAGAATTTTCTAATTAATTTAGGTGTTATTTAATGTTTTATATATTGGCCATTGTAGTTCCTTTTTTTAAAATTTATTTATTTTGAGAGAGAGAGCGAGCACATGAGAGGGGGAGGGCCAGAGAGGAAAAGGGAGAAACCAAGTAGACTCCCTGCAGGGATCTATCACATTAACCCTTGAGATTGTGACCTGAGCCAAAACCAAGAGTTGGATGCTTAACCGACTGAGCCACCCAGGTGCCTTTGTAGTTTCTTTTTTTGTAATCAGCTTGCTCAAGTTGTTTGCTCATTTAGATAGTAGGTTTTAGTTTTCCTTACTGGTCCTTAGGAGCATTTTAAATATTCAATACTAAGATACCAGGTTAAATTTGTGGCAAATATCTTTTTCCACCATAGGGCTACTATTTTAACTTGCCTCTTAGTTTCTTTTGATGATAGATATATTTTAATGTTAGTCAGATTAATCTTTGTGGAGATGTTAATGCTTTTTGTCTTTGTTTTAAAAGTCTCAACATATCCAGGAAACATAAAGATGGTGTGTACTATATTATTTTCTAAATCCTTTACAGTGTTGTTCTATAATAACTCATTGAAAAATCCTGTCTTTTTTCACCAATACGCAGTTACACACACAAACAAATGTAAGTGTCCATGTATCATGAGTTTGTTTAAGGTTTATGTATTCTGCTTAGTTGACATTAATTTATCATTTTTTCACTCTACTGTACCAGTGTTTTTACTACTAAAAATTTATAATACATTTATTATCAGGTAAGTCAAGTCCCTCTAAACACCCAATTCTTCTTCAAAATTTTCTTGGATAATCTTGTGCATAAATTTTATTTATTTATTTATAATTTATTTATTTATTTGTTTGTCTATTTCATTACTTATTTATTTATTTTGAGAGAGACAGAGACAACACCAATGGGAGAGGGCAGAGAGAGAGAGACAAAGAGAATCAGATTCTGTGCTATCAGCGCAGAGCCTGATGCAAGGCTCAAACTCATGAAGTGTGAGATCATGATCTGAGCTGAACTCAGAGACTTAACCAGCTGAGCCCCCCAGGCACCCCTGGTGCATACATCTTAAAATTCATAATGATAATGTTTGTAAAATCTGTTAGTTTTTATAGAGATGGCTTTGAATCTATAGATATTTTAGAGGAAACTTTACATCATTAAAATATTGAATTTTGGATCACTGAACATAAGGTATTTTTCCATTTATTTAAGCTTTATAAGTGTCTCTCAATAAAATTTTATAAAAATTTTATGTGAAGCTTTCATGCATTCATTAAATCTATTTTGATATGTCTTTGGTTCCCAATCCTCTGCTAAAACTTCCAAGATCGCCATCAATGGCCAAAAAAAGAATCTGTTTTCAGTTTTCATCTTACTTGACCTCCCAGCAATATTGACAGAGTTGACCACTCCTTCCTAGATCCTTCTTTCCATATCTGCCATGACACACACAATTCTAATTTTCTTTCTAGATATTTTTTTCAGTTTACTTTTCCAGACCTTCTAAGGCTTCTCCCTTATATCTATAGTTTATCCAGCTAATTTCTTCCTTTTTCATAACTTTATATTTCTTCTGTTTACCAAAACATATATTTAAAATATACTTTTTCCAGACCTTTCTTATAGATATCTTTCTAACTGGATATTCATACTGATGCATTGGAGTTATCCTAATATTGACACTTCTTACATTGGACCCTTGATTCCTAACTGAAATAAGTTCAAAAAAAAAGAAAACAATATTTAAAAAATATCCCTTGTATCTCAATAGATTATACCAAGATCTGCTAAATTTACAGTGTCTAGAATAAATCTTAGTATTAAATCTTTCTTAAAATATTTTATTATTTCCTGTTAATTTAGAAAAATATATCTAAATTCCTTAATAGGATTACAAGACCTGATTACCTGACCTTTATATCTGTCTTCATTTTTTAACTCCTTTCTCCTCTCTCTCTCTCTTATGTTTTTTCATTGTCTTTGACATTTTATTTCTTTTTTCCCATGACAAGTTTTGAAGATACTCCCAAATGTTTTCTCCTGTTGATAAGTCTCTCCCTTTCTTCTTTCTCTTCTGAAGCTTCATTTATTATTCTGATTTCATCTTAAATGCCATTCTCAAAAGACCTTCAGTGACTACGCTGCTCTACCTAAAACAGTACTAAAATCTCCATGTTATTTTTTCTCGAACTCCGGGTGTGTGTGTGTGTGTGTGTGTGTGTGTGTGTGTGTTTACTCTTGCATTAACTTGTAAACTCATAGAGCTCATGGAGTGATTATCACATGTGTTCTACTAACAACTGGGCTGGAACAACTGGAACAAAAAATTGATCTGAGATGTCATAAAATCATTGCTTACCATTAAGAAGAAAGATATTTTTGATTGGTTTCTAATCGTTTTTATAATGTGTTGTTTTTAAAGATTGCTATTAATACAAGTTCTTGTATTAATCATGTGTATCAATTCCAACTATGACTCTAAGGTCATCAGAGTAAAATATTGTTCTAGGCATTTAAATGCTATTTTTTTATTTATTAATTTGTCACATAAGAAGGATGACTTTTAATGATGTACCTACAAGCCCAAATTGAAGCTCATCATTATAGATCTTCCTAAATCCCACAATATATTGTATGTGTTGTATATTCACATTTTATATAGCAGTTAGATCGTAACGTTAATAGGAAAAAAGTTATACCTAAGAGCATGAGTCTGAGATTGTATTCTATGATGGAGTCTGAAATACAGATACATAATTCAGTGGCTGGCTTTAGGCATTACCCCAGAGTAATTTTTTTGTCTTTGACCTCCTTTTTGTCTTCTGTCTTTTTTAGATCATTATTTTACAACTCTAGATAACTTTCGCATTGATGCTAATTATTCTCATGTCACCTATACAGCCTTTCCTTTTGCATTTAAAATTGACTAATTCCACAACAAAGGACAATAGTCTTCAGTTTCATAAACTAAAATGATTGCCATTTAAAGGAACTACCAAATATACTTTTAAAAAACAGGATTATGAAATGGTCAGACTAACTGCAGAATTAAGGGATGTACATTCTAATACCTTAATTTTACAAATAAATTGTTTGAGACTGATCAGTTTTAATATGCTCAATATTTAACTTTTCAAGTGTTACTTGTAATTTTGTTTCCATATTCTATACTTTCAGGAAATATGTAGGGATAAGTTTTATTTATTTTTTTAAAGTTTATTTAATTATTTTGAGAGGATGGTAGACAGAAAGAGAGAGTGGGAGAGAGGCGGAGAGAGGGGGAGAGAGGCGGAGAGAGGGGGAGAGAGAGAATCCCAAGCAGGCTCTGTACTGTCAGTGCAGAGCCTGATGCAGGTTTCAAACTCATGAACCAAGAGACCATGACCTGAGCCAAAATCCAGAGCTGAATGAATGCTTAACCGACTGAGTCACCCAGGTACCCCTAAGAAGAATAAGTTTTAAAAACCCTTTCAATGAATCTCAAATTTGAATTAATTCTGTGCCTGCTTGATATCCTCAGAGATATTACTGGATTAAATGAGAATGCCTATGTAACAGTAAAACCGAGTAAATTCATCTGCTATGTCTGCCATAACAAAATAACACAGATCAAGTGACTTCAACAGAGATGTATTTTTCTCATCGCTCTTGTGACTTTGGGTACTCGTGAGTACTGTCTTCCTGGTCTGCAGATGGTCACCCCTTACTGTAACTGCTCTTGTGAGCGGAAAGAGGACAGACTCTGGGGGCAGGAGGTAGAATATGGGAAAAGCACCCCTCCCCAAAAGCAGCTGGAGAGAAAGTGGAAAATTGGAAACAGCTGCAGGGCCTAAACTAAAAAGGGAGAAAGGAGAGAGGAGAGGGTTTAACTTCCATTAAAACTGTAAACAAGGGGAGCGCAAAGGCTGCAACTCCGCAGCTCCATACCTGGCGGTGCTCTGATGGGAAAGGTGAATCCCCAGGAGCAGAGTGGGGTCTGGGAGGTTCTCAGGCCACACGGGGAAAAGTGGTTCCATTGCTGGAAGGACATTTGGTAGAGGCTGTGAGGCAACCTGGGCCCAGCAGACACCAGAGAGCGGCCACATTCACTGATGCTGGAAAAATGTCATTAAAGGTGAAGCCTGGTGCCAGATGGGTGTTGAGATTTTCGATAATCCCTGAAATGCTGCTGCTACACTATCTCACGAATTTCTTCTGAGGCAGGCTGGCATCTGACCAGTCTCTAGGAATCGGCAGCAACAAAATAACGCTAACTTTCCTGGTTGCAGCCCATATTTGGCCATAGCTTAGTGAGACCCTCCCTCAGAGGGGTGGAAAGGGTCAAAGCCACAGTCCCTCAGAAGTAAGGGCCCGGGGAAAACAGCCACATCTGAGACAAAACTCAGGAGCGAGGTACTACCTGGGGCTCAGTTACGGACAGTGTAAAAGCAGGGAGTGGATGAAAGCTGAAGACAAAGGATGGATGCATGATGGCTGATTGGGGAGAACAGAATTCCGATACTGGAGACTGGGTTTCTGGGTGATGCCATTTTCACCGATCCCATGCATACATATATGCACCTACTAGCGCCAAACAATCCACCCCCACTAGACTAGCACCGCCATCTAGTGGAGAATGGTGCCATTACAATAAGCCCCGCCCAACTGGGCCAACCTTGCTCTTCAAGTGTCACCACCTAATTATGGACAATAAAGTGCTTCATATTCTGACTTCTAGGGGAAAAACGAAGTAATTTCAGTCGTATTTCAGTTTGTTAGCAGGTCCATCTATTCAATATTGTTTCTTTTTCTTTCTTTCTTTTTTTCATTTCTTTTCTTTTTCTTGAGAAGAGAAAAAATTCATTTTTATTTTCAATTTTTATTAAAAATAATTTCTTTATTTTTTTACTATATTTTTTACTTTTGTGTAATTTTTTTTCAAATTCTAGTTTACTTCCATCATTTCATTTTAGTCTACTTCATTGTATTCATTTTTTCAAATTTTCAAATGATTTTTTTTCTTCTTTTCCCTTTTTTTTTTTTTAATCTATCAAGCCACTTTTAACCCCCAGACCAAAACACACCTAGGATCTAGCATCATTTATTCAATTTTGTGTGTGTGAGTTTAATTTTTTAATTTTAATTTTTTAATTTTAATTTTTTCTACTCATTAATTTCTTTTCTCCCTTCAAAATGATGAAATGAAGGAATTCACCCAAAATAAAGAGCAGAAAGAAACGACAGCCACGGACTTAACCAACACAGATAAAAGCAAGATGCTGAAACAGAATTTAGAATCACGACAGTAAGAATACTATCTGGAGTCAAAAATAGATTAGAATCCCTTTCTGCAGAGATAAAAGAAGTAAAGAATAGTCAGAATGAAATAAATGCTATAACTGAGCTGCAATCAAGAATGGATGCCATGGTGGTAAGGATGGATGAGGGAGAACGGAGAATCAGTGATGTAGAGGATAAACTTATGGAGAATAATGAAGCAGAAAAAAAGAGGGAGATTAAGGCAAAAGAGCATGATTTAAGAATTAGAGAAATCAGTAACTCATTAAAAAGGAACAACATCAGAATCATAAAGGTCCCAGAAGAGGAAGAGAGAGAAATAGGGGTAGAAGGGTTATGTGAGCAAATCATAGTGGAAAACTTTCCTAACCTGGTGAAAGACACAGACATCAAAATCCAGGAAGCACAGAGGACTCCCATTAGATTTAACAAAAACCGACCATTAACAAGGCATATCATAGTCAAATTCACAAAATACCCAGGCAAGGAGAGAATCATGAAAGCAGCAAGGGAAAAACGTCTCTAACCTACAAGGGAAGACAGATCAGGTTTGCAGCAGACCTATCCACAGAAACTTGGCAGTCCAGAAAGGAGTGGCAGGATATATTCAATGTGCTGAGTCAGAAAAATATGCAGCCAAGAACTCTCTACCCAGCAAGGCTGTCAGTTAAAATAGAAGAAGAGATAAAAAGTTTCCCAGAGAAACAAAAACTGAAGTAGTTTGTGGCCACTAAACCAGCTCTGCAAGAAATTTTAAGGGGGACTCTCTGAGGGGAGAAAAAATGAAAATATAAATAAATAAATAAATAAATACCAAAGCAACAAAGATTAGAAAGGACCAGAAAACACCACCAGAAACTCCAACTCTACAAGCAACATAATGGCAATAAATTTATGTCTTTCAGTACTCACTGTAAACGTCAATGGACTCAATGCTCCAATCAAAAAACATAGGGTAAGAGAATGGATAAGAAAGCAAGATCCATCTATCTGATATTTACAAGAGAGCCACTTTAGACATAAAGACACCTTCAGATTGAAAGTAAGGGGATGGAGAACCATCTGTCATGCTAATGGTCAACAAAAGAAAGCCGGTGTAGCCATACTTCTATCAGACAATCTAGACTTTAAAATAAAGACTGTATCAAGAGATGATGAAGGGCATTACATCATGATTAAGGGGTCTATACACCAGGAAGACCTAATAATTGTAAACATTTATGCACCAAATGTAGGAAAACCCAAATATATAAATCAATTAATCACAAACATAAAGAAACTCATTGATAGTAATACCATAATAGTAGGTGACTTCAACACCCCACAGCAATGGACACAATGTCACAGCAATGTACAGATCATCTAATTAAAAATCAACAAGCAAACAATGGCTTTGAATGACACACTGGACCAGATGGACTTTTAACGGATATATTCAGAACATTTCACCCTAAAGCAGCAGAATATACATTCTTCTCCAGTGCACATGGAACATTCTCCAGAATAGACCATGTACTGGGACACAAATCAGCCCTAAGTACAAAAAGATCGAGAATATACCATGCATATTTTCAGACCACAACGCTATGAAACTCGAAATCAACCACAAGAAAAAATTTGGAAAGGTAACAAATACTTGGAGAATGAAGAACATCCTACTAAAGAATGAATGGGCTATCCAAACAGTTAAAGAGGAAATTAAAAAGTATATGGAAGTCAATGAAAATGATGACACCTCAACCCAAACCCTCGGACACAGCAAAAGCAGTCATAAGAGGAAAATATATAGCAATCCAGGCCTTCCTAAAGAAAGAAGAAAGTCCTCAGATACACAACCTAACCTTATGCCTTAAGGAGCTGAAAAAGAACAGCAAATAAAACCCAAAAACCAGAAGAGGACAGGATTCACAAAGATTAGAGCAGAAATTAATGCTATCAAAACCCAAAAAAAACAGTAGAATAGATCAATGAAACCAGAAGCTGGTTATTTGAAAGAATTAGCAAAATTGACAAACCACTAGCCAGTTTGATAAAAAAGAAAAAGGAAAGGACGCAAATAATAAAATCAAGAATGAAAGAGGAGAGATCACAACCAACACAGCAGAAATAAAAATAATAATAAGAGTATACTATGAGCAATTATATGCCAATAAAATGGGTAATATGGGAGAAATGGACAAATTCCTAGAAACATACACACTATCAAAACTAAAACAGGAAGAAATAGAAAATTTGAACAGACCTATAACCAGTAAGGAAATCGAATTAGTAATCAAAAATCTCCCAAAAAACAAGAGTCCAGGGCCAGATGGCTTTCCAGGGCATTCAAACAAACATTCAAGGAAGAGTTAACACCTATTCTCTTGAAGCTGTTCCAAAAAATAGAAATGGAAGGAAAACTTCCAAACTGTTTCTATGAAGCCAGCATTACCTTGATTCCAAAACCAGACAGAGACCCCAGTAAAAAGAACTATAGACCAATTTCCATGATGAACATGGATGCAAAAAGCCTCAACAAGATATTAGCCAACCAACTCCAACAATACATTAAAAAAATTATTCACCATGACCAAGTGGGATTTATACCTGGGATGCAGGGCTGTTCAATATCCACAAAACAATTAACGTGATTCATCACATCAATAAAAGAAAGGACAAGAAGCATATGATCCTCTCAATAGATGCAGAGAAGGCATTTGACAAAATTCAGCACCCTTTCTTGATAAAAACCCTCAAGAAAGTAGGGATAGAAGGATCATACCCCGAGATCATAAAAGCCATATATGAACGACCCAATGATGAAATATCATCCTCAGTGGGGAAAAACTGAGAGCTTCCCCCTAAGGTCAGAAACCAGACAGGGATGTCCACTCTTGCCACTGTTATTCAACATAATATTGGAAGTCTTAGCCTCTGGAATCAGAAAACACAAAGAAATAAAATGCATCCAAATTGGCCAGGATGAGGTCAAACTTTCACTCTTCGCAGATGACATGATATTCTATATGGAAACCCCAAAAGATTCCACCAGAAAACTGCTAGAATTGATTCATGAATTCAGTAAAGTTTCAGGATATAAAATCAACGCACAGAAATCAGTTGCATTCCTATACACCAACAATGAAGCAACAGAGAAAAAACAAGGAGTAGATCCCATTTACAGTTGCACAAAAAACCATAAAATACCTAGGTATAAATCTAACCAAAGAGGTGAAAAATCTATACACTGAAAACTATAGAAAGCTTATGAAAGAAATTGAAGAAGACACAAAGAATGGAAAAAGATTGCATACTCCTGGATAGGAAGAAACAAATATTGTTAAAATGTTGATACTACCAAAGCAATCTATGTATTCTATGGTATCCCTACCAAAATAACACCAGCATTCTTCACAGAGGTAGAACAAATAATCCTAAAATTTGTATGGAACCAGGAAAGACCCCGAATAGCCAAAGCAATCTTGAAAAAGAAAACCAAAGCAGGAGGCATCACAATCCCAGACTTGAAGCCATACTACAAAGCTTTAATCATCAAGACAGTATGGGACTGGCACAAGAACAGACACTCAGATCAATGGGACAGAATAGAGAAGCCAGAAATGGACCCACAAACGTATGGCCAACTAATCTTGACAAAGCAGGAAAGAATATCCAATGGAATAAAGACAGCCTCTTCAGCAAGTGGTGCTGGGAAAAGTGGACAGCAACATGCAGAAGAATGAACCTGGACCACTTTCTTATACCATACACAAAAATAAACTCAAAATGGATGAACAACCACAATGTAAGACAGGAAGCCATCAAAATTCTCGAGGAGAAAGCAGGCAAAAACCTCTTTGATCTTGGACACAGCAACTTCTTATTCAACACATCGCCAGAGGCAAGGGAAACAAAAGCAAAAATGAACTCTGGGACCTCATCAAAATAAAAAGCTTCTGCACAGCGAAGGAAACAATCAGGAAAACTAAAAGGCAATGGACAGAATGGGAGAAGATATTTTCAAATGACATATCATATAAAGGGTTAGTATCCAAAATCTACAAAGAACTTATCAAACTCAACACCCAAACTCAAATAATCTAGTGAAGAAATGGGCAAAAGACATGAATAAACACTTCCCCAAAGGAGACATCCAGATGGCCAATTGACACGTGAAAAAATCCTCAACTTCACTCATCATCAGGGAAATCCAAATCAAAACCACAATGAGATACCACCTCACACCTGTCAAAATGGCTAACGTTAACAACTCAGGCAACAACAGATGTTGGCGAGGTTACGGAGAAAGAGGATCTCGTTTGCACTGCTGGTAGGAATACAAGCTGGTGCAGCCACTCTGGAAAACAGTATGGAGTTTCCTCAAAAAACTAAAAATAGAACTACCCTACGACCCAGCAATTGCACTACTAGGCATTTATCCACGGGATACAGGTGTGCTGTTTCGAAGGGACACATGCACCCCCATGTTTATAGCAGCACTATCAACAATAGCCAAAGTATGGAAAAAGCCCAAATGTCCATCGATGGATGAATGAATAAAGATGATGTGGTATATATATATACAATGGAGCATTATTCAGCAATCAAAAAGAATGAAATCTTGCCATTTGCAACTCTGTGGATGGAACTGGAAGGTATTATGTCAAGTGAAATTAGTCAGTCAAAGAAGACAAATATCATGTCTTCACTCATATGAGGACTTTAAGAGACAAAACAGATGAACGTAAGGGAAGGGAAACAAAAAAATATAAAAACAGGGAGGGGGATAAAACATAAGAGACTCGTAAATATGAAGGACAAACAGAGGGTTACTGGAGGGGGTCTGGGAGGGGGGATGTGCTAAATGGGTTAGGGGCATTAAGGAAGCTACTCCTAAAATCATTGTTGCACAATATGCCAACTAATTTGGATGTAAATTAAAAAAAATAAAATTAGGGGGTGCCTGGGTGGCTCAGTTGGTTAAGCATCTGACCTCAGCTCAGGTCATGATCTCCAGTCTATGAGTTCGAGCCCCGCATTGGGCTCTGTGCTGACGGCTCAGAGCCTGAAGCCTACTTCAGATTCTGTGTTTCCCTCTCTCTCTGTCTTTTCCCCGATCATGCTCTGTCTCCCTCTGTCTCAAAAATAAATAGAAACTTTAAAAAAAATTTAAAATAGATAAATAAATAAATACAATTTTAAAAATTAATTAATTAATTAATTAATTAAAAAATGTTTTGAAGTATTGCAGCTCTACTTGTAGGGAGAGAGGAAAGAAACATTTAAATTACATTGTAGAAAAACAGATATTTTCACACAAAATACTCAATGTCTATTTTCCTGATAGATAAAGATGTGTGTGTGTGTGTGTGTGTGTGTGTGTGTGTGGTTGTTGTTTCCACTCTAATGGTACTTTCATGGTCAATCTGTACTATCAATTTTGCAGTAGGTGATTGTTCTCCAACCATTAGCTTTGAATACCACAGCTGTCCTCAGTGTATGATAATCAAAGCTTCTAAGTTTTTTTTTATCTTGCTTTCTTAATAAAATTTTAATCTTTTACTAAACAACCCTCAGGATGTGCTATACAAGATATCCCATGATATACAGTTAATTAAAATTATTACAATTTCAGCGTACCTGGTGTCTCAGTCAGTTGAGTATCTCACTCTTGATTTCATTTCAGCTCTTGATCCCAGGGTCATGGAACTGAGTGCTGTCATGGGGTATGCACCAGGTGTGGAAACTGCTTAAGATTCTTTCTCCTTCCCTCTGCCCTTCCCCCCCCCCCAAAAAATTGTTTTAATTATTAAGCATTCTACAGTTCCTACTGTAATTTCTACAATTTATTCTTATAAAACAATCATTTAATATGATAATATAGACAAAAATATAAGTGGCATGAGAACAGAAAGTGATGCATACATACATAGAGGCACAAATGTGTGTTTGTATGTGTGTGTGTAGTTAAGAATGATTATGCCTGGTTACTAAAACTATATGGAACTCAGCCTGCTGAAACTAGGAAAGAAAACAAAAAAATCCAAAGAGAAAAATAAATTATTTCTTTGTGTGTTTTTTAAAATTTTATATAGTTTTTCATACCAGGCCCATCATCTTAAGAATTTCATTTCTTGGACAGTCTACTCCCTTTCCAATGTTTGATGTATCCACATTTAATGTAAACTAAAATTTGGCTTTTTTAGTTAATACTGTCATGAAAAGTATACTTCACATTAATTTATCTCTTCTCAAATACCTTATTAATGATAAAAATTAATCTTGAGGATGATTAGTTATTTAACATGACTTTTTGACCTGGATGACACTCTTTTAAGTTGGAGGCCATATTGAAGAATCTTAAATATTCTCATCATTAAAATGAGTGTAAGTGCTATCTTAAATATAGAGAACAAACAAAGGGTAGCTGGAGGGGTTGTGGGATGGGGGAATCATCTAAATGGGTAAGGGGCATTAAGGAATCTACTCCTGAAATCACTGTTGCACCATATGCTAACTAACTAGGATGTAAATTAAACAATAAATAAATTTTAAAAATAATAAAATAATAAAATAAAATAAAATAAAATAAAATAAAACAAAACAAAATAATAAAATAGAACAAAACAAAACAGTGGTGTTCTGCAATGGCAGTAATGCAACTACATAATTTGTTTTCTTTAAGTGGCTCAAATAGTTCCATTACCACTGTGAATAAACCATTTACCATTGTGGTTAGAAAAGTTTATTTTAGCAATTTCCATGCTTAAGGCCTCTCACTAAACAATGATTCTGTGGTGGTGATTTTTTGGTGTGTCTAATTGTCCACAAAACTAAGCCTGAAACTGGCATTTCATCTCATTAGAAACAAGTATTCAAAATAGAATAATAATAAATGACTTATAAAGCTGGTCATTTAAGAAAAATAGGGAAATTTCAAGTGTCAAAGAAGTTTATATCTATACACACCTACATTTTGAAATATTGTTTTTAAAAATACAAAAAAAAATAGAATAAAATTACCATAAAACATATTGATTAGAAATGACATTTGCCGTCCCAGATTTCTCTTTTAGCAGTTTTCATCAAATTTATTGTTTAAACATTCCTAATGCAGGCAAATGGCACTTGCAAAACTTTTAAAGTTAGTTTACTATTTTCTAAAATATTTACATATTAGTTACCATAGCCAAGAAGTAATTACCCTGTGCGTGTATTTTGTAGATGTGCAACACTACCAAGAACTCTGGCTTTTAAAACTTATGTTTTTTCAAGGCAAAAGAAAGAGATTCTATTGTAAGACCATCTGGAAACTGGATGGTCTCAGGACAGACTGAGATTTAGCTGGCCTCTGAGAATATTTACAAAAACTAGTGAAATTTCATCATTACTGTTCTCAATGATTAAAGCCAACATATCCAATAAACCTCTATTGAACTTTGTGCTAAGGTTATGAGCATGATGCAGAGATAATGTGGAGTAGGGTAGGAATATTTCATGAGTACATAATGAGTTTTTGGAAAAAAGAAAATGTATGCTTATAAAATAAGGGGAATGATTTTTCTTTTTGGTCTCATAAAACTAACAAAACTGCTTGTAAAATTATAACAAAAGAGTTTCCAATGTTTTAAGGATAGTCAACTTGATGTAATAAGCATACATCTATTGTTGACAACCTTGAAGTGGACAATATACAAGTGTCATTTTTACTATGGTAATTGGGCAGTTAACTTCAATAACATATAGCTACATCTTGTACACAGAGGTATGTTAAAACTTATTGTCAGTACTATCTTAAATCTTTAAACCAATTCTTTTTTTCTAACTTTTTTTTTTTAATTAGAGAGATGTGGTGCAGGGAGAAGGGTGGAAGGAGAGAGATAGAAACTCAAGCAGGCTCCATGTTTAGTGCGGAGCCTGATGAGGGGCTCGATCCCACCACTCTGGGATCATGACCTGAAGTGACATCAATATTTGGCTGCTCAACCAACTGAGCCACCCAGACACCCCAAAACCAATTCTTTATATAAACATATTTAATATTATAGTATTCCTTATGGAAAAGAATTACTAATAATTTTCTATTGGAATGAGAGGGTAACTCAATCTAGTTACATGAACTTATGATCATTGAAACATGACAGAAAATATGATTTTCTATTTCTAGCTAAATGCTTCTGCATAAGAGGAATTTTTTTTATCAGTAACTATATTATGTTTAATCGATTCCTTTAAGAATAATGAGGTCTATTATTAGTCTTCTCAGGGGAAACAAGCAAGGAGCTTTCAAGCAAATAAGTGAATTATCTGTAAAATTGTCATTGACAGAAACCTATATTTTTATTCATTTACAAGAAACTTCATGTAAGTAATGAAGGAATAAAAATGGAAATTGGAAAAGGTCCTATACAAGATTCTTTGACAAGTCTGTGCTTGGTCATTGTCTACTCTAACACCCTTATAGTACAATTATAAATATTTAAAGTATTTTGAAATTAAATTCATTTTTTCTCATTTATTTAAAAGTTAAGCTAGCTGTATCTATTCTACTAAACAGTGAGACTTTTCTGGAAAATAGCTGCAGGGCACACAAATCTTGAATCTTCAGAAACAGAAGTCTTCTACATTTTCTGAATAAAAGATGTATATAAATCATATTGGTATTCATAACATTTGTTAGGGAAAATCATTCCCAGGTCCAACCTTCAAATCAAATACATCGTTATTCTAAATTTCAAACGTATTTCATATTGACTATCCTGGCATTCATTTTTTCCTGACTTCCTGACACAGATTCGACCCTCACTAATCTAGTTAATCAGCTTTGTTTAGGATCCCAATCCTGATCGCCTTTTACTTTATCAAGATTCATGCTACTTTAAGGCAAATTTCTCCCTTACAGTTAGTGAACTATGTGTTTAGTACTTTCAAATAAGGTTATTAGCACCTGAGTAGAGAAGCAGATTGATGAAAGGAATCCATCACTTTGACAACAGAAAGCATAGAAGAAGACTCTTTGACATCTATCATACTCACTGGTGCAGGAGATTCCAAAAAATCAAAATTTAGAGAAACAAAGGGAATCAAAGGAAATGAGTTACTATTCTCTGTGTACTTGGAAATGATAACAGAGAGAAAGGTCAAAATACTTTTTTAGCATTCAGAAATTTCAACTGGAATGTAAAGGATATAACTAGGTAACAGAGTACTTGATGGCTAAGATAAAAAACAAAAATAAACAACAACAACAAAAATAAAACAAAGAAAAAATCTACACAAGTCTTAGTAAAATTAAGATTTATTGACCTATAATGATAGTAACATAAAGGTAACATATTATTGTCTGGACAGATCTCTACCACAAGGCATAGGTAATAATAGCTACTGTTTACTGAGCTTACTAAGGCAGAGTTCTAAAGACTTTATAACTTTAATTCACTTAATAGTCATAATAGACCTATAAGGCAAGAGTCAATAATTCCCCATTTTTATAGGTGTTAAAAGTGAGGTTAATAGCATGTCCAAGGTCAACAAGTTTGTAAACAGCAAACCCAGGATTTGAACTTGGCTATTAGGAGTCAAAGCAGCACACTTAATCCCTGTGCTACTGTATTCATCTTTAATTGAGTGAGGAAGGCAAAACGAGTAACCTGAAGATATCAACAGAGTATGGTAAAGCTACACCTGAATGATACCGTGTTCTGTGGCAACTCAGAAGACAGTCATCTACTTATCTCAGAACTGACTTTTGAAATGGGGAAACTTAAAGTGCATGAAGAAAATAATGCAAAACATAGAAAAAGACTAATTAAACAAAATGTTCTAAGTTTCTAAAATTATCTTGACAGTAATGAATGTAATAAATTATATTAATAACATTATTTTATTTTAATACATATTGGAACATAATAAGTTGTTATTGAAAGTGGAATTCAACTACCTCCATTTTGATGTCAGTCTGTACTTTCCAACTGATTAAATTATTCCTTTTTTTTAATTTTTAAATTTTATTAAATCCAATTTAGTTAACATATAGAGGAATAATTGGTTCAGGGGTAGAATTTAGTGATTCATCACTTACATATAACACCCAGTGCTCATCCCAGCAAGTGCCCTCCTTAGGGCCCATCACCCATTTAGCCCATCCCTATACACAACACCCCTCCAGCACCCCTCAGTTTGTTCTCTGTATTTAAGGGTCTCTCATGGTTTGCCTCCCTCTCTTTTTTTTTTTATCTTATTTTCCTTCCCTTCCCTTATGTTCATCTGTTGTGTTTCTAAAATCCCACATATGAGTTAAATCATATGGCATTTGTTTTTCTCTGACTGAGTTATTTCACTTAGCATACTACATTCTAGTTCCATTCACATTGTTGGAAATGGCAAAATTTCACTCTTTTTGATCACTGAGTAGTAGTCCATTATCATGTGTAATGGGCACCCATTTTCTTTACTCATTCATCAGTCAGTGGACATTTGGGCTCTTTCCATAATTAGGCTATTGTTGATCCTGCTGCGAAAAACACTGGGTTTTATGTGTTCTTTCAAATCAGCATTTTTTATCCTTTGGATAAATACCTAGTAATGCAACTGCTGGGTCGTAGGTTAGTTCCATCTTTAACTTTTTGAGGAACCTCCATACTGTTCTCCAGAATGGCTGCACAACTTTGCATTCCCACCAGCAGTGCAAAAGTGTTCCCTTTCTCCACATCCTCACAAACATCTGTTGTTGCCTGAGTTGTTAATGTTAGCCATTCTGACAGGTCTAGATGGTATCTCATTGTGGTTTTCATTTGTATTTCCATAATGATAAGTGATGTTGAACATCTTTTCATGTGTCTGTTAGCTATCTGGGTTCTTCTCTGGAGAAGTGTCTATTCATGACTTTTGCCCATTTCTTCACTGGATTATTTGGTTTTTGTGTGTTGAGTTTGATTAGTTTTTATAGATTTTGGATACTAACCTTTTATCAGTATGTCATTTGCAAATATCTGCTCCCATTCCACCAGTTGCCTTTTAGTATTGCTGATTGTTTCCTTCACTATGCAGAAGCTTTTATCTTGATGAGGTCCCAAGGTTCACTTTTGCTTTGTTTCCTTTGCCTCTGGAGATATGTCTAGTAAGAAATTTCTCCAGCCAAGGTCAAAGAGGTTGCTGCCTATTTTCTCCTCTAGGCTTTTGATGATTCTGTATCTCACATGTAGCCTTTTCCTCCATTTTGAGTTTATTTTTATGTATGGTGTAAGAAAGTGGTCTAGGTTCATTCTTCTGCACTGCCAGCATTACCTTGATTCCAAAACCAAAGACCCCACTGAAAAGGAGAACCACAGACCAATTTCCCTGATGAACATGGATGCAAAAATTCTCAACAAGATATTAGCAAACTGAATCCAACAATACATTAAAAGAATTATTCACCACAATCAAGGGGGCTTTATTCCTGGTTTGCAGGGCTGGTTCAATATCCACAAATCAACCAATGTGATATATCACATTAATTAAAAAAAGAATCAGAACCATGTGACCCTCTCAATAGATGCAGAAAAGCATTTGACAAAATATGGCATCCTTTCTTGATAAAAGCCCTCAAGAAAATAGGGATTGAAGGAATATAACTGAAGATCATAAAGGCCATATACAAAAAACACACAGCTAATACCATCTTCAATGAGGAAAAACTGAGAGATTTCTTCCTAAGGTCAGGAACATAGCAGGGATGTCCCTTTTCATCACTGTTATTCAACAGAGCTTTAGAAGTCCTAGCCTTAGCAATCAGACAACAAAAAGAAGTAAAAGGCATTCAAAATCAGCAACAAAGAAGTCAAGCATTTACTCTTTATAGACTACATGATACTCTACATGGAAAACCCAAGTACTCCAAAAAACTGCTAGAACTGATACATGAATTCAACAAAGTTGCAGGATATAAAATCAATATACAGAAATCTGTGACTTTTCTATACACCAATAATGAAGCAGTAGAAAGAGAAATCAAGGAATTGATCCCATTTACAATTGCACCAAAACCATAAACTACCTAGGAATAAACTTAACCAAAGAGGTAAAAGATATATATGCTGAAAACTAATGAAAGCTTATGAAAGAGATTGAATAAGACACAAAGAAATGGAAAAACTTTTCATGCTCACGGATTGGTAGAACAAATATTGTTAAAATGTCAATACTACTCAAAGCAGTCTACATATTCAATGCAATCCTTATCAATATAACACCAGCATTATTCACAGAGCTAGGACAAACAATTCTAAAATTTTTATGCAAATTTTAGAAAAGACCCCAAAGAGCCAAAATAATGTTAAAAAAAGAAAACCAGGGGTGCCTGGGTGGCTCAGTCGGTTAAGCACCCGACTTCAGCTCAGGTCATGATTTCGCGGTCTGTGAGTTCGAGCCCCGCGTCGAGCTCTGTGCCAACAGCTCAGAGCCTGGAGCCTGCTTCAGATTCTGTGTCTCCCTCTCTCTCTGACCCTCCCCCATTCATGCTGTGTCATTCTCTATCTCAAAAATAAATAAACATTAAACAAAATTAAAAAAAAAAAAAAGAAAACCAAAGCAGGAGTCATCATAATTCTGGACCTTAAGCTGTACTACAAAGGTGTAATCATCAACACAGTATGGTATTGGCATAAAAACTGACACATAGATCAAGGGAACAGAATAAAGAACCCAGAAATCGATCCACAAATGTATGGCCAACTAATCTTTGACAAAGCATGAAAGAATATCCAATGGAAAAAAGACAGTCTCTTCAGCAAATGGTGCTGGGAAAACTGGACAGCGACATAAATTCTTCTTTCTAACTTATCTTTTAACTCAGGCAAAATCTCAGTAGGCAAATCACCCTGTAATGGGAACCAAGACTACCTCCTTTTGCAGTAGGAACTGCCCTGACACCATCCTCTGTGATTGACCCCAAGACAATGATCAACTTGACCTTTACTGCCTACCTGCACATACCCACCAGATCTTTGACCCACATTTTTCTTTTTTAAACCTAGAAATATTTTCAGCACTTTGGAAACAGTCCTGTGATGTTAGTCTTCTGTCTTCCAGGGTTAGCCTCACTGAAATAAATTCTTTTCTTGTTTCACCACCACTAGTCTCTCTGCCTTTGGATTTTGTCAGCAGCAAGTGGTGGAACCTGGTCTCATTGGGATCCCTGAAGCCAGATGCTACTGTATCCCTGGGCCATGGTTACATTATCTATGCAATGATCTCCTGAGAATCCATTAAAATAATAATGTAAAAATTACAAAATATTTACATAGTAACTCAAACAGAATATCAAATGGCCAATAAAAACCTTAAGATCTATTCAACTTCAGTAGTCACAAGGAAATGCAATTAATACTTCTGGATACATGTCCAACAATTGCTTTGTGCATGTGTGTGTGTTTCACGAAAAAGACACTTATAAAGATAGTGAAAGTCTTTTCATAGCTCAAACTGGAAATAACCCAACAATCCTCTTCACTGGGGTGAATAGATGAAGTGGTATAATCATACAATGAAATTTTATACAAAAGTGAAAGTGAACAACATACAATTACAAGAGTCTCACAAATATGTTGAATGAAAGAAGTGAGAAAAAAATTACACTACATGATTCCATTTACATGCATCTCAAATAAAGTAAAAATTAATCTATAGTGTTAGGTGTTAGGATAGTTATTCTGTGAGTGGAAACAGTGATGAAAGCACTTTATACACAGACTCTGGGGTACTTGCTTCTTGATCTGCATGCTGGCTACCCAACTCTGTTCAATTTGTGAAAAGTCGTTAAGCTGTGTACTGGTAGAGTGTTACTTTTATGTATGTGTTTTGTGAATATTTTTTTCAACTAAAAATATCTGTAAAATTAAATTTCAGAGATGGAATTAAATGTAGTGAAATGTGGTCCCTGAGTGCTCCAAAACATGAAAAGATTTTAAAAAGACATTGTTCATTGGTAGTAATACTATTAATAGAGGATACTCAATTATCCATATCAATTATGTATATATGTATACACAGGTATATATCCATATCTATCTAAGTAATCTATCTACCTATCTATATCCTTAATCATTAATTTATATGATTTGATTTAAGAATCAGTATTATTAGCATTACGATTATGGACTAGGAAAGAAAATTTTGGTGTTAAAACTTTTTGAAATTATAGAAATGTGTATATTTTTCTAATGTTTCATTTCAAAAATTGCATTTATCTAATTGGTTGTGCGAGAAAAAAAACAGTGTTAGCCTTAAATTTTCAAAGCAGGGGCGCCTGGGTGGCGCAGTCGGTTAAGCGTCCGACTTCAGCCAGGTCACGATCTCGCGGTCCGTGAGTTCGAGCCCCGCGTCGGGCTCTGGGCTGATGGCTCGGAGCCTGGAGCCTGTTTCCGATTCTGTGTCTCCCTCTCTCTCTGCCCCTCCCCCGTTCATGCTCTGTCTCTCTCTGTCCCAAAAATAAATAAACGTTGAAAAAAAAAAATTTAAAAAAAAAAAATTTTCAAAGCAAATAACCACAGTTCCTTCCAGTACTGGTGCTAAAATGAAAGAAATTTTCAATCTTATCTTCTGGGCAATAAGTCTCATAAAAAAAGCCATTTTTCTCTAATAACATTTACATATTTTACTTTCAGTATAAAAACTCAAATTTCATCTTTTTGAAAAAATGCAGTTTTATATGTAATTTTTTAAATTGATCCTTAAGCACTAAGAGCATGAAAAAAGTTGCCCTTAATACATATCCATTTGCTACAGGGAAGAAGTCTTTGTAGGTAAAAAAAAAAAAAAAAAGAAAGAAAGAAATGAAATAGAAATAAAGAAACTTCCTGGAATTGGACATAGCTTCTAAATGTTTTATTGTTTTGTAATATATTTTAATTCAACACTATTTTGAAAGTCACCAAGGTTTTAGTTTTCCAAAAATTTTAGATGTTGCCAGAAATTCTATGACAGTTCTTGGAAAATAAGGTGAATGAATTGGAAAGCTCCATTCTATTGCCTGAGAATCAAAAGGTCTAAGATGTTGGTTAAAGGAAAGGATTGAACCATAGTTTCATAAACTGTCTGCTTTTCCCTTCTGCTCCCCATGAGCTGTTAGCCAAAAGGAGAGTATAGACCACTTTCCTGGTAGCATTTCCATTTAAAAATATGAAATAAATAAATTATATGTATTTTACAATTATATATTTAATTGTAGTAAATAAATTAGAATCACAATCAAAGATGAAGCGATTCTTCCCAGGATAAGAGAAACACATTGTTAACCACAACTGTGGTAGGCAGAATAATAGCCCTCCAAAGATGTCCATGTCTTGATCCCTGGGACTAGGGAATATGTTCAGTACATGACAAGGAAAGCCAAACTTTTGACTAAAGGTTGCTAATTGCCAGGTAGGAGGATTCTTTTGGATTATCTAGGTGGGTTAAATGGAAAAGAACTTGGGTGGTAGTTGTTGGCTTTGAAGATGGAAGAGGCTCATCAGTCAAGGAATGTGGGTTGCCTCTAACAGCTGGAAAAGTTAAGAAATGGATTCCTCCAAAGACCCTCCCAAATGGAACACATCCTTACCAACACCTTGATTTTAACCTAGTGAGAAGTGAATTGGACTTGTAACCTACAGAACTTAAGATAATATTTTTTTGTTGTTTTAAGTCACTAAATATGTGGCAATTTGTTATATCAGCAACAGAAGATTAATACAACTCTTATGAGCTCTATTTTACAAGCAGCAAAACAGGGATGTTGTTACAGTCAACTCCTCAAACTGCATGGGCATGGTCTGGGCACCAGAACAAGTGTTCAGCAGTTTGTACAAAGCTGGGTAAAGAATCTCAAACTTATCCTGGTTTATAAAATATAAAACATGCTTCCACAAGCACATTGGTGTTGGAAAGCAAAAGAATATGCTTCACTGTGCACTGTTGGGGAACTGGCAAAACAAAGATTGGTTCCAACCAGAGCTGCTAATGCTGTCATTGAGGCCTGAAAAGCACCTGCTTACACATCATCTGCTTTAGTACCTCTGTCTCTAGTTATTGGGCAATGTTTCAAACAGTACATTTTGTGCCAATCCAAAGCAGATCTATCTGCATTTTCTGTAGATCAAGCTCTAAGATCAGAAGGTCATTGTTGACTAGCAATAACTCAGAAGTATTTTAATATGTGATTCAAGGAAAAAGATTGATCTTTGGAATATTGTTTGACATGGATTAATTCTTGCTGATGCAAAGGTAAATGAAGAACATGTAAAAGAAAAAGTTAAATTCCCCTTTTGCTGTAGCCTATAATTGTGTTCTCTCAGAATACAAATAAACCGAGGAAAGGAGGCTATCAGAGTCAAATATGTTGGAAAACTGCTTAAGTTCAGTCCTGCCAAAGTTGGCATCAGATTGAGCTGTCTCTGGTACTCTTTGCCAACAGCCAAAATGTAAGCCACAGAGAGAATAACTTCACATGGAGATCCTGAATCTGTAAAAATTGTTCATTCATAAATTGGCAAGAAGTAGATGGAGGAGACAGATTATATAGAATGAAATTCCAAGATGGGAGTGCATAATTACTGAACTATAATTTTAATGAAAAAATGTACAGATTTGTTACCAAGGTCTATATACAAATACAAAAGAGAAGAAGAAAATGTTGGGTTTATTCATATGCAGTGTATGAATCATTTTCAAACAGGGGTATTAATTTTGATAGTATAAGCCAAAGCGTAACATGGTCATTGGATTAACTGGATCCTTACAAAATAGGTCAGATTGTGAAGCTTGCTTCAGCAATTTTTTTTTCTCTCCTTTTGCAGTGATGCAAACTAGTGATGCAGGGGTAGACTGAGATAAAATGTCTGAGTGGAGTCTCTGTGAATCTAAATTTTTCCAGGTTCAAAACACTAGGGAAGTGAAAGTGACATTTATGTATTTTATAACTTATTTTCACTGTCTGATTATTTCAGATTGAATGGAGTTATGGAAATATGGGACCTTCTGACACCTCATGACTGATGAACTATAGCTCTGATTTTTATGATGATTGATTTTATTTTTCAATTGTTTTGATTTCTGAAAATTTAAACATCCACTTAGCGTGAGATTGATAATGGTTATTTGTCATGTAGAAAATCTGACTTAGATTTATGGAATTGCTTGACATATTTCAGACCTACTTATACATGTGAATCCCTATTATTTTGTTCATATATGAATTTGAAATAAAACAAGAATATCTGCTATTAGATTAGCATGAGAAGGGCAAGTTCTTATTATTGGTACCACAAATTCTAGTGATAAAAATACTGTAGTTTATTATATTACTCCCAGAAGAATGTGTGTGTGTGTGTGTGTGTGTGTTATTCCCCTCCATATAAGCCCCTCTAACAATATCAAATTAATTCAAGAATGACTGCTCTGAGGGGATGAACTACTATCAGCTCCTCAAATAAATTTTTAAACAGTCTTTGTGTGTAATAAAAAAAGAAGAATTCATTCTTGGCCCCAGCTGGCTAGCAGGCATTTATTATCTATGATACTTACACATGTCACTGTGAGTTCATCAAATCTAAAAGATTTTTCACTTTCACTTGAAATAATCATAGAAATTTTGAGTTGGAACTGACCCAAGACATAACCTTGCCTAACTACCCACCCAAAGTAGAAATTATCAATGTCAGTATCTCTGACAAGTGGTCATTCATTATAGATCTCAGATACTGTAAGTGACAAGAAACTCAGTGTTCTTTGAGTCAGGTCATTTCATTGTTGAATAGATCAGTTTTCTAAAAATATTGTCTTGTAAGGTAAGTAATCTGCATCTTCTTAATAATATCCATTTGTTCTTTATCCAGTCTCTGTAGCTCTAAGACTAATTTTAGCTGCTCGCATCTTTCTCTCGCCCTTGTCTCAACATTCCATTACTTTTAATTATATCTTTGCTCTTTTGGCATGTTCTCCATGTTGTTCACCATGTTTTGAATACATGCTGATTTTTCATGATATTCTTAAATTTTGACTTGAAAACAGTATTGTTACTATTTTAGTATAGACTTCAGGGTGAGATATTGGCTCTCAGTCTTTTGAAGGCAATTATTTCATCAAATACTATGTTTTTATTATTATTTAAATAGTTTTCTTTTCTTGGGCCTCAAAATAGACTTTTTATTTCATTTTATTCTGTTTGAATTCTATCCAAGCACACAGCTCCCCAACTACCAAAACCCTTTCTCTAACCCTCCATTCACACATTGTGTGCAATAGTTTTTTTTTTCAAGTGTATTTATTTTTTTGAAAGACACACGCACGCACACACACACACACACACACACACAGAGCAAGGCGGGTAGGGGCAGAGAGAGAGAGAGAGGGAAAGAGAGAATCCCAAGCAGGCTCTGCACTGACAGTGCAGGGCTCGATCTCACGAAATGTGAGATCAAGACATGAGCCAAAATCAAGAGTCAGCCACTCAACCGACTGAGCCACCCTGGTGCCCTGCAATTGTTTTTTTTTTTTTTTTTTTCTTTTTAACCATGAATCCAATACTTTACATTTCCCTAATGCCAGGGCATATAATTGTATTTTTTATTATTATTGTTTCTTGTAATGTGGTGGTAGTTATTCCTCCAGTGTAGTATAATCTTTTCAAACCTGGCTTCTGGATCTTCATCCAAGTCATCCATTAAAAAGAAAAAGTTTGATAAGAATGAGACCAAAGATTTTGTGGCATATTATGAGAAGTCTCTTTCCATTAATCATCCTTAATGTAGCATCTCTTTGATATGATATGTAAATCTTCTTGTTAATTGGATAAAAGTTACCCGAAAAAACCATAAGGTCATTAGAATTTCTAGGCATTTTCTCATTATACATGTTCTGACCTGAGCTTCAGCTCCTTTTAATGTGTTTGTTTTACCACTTTATATCGAAGGACATTTTATGCCCCATTTTATGTCATTAGGGATGATGTACTCTACTATTTATTTATTTATAAAACGTGTTTAATTAAAATTACCCAGATCTCTTAGGAACTGTTTCTGCAGTCTAACAATCCCCAGCTTCTACTACCTTAGATTAATAAGTAGGCTATCTGTGAGTACTTACACACAGTTAGAATGTGATATAAGAATAAAGACTTAAAACAGTGAGCAATAATCATGATGAGACATACTCGGAGCTTTGGAGAGAAGTTACCTGAGTTTACGAATTCAACCAGTTGGATCAATATATGGCACATGCTGAGATTCACAGTGTCTTTTTTCTCTATAACACTTTAAGATGGTCTCACTCAAGCATACCCTTCAGAAATCTATTAGCTTACCAAGAACATAAATGGAAAGCACATACCTAAAACAAGATGAAACAAAACAGAATCCTAGGTTACAAAGGAAATTTGCTGAGGACATTAATATTATTACTATTATTTATTTCAGGTATCATTTCTGTGGCTGTTTGTTTTAAAGACAAAATATTGTATTAGGAGGGGAAAGTAAGCCTGCATTTAATTTAAATCTTGTCCTAATCCATGCATATATCAAAAACTGAAAACAGGATTTAACCTTTAACCATTCCCCTTAAACAAAAAATAATTACAGAACAGAAGCTTGTAAGGAAATTGGAAAGAAATGAGTAGTACACACTTGTTAAATCCCAAAACTAACATTTTAGAGCAGCCTTACATTGGATAAGATAGGTGTAAATACATTATTATAATAAAATAAGAGAAGAGCCAGAACATAAGTCTAGACAGGAGACAGTAGTAAATACTTAAATAGATTGTATCTCAATCTTGGCTTCATGAGGTACAAAATGCCTGAGTCAAGGACTGTTCCTTCCCCAAACCTCAAACATCTGAGAAAACAGTGTTTAAAAGCAAGAGTGAGAACCTGAAACCAGAATCTGAGCAACAGGAGAGGATGCTTGTTCCCCTTTAAACAATGAGAGAGGGCCTCTGGAAGGAGAGAAAAATGGATTCTGAAACCTGGGGATCCAACTCCATCTGTGTGAGCTTGGGTTACTCTCCACTTCCTACTCTCTCCAAGCTATAATTCTTTTCCTAGCCCTCTTTTGTTCTTCCTTGTCTTCCTCCTTCCTTTAATCCTCCCTTTTCCTTTTCTTCATCAATATTATCCTAAATTCCTGCTAGGAACTTTTCCAAGTCTTAAAAATATGCAGATGAAGAACTGTAATTTTGGTGAAAATGGGGGAAAAAGGGCAATAGGAAGGGATCGTTCATTTATGTAGAATCTACCTTACACACCTCATTTTGCTCCACTGTCACAATAAGACTGGTTCTAACACATGTGGAAACTAGGACTCACAATTTTTAAGTTACCAGAAGCTTGGATGTAACTAAACAAATTATCTTTCAACTCAGAAAATAAAGAAATCAGCAACCTTAATAGTGTGGAGATGTTATTAATGAGTTATAGGAGGAAAACACCCAGTGAAATTTAGGTATGTGTGCTAGGGACAGGGGAGGATGGAATGGTCACAAAAGGTTTGGTGATGGTGATGGGAACCTACATTTGAGGGAGTACATTAAATCTATGGATAATATGGGAAATGGAGATCTGGGCACAGCAAGCTGTAATTGCCAAGGCACAGAACCATGAGAAAACATTGGCCATTTGATGAACCGTAATTTATGACATATACCTGCATCACAGGATACATGGCAGGAATGGTAGTCACAGAGCTTGAATAGAATTCAGGAACAAGATGAAGAAAGATCTGGTAAAATATGGTACTAAATTTAAGCTTTAACAAAGGCAGTGGTAATCCACATACAGATTTTTAGCAGAGTAATTGCGCAATCAGATTGCACTTCTAAAATTTACTCAGAAATAATGAGGAATGGAGAAAAATAGTTTAGGAGAGAAATGATGATGAGTACTGAAGCATGGTAGTAAATGTTGGCAGCACTTTGAGAGATATTCTGGAGTAACTAATTTTGTGCCCAGCACAGCCCTTTTTAGAGTAATAGACAGACAGATGGCACTTATAAAACCTTGATGCGTGGTGATTAGTCTCTACATTTATATATATTTTTAATGAGTAAGAGGGAAGAGTTGGCATCTGTATATTATAGCAGCACATTGCTTTTAAAATAACATACATTTTCAAAGATTCTACTAGTAATGCAAAGCAGATTAATTTTTCACCTGAATGTATTGCCAATTGCATGTGCACCATACATCTGCTTATATTCCACATGCTTCCCACGTGAATCATGGTCTTTGTGCCGCACAGACAAAAAAGTTTGACAAAGTAGATTTTAATGACATCTAATGTATTTTCTTTACATAGTAACTTTCCGTTACAAATCAGTTCTCTTCAAGATTAATCTCTAATTAAACAAACCTAAAATAAAAAGTAGTTATAATTCATCTACTACGGTATGTTTTGCTGTCCTAGGAAAACTAAAAAAAAATTCATCTGTTTAACAACCTTAAAGTATAGCCCATGGTCAAACACCACTCTCTATTTCTATTTTGGTTCCATGGAATTCCTCAGTTATTAAAAGGAACTTTTAATAACTTTGCTTTGTACTATTCCAAATTTTATCCGTAGCTACCTAAAGTTTTTCAGCCCCTGAACTTGATCCTGGTTAAAGTCTGATTGTTATTTTCATATCAATATGCTTCCTCTCATTGCAAAGTGAAGTAGAGATTTGTAGGTGCTTTTGTATAAGAATGTATTTCATCCTATTCATTTATTTTCTTTTCCCCTTGGTATTAGATATTCCTAAATGCAAAACATCTTTTTTTTTTTGCATCATTGTATTTATGGATGTTGTTTTCATTCACCTGCCCCATGTTTTTTTGTTTAACGTATTTCACATATGGTTGTAAATCCTGAGTCTGTCCTCTTCTAAGCCCAGTATCCTTTGACCTACCTTCTAAATTTTGTTTTCTCATTTAGTTTTCTACACAAAACATGCTCAAAACAATCTGTTCTTCCCTTAGTACTTGTATCACTTTATTTCTTTTTTTTTTTATATGCACTTTTAATTTTAAGTCCTCGTATTTTCCTTCAATATTATTGCACCATCTGCCTTTTGCCATTTTGGAATACAGTACACAAAAGTTCCTCTCTGTTGTATTTTTATCTATACTTCAGACCAAGTATGCTCATTATACAGTACATTTTTCTGCCTTTAAAACAAATAGCCAAACCTATAAAATAGGCCCTATTGTTGTCCTCCATCACCATGGTTATTGCAGCTTTCTATTCTAAGTTTTTTGGGAAAAAAGTAAAACACTAAGAAATACTGAGCCCAGATATAAAGGTCTTGGAGCACAGTGTACACAGATGCTCAATAACTGTGTGTTTCCGGAGTTACACATGTAGAAAGGCAGGGGCTGGGAAGAATTGTGACTGAAATCTGTAAAGCATGAGCAGTGTGAACTGACAAAAATTCAGCCTTTCCTTCTTTCTTGTTCTGCCAACGGATAAACTTACTGAGACAGAAAAATAACCATGTACTTCATTATGGTAATCAATAAGAATTTTTGTTGAAAATGTATTGTGTGCAGAGCGCTGCTCTAGATCCTTGGGGATATAAAGAGTTATAAAACACAGATCCTGCTGTTAAGTGTCTTTAATTTAGATGAAGAGTTAATATTTATATGATATATAAAACATATTTTTTGGATCCAGAAAAGAAGGCAAGGGAATATTTCACTTATTATAAAAACCAGACTGATGGGAAGTTAAACTTTCTGATGAGTTCACATGATGTTTCCACTTTTCTTTGCTCTGTGCAGTTTTCTAGTCTTCTTTAGGGAAAAACTTCAGGCTTAGCTATACCCAGACTTGGCTGTAATGTAGGGGAGGGGAATTCTGTTAAACATACACACATGTGCATGCATGTGCATACTTACGAGTACAGCTATGATATCTTTAGGTAAACTTATATGAATTCATTTTCTCTGATCAGCTGAGCAGTTCAATGGAGATAAATAAATCATAATTCTATGGATAGAATAAGCAGCATTAATATATTTCTAATTTATATGGGCATAGCATAAGTTAAGATTGCCCATCTCTATATAGATATTGTAGAATAAACAAATGAATTATAAACAAAATAAAATCAAAGTTACATCTTCATAATACTTTCATAAAAATTATTTTAAAAGGGTTTAATATAAAAATGAAACTATAAAGTGTATTAAAATGTTGGCAAATGTTTAGAAGAGAGTATTGCTAAGTATCCAAAACCTTCTACTTGAAAAATATATGTAATAACTTTTTTTTTGCTTTTCATATTAAAGTTTTTACAAACAAATAAAGTGAGCATGTCATAGCATTCAATGAAAGAATTAGGAACTCATCTCTGTAGTAAGATCTTAGCGTTTGTCTTTTTTTTCTCTCTAGTTCTCTATTTCACTACATCTATAATTTAGCTATCCATATATCTGTATAGAAAGACATGTCTTTTTTTTTTAAGTTTATTTATTTATTTATTTTGAGAGACAGAGAGAGTGCGAGCGGGGGAGGGGCAGAGAGAGAAAGAAACCAAGGAGGTTCCACACCACTGTCAGCACTGAACCAGAAGCCAGGGCTGGACCTCATGAACCATGAGATCATGACACAAGAGCAGAAATCAAGAGTCAGATGCTTAATTGACTGAGCCACCCGGGCGCTCCAAAAATGTCTTTAGGGTAATCTGGTGAAGTATAACTTGGTGTAGTTTTTATTTTTTCTCTATTTTTTCCTTTGTTTTCTAAATTTTTTACAAAAACTAGATATTGGTATCTTTACAATAACCAGAAGGAGTGGCAGTTTTGTGCATAAATTTCCATAGTCTTCTAGAAAACTAATTGTGTCAAACTATTTTAAGAAATTTAAAATGAAGTAATCCTCTAGAGGCTTTTATTTATTTGCGTGACTCTGTCCTAAGGAATCAGTCAGACATAATCAAAGATTATTCACACAAATAGATTAATATCAGAATTACTGAGAAGCATTTGGAAAGAATCTAATTGCAAACAATAGGAAAATGCTTAAATATTGTTTGAAATAATCATGAGACGGCATATTCTGCAACCTGTTAAATATTTAATGATCTGTTCACAATATAAGATGAAAATAAATAAATACAACTACTACATACGACGTAATATCAATATTGGCTCCTACACAGACACACATTCAGGCCCACAGAGCATTTATACATTCAAAGCATAGCACCAAAAGGAAATACATTAATATAGGAGTACTTCCAGTAGGATTTTTTGTTCTTTATGCTTTTTTATATTTTAAAATATTCCGCAATGGAATCCTATTGATATTTATAACCAGTTAAAAGGATAAATGGTACAGAACTTTAAGGTAGGTGTCAATGTTTTTATTAGGTTTTGTGGGAATGGATGTAAGAAAAGTGGTGGGTGTTTTCTTGATGGTCCAGACATGTAATTATGAAAGCAAGACAGAAGAAATAAGAAAATGGAAATATGTAGTTAGCTCCCTGTGGGTGTGTGAATTTCTTAACTACTAGAAAATACACACTAAGCAGGTTTTTGTGGTTGGAAGATAGATTCATAATTTAAGAATGAGGATGTTGGAAGCTACTCAGAAGTCATTTGACTTCCAGCAGAACTAGATGAACACTGGTATTGTATTGTCTTGTGGCTGAAAGAATAGCCTGGAGGAAGTTATCCTGAGTAATTTCCATGTGCTCTGTTTATGTTGTGGCCTGCCAGAGCATTTTCTGTAAGTACTGTCATGAGTCTGGAGTGCCAGCAGGCACTGATGCATGTTCCAAGATGCTAGATTCACAGATTAGACACACAGCATACATATCAAATTCTGATGAGCATCTCACTAATGATGCTTTCAACATTATGTAAGTACCAAGAGGTTCAAGAAAAGAAGAAAAGAAGCCCTGCTTATTTCCCTAAATACAAGAAGAATTTATGCTGCTGTGTTCTTAAATAATTCCAGGTTTTATAGTGTAATTTTGAGATTTAGCAAAAATAAGTGGACAGGAAAAGACAGGAAGCAAGGATCAGTAGATTCTTTCCACTTGTCCCAAGTAACAAAACAGATTCAATCTGGCTCTAATAGAATCGTATATTTGAGTGAAAAATTACGATGAATTTCAAATAGTCCTTGATTAAAAATCCTGAGGTAAAATCCAGTTTTCTGATTTCTACTTGTGTGACATTGTTATTTAACCCCTCAATTGCAGTTCCCTTTTCTGTAAAAGAAGAGTAATAAAATCTACTTTATAAGGCTGGTATGGACTAAAAATGAGATTGTTGTGTTGGAAGTGCAATGCAAAACATTAAATACATATAGCACTGTTGGTTCTCCATCACCCTTTCTTTTTTAATTAACATCTGTTGTCAGTAATATAATGGAACTTTATATCAGATGTCTATGTGTTCAATTCCTAGAATAGTCACTTATTAACTGGGTTAATACCTGGGTTTCAATGTTTTCATCTATAAAATGGAATAATATTATCTATGTAAACCATAAGACGACTGAAAGTACTGAATAGAATATGGTGACATTTTATACACTATCATTTATTTGCATGCAATTATCACAACTTCCTAAAAAGCCTGTATTATCAGAGAAAGTAGGTAAATTTCACAGGATCACAAAAGTGATAAGAAGTAAATGGCAGTACTTAACACCAAGTCTTTTTAACATCAAAGACTTTCTGATTTTTTTAATACTGCTACCTTATGATCCCGGTGTCTAGAAGCCACCCCAACTTATGCTTCGAGGTGGCTGCATTGTATTGGATAAATTTCTCTGGATTTCTGTGTCATCATCTGTAACATAAGAAGCTGTACTAAATTCATTCTTTGCAATCTGGATTCATTTGAGGCTATGGGTTCCTCCAATCTTATCAGAAGCAACTTTATGGGAAATTGAAACAAACTAGAAGGTTCCATCTCACCAGCTCCTTCAGAAAGAACAACTTTTCTATTATCTCTTTTATTTTCTTATTTGTATGCTATGATTTCATTTGTAAAAATACTGCATTGTTAAAGGCAAGCTTGAGACTGCCCGGTTAGATATTCTCTATTTATTCTATAATGTCTAACTCTAATTAAATATATTAAAGGGCCATCGATTAGTCAGAAGTTCAGAATAAGTAAAAGATAAGTAAGCAAATGAATATTTAACTGTAGAAATGTTTACCTAGAAGATATGCTGAATAAGAATATAAAGATGGAGCAAATTTGGGGACAGTTGCTTGTGCTGCTATTTCTAATAAAAATTAAGTACTTGGATCAAAAAAGCAAAAAAAGAAGATTAATTAAACTATTTGAACATGTCTAACAGAGTAGTAGACAGCTTAATAAGTATATTAATAAATATAATAGCAACCAAAAAAAAAAGACTTGGAATCAACCAATTAAAAAGCAGATGTTCCAGGAGTACCTACAAACCAAGCAAAGTGCGATAAAGCATGAAGAAGCATAATCAAATATTCACCAAAGTCACTGATAAAACCTGTCCTGATCATTCATGGACAGATGATTGATGCAACCAGAGAAACAAGAAGGCATCTCTAGGGACCTTGAAGTTCACAGCTAGAATTTGAAGGCTGTAAACAAAGATATGAAAATTTCATCCCATCTTCTGATTGATTCACTCATTCATTCAGTGGTACACTCAACACACACTTATTAAAAATGATATAGTAAATGAATAACTGGTGGAAAAGTTATTGAATAGTCAAATTAGCTTTCTGTAACTATTATTTATAATATCATATTAATACACTCTCAGGAAAAGGACAGAATTCATCTAAAATAGATGAAAGGTAACATTTGAGGAAAGATTCAATAATGCAATGAGAGAAATTTAAAATAACGTGTGTGTGTGTGTGTGTGTGTGTGTGTGTGTGTGTAGGGGAGTGCCTGGTAAATGAATAAAACCATATGCTATGGGGAATAACCTGTTATTGTCTAATCCTGTCCATCTCCCTTACTGCTACCTGAGACATATTCTCTACCTTGGTGTTCTAACTGGTCTCTATGCTTCTCTTTGACCCCTGACTATTCCTTGCCAACAAAGAAACAAAAATGGGCCTTTTAAAACCAAAAAGATTATATCTTGGCCCTACAGTAAGCCTCCTAAGGTATACTATCCTACAGAGATGCTCTACCTATACGCCCTGCTCTCTTCAATCTCCTTTTTTGCCACTGCCCTCTGTCCATAAATACTGACCCATGGACTTTGGTCTGTTTCTCAAATATCTCAAGTCAATCCAGTCTTAAGGCTTTTCTACCACTTATTCCAGCTGAGCTGAACTCTTCTTCCTGTCATCTTTCTAAGGGAGAGTTCATTCTATGGAGAACTCATTCTAACCTAAGCTTACCTGTGATTTTCTCAGAATGTTTTGCTGGCCATCAGATCTGAACTAGTCCCTTAGACACTTTCTGTGTCATCACTCTAACTTTCTGCAGGACCTGTGAGATTATAGTTTGTATCTTACTGAGTCGCTATATTCACTAGGTCTAGCTGTTGCCTGGTAAATGCTTAATATCTATTTATCTATTGAGATGTGTAAATAAATGTGTATATACTACAAAAAAGCCAATTGTCAAGGTTATTTCCAGTCCAAAATAATTGAAGAGTGTCAGAAACAATATCAATGGCTTAAGATTATTATTATAGGTGCTTGAAATATGTAAAGTAAACAATGTTTATCTAAAATTTTCACCTAAACAGGGGAACCTAGGTGGCTCAGTTAGTTAAGTATCCTACTCTCGATCTCGGCCCAGGTCATGATCTTAGGAGTTCGTGAGTTCGAGCCCCGCATCAGGATCTGTGCTGAGAGTGAGGAGCCTGTTTACAATTCTGTCTCCCTCGCTCTCTGCCCCTCCCCTGCTCACGTTCACACTCTGAAAAATAAATAAACATTAAAAAAATAAAAATGAATAAAATTTTCACCTAAACAATGTTTTCTCACAATTGTTACAAAGACTTGGTGATATGCTTTTGTCTAAGAAACATCAGTGAAAGAACATTTCATATTAGAAAAAGATCTAATACAGAGGCAAGGAAAGGAGGATAAAATGGTCTGTATACTTGTATACATTTAATCATAAATGCTTTTCATATAATCATAAAAGCAATTCTGGAATATTATAAAATATGTTTATCCCTGGGGCACCTGGGTGGATCAGTCAGTTAAGTGTCCGACTTTGGCTCAGGTCATGATCTCGCAGTTCATGAGTTCGAGTCCCACGTAAGGCTCTGCGTTGACAGCTCAGAGTTTGGAGCCTGCATCAGATTCTCTGTCTCCCTCTCTCTCTGCCCCTCCCCCATTCACACTCTGTCTCTCTCTTTCTGTCTCTCAAAAATACATAAACATTAAAAAATTTTAAAAATATATTTTTTATCCGTGTTTATCAAATACTAGAACTGAGACCCAAAGAAACCAAGGGGCAAGCTTGATGACATAGAGCTAATGATGGAGGTATTACTTAATTCATGTTCATCTAATTTAAAATGACATTCCATCAAACCAGATTAGAAACATCCTTGAAAATGCATTTTTAAAGCAACAAACCACTTCCTTAAAATCAAGATCTTATATGGAAGCCTAATATGTAAAACAAACCAAAACAAAAGGGAAAAACTCTTCTATTTGTATAGATTCTACTGAGAGCTTAATTTCCTTTCCAGAGCAGCTCACATGTTTCCTTTTTTGTTTTCATATGTTCAAGCAGATTTAGTCAAATCTAAAAGGCTTAGATATCAGTCTGTCTTCTAAAAGTCACTCCATCTGCACAGTCTCTATATTTCTCTGTTGATTTCATTGACTTCTCTGAAATTTATTTAGAGGAAGAAAATAGAGACAAAGATATTGTTGAGAGGAGGAGATTTGTTTTAATTTGTTGTTTTTTTAGAGTTTTAAAAATTTTTAAGAGGAGACTTGTTTTAAGGCTGTATTTGTTCAGTTTTACTTGGACTACATGTTCATTTAGGATACTTTTAAGTAGGCTGATGGAGGGGGTGCTACATGACTGCTGATTAATTTTGTAGTTAATTTCCAGTTTACATTATAAATTTAAAGTCATTACAACCTCCAGATACTGATCAGAGAGAAAAATAGATACATACATACATACATACATACACACATGTACTGATAATCCATTCTTCTTGTTTCAATGTATATTCCCCAATCATAACTGTAATTTTTATTTTTTTGGAATTCCCAGTTACTGACCCAAAAAGAAAATTTGAGAATGAGAAACATCTACCTCCTGAATCAACCAAGAAGATTGCTGGCTGCACAGTTGTTCCTGGCATGGACAGCTTAAATGCAATGCACAAAATTAGGGTACGGTTGCCTGTTTTATGCCCTTACTGGGGAAATTAAGATATTGGATCCCAGCAAGGGTCTGCATGGTTGTACTGGTGGTAAAACGATGGCTCATATGGAGGGTCACATGCCAGGCTGAGCTGAATATTTTGCCTATGCGCAGTTGTGCTCCTCCCTACTACAGACCTTCCAGGCCTCATCATTCCCATGTCATTTGCTAGCCATGTCATTTGAAGCTCTATTTTAGAACTGTCTCAGGAATCCACTATGTCACAGGCAGACATCTCAAACACATTCATTTTCTTTGCCTGTACCCAGGGTTTACATTTTCTCAACTAAACCCTCCAATTCCCCCCCCCCCCAAATTATTTGATCGTAGTCCTTTCTCCAACAAGAAGCTACCTGGAGGGGCGCCTGGGTGGCGCAGTCGGTTAAGCGTCCGACTTCAGCCAGGTCATGATCTCACGGTCCGTGAGTTCGAGCCCCACGTCGGGCTCTGGGCTGATGGCTCGGAGCCTGGAGCCTGTTTCCGATTCTGTGTCTCCCTCTCTCTCTGCCCCTCCCCCGTTCATGTTCTATCTCTCTCTGTCCCAAAAATAAATAAACGTTGGAAAAAAAAATAAAAAAAAAAAAGAAGCTACCTGGATAGCTTTCTAATAACAGTACAAACATCTAGGAAACTAGCGCCTGTTTCTTATATATTAAAAATAACTTACCTCTCATTGTGATCAAGGGGAAATTTCTGGCTTCTCTCTCACATAAATATTGGGAAAAACATACTTTCTGGAGGGTTACCTCACTGCCCTATTCTTTTATTTTATTTTTTTTTCAATATATGAAATTTATTGTCAAATTGGTTTCCATACAACACCCAGTGCTCATCCCAAAAGGTGCCCTCCTCAATACCCATCACCCTCAGGTTGTTCTCAGTTTTTAACAGTCTCTTATGCTTTGGCTCTCTCCCACTCTAACCTCTTTTTTTGTTCCTTCCCCTCCCTCATGGGTTTCTGTTAACTTTCTCATGATCCACATAAGAGTGAAACCATATGGTATCTGTCTTTCTCTGTATGGCTTATTTCACTTAGCATCACACTCTCCAGTTCCATCCACGTTGCTACAAAAGGCCATATTTAATTCTTTCTCATTGCCACGTAGTATTCTATTGTGTATATAAACCACAGTTTCTTTATCCATTTATTAATTGATGGACATTTAGGCTCTTTCCACAATTTGGCTATTGTTGAGAGTGCTGCTATAACCATTGGGGTACAAGTGCCCCTATGCATCAGTACTCCTGTATCCCTTGGATAAATTCCTAGCAGTGCTATTGCTGGGTCATAGGGTAGGTCTATTTTTAATTTTCTGAGGAACCTCCACACTGCTTTCCAGAGCGGCTTCACCAATTTGCATTCCCACCAACAGTGCAAGAGGGTTCCCGTTTCTCCACATCCTCTCCAGCATCTATAGTCTCCTGATTTGTTCATTTTGGCCACTCTGACTGGCGTGAGGTGATACCTGAGTGTGGTTTTGATTTGTATTTCCCTGATAAGGAGCGACGCTGAACATTTTTTCATGCGCCTGTTGGCCATCCGGAAGTCTTCTTTAGAGAAGTGTCTATTCATGTTTTCTGCCCATTTCTTCACTGGGTTATTTGTTTTTCGGGTGTGGAGTTTGGTGAGCTCTTTATAGATTTTGGATACTAGCCCTTTGTCTGATATGTCATTTGCAAATATCTTTTCCCATTCCGTTGGTTGCCTTTTAGTTTTGTTGGTTGTTTCCTTTGCTGTGCAGAAGCTTTTTATCTTCATAAGGTCCCAGTAATTCATTTTTGCTTTTAATTCCCTTGCCTTTGGGGATGTGTCGAGTAAGAGATTGCTACGGCTGAGGTCAGAGAGGTCTTTTCCTGCTTTCTCCTCTAGGGTTTTGATGGTTTCCTGTCTCACATTCAGGTCCTTTATCCATTTTGAATTTATTTTTGTGAATGGTGTGAGAAAGTGGTCTAGTTTCAACCTTCTGCATGTTGCTGTCCAGTTCTCCCAGCACCATTGGTTAAAGAGACTGTCTTTTGTCCATTGGATGTTCTTTCCTGCTTTGTCAAAGATTAGTTGGCCATACTTCTGTGGGTCTAGTTCTGGGGTTTCTATTCTATTCCATTGGTCTCTGTGTCTGTTTTTGTGCCAATACCATGCTGTCTTGATGATGACAGCTTTGTAGTAGAGGCTAAAGTCTGGGATTGTGATGCCTCCTGCTTTGGTCTTCTTCTTCAAAATTCCTTTGGCTATTCGGGGCCTTTTGTGGTTCCATATGAATTTTAGGATTGCTTGTTCTAGTTTCGAGAAGAATGCTGGTGCAATTTTGATTGGGATTGCATTGAATGTGTAGATAGCTTTGGGTAGTATTGACATTTTGACAATATTTATTCTTCCAATCCATGAGCACGGAATGTCTTTCCATTTCTTTATATCTTCTTCAACTACCTTCATAAGCTTTCTATAGTTTTCAGCATACAGATCTTTTACATCTTTGGCTAGATTTATTCCTAGGTATTTTATGCTTCTTGGTGCAATTGTGAATGGGATCAGTTTCTTTATTTGTCTTTCTGTTGCTTCATTGTTAGTGTATAAGAATCCAACTGATTTCTGTACATTGATTTTGTATCCTGCAACTTTGCTGAATTCATGTATCAGTTCTAGCAGACTTTTGGTGGAGTCTATCGGATTTTCCATGTATAATATCATGTCATCTGCAAAAAGCGAAAGCTTGACTTCATCTTTGCCAATTTTGATGCCTTTGATTTCCTTTTGTTGTCTGATTGCTGATGCTAGAACTTCCAGCACTATGTTAAACAACAGCGGTGGGAGTGGGCATCCTTGTCGTGTTCCTGATCTGAGGGAAAAAGCTCTCAGTTTTACCCCATTGAGGATGATGTTAGCTGTGGGCTTTTCATAAATGGGTTTTATGATGTGTAAGTATGTTCCTTCTATCCCAACTTTCTCAAGGGTTTTTATTAAGAAAGAGTGCTGGATTTTGTCAAAGGCCTTTTCTGCATCGATTGACAGGATCATATGGTTCTTCTCTTTTTTTTTATTAATGTGATGTATCACGTTGATTGATTTGCGAATGTTGAACCAGCCCTGCATCCCAGGAATGAATCCCACTTGATCATGCTGAATAATTCTTTTTATATGCCGTTGAATTCTATTTGCTAGTATCTTATTGAGAATTTTTGCATCCATATTCATCAGGGATATTGGCCTGTAGTTCTCTTTTTTTACTGGGTCTCTGTCTGGTTTAGGAATCAAAGTAATACTAGCTTCACAGAATGAGTCTGGAAGTTTTCCTTCCCTTTCTATTTCTTGGAATAGCTTGAGAAGGGATAGGTATTATCTCTGCTTTAAATGTCTGGTAGAACTCCCCTGGGAAGCCATCTGGTCCTGGACTCTTATTTGTTGGGAGATTTTTGATAACCGATTCAATTTCTTCGCTGGCTATGGGTCTGTTCAAGCTTTCTCTTTCCCCCTGATTGAGTTTTGGAAGAGTGTGGGTGTTTAGGAATTTGTCCACTTCTTCCAGGTTGTCCAATTTGTTGGCATATAATTTTTCATAGTATTCCCTGATAATTGTTTGTATCTCTGAGGGATTGGTTGTAATAATCCCATTTTCATTCCTGATTTTATCTATTTGGGTCAACTCCCTTTTCTTTTTGAGAAGCCTGGCTAGAGGTTTGTCAATTTTGTTTATTTTTTCAAAAAATCAACTCTTAGTTTCGTTGATCTGCTCTACAGTTTTTTTTTAGATTCTATATTGTTTATTTCTGCTCTGATCTTTATTATTTCTCTTCTTCTGCTGGGTTTAGGCTGCCTTTGCTGTTCTGTTTCTAGTTCCTTTAGGTGTGCTGTTAGATTTTGTGTTTGGGATTTTTCTTGTTTCTTGAGATAGGCCTGGATTGCGACGTATTTTCCTCTCAGGATTGCTTTCGCTGCATCCCAAAGCGTCTGGGTTGTTGTATTTTCATTTTCGTTTGTTTCCATGTATTTTTTAATTTCTTCTCTAATTGCCTGGTTGACCCACTCATTCTTTAGTAGGGTGTTCTTTAACCTCCATGCTTTTGGAGGTTTTCCAGACTTTTTCCTGTGGTTGATTTCAAGCTTCATAGCATTGTGGTCTGAAAGTATGCATGGTATAATTTCAATTCTTGTAAACTTATGAAGGGCTGTTTTGTGACCCAGTATATGATCTATCTTGGAGAATGTTCCATGTGCACTCGAGAAGAAAGTATATTCTGTTGCTTTGGGATGCAGATTCTAAATATATCTGTCAAGTCCATCTGATCCAATGTATCATTCAGGCCCTTGTTTCTTTATTGACCATGTGTCTAGATGATCTATCCATTTCTGTAAGTGGACTGTTAAAGTCCCCTGCAATTACCACATTCTAATCAATAAGGTTGCTTATGTTTATGAGTAATTGTTTTATATATTTGGTGGCTCTGGTATTCGGCGCATAGACATTTATAATTGTTAGCTCTTCCTGGTGGATAGACCTGTAACTATTATATAATGTCCTTCTTCATCTCTTGTTACAGCCTTTAATTTAAAGTCTAGTTTGTCTGATATAAGTATGGCTACTCCAGCTTTCTTTTGGCTTCCAGTAGCATGATAAATAGTTCTCCATCCCCTCACTCTCAATCTAAAGGTGTCCTCAGATCTAAAATGAGTCTCTTGTAGATAGCAAATAGATGGGTCTTGTTTTTTTATCCATTCTGATACCCTATGTCTTTTGGTTGGCGCATTTAATCCATTTACATTCAGTGTTATTATAGAAAGATACGGGTTTAGAGTCATTGTGATGTCTGTATGTTTTATGCTTGTAGTGATGTCTCTGGTATTTTGTCTCACAGGGTCCCCCTTAGGATCTCTTGTAGGGCTGGTTTAGTGGTGACAAATTCCTTCAGTTTTTGTTTGTTTGGGAAGACCTTTATCTCTCCTTCTATTCTAAATGACAGACTTGCTGGACAAAGGATTCTCGGCTGCATATTTTTTCTGTCTAGCACACTGAAAATCTTGTGCCAATTCTTTCTGGCCTGCCAAGTTTCAAAAGAGAGATCAGTCACGAGTCTTATAGGTCTCCCTTTATATGTGAGGGCACGTTTATCCCTTGCTGCTTTCAGAATTTTCTCTTTATCCTTGCATTTTGCCAGTTTCACTATGATATGTCGTGCAGAAGATCGATTCAAGTTACGTCTGAAGGGAGTTCTCTGTGCCTCTTGGATTTCAATGCCTTTTTCCTTCCCCAGTTCAGGGAAGTTCTCAGCTATTATTTCTTCAAGTACCCCTTCAGCACCTTTCCCTCTCTCTTCCTCCTCTGGGATACCAATTATGTGTATATTATTTCTTTTTAGTGTATCACTTAGTTCTCTAATTTTCCCCTCATACTCCTGGATTTTTTTATCTCTCTTTCTCTCAGCTTCCTCTTTTTCCATAACTTTATCTTCTAGTTCACCTATTCTCTCCTCTGCCTCTTCAATCCGAGCCGTCGTGGTTTCCATTTTGTTTTGCATTTCGTTTAAAGCGTTTTTCAGCTCCTCCTGACTGTTCCTTAGTCCTTTGATCTCTGTAGCAAAAGATTCTCTGCTGTCCTCTATACTGTTTTCAAGCCCAGCGATTAATTTTATGACTATTATTCTAAATTCACTTTCTGTTATATTATTTAAATCCTTTTTGATCAGCTCATTAGCTGTTGTTATTTCCTGGAGATGCTTCTGAGGGGAATTCTTCCGCTTGGTCATTTTGGATAGTCCCTGGCGTGGTGAGGACCTGCAGGGCACTTCCCCTGTGCTGTGGTGTATAACTGGAGTTGGCGGGCGGAGTCGCAGTCAGACCTGATGTCTGCCCCCGGCCCACCACTGGGGCCACAGTCAGACTGGTGTGTGCCTTCTCTTCCCCTCTCCTAGGGGCGGGATTCACTGTGGGGTGGCGTGGCCCGTCTGGGCTACTTGCACACTGCCAGGCTTGTGGTGCTGGGGATCTGGCGTATTAGCTGGGGTGCATGGGGGCAGGAGGGGCAGGCTTAGCTGGCTTCTCCTTAGGTGATCCACTTCAGGAGGGGCCCTGTGGCAGCGGGAGGGAGTTAGATCTGCTGCCGGAGGTTTGGCTCCGCAGAAGCACATAGTTGGGTGTTCGTGCGGAGTGAGCAAGTTCCCTGGCAGGAACTGGTTCCCTTTGGGATTTTGGCTGGGGGATGGGCACTGGCGAGCGCCTTTGTTCCCCACCAAACTGAGCTCTGTCGTCCGGGGGCTCAGCAGCTCTCCCTCCCTTTGTCCTCCAGCCTTCCCGCTTTCCGAGCAGAGCTGTTAACTTATGACCTCCCAGACGCTAAGTCGCGCTTGCTGTTCGGCCCCTCCGCTTTTGCCAGCCAGACTCGGGGTCTCTGCTTGGCCGGCAGGCTTCCCCTCCGCCCCAGCTCCCTCCTGCCAGTCCGTGGAGCGCGCACTGCCTCTCCGCCCTTCCTACCCTCTTCCGTGGGCCTCTCGTCTGCGCTTGGCTCTGGAGACTCTGTTCTGCTAATCCTCTGGCAGTTTTCTGGGTTATTTAGGCAGGTGTAGGTGGAATCTAAGTGATCATCAGGACGCGCGGTGAGCCCAGCATCCTCCTATGCCGCCATCTTCCCCATTCCCTGCCCTATTCTTTTAATAAATTTTTTGTAGTACCTCTAAGATTAAATCTCCTCTGAATCCCACCTCATCCCTTAATTCCTTCCTTGGGCGCTGGACAGGATTGCTGTTGTTCATCTAGAGACTCATGGTGCTGCTTCAAGCATAAGTCACCAAAGTGCTCATCCCACATACAGAACAACATTTAAATAATTGTCCATTCAATTTTCTCCTAGGCACTTCAGAAGACATGGGAGTGAGATTCATACCTGGCAATTTTTTCTTCCCTACGCTTGGTAAGACTATAAATTGGTGTCGTTAATCCTTACATTTGGACATTTTCTTCATTTATTTCCAATTATAAATCATAAAAACAGTGATTATCCTTGTACCCTAGTCTTTTTTCTTTTCCTTATATTATACTATACTAATTTATTTTTAAATATTTTATTACACTATTTTTATATTTTATTATACTATACTATTTTACCTTTACTTTTTTTGTCTAATTTCTATCTCATGCACTGTATTGGAAAGTCACTGAGAGAAGGAACTGTTTATACATCAATCATTGTACACTGATATCCTAAACACCTTGAACATTTTGTAGCCCATAGAATCTCCTCAGAGATAAAATCACACAGGTTGATCACACTTTTATCTTAAAAAGTAGTTAATTTTTCATTTGGAGAATATCATACTAACTTATGAATTTCTGGTGTTAAATTACAGGGCATTCAAAGAGTATATTCAACACTATAAAATCATTTCAAAAGTCAATTGACCAGAAATAGATTTCCTTTTAACACTGAGTTTTGCTTCAATGTTTTTCAGTAGAGTCCTCTTTTCAAACTATTACAGGATGCAAAACAAGATACCTATTTACAAAATTATATGCTGTATTTTTCTTGTTCTAATATAAATCTTAGGTAATTATTACATAGTATCTGTACCATAATCTTTACAACAAAATATCAGTACTAGAAAGAAGCACAAGTATAGAGTCAAATTGTCTTAAAGAAGTTTCTTCTCAGAATATATTAAATTGTTCTCAAGGTAGCTTTCAGCCTGTGATTCACTATTTATTTCTAGTCAGGATTATTGAACCATTTGGTCAATGAATCCAGTATGTAGGCAGAGAAATATAGATCAGTCTTTTGCCAAAGTTCTTTGACTATGAATCAATTTAAATATTCTAGTAGTTTGAGATGATGCCGGAAGGTTGTGAAATCTAACATACTAGGATTAAAAATGTGATCCAATATGACTTTGTACATAAATTACCTGCTGAAATTATAAACATATGGTCATATGATTTTATTGGGTAAGCAAAAAACAAATAAGAGAATTACATCTTATCACGTTAAATAGCGTGTGTGTGTGTGTGTGTGTGTGTGTGTATAAACCACCATATAAATGTAACAAGTTTTGGGGCGCCTGGGTGGCGCAGTCGGTTAAGCGTCCAACTTCAGCCACGTCACGATCTCGCGGTCCGGGAGTTCGAGCCCCGCGTCAGGCTCTGGGCTGATGGCTCAGAGCCTGGAGCCTCTTTCCGATTCTGTGTCTCCCTCTCTCTCTGCCCCTCCCCCGTTCATGCTCTGTCTCTCTCTGTCCCAAAAATAAATAAACGTTGAAAAAAAAATTTTTTTAATGTAACAAGTTTATAATAATGACTAATTTCCTAATAAAAACATGATAACATTAACTAGATCAAAGGTTTGCAAACATTTTTTGTAAAGAGCCACACAGTCACTATATTAGCTTTTTTGAGCTATACAAGTCTCTGTCATAACCATTCAACTCTGCCATTGCACATAAAGGTTAGAAGAATTTTACAGGTATATGCTATATTTCACCTTCACCATAACTTAAACTTTAGCTAGAATCTGTAGTTACTGTGTAGCGATTTGCTGCTGCTTCCTTCCTTCCCTCCTTTCTTTGCATTTATTTTCCTTTGCTTTTATTAACGTGTTACAGAATGCAATTCTTTTCCAGACATAGATCAGGAAATTCTTTTTGAGATGGATCAGGATGGTAGTGCATCTTGTTGTATATAATCACAGTTTTTTATTTGTTTTTACGTTCAGTGGCTGTATTCTCCAGGTAACTGATTGAGTTCTTCATTTGCCATTGCTGCCATAACGTAGTTCTTAATTTATTGGTCAGGGTATCAAGCTAGTGGAAATGATTAGTCCTGATATACAAAGGTAATGCTCTTCTTCAAAAATGTGATATTAAAAAAAATGTTAAAAATTCAGTTAGTAAAGACAGCAATCTCTTACAACCACTAAATCACTATCAGCCTTATTCATTTTCTACTTCCTGTGTGTTCCTAGAGGTCTGGAAATTTTACTTCCATTCTGGCCTGACAAACAATATTGGAATGCAATCTTAAGCAATTTCAAACTGATTGAACCTGTTCGAGATTTGATGCTATCTTAAGTCCTTTCCTGACATGGGATTTAGCAGTAACAGAAGAACAACAAAACAAAGCAAAGCAAAACAAAACCAAAAACCTTTACGTGAGTCCTCTTCATTTACCGTTCAGTAAATAAAACTAACTAGGTTAGTGTTGGGAAACAGTCAGAATACAGGAAATCTTCAGAGACAAGAGGACAGAAAGAAAAGAAACAAAACAAAACAACTCCATAATAGTACTTTAGTCTTTCTTCATGACAAAATACCGTAACATCATATTAGTATATAGATATACATATAGATATAGATAGCATAATATATATATATGCTATATATATATATATATAGCATAATTATAATATATATGTAATATATATATATGTAGCATTATATATATATATATATATATAGCATATATAAATAAAAATACACACACACACACACACACACACACACCTTCTCTCTTCAGAAAGTAAAAATAAGGGGCTTCTAGAATCACTTCTTGGAAACTCACTTTCCCCAGAGTGCTTTGATGTTCTTTTGAGTCATTGATACTTTTAATTCCAATAATTATTCAAGCTGGAAAACTTCAAATCAGTTCTTCTTTAAATTCTGTCCCTCCTCTCCCAACCAGTGATTCATGAAGCTCTCTCAATGGTAGCCCTTATTTGCATCGATCAAAACCTTTCTTCTTATTCATTCTAACATTCAGGCCCTCATTATTTCTGTTCTGAACCACTGAAATAGTGTCTAAATTCTGTCTTCTAACTCTGGTTTACCCTCGTTTCACACCAAACTTCACACACAGCTCCAAGGTCATTTTGCTACAATACAGATCTCAACAAGTTAAGCCTTTGCTTTGATATTACAATGTCTCCCAACTTCTTTAGACAAAAGTCCAAACTGTAGTCACCATTATATTATTTTATGTTGCCAAGGTTTTTGCAGTTTATTTCCTGGGTCTACACTGACAAGTTCCAAAATCTCGCTACACTGACAAGTTTCTTGAATCTCTCAATATCTCTTCCAGGGAAATAACTACTTGTCATAAGTGAAGCAGTATAAAAGTTACCTTTTGTCTAAAATTGTACAAGGCATCATGAGTTCAGCACTTCCCACTTCTATATGTGTAAATAAATACAATGCAACATAGTAGCCTCTCAAAAAAGTTATTGTATTAGGTCATCAAGGAAAAGGATAATATTTCATTCATGCCACAATGCCCTAGGCAGTTCCCTAATTGCATTAAAGGATTTGGGGTGTGACTATGCATGTAGAAAATGCACTCTCCATCAGAAACAACTAAAAATTTATTCAATCCAAGTGCTATAGAAAAAAATTCAGGAGCTGAAAAGTAGCACTATGGATACCAATGCTGACATCAGACAGTCCAAAGTTCTATACCTGGATCTATCTCCAATTTAAAAAAAATTTTTTTTTTACATTTACTTATTTTTTGAGAGACATAGAGAGACAGAGCACATGTTGGGGAGAGGCAGTGAGAGAAGGAGACACAGAATCCGAAACAGGCTCCAGGCTCCGAGCTGTCACCCAGAGCCCGATGCAGGGCTCGAACTCACAGACCGTGAGATCATGACCTGAGCTGAGGTCGGATGCTTAACTGACTGAGCCGCCCAGGCACCCCTATCTCTAATTTTGTGATAGCAGTCCAGCTTCCCAAATTAGGTATCATTTCCTAATCTGTAAAATGTTAGTACCTACAGATTATACTTTCAGATATATTCGTTAAAGTTCAATGAGTAATAGCAATTGTTATTATTAACTGAATTTCAAAAATCTCTCATTTATAGTCATTTGAGTACTCCTTCACTGAAATTTCTATTGAGGGCCACCTTAGGAGGAGTTCATCAGTAACACTGTGTTAGTAACTTTATTTTATATTCAGAAGTTTATAAATACCAACTAGATTTAGAACCTGGATCTAAATTTCTCTCCTCTTTCAACTGCTTAGATCTGAAGATAGGGATTTTTTTTTAACAAAGGGTATAAACATTTGAATTTCTTTTCATATAGAAGAGTCATCTTTTAAACTCTCCAATTTTGGATTTAGATCATATAGATCCTTCTTTACATTGTTTTGAGTAGTTCTTTATGTTCCTGGTATGTTCTCATACATAATAAACCTAAAAGAAGAATTTTGCCTTATACACATAAAAACAGTCTCCTAATTAATAGAAGGAAAAAGGAATGCCAAATAAGGTTCTAATAAAAATTTCCTGGTATACATATATATTTCCTAGTATACTTAAAAGAGGTTGAATCTATTTTTTAACATTTTGTTGGAAGCCATATTTTTATTATTACCTAATTATTTTTGTTTAAAGGTGGTATTTTAAGGACAGTTTCATGATTGCTGTCATTTATGATTGTGACTATGAATAATTGTTCTTCAAATATGCCATGCTTTGGTAAATTTCACCACTACAGAGAGTATTTAGCATAACACTTATAAAGTAGGATAGTGTGTCTCTTAATTCAACATGTGCCTTGTTTCTATATGTCTTTAATTTCTTTCCTAAAATATTTATTGTGGTTTCATATGAAAACAGTCTATTGCCAAGAAAAGTCTAAAGTTTTTATTTGAATAAAATTATCCTTTTTAGTCTACAAATAAAAAATTACATGAATGGAGAAAGAACAATGTTTCTGGGTAATTGGAAAAAAAAATCTTAAAAAGTAGCTAAACACAATGTTACTAATTCTCTACTAATGCCTCTTCCTTAAGGTATAACATAAATTCTTGTTTAATAAAAAGTATACGTTTAGTGTGCATTGCCTTCTAGTTTATGTTATCTGAAAACTCCACATGGTTTTCACCGATAACTAATCAGTGGGTTAATCTAAATGCTTACTTAAACAGAATATGAATTGTGATTCAAGCATTGTACTAGGTTCCATTTATCAACATTTTATTCTCTAATAGGCTACCACAGCATTTAAGTTTTCATCATTAGTAATCTAAAATTTCATTTCTTTTAATATTTATACTTAGATATATGGGGCGCCTGGGTGGCTCAGTCCTTAAGCGTCCAACTTTGGCTCAGGTCATGATCTCGCAGTTTGTGAGTTCAAGCCCCGCGTCAGGCTCTGTGCTGACAGTTCAGAGACTGGAGCCTGCTTCAGATTCTGTGTCTCCCTCTCTCTCTGCCCCTCCCCTGCTCATGCTCTGTCTCTCTCTGTCTCAAAAATAAATAAAACATTAAAAAAATTAACATTTATACCTAGGTATAAGCCAGAGGAAAAAATCCACCTACATATTGTTTTATCAGAGACTTGTCATACGATGTTAATAACACTAGAGGGATACTGAGAAGAATGCTGATAGCTTTAAATCTGACAGAAGCTAAATCTGTTTACTTTTGCTTCAATTTTTGAAGTATAATTATCTAATAAAATTACATAATTCACATTACAATCAAAGTTTGCCTTATGAAATTTGCAGTTACTTACTTTGAATTACATCCTTATGTATCAATGATCTATCACTGTAATGCTTAACTAAATTTTGTAAAAACTTATAATAGTAGTTCAATGAACTGAGAACAATATTTTATAACATTGTAAGCATACCAGATAGGGAATATCATTGATATATTTAAATTGGTGATAACTTTAACTTTTCATGCAATTCAAGATATTGTATTTTCACAATCTTTTTAAAAGTTAAACAGCTGAACAAGCTAACAAACATAAAAGATGTCTTTTAAAAAGAGGTTTCATGTCTGCAGTCTATTAAAAAAAATGGTCTTTACTTCAATATAGATTAATTGTGTTACCCCTAGGCCAAATGATATTTCTCTCAAGGACAAGATATTAGTTAGGGAGTCCAAGGTTCATTTTGTTAGCTAAATGAAAATAAATTGGTGACAACTTAGAGTTAGCATCTAAGAACTTACAGAGAATCACTGTAACTTGAAAAGGAGATTAAACTTTCTATAAAGAAAAATATCTCCCTCTAAAATGCAAACCTGTCATCATTTCTGCCAATCATATCTGTAAATTATTAGACACATAGACACACACAGACACACACATATTCAATGTTCAGCCAGCGTGTTCCAGTGTAATATAATAGGCCTTATTACTACTGATTTGTTTTGTTAATTTGTTTACTCTATGCTTATGCCTTTCTAGTCACTGAATTATTTTGATCATCAACCCTGCTTATATATATACACATATATACATATGTGTATATATCTGAATGAAAGAGATCACACACTACGAAAAATCTCTGAAACATGCAATTAATACTAAATGAGAACAGAGTCTAAAACTCTTCCAAAAGTGATGTCTATTAGAATGCAATTCGTTGTAAAATAAAATAATATAAATGTAATAAGTTTGCTCCTAAACAGGCTTAAAGAACATTTTGGGTAAATACAAGATTATGTGGGGTAGAAAGAAGAGTCTGGAGAATAGGGTGTATACAGAAGACGTGAAGAGTCATTGCCATTTGGTGAGTGTAAAGAGAAATACTTGGAAGTAACACTAAAGGTCTTTGAATCAACTGAAGAGAAAAGGCTCTCCCTGAGAGTCAATGAGAATCATTGACAATAAGTGAACAGAGAATAGGTGAACAGAGAATAATGGGATCATTAGTGATTGAGGAAGATTTACATCACCCACACACATAAAGGGTTCAAGAAGAATTTAGAGAAGCAGACTACATTGTTCTCATTCAGCTTCAGTGTTTATGAAGACAAAATATCAGTAAATTGAGTTCAAATCTGTTCTCCAATTCCACAGGTAAGAGTCAGAGAAACATTTTTCACTCTTCAACACAAATATTCTCTTTTCTGACAGCATGACATTACTAATTTTTTTATATATGTGTATGAAGAAGGTTGGAATAGTAGATTCTGAAAGTAATTAATAGAATTTAACTTACCATGAATCTTTATCTTACTCTCCATGAGAAGAGTTGGATAGATATACACATACACAAAAAAAAGTTGAGCTAGATTAGTTCTTCTATTCAAAGCTAGGGAATAGGAATCAGGTCATAGTTGAATATAGACCTAATTTTTCTACTAAGGTCAAAGTTAATAAATGCTTATAGCTCTGGGTATAAAAGGAAAGTCTAGAGAATCAAGCAGAGTTGACATATCAAAGCTCAACAATGGGTCAAAAGTGTTGGCAGTTAGGCTGAATAAATAAGAAACGAAGGGGAAATGGCCAGCAGCTTATGGAAGTAAGGAGCCAGAATCAAGTGAAGAGCAAGGTGTTTTGTTTTGTTTTGTTTTGTTTTGTTTTCCAGCACCAGCATCCAGATACAACAAACCCAATCTATGTTGACATAACCTGAGCTAAATAGTTTTTGGTACTTTGAGATCTCACATTGTGGAGCCCTGCAAATAAGATGAAAATGCTGTAGGTTTTGAATTCAGTGAATGAAATACATCAAGAGAAAAATAAATACCACAAAATATGCTAAGAAATTCCAGATTGTTCTCCCCAAAGAAAGCACGTGATATGAAAATAAGTTCTCTTCTGAAGCAAAAGAAAAGTCAAACAAAGGAAAATGTTGCTAATTATCTTTATCTGGGAATTTCATCAAAGACTTAGCATTTTGGGGTTTGTGGTTAACATGATTCATTGCTTATGTCCATGCTCTGCCTAGATTTTCTTCAGTTGCCCTCTAATTAGTGCTTAAGAAATTATGGTCAGCAATTTTAATGGTTTTGAACCCAAGGAAGAGGAAAAATCTTTTTAAAAATACCAGTTGTTCAATCATATCTTTTGGTAATATAAGAAACAATATGGCAAGAGAAGTTTGATTGTAAAGTGTCCACGTCCACTCACAGCCCCACTGTCTTCTTCTGTGTGTGCTCTAGTGACCTGTATTTAACTGGTATTGATGGAGTCTGGAAAAGCTAGCTACTCCTAGCACAGTGTTCTTTAACTATGTACTTCTTTCCCATAATTCTAAGAGCTCTTGAAATTTGATTTTCAATCTGTTTTAATTTCTTTAAATCTCTCAAATAGAATTTATTATTGTGGGTTCCATGGAGTCCTCATTGATAATGAGTAATTATAAAGCATTATCAGGTTAATGATGTTGTAAACTGTGATTCAGATCTCCAATGCAAAGAAAAGAGCTTCAATACATTTAAAAAAAAAAAAAAAGGCACTTTGACAGCTGTGGGCTTTGGTGCAGACACAGCCAAGTCCAAGGACCACACCACACACAATCAGTCACGAAAATGGCACAGAAATGGCATCAAGAAACCGAGTCGCAAAGATATGAATCTTTTGGGGCCTTAACTTAGACCCGAAGTTCCTGAGGAATAGGTACTTTGCCTAGAAGCACAACAAAAAGGGCCATAAGAAGATGCAGGCCAACAACGCCAAGGCCATTAGTACACATGCTGAGGCTATCAACGTCCTCATCAAGCCCAAGGAGGTCAAACCCAGGATCCCAAAGGGCAGTAGCCTCAAGCTCAATTGACTTGCCCACATTGCTTACTCTCAGCTCAGGAAACACGCTCATGCCCACATTGCCAAGGGTCTCAGGTTCTGCCAGCCAAAATCCAAGACCAAGGCAAACAAAGGCCCAGGCTGCAGCTGTGACTCTGGCTCCAGCTCCTGCTGTGGCTCAGTCTTCCAAAGGTGCCCAGTCCCCAAGAAAGGCTCCAATGTAGAGGTTTCTGTTTGCCAATGTGAGGATGGAAGGACTGGTGTAACACCTGGGCTTCTGTCAGCATGGGACTGGTATCCTGTGATCTTTGTACAAATAATTTTTTTTTAAGAACTTCTCACAATTTTGCTAGTTCCTTATTTGAAGGAAATTTACATATTTAAACAAATCTGCCTTTGGGTAAAATTTTACCTCTGAGTTGTTTGGAAGAATAATTAACTGTGTAAGTTTTGCAGTGAACTTAGAGCAAATATGAACTGCCACCTAAAAAACTGACTGATAAAGAATAATCAAAGCACAAGTTCAACCTGAGAAAAACAAAAAAAAATCTACTTATATAATGTTCAGAAACAGTCTTGAGCATAGATGAGAAATATTTACCCATGCACAGCATTTTCTATAAAGACTCAGAAATATTAATAGTAATTCTATAATTCTATAGCTCTGTGATTGCCAATCTAAAAAACAAATGAGAAAGTCTTATGTATGAATTAGGAAAGTATCTGAGCTATAGAAAGAAATTTTAAAAAAGCTTTTCACTTAAAAGAGTCTCATAAAAATTAAATAAAAGATAATTGCCTCTTTTACATGGAATTTTAAAAGATCAATGTAGAAACAACCAAGGCAACCAAAGGCTCAGAAAAGACTCTTTTTATTTTACTCTTCTCCCCCTATTTCACCCACCCCCCACCCCACTTTCTTCTGGAAGCCTCCAATTTGTTCTTGATGTTTATGAGTCTGTTTCTGTTTTTTCACTCATTTGTTTGGCTTTTTTAGATTCCACATATAAGTGAAATCATATAGAATTTGTCTTTGTCTGTTATTTTACCTAGCATAATATCCCCCAGATCCATCCATATTGTTGCAAATGACAGGATTTCATTATATTTTATGGCTGAGTAATATTCCATTAGTTATCTATCTATATATCTATCTATCATCTATCTATCTATCTCACATCTTCTTTATCCATTCATCTACTGATAGACATTTGAGCTGTTTCCATATTTTAGCTGTAGTAAAGAATGCTACAATAAATATAGGGGTATATATATCCTTTCAAATCCATTTTTTTTTGGATAAATACCCAGCAATGAAATAACTGGATAGTGTGGTATTTCTATTTTTAATCTTTTAAAAAACCTATGTTTTCCATAGTGACTATGTTTTCCATAGCGCCAATTTACATTCCCACCAACAGTGCACAAGGGTTCCTTTTTCTCCACATTATCACAAACACTTGTCATTTCTTGTCTTTTTCATACTCGTCATTCTGATTGGTGTAAAGTGATATCTTAGTGGTAAATCACCTTCTTTTCCAGTCATAAGTCAACTGTATACACCTATGTTCCATTCCATTAGAAAGTAGTAGTTAAATCAACTGCACATTAGAAAATCCTAGATTTTTTTTAAAAGTTTATTTTTTTATTTGGAGGGAGAGAGAGAAAACACATGGCAGAGAAGGGTAGAGAGAGAGTGGGAGAGAGAGAGAATCCTAAGCAGGCTCTGCACTGTCAGTGTACAGCCTGATGCAAGGGCCGAAACTCATGAACTCATTAACTTATTAACTCACGAACTGAGAGATCATGACCAGAGCTGAAGTTGGACACTTAACCAATTGAGCCACCTAGGAGCCCAGAGAAACTCCTAGATTTGTAAGTACCCAAAACCATGTTCCCCCCATGAAGAGTCTAATGTAATTGTTTGGGAAAATGGCTCAGAGATTATTAATTCTCAAATAGCACCCTGATTCGAATGTGCAGAAAATTTAGGGAATCATTGCATTAGATGGAGCAAATGGCAATTCTATCAGTTTATTCCATGCTGGACACTGTGGTAATATCTTTATTGTATTATCTCATTTAATCCATTTAGCATTTCTACACTGCAGAAATTATTCACCTCATTTTGCTGTTGATACCAGCAGAAAATTTAAATAAATAACTCGCCAAAAGCAACACAACTTAGAAATGTTGAAGCAAAGACTCAAACTAAAGCTGTGTAGTTTTAAAGTCTGCAATCTGAAGCATTCTTACTATCTAATTTCTACATCTAGGTTCCAATAATAGAATCTTTCTTGTCTTTTTCCACTCCCTTTTGGCCCAAATTTGTCATATGTCATGAATGCGGGTGTCTGTCTTTGCTTCTTCAGAATTAGGTAAGATGTGAAAAAACCTAGAGGACAATGTAAAAACTTTTAGCCTCCACCAGCATCTGATGAATAGACATGCTTTGTGAGTTGCAGAAGATATTTAATATTTTTCTTTAAATTATTAAAGTATATAAATATTGGAAATTTTTGCTTTAAAATTAAATTTCAGTTTCTCTTTGAAGTTATATGGGGCGCCTGGGTGGCTCGGTCAGTTAAGCGTCCGATTTCGGCTCAGGTCATAATCTCACAGTCCGTGAGTTCGAGCCCCGCATCGGACTCTTTGCTGACCGCTCAGAACCTGGAGCCTGTTTCAGATTCTGTGTCTCCCTCTCTCTCTGCCCCTCCCCTGTTCATGCTCTGTCTCCCTCTGTCTCAAAAATAAATAAACGTTAAAAAAAATTGAACTGTTTGGATAGCCCATTCATTCTTTAGTAGGATGTTCTTCATTCTCCAAGTATTGGTTACCTTTCCAAATTTTTTCTTGTGGTTGATTTCGAGTTCATAGCGTTGTGGTCTGAAAATGTGCATGGTATGTTCCTGATATTTTTGTACTTACCTAGGGCTGGTTTGTGTCCCAGTATATGGTCTATTCTGGAGAACGTTCCATGTGCACTGGAGAAGAATGTATATTCTGCTGCTTTAGGGTGAAATGTTCTGAATATATCTGTTAAGTCCATCTGGTCCAGTGTGTCATTCAAAGCCATTGTTTGTTGATTTTTTGATTAGATGATCTGTACATTACTGTGACATTGTGTCCATTGCTGTGGGATGTTGAAGTCACCTGCTATTATGGTATTACTATCCATGAGTTTATGTTTGTGATTAATTGATTTATATATTTGGGTTTTCCCACATTTGGCACATAAATGTTTACAACTGTTGGGTCTTCTTGGTGGATAGACCCCTTAATTATGGTACAATGCCCTTCCTCATCTCTTGTGACAGTCTTTATTTTAAAGTATAGATTGTCTGACCTAAGTATGGCTACATCGGCTTTCTTTTGTTGACCATTAGCATGATAGATGCTCCATCCCCTCATTTTCAATCTCAAGGCGTCTTTGGTCTAAAGTGGGTCTCTTATAAACAGCATATAGATGGATCTTGTTTTCTTATCCATTCTGTTACCCTATGTATTTTGATTGGAGCATTGAGTCCATTGATGTTTAGAGTGAGCACTGAAAGCTATGAATTTCTTGCCATTATGATGCTTGTAGAGTTGGAGTTTCTGGTGGTGGTCTCTGGTCCTTTCTAATCTTTGTTGCTTTTGGTATTTATTTATTTATTTATTTATTCATCTTTTCTCCCCTCAGAAAATCCCCCTTAAAATTTCTTGCAGGGCTGGTTTAGTGGTCACAAACTCCTTTAATTTTTGTTTGTCTGGGAAACTTTTTATCTCTCCTTCTATTTTGAATGACTGCTTTGTTGGATAAAGAATTCTTGGCTGCATATTTGTCTGATTCAGCACATTTAATATATCCTGCCACTTCTTTCTGGCCTGCCAAGTTTCTGTGGATAGGACTGCTGCAAACATGATCTCCCTTCCCTTGTAGGTTAGGGACTTTTTTTCCTTTGCTGCTTTCATGATTCTTTCCTTGTCTGAGTATTTTGTGAATTTGACTATGGTATGCCTTGTTGATGGCTGGTTTTTGTTGAATCTAATGCAGGGTCCTCTGTGCTTCCTGGATTTTTATGTCTGTGTCTTTCCCCAGGTTTGGAAAGTTTTCCACCATGATTTGTTCACATAACCTTCTACCCCTATTTCTCTCTCTTCCTCTTCTGGGATGCCTATGATTCTGATGTTGTTCCTTTCTAATGAGTCACTGATTTCTCTAATTCTTAAATTGTGCTCTTTTGCCTTAATGTCCCTCTTTTTTTCTGCTTCATTATTCTCTATAAGTGTGTCCTCTATATTGCTGATTCTCTGTTCTGCCTCATCCATCCTTGCCTCTGCAGCATCCATCCGTGATTGCAGCTCAGTTATAGCATTTTTTATTTCTTTCTGACTATTTTTTACTTCTTTTATCCATGCAGAAAGGGGTTCTAATCTGTTTCTGACTCCAGCCAGTATTCTTATTATTGTGCTTCTAAAATCTGGTTCAGACATCTTGCTTGTATCTATGTTGCTTAAATCCTTGGCTGTTGTTTCTTCGTACTCTTTCTTTTAGGGTGAATTCCTTCATTTTGTCATTTTGAAGTGAGAAAAGGAATAAGTGAGGTAGAAAAATTAATATTAAAAATTAAAATTTAAAAATATCAAAATTAAAAAATTAAACACACACACACACACACACACACACACCAATCGAATAAGTGATGCTAGATCCTAGGTGTGTTTTGGTCTGGGTGTTGAAACTGGTTTGACAGATTAGATTTAAAAAAGTAAGGGGAGAAAGAAAATCATTTGAGAATTTGAAAAAATTAATACACTGAAGTAGACTAAAATGAGACGATGGGAGTAAAATATAATTTGAAAAAATACACATAAAAGTAAAGAATAAAGTAGAAGAAATAAAGAAAACTAATAAAAATTAAAAATAAATTTGAATCTTTTCTTTTTCTGCATTCAAGAAAAAGAAAACAAACAAAAAAGAGAAAACGAGAAAAAAAAGAAAAAAGGAAATTGCTCCAAAATTTGAAAAAGTGAATACACTGTAGTAGACTAAAATAAAATGATGGAAGTAAATAGAATTTGAAAAAAATTACAGAAAAGCAAAATAGTAAAAAAATTACACAAAAATATTTTTAATAGAAATTGAAAGAAAAAATGAAGTTTTTGTCTCTCTGCATTCAACAAAAAGAAAAGAAAAAGAGGAAAAAAGAAAAAGAAAGAAAAAGAAAAAAGCAACAAAAGGGTAATCTTTTGAAAATTTGAAAAGGTGAATACACTGAAGTAGACTAATATAAAATAATGGAAGTAGACTTTGAAACAATTTACACAAAAGTAAAAAATATAGTAATAAAAATTAAGGAAAATATTTTTAATAAAAATTGAAAATAAAAATGAGTTTTTTCTCTTTCTGTATTCAAGAAAAAGAAGTGTAAAAGAGAAAGAAAAAAGAAAAGAAAATTGAATAGATGGACCTGCTATCAGATTGAAATAGGGCTAAAATTACTTCATTTTCCCCTAGAAGTCAGACTATGAAGCGCTTTATAGTCCATAAACTAAGCCGGCAGTGAGACTTGTGTTCTTGAAGAGCTAGGTTGGCCCAGTTGGGCGGGGCTCAGCGTAATGTCTCTGTTCTCCACTAGATGGCGCTGCTAGCCTACTGGGGTGGATTGTTGGGGCATTTGTAGGTGCCAATGTGCATGCGCAGGAGCAGTGAAAATGGCGCCACCCAGGCTGTCCTCCCGGATCAGCAATCATGCACCCGACCTCTGTCTTCAGCTTTGCCCACTCCCTGCTTTTCCACTATCCGTGACCAGGCCCCAGGCAGTACCTCTCTCCCGAGTTTTGTCTCAGATGCGGCTGTTTTCCCTGGCCCCTTACTTCTGAAGGACTGCAGCTTTGACCTGTTCTGCCCCTCTATGGGAGGGTCTCACCAAGCAATGGCCAAATGTCGGCTGCACCCAGGAATGCTTGCTGGACCCTGCTGCTGCCGGTGCCCGAGACTTCAGCCAGGTACCAGCCTGCCCCAGAAAAAGTTCGTGAGATAGTGTAGCAGCAGCATTTCAGGGATTATGGAAAATCACAACACACATCTGGCACCAGGCTTCACCCTTAACGACCTTGTTCCAGCACCAGGGAATGTGGCTGTTCTCTGGGGTCTCCTGGGACCAGGTGCCTCAACAGTCTACCAAATGTCCTTCCAGCAGTGGAGCCACTTTTCCCAGTGTGGCCTGAGAACCTCCCGGACCCCACTCTGTTCCTGGGGATTTGTCCTTCCCACCAGAGCACCACCAGGTATCGAGCTATGGAGTTGCAGGCTGCACTCCTCTTGTTTACAGTCTTAATGGAAGTTAAACCCTCTCCTCTCTCCTTTCTCCCTTTTTAGCTTATTCCCTACAGCTGTTTCCAATTTTACACTTTCTCTCCACCTGCTTTTGGGGAGGGGTGTGTTTCCCGTATTCTCTCCCCTCACCATCCCCAGTCTCTGCCCTCTCTCCGCTCACAAAAGCACCTCCCTTCCTGCACCTTCTTGCTCCCCAAGATCACTTCTCCACATTGTGTACCTGCTGAATTCTCTGGTTCAGGTTGTGCAGATTGTTGTGTTAAATCTCCAGTCAGTTTTCTAGGTGTGTAGGATGGTTTAGTGTTGGTCTGGCTGTATTTCATGGATGCAAGACACACAGAATACTTCCATTCTGTTCTGCCATCTTGGCTCCTCCTCAAAATTATTATGAACTTTATGCATTCCTGCCTTTTGCCCCAGAGCAAAACATTATATATTACAAAATTGTTTACTCTCTATTTTTGAAAGATGATGTAGGATAAAGACAGTCGGTTCCTCTTCTCTCAGGACATGCAAATAATGAGAAAGGCCCATGAAGGTTTGTCTCCCTCCAGAAACAAGTACAATATGTCAGTAAAAATAAATAAGAGACATGCATATATACGGATGTAAAAATGTCAGGTTGGATAACACAATTAACATCTCAGGCAAATTTTGTTTATAAGCCATAATCCTAAATCCAGATTATGGAGAGAATAAAAGTAGCTCTCCTCTGTGAGATTTTCTCCTTCCTACAGTTGCCCACTACTTTGAGGGTATAAGGTCTTAAGAAAGGGAGCAGGAATCAGTATGCTCAAAGGCAGCCCAAAATTGTGCTTCTGTTGGGTCCACTTCACTCACCTGAAGAAGCTTTGGGACAACCTTGATATTACCTGTCCACTCACCACTATAGTACTGGGCTCAGTCTGCTATTTCCTGTTATTATGCAATCTACCAACAGCAGCATGGGAAAAAGCAGGCCTGGGCTCAAAAGTTTGATCTTACATAATTCTCTGGTAAAGGCTTCTTACTGTTCTTTGATCTTCTCCTTCCCTAGGGAGTTCTTACAGTCTTTATTTTGATTCTTCGCATCCATTCAAAATCATTTTTTGTTCTGTGGCATCTCTAAGGTTGGACTAGGGCAAGAAGCCAGCAGCCTGACCTAGTGTACCATCTTGACAGTAACAGCATCTGTTTTGCTTTTATCTTTTTAGAGTTGTTCATTTTCATGTCCATTTTGGCTCAGAATTGATAAACTCATCTTCACTGAGCGATATTGAATGTCTCTCTTTTTACTTACTATGTAATTGGATTTAAAGCTGATCGTGTAAGGCATTAAACAACCAATATATTATTTTTTCTTCTTGTTTCTTGTTATTGTTCCTTGTTTGTTTCACCACTCAAAATCAAGTTAAATCTTTATTCTATCCTGTTTTACTCTGCTGTAAAATATAAACACCCTGAATCAAGAAAAATAGTAAAGTGTAATCTAGGTTGAATTTCATGATAAAAGGTATTTTTAAAGCAAAGACATTTTTTAACAGTTAAGAATTTTTTTCATCAATAATGTAAGCTGCTTATTTGAAATTGTAGCATTATTACAGATGTGCATGATAAATTGCTTCTGAATGCATGCTATCCTATAGTTTTAAAACATAAGAGTAGGATGAATATCATATTCGCTATGAAGTAGCACTGCCCTTACAGAAAAGCTTGACAAAATATAGAACGTGTTCTATTACTAGGAAGTGCTATCTCACCATTTAACAAAGATTAATGTGGAAATAAAAAGGAAAGATGAGTTCTGACTTTGTTAAATTGTAAATTCACCATCTCCTTGATTTGCTCTACTAAACTCTAACTTGGACATCCAAAGGTACCCCTTCACAACTCAATGCCACTCTATCCTGACTTTGCGTGGCAAATTTCCATGCTTGAATCATTTCTGGTCTTATGCTTTTCAATAAAAATCCATCAATTCTGGAACAAATTTTCAGCTACTGTCCCAATACCAGCTTCACTCATTTCCTTTATCAAAGATAGTTTTGGGGGAAGTATTTGTTTAAATCAGTGCTTCTTTAAATCAATGTCTAGCCTGAGCTGAAATATAAATTTTCAGGTAATTTTCAGATAAGATTCAGGGATAGTTTGTTTGTTTCCTTGTTTTTAAATTAAACTTCTTAGGTGACTCCTAAGTGCAGAAATGTTTGAGACTTGCTGCCCTAAACGCAAGGAGTAAATAACCCTAAATTTGTAGACTGAAAGGTATGAAAGAAAAACATCAGGCAAACAAGAGGAGGGTTATTTACTTCCAATCATACCATAATGTTGATCAACTATTACACCCAGACATAATGCTTGACAGGAATCAGTTAAAAAGTATTTAAATGTTCATTATACACACCCGGCAATTACGTAATTGCTATGTAATTTCTACCTCTTGAATACATAGGCTATACCACATTTGTTTTTGGTGTAAAACCACAAATGAATTGGTCCAATTTTGTGTACAGTGTAATAGTGAAAGAGTGGGTTTGGGCCATGTTGGAGAATAGGTTTCAACATATGAAATTTAGGGACATAAATATTCGATCTGTATCACAACCCCTGCCTTAAGTGAAGTCAGACTCTTCTCAGAAGAAAATGTTTTTTTTCTCTATCCTCTCAGCTTATCCTCACTCTTCTGTAATAACCTCATAATCTGTGGTTAAAGGAACGATTTTCTCCACTGTTCTACTTCAGCTACACCTTACTCTGGCCATATGAGGCCATAACTGCTCTTTTTCTGGAACTAGATTATATAGGCTTTAGAACTGTCCAGAGGGTTTATTTATAGCCCTGTTTGCCACTCACTAGTCAAACTATATAGAGCATTTTACTGAAAAATTTTAAAACCCAGATCTTGGTTTGTGTGAATTTCTTTTGGTCAAAGAGAGGTATACAAGCCTTGTATACGAAATGAGACTTTCCTCCCTTCCCACCTCCTCATCCGTTTGTATCAGACCTAGACAAGACAGAACCCCGTCGTGGGCTCCATGCCTTAGAGGGCACCACATACCACAGACATAACAATCATATTTAGTATATTATAAAAATTCTATTATACATGAGTGCCTTTTCACTCACTTCTAGGACTCAAGAATGGAATAACGCAATTCAACTGTTTCAGTAAGTAAAACTTCTAGGGTCCTAGAAAAACATGTCTCCACATCTTTTGATTAATGTCTCAAATCAAAAGGTAAATAAGTTATGCCACTGCTTACATTTTGAGGAATAGGGACTATGAATTAAGAGAAGAATTTACAAAGTACTTATGCAAGAAAACAGGCAGTGTAATTAACTTCTTAATTAAACTTATGTAGCACAAAGGCCAATTGATTATTATATGAAAGTATTATTTTTAACTTTCTCAGTTATGTCAGGGTATTCTTTTTCTCATTTTTTCTTTTTCTTTTTTCCATGTACTAATTTATTTCCAGAATTAATCATTAATTAACAAATTTTTCATAATGATTATCCTAGTAGGCTGAGGATAATTTTAAACTATTAAATAATTCATATTGCACTATATTTGTACACATGTTGTTCCAGTTCTAAATGCATGCAACATAGCAGCAAGTATTTATATTAGCAATTGCAGAGACACTGAATGTTGAGATTAAAATATTATTGTTTTTGTGAAAGCAAAAATAAAACTGAATAAAATATTAAAATGTAAAGAATAGTGTCAGAAAATTTTGAGTTAAAACTCCAATGTGTATTAACTATAATTTGTATCTGCCTTTTAATTTTAATATATAAATTTAATTTTAAATTATAACTGTTTTGTAACCACATATGACAATATTACTTTTGTATTAACATTAGTCTACATGCATGTAAAATCTTAACCAAATTTTGAGTGCTTTAAATACAAATATAATTGTTAAATCCTTTAGATCATCACTGTTAGTTGAATGCCAGTTATATGAAAATCTTGATCATAACAACATAATTTCTCAAATTTTATGGAATAACTATCTACTAATTTATAAATTACATATATTCATTTATTTCTCATCCATACAGCATTTGTCTATAAAACCATATCCATACATGTGTAATTATTAAGTTGTCTTTGATTTTTTTCTCACTTCCATGTAAAAACTATAACTTATTCATATTTTTCTATTTTGTCATAAATTGTATTTGTCAGGGTATACATTTTACTTAACAGTTAGTTTGGTTTATTACTTTTAAATATATGGATTCACAGTAGATAATGAATCTCATTTATACTCTTTGCCATAGATACTATTTATTTTAGGGGTAGGCCTATTTTTCTCCAAAGCATATCAGAGTGGAGACACAGAACTGAGAGTGAAGTTTTTATTTGATCTAAATTGTACCATACCTATGTGTGTGTGTGACAGTGTTTACCAGGTATTAGATCTACCAGAGATGACAGATGATTGTAATGGAGAGGAAGGAGAGATTCTAAAATGGTTTAACTAACCTAGTTAGAAAATCAAAAACAAGCACAATAACAAACACATTTTATGAGGCAATGTCTGACTGTTCACTTAATCAGGTATACAATTTTAGAATTAAATTACATTGATTTCCCCTCAATATTTATGGTAGATGTATTTTCATATGTAACTTTTCTGTGGTTTTTCAAAGATGCCAAAAAATATGGTTGTAATAGCATAGCAATCTGATCTTGATGGACAAGGGACTATTTTGCAAATGAAATGTTAATGTTTGTGAAGATAGATTTCCTCTCTTCTCCTAAAGAGTCAACATGGTTTTTATTTATTTTTTTAATGTTTATGTATTTCTGAGAGAGAGAGAGGGAGACAGAGTGAGAGTGGGGGAGGGGCAGGCAGAGAGGGAGACATAAAATCTGAAGCATGCTCCAAACTCACAAATGGTGAGATCATGACCCACGTCGAAGTTGGATGCTTAACCAACTGAGCCACCCATGTGCCCCAAGAGTCAACATTTTTTATCATATGAAATAGGATAGGCTTATATATCATTCTTATCAGTTTGTATAAATTTAAACATTTAGGAAAAAAAGAAAGAAATATTGACTATAACTTATTAATCAAGATAGAACATTTTATTCCACCCAGATATGGCAATAAGTACCAAAATACAAATACTGCATGATTCCACTTACATGAGTTATCTAAAACGGTCAAATTCATGCAATCAAAGAGTGAAATAATGGTTACTGGGGGGCTGGAGGAAGTGGAAAATGAATGGGCCTAAGTTTCAGTTAAGCAAGATGAAAAAACTCTAGAGATCTGCTGTTCAACACTGTAAATATAGTCAACAGTATTGTACATGTAAAACCTTGTTTAAAGGGTAGATATCATGTTAAGTGATCTTACCAAGGTAAGTGATATGATGGGAAACCTTGGATATCTCGCAAAGATAAAGCACTGGTACTTGATATTATGGGTGTCCTGAAAAGATTTTCCTGAAATCTGAAGAATGAATAAGAATAAATTAGGCAATGGGTAGGGAGGGAGTGTTTAAAATAGTAGGAACAGCACATGCAAATTCACTGACATGAACAGAAATTTGACAGGGATGGAGTGGTAAAAACACCAGTGTGATTTTATCACAAGGATTGATGAGAATAATAGCAAAAGAATAGACTGCAAATAAAAGCATAGGCTTGATGTGAATGGCCTTATTGGTCTAAAGGATTTTGTATTTCATCCAGAAGACAATGAGAAACAAAGTATTTTACATGAGAGAGTAATAGGATATCTCTTCATCTTTAAAGATCCTTTTGGCTGCAGTATAGAAAGGAAACTAGAAAGGTAAATAGTAGATGGTCACCAAAGACCATGCATAAGTCAGAGTAATTCAGAATAGCAAAGATTACTTAGAGATGGAAAGGAGTGGTCACATTTGAAAGCATTTGAGGAGAAAATTTTGAAAGGAATTGCAATAAACTGTATAGTGGTTGAGTGTGGAAAAACTATCAAGATACAGTCTAATTTTCCATCTTGTTTAGTTAAAATTCTACTTTACTTTCTGTGTATAATTACACAAGAGTACATAATTGGAAGACATGCCTGCATTTTTTTAAAAAAATGTCCTCTAATTTTTAGAGGACAGAGGCATTAATTGAATATGGGCATGAATAAATCATATGGACTAGAGTTAAGAGTGGGAAGAAAATAATAGCTTTGGGCTATAACAGTTAAAGGTTAAGACAAAGTGCCAAAACAAGACTGAAAAGTAACCAGAACATAAATAGATGGTGCAACATTGTAAACTCAAGAAAAATTGAGTGTTTCAGTAAGGATGAATGGTAAATAGTATTAACTATAGCTGAGGGGTCAAGTAAAGTGAATTTGAAAATGCCTGTTGGAATTAGAGACCTTAGAGAAAGTCATTATTATAGAGTGATGAAGGCAAAAAACAGCGTCTTGTGGATTAAATAGAACTGTACCTCTGATCCTTCTGAACAGAAACTAAAATTATGAATCTATTAAAATCAGCTAACATTTGACTTTGTGAGTCAGTATCAGCGATGGAATTAGCAGCATAAATATGTCTTTAGATTTCTAAATCTAAAGAGGAGATGCAACATCTTACCAAATAAGATTTTTTTGGGATCTAATGAGTCACTGGCCAAGAGAAAGTGCTGATTCTGAAGAATTTATAGCAGGAGTAAAAGAAATGAGACAAACAGGAATTCTTTCTCAAGTCTTATGTTTGAGCTCATCATAACATCTGTACATTCTTTTATTTAATTATATTTATAACACTTTGTCTTTTTTCATGATAATTTTGGGGGAAGCTATCTCCAGAATGCAAATTAATGGATGTGTATAAGAAATCACTTCTGTATGGGGTGGAAGAAAAGTGAGTCTCTGGCTTTGTTCTCAAGAGGCTTACATACACAGACATGCATATATAAAGTTTTCAAAGACCCTGGGTAGAACAAGGAAGATTATAAACAAATAAATGCTTACATCAATACATTTCTCACAGGTCAACAGATGCCATAGGAGTTCGAAGATGATGGGTTTCTTCTAGGCCTGTCTCTAACCCTTCTCTGTTTGTCCTTCCAAACGGTGTGCTTTTTTGGGAAATCTTCCAGTTAAATTGGCATTGATCAAAATATGCACAGAAATGGACAACATTACCATGTAACATTAAATCAACTTTAGATTAACTTGTACATTTAGGTCAAGGCATTTCATAAGTGCTGAATTTCTTACTGACAAAAAGATTTTCTCTGCTCACTAACTTGAGACATCTCTTAAAATCTCATCCACTACTTTCAGCATATTTTTCCAAGTTGTTTCTTCCACTTTCACAAACATTTCTATTTTCTGACAGATCCTTTTTATTTTTCTACCTCTTGTTCTTTTCCTAGCCATGTGTGTGTATGTATATGTTTGACCATATACCAATTATATTCAGGAAATAAAGGTTGTATTTTAGTGATAAATCAATAGAACAGTCATACATTTGCTAATATCTGCTGACCAAGAAAAATGAATACAGTAGGTGTGTTTTAATGTTAAATCTACTAAAATTATTATGTGACTGAAGCATGTATAATAGAATTTTAAAGAGGTCCAGAACCCCATATCTGAAAACCCTGAGACCACAAATATTTTGGAAATCAGAATTATTCACATTTTAGAAAGATAATACATTCATGGGCTGTATTCTATAATATTCCCAGCAAGTTATAAAACAATACCCTCTAGTTACACAAAGTGCCATTACTGAAGTTAAACAGTCACCCTATTTGGGATAAAAAAATTATAACCATTTGTGTTTAGCTAGAGTCAAATCATATAGTAATACACTAATGAGTGATATAGTAGATAAGTGCAAACTGTAAGCTGTAAATATTCCAATAGTGTTTAATTTTTTTAATTTATATTTCTATGTCTAAATTTATCTAACTCTCCATCTACATGTAATGAATATTTGTTATATCAGATTGTTTGGGAATCTTAGCAAACAGGTCACTCCAACGTTGACACCTTCATTTTCATCAGGTTGAAGTGGATATGTGATGATGGACAGAGAGGATTCTCACATAATAAGGCAGAACTTTGATAGTCTGCATTTGAAGAGAGATTTCAGGTTTGCTTTCCCAATAAATAGCCTCCTGGCTAAGCAGTCTCTGGGTATAAACTGCTGTAGTTTCCTGCTGATTGATAAATGGATCATGATCAAGGAAAGCAATTACTTGATCACAATCTTTTTCCATATCTTAGGGATTTTTCCACCTGTGTTCATGAACATTGCTTTCCTCATGCTTGTCATTTAAGCTATCTCTTCATCATCCATGGGCTTGTACAACAGGTGCATTGTTGTAAGTGCTCATCATTCATTCCTTAGTTTTCTCCAAGGACTATGTTATTTTTCAGTTAGTATCTTATCAAATTTGTCAATTTCAGCTGCTTCATGATTTGCAGAAACATTTTGCTATAGGTTTTCAGATATTTTACATGATGATGCTTCTTGAATTCCTGAATGTTTACATTTATCTTTTATTGTTAGTTATTTGTGATATATTCTAGGTTACTTCATCACCAACAGGTCAGTTAGCAGGATAAGTTTACTTCATTGGCAAATCTACTTAGTACCGGTACCAGTTATTATTTGTTTGTTTATTTGTTTTTTGTTTAACTATAAGGTATTTTCCCATTTTTCTTCAGTTCTGGTAACCACTATCAGGCTCCGGTGTAGAAACTTCAACAACTTAGGTTTAAGTTTCTTCAAATCATATGTTTAAAGTTTAAAGCAATGTGGGGGGCTGCCTGGGTGGCTCAGTCAGTTAAGCAGCTGAGCCTGATTTCAGCTCAGGTCACGTTTCATGGTTCATGAGTTCAAGCCCCACATCTGGCTTTCACTGACAGTGCAGAGCCTGCTTGAGATTCTCTCTCTTTCTCTGCCCCTCCCTCTCTCTCCCTTCCTCTCTCTCTCTCCCTCTCTCTCTCTCAAAATAAATAAATAAACTTTAAAAAATTTTAAAAATAAAAACAAAGTAATATGGAATTTTCTACATCACATTCCTCATTAAGATACCACACAAATATACCTCGATGAAGCTAGTGCAGTAACATCATTTGTGAGATATTACTACTAAACTTTGCTATTTGTATTTCTTTTATTACATATGGATTTATATTTAATACTTTTGACAGTTTCACTATTCAAGTTACCCCAGTGTTATTAAGTACAAAACAATAAACCGAATATTGATGAATTTAGGTGCGTTACTACTAGTAATACCAAATCTCTACAGTTCAAATAACATTTTGGTACAAAATAAGTTTCATTGCCAAATTTCAAGAAGAGGAAAGAGAAGGAGGAGGAGGAGAGGGAGGGAAAGGAGAGTGAAGGAGGTGGGAGAAGGGAGAAGGAGAGACGGTGGAGGGGAGGAGAAGATAAGAAAAATAGAATTTGGATTTTTGAGCTTATAAGATTTTTTTAAGTTACCCTGAAATATTGTAGATCTGTACTAATTTAAGAGGGAAGTTTTATTATGTGAGTTAAGGAGAAATTCCTTTTGATAAATGAATACTTATGATTAATATTGAAAGATAACAGATGTTAATAAAAGACACATAATACTAGTTATTTAATTCCCTCCATTATAATTAAAATTGACATTATACATTTACATTCTTTTCGTCATAAGATTTGCATTGATAATGAGCATCCTTATGTGTGTCAGAAATGTTAAGAATATTTTAAGACCTAACAAATTATCATTGTTTACCTGAATGCATTTAGAGTTACAAACAAGACATCCAGTACTGTTCAGAAACTGTTCATCTCAAGTTACTGACTGTTTTCAATGAGGAAACATATATTTTACATGTGAAGTTTACCACAAACAGTAGATGGTAGCTAGAGCTAGAGCCATGATATTTAGAAAATCTTAGATTTTTCTGTTTTAAATGTTTACACACAATTTTCACTTTTAACATTGTTTGACTTTAGTCTTTATTTTATATTACTGTGGTTGAAATGGTTTTCATTCACATTTCTAGCAAAGCAATAATTGAGGATATTATGCATCATCTTGATTCGTTTACTAAATAAATTTTTATTCTATTCCTACCTTATGTCAGTCACTGTTTTAGGCATTCTGGACCCAGCAGGGAAGCAGTCAGACCTCCTGAACTATGAAGGTTAAGTGAGTTAATACAGCACGATGCTTGGAAGACTACTTGACACATAGCAAGAACTTAATAGTTATAGCCATTAATAATGTTAGTGGTAACTTTATTATTTGTTTAATTTACTTTTTATTAAAAAAATTTTTATATCCAAGTTAGCATATAGTGCAACAATGATTTCAGGAGTGGATTCCTTAATGCCTCTTACCCATTTAGCCCATCCCCCTTCCCACAGCCTCTCCAGTAACCCTCAGTTTGTTCTCCATATTTATGAGTCTCTTATGTTTTGTCCCCCTCCCTGTTTTTATATTATTTTTGCTTCCCTCCCCTTATGTTCATATGTTTTGTCTCTTAAAGTCCTCATATGAGTGAAGATATATGATTTTTGTCTTCTTTGACTGACTGATTTAAGTGGGTGTTGAAGTACCCTACTATTTTGGTATTATTATTGATGAGTTGCTTTATGTTTGTGATTAATTGATTTATATATTTGGGTTTTCCCACATTTGGCGCATAAATGTTTACAACTGTTAGGTCTTCTTGGTGGACAGATCCCTTAATCATGATATAATGCCCTTCATCATCTCTTGCGACAGTCTTTATTTTAAAGTCTAGATTGTCTGATATAAGTATGACTACTCTGGCTTTCTTTTGTAAGCCATTTAGTGTGGTAGATGGTTCTCCATCCCCTTACATTCAATCTGAAGGTATCTTTAGGTGTAAAGTGGGTCTCTTGTAAACAGCATATAGATGGATCTTGTTTTCTTATCCATTCCATTACCCTATGTTTTTTTTGATTGGAGCATTGAGTCCATTGATGTTTACAGTGAGTACTGAAAGATATGAATTTTTTGCCATTATTTTGCCTGTACATTTGAAGATTCTGGTGGTGGTCTCTGATTTTGTAGTCTTTGTTGCTTTCAGTCTTTTTTTTTTTCATCTTTTCCTCCCTCAGAAAGTCCCCTTAAAATGTCTTGCAGGGCTGGTTTAGTGGTTACAAAGTTGTGTTTGTCTGGGAAACGTGTTATCTCTCCTTCTATTTTGAATGACAGCCTTGCTGGGTAAAGAATTCTTGGCTGCGATATTTTTCCAATTCAGCACATTGAACACATCATGCCACTCTTTTCTGGTTTGCCAAGTTTCTGTGGATACGTTTGCTGCATACCTGATCTGTCTTCCCCTGTAGGTTAAGGGCTTTTTTTCCCTTGCTGCTTTCATGAGAGTATTTTGTGAAATTGACTAGGATATGCCTTGTTGATGGTCGTTTTTTGTTGAATCTAATGGGAGTCCTTTGTGCTTCCTGGATTTTGATGTCTGTGTCTTCCCCCAGGTTGGGAAAGTTTTCTGCTATGATTTGCTCACATAACCCTTCTACCCTTTTTTTTCTCTCTTCATCTTCTGGAATCCCTATGATTCTGATTTTATTCCTTTTTAATGAGTCACTGAGTTCTCTAATTTTCATTTCATGTTCCTTTGCCATAGTCTCCCTCTTTATCTGCTTCATTATTGTCCATTCCATAAGTTTGCCCTCTTTATCACTGATTTGCTGCTCTGCCTCATGCATCCTTGCAACTGTGGCAACCATTCGAGATTTCAGCTCAGTTATAGCATTTTTTATTTCATCTTGACTTACTTTTACTTCTTTTATCCCCACAGAAATGGATGCTAATCTATTTTCAACACCAGCTACTATTACTATTATTGTGATTCTAAATTCTGGTTCAGACATCTTGTTTGTATAGTCCCTGGCTATCATTTCTTCCTGCTCTCTCTTAAGGGTGACTTCCTTCATTTCATCATTTTGAAGGAAGAAAAGGAATTAATAAGGTAAAAAAATATTAAATTAAAAAATTAAAAACAACATGCATGCAAAAAAAGTGAAATAAATGATGCTACATCCTAGGTGTGTTTTGCTCTGGTTGTTGAAAGGAGCTTGATAGATTAGAGAAAAAAAAAGGGGGAAACAAGAAAAAAGGAAAACTTTTGAAAATTTGAAAAAGTGAATACAATGAAACAGAATAAAATGAAATGATGGAAGTAAAATAGAATTTGAAAAATTTACAAAAAAGTAAAAATTTTGGAGAAAAAATTAGAGAAAAATATTTTTAATAAAAATTGAAAATAAAAATAATTTATTTCTCTTTCTATTCAAGAAAAAGAAGTTAAAAAAATTGAATAGATGAACCAGGGAACAGAGTGAAATACAATTGAAATTACATCATTTTCCCCTAGAAGTCAAACCCTGATGCACTTTATAGTCCATAAACTAAGCAGGCAGAGAGATTTGTGATGTTCCTGAAGAGTGAGGTTTGCCCAGTTGGGCGGGGCTTAGTGTAATGGCTCAGTTCTCTACTAGATAGCGCTGCTTAGCTTACTTGGGTGGATTGTTGTGGAGCTTGCGGGTGTGTATGTGCATGCACAGAAGGGGTGAAAATGGCATCACCCAGTTACCCAGTCTCTAGTATCAGAACTCTGTTCTCCCCATCAGCAATCGTGCACCCATTCTTTGTCTTTAGCTTCTGTACACTCTCTGCTTTTACACTGTCCGTGATCAAGCTGTCAGGCTGCCAGGCAGCACCTCCCTCCTGAGTTTTATCTTAAATATGGCTGTGTTTCCCTACCCCTCCTTCTGAGGAACTGTGGCTTTGACCCGTTCTGAACCTCTGTGGGAGGGTCTCACCGAACAATGGCTGGGTGCCGGCCATACCCAGGAATGTTTGTGGGACAGTGCTGCTGCTGATGTTCAGAGACTATGGCTGGGTGCCAGTCTGCCCCAGGAAAAGTTCACATGACCTTGTAGCAGCAGCATTTCAGGGATAATGGAAAATCACAACACACATCTGGCACCAAGCTTCACCCTTAACATCCTTGTTCTAGCAGCAGTGAATGTGGTTGTTCTTTGGGATCTGCTGGGACCTTTTTGTGGTGTGGCTGCACAACCTCTACCAAATGTCTTCCCAGCAGGAGATCTGCCTCTCCCCTGTGGCCCAAGGACCCTCCGGACTTCACTCTGCTCCTGGGGATTCGACCTTCCAACCAGAGCCTCCAGGTATTGAGCTGTGAAGTTTCAGACCCTTCACTCCCCCTGTTTATAGAGTCTTAATGGAATTTAAACTTTCTCCTTTCTCCTTTCTCCCATTTTAGTTTACTCCCTGTGGCTGTTTACACTTTCACACTTTCTCTCCAGCTGTTTTTTGGGGGAGCTGCTTTTCCTGTACTCTCCCCCACTGCCACCTCCTCCCGTCTCCCTCCTTTCTCTGCAAGCAAAAACAGCTCCCTGCCCTCTGCAGCTTCTCTCTCCCCCAGTTCACCTCTCTGTGCCATGTACCTGCTGAGTCTGTGGTTCAGGCTGTACAGATTATTGTGTTAATCCTCAAATCAGTTTTCTAGGTGTGCAGGATGGTTTAGTGTTGATATGGCTATACTTCATGGACACAAGATGCAAAAAATCTCCCATGCTGTTCCTCCATCTTGGCCCCTTCCCTCCAACTATATTTTATTATTAAGCAATTCTTCTGGGAATTACCTACTATAAATATATGTGGACATTATAATATTTTATGTGGAGATTGATGCTTTGTAATAAACATAGCAGGTTAATAGGGTGGCGTGCACTTTAGTTAGAATAGTGAGAAAAAATTTTTTCAGGAACTGATATTTAGGCTCAGAACTAAATGAAGGGAAATAACTAGTCCTACAGAATTCTTGGGAAACACTATTTTGATAGAATAATATTTAAGTGCCATTCCCACAAGGAAGGTAAGAGACTAGTATGTCTAGAGGCTTTAAAAAATGTAGCTGGCACATGGTACACCAGGAAGAAATAGGTAGGAGATAAGGTCAGAGTTTTGTAGGTTATTATATACCATAGAGGAGATTGAGTTTTATGCCAATTACAATGGGAGAGAAAGTTGAGGGTCTTAAGAGGAATGATATTACCTGATTTGAAGTTAAAACATTATGCTTGCTGCTCTTTGCTCCTGTATGGGGGAAAATAGGCCAGTTAGGAATCCAAAACCATAGTCCTAGCTAGACATAATGTTGGTTTGGACTGGTGTTAGCAGTGGAGATGATGAGTTCAGGATATATTATAAATGGAGCACTGACAGGATACGTTGATGAATTATATATAAGAGATGAGAAAAGGAGAGGAATCAAGAATGGGTTTTTGAATTGAACACCTGAATAGATAGTGGTAACATTATTCTAGAGAATACTATAGGAGAAACAATTGATATGTGACTGAACTTGTATATGTGGGGTGGGGGCAGTGAGTATGTCTGTGTGTGTGTGTGGAAATCATGACTCCTCTTTTGCTAACTATTCAGAAAAGATGATGTTCCTTAAGTAGAAACGTATGTGATAATTCCTTATATTACATTTTCAGGAAAAAATATTGTACGATTGCCGGTTTGCTTTCTTCAGTCACTGAGTTTATTAGTGCACAAAATGTTTCCTCTTTCAAGTTGGCTACCTGGAAATAGAGGGATAAATTTCACACTTAATTACAATAAATAATTAATTCCAGACATATAGTACATTGCCATCCTTTCCTTCTAACTGGATTTTGAGCAAACTTTACATTTTAATCGGCTTGCTTCATATGTAATTTAACATTATGTTACTTCATGCTAGTCTGGAGACCAGTTACTCCATAAATCATAAAAGAATACATATGTCTGAGAGTGAATCAACAAATATCCATTTCTTCAGACTCAGTTCATCAACAAATTAGAGTCAATAGCAACACCACATACAAAACGTATCTACCTCTTGATGAAATGAAGCAATGTGCCATATTTGACCTGTGAATCATAAGTTTCTTCTCTTTCCTGAAGAATTAACATGTGGATAAAATGAGCATATTTTCTTATTGAATTGACAAAGAAAGTTGGTAAAATGTAGAAACAGCCACGGTTTGCTTCAGAGCCATCCATTTAATGTAAGAAAAGGAGCAAGAGATTGTTTTAATTCATACACAGACAAGAACAGTCCTGTACACATGGTTTAAGAAGTACCACTTGAGAATGTTAATTTACATAGTCCTGTTCCATGGCTGAGTTAATGGAGAAACAATGCATGCATTTAGTTTTGGCCTTAAAAGAGATGTATAAAACTTATTTTACTCTGTTACGTTTTCAGAGAAGCTAATAATTCTGGCCCTTAAGTGCTTTGCAAACACTGAACTCACTTGTTCTCTGTCAGCTCTGGAATAATAGCATAGCTCCACACCCATTTTAAGGAAAACATTGATTTCTTCTGGCCCATTTCCTCTTCTTTGCAGCACAAGAGGGCTGTACAGCCAGACTGCCTCATGCAAGCCACTAGTTCCTCTGCACACTAGCTTTGTGCTCTTGGATAAACTGCTTGCCTTTTGAAGCTTCATTTCTCATTTGCAATCTAGACATGATGTAGTGTTTTTGTTTCTTACAATCATTGATAATAAATAAATCACGTAATACAGTTATTGGAAAAAAGTGCTAAATTAAACTTAGCACTATCGTAGTACTGGGTTTTATTTTCTTTTGTTTTTTTGTTTTTTGTTTTTGTTTTTTGCAGGGGTGGGGGCAGTTCACTTCCTGGGCCCAATAAAAGGAATGCTCACTGGAAGAGCCAATAATGACAATTAATTCAAAGTGATTTTAATAATTTCTTTGTCAAGACTCTCCCTCCAGCAAAGCAAGTAGCAAAAACCCTTGACTCACAAAATAAAGTCATAAAGTCAAGAGTATTTAGAAGTCACCTGGAAAGTGTCAGGCACAGTAGGTAAATGAGCAGTAGTTGTGTCTTCCTCGCTTAGTTTTACATTAGGGAAGATAAAACAGATATAAAATATTTGCTTGAGAAATGAGACTAAGATAGAGAATATTGGGGAATGCATAACAATCACCAATGGTTTGAAAAAAATACATTAGCTATGGTTTAAGAATGATAAATATAAATAAAGTAAATGAAGAGCGAGGGGAAAAAAAGGAGTTCAAAACAGAAGGAAGATCAAAGATACTATATAACTAGCTCAAAGCATATGAAAAGATGCTCAGTATCACTAATCATTAGGGAAATACAAATCAAAAGCACAGTGAGATATCATCTCACATCCCTCATTATACTAAAGAAAATGTAAAGACACAGAAAAATAACAAGTGTTGTTGAAGATGTGGAGAAATTGGAACCTTTGTGCATTGTTTGTGGGATTGTGAAATGATGCAACAATTATGGAAATTCTTCAAAAAGTTGAAAATAAAACTGCTATATCATCCAGGAATTCCACTTCTGGAAATATATCCAAAAGAGTTTAAAGTAGGGTCTTGAAGTGATACTTACACACCCATGTTCATAATAATACTATTCACAATAGCCAAGAGATAGAAACAGCATTAGTGTCCATCCATGGATGAATGGTTAATGGAAATGTAGCATATACATACAATGAAATACTATTCAGCCTTAAAAAGGAAGGAAATTCTGCCACATGCTGTATTATGCATGATCCTTGAGGACATAAGTGAAATAAGCCAGTCAGAAAAACTGACAGCTGTTGATTTCACTTACATTTGGTATCTAAAGTAGTTAAATTTATACAAACAGAAAGTAAAATGCTGGTTATCAAGGGCTTTCAAGAGGGGTAAAGGGGAGTTGCTTTTCATTAGGCATAGAGTTATGGATTTTCTTTCTTTCTTTTTTTAATGTTTATTTATTTGAGAGAGAGACAGAGACAGAGAGTGACTGGGGGAGGGACAGACAGAGAGAGAGAGAGAGAGAGACATCCAAAGCAAGCTCCAGGCTCTGAGGTGTTAGCATAGAGCCCAGTGCAGGCTCAAACTCACAACTGTGAGATCAAAGCCTGAGCCAAAGTCAGATGTTCAACTGGCTGAGCCACCCAGTTGTTACGGATTTTCAAGATGAAAAAGTTCTGGAGATGTTTTACAACAATATAAACATACTTAACATGACAGAAATGTACACTTGCAAATAGTTAATATGGTAAATTCTATATTATGTGTTTTTACCACAATAAAAATGCAAACAACCATAAAAACCTAAAACGGGATTGGAGAGTGTCCACAGAGGTGAGATGGATGCCTTCACCCAAAATTTATTCAGATATTGAAACTGATCACACCATACATGTTCTAGGAAGGTATGAAAAGATTGACTACTCATCTAATAATGAGGATTTCTGGGGAAAACAGAATAGATTCCAAAACAGGTCCAAGAATGCTATCAAAGAATAGGAAGGAAAACTGGCTTGGGGTTTCATGGTGGCTAGTAGGTGGGGCAAAGAGAAGGTTCCTCCATGTGGGTTGGAGCTTGTGTGGTTTATACTTTCCAGTAGTACCAAAGAGAATATCTGAACTTTCTTACCTCATCCAGATGTGAGGCAGAAGAAGGAGTAGGAGTCGTGGACTTGAAAATCATCAGTAGTCGAACATAAAAAAGTAGTCAGACTGTTATAATTCATAATTGTTACAGACTATTAGAATTCATGATGTTTGGCTGGTGACTTAAATATGCCATATTTCATTGAATTATATCTGGGCTTGTTTAAGTAAGCTACTACTTTATTATCCTTTATAATACTTGTAGCTTTGAGGTCATAAATTAGGTGAAATTTCTGTTGAATGCCTTGTTTATGAGCTCATCATTGGTTTTGTGTAGTGTCTTGTATTGTGGCTTTACATGTAAGGAAACATGTTTGACATTCATTTATATTTAAGATATATGTGAAGTGAGATATTTCTAGAGTTCTTTACCCCAAAGTAAAAAACAAACAAACAAACAAACAAACAAACAAAAAACTTGGATAAGAAATTGTTGCTGATATTGGCAACACCAGACAGCCAAATCACTGCAAAAATGTGGAGATGGGGCAAGTGTTGACCAGGGCATCCAGTGCTAAGATGACTGTCTGAATTCAACCAATTAAGCTGACCCTCAGGTACCATTCTGAATTGGCCATAGTCTGGTTAATGAAAGCAGCATCTCCTCAAGAGCTCCATCATGTGAATGGTGGCGACACAGTCTTTAAAGTGTAGGAATTCCCTCTACTCTTCACATGGTATGGTCAGGATGGGGATGACCTCACCATCCAGCACCATGGCATCTGGCAAGGAACTGATTTCAGGAAAAAAATCACCCTTCCTAAAGACAAAATATGCCAGAGAACCCAGGCTTGCCTCTTTTTTAGCAAGGAGAACCTGGTGGCCATTCCAACCTTGCAGGAACTGCAAAGCATGATGGGCAGCTAGATCATAGACTTGGATTCTCTGCTTCCAGAAGAGCACAGTAGCAGCCAACAATTGCCAGTCTAATGTATAGCATGAGGCTGAGGAGAGCAGTTTCTTATACCAGAAATTCATAAGCAATTTATGGCCATTATGAGTAGCCCAGAGATTCTACGATACATAAAAGAAAGTTACTGAAGACCTTACAGGGAAGGAATTTGTAGGGAATACTAATGGGAATATTGTTGTATTGCAACTTGGGCAAATTCTAGAAATTTGTTGTAGGGGACCTCATTCCATATGAGTGACTTTTCAAGTAACAGCATAGATAGGCTTAAGTAAAACTTAAGTAAAAAAAAAATAAGTAAAATTGCAAAATATATTACCTGTGGAATCTAAAGGACATTGGCTTTGTTTTACTTTTATGGATGCTAAGAAGGTCAATAACTGTTTCTGTACAATGTAAGGGATAGAGAAACCTTTGATTACCAAATACTTTTCAGGAATTTAACTGTAGTGGCAGGGCCTTGTACTATGTATAGGGCAAGGACCTATCTCCTTTTTGTGAGTTCCTTTGTGAGTATTTGTATGCCCTGAATGAGTGTCAAATGAATCTTCTCAGTGGAGGATATCTTCCGTGTGATGTCACACCTGTGTTCTTAGAGACAGTCAAGTGTGACCAAGATCTTTCCTGCAAAGGTTGTATGTGATTGGAGGGCTACTGAGGTACTGGATGGCTAGCTGGGTAAAGAGGTATTGTGTTCCTTCAAAGAAATATGCAAACAACAGCTGCAAGCTTGTTGACATGGGTACCAAATACAACACTTTAGCTAAATCTATGACTGAAGTGTATTTTGGACACTGAAGTATTTTACCTGTTGCTGATTAGGTGGTGTAGGTAATCTCAATAAGATTGACAAATAGATAGAGACACCAGTAGAGACACATGCCAGGATCACATTAAGGAGAGCCTTATTTTCCATACTCATTCTTAAACACCAATTATAACTTCTGATTTAGTTTGGGATGAATCTGTAATGGGGACAACCTTGAACCCAGCAAATGTAGCACAAAAGAGCACAGATCAAAGTGCAAGCTTGCCACCAGGCCACAACACAACTGAAGACATGCTAACAGCAAGCAACAGAGCTAGTAAGACAGAGCAAGAGAATAACATCTTCCAGGGGCATGGTCATTGCCCAGACTCCCTGTTCTCTGTGCCAGTAGCTGTGTCACCTTGCACAGGCAGAATCGATTCAGTCAAAATCTGGTTTGAAACTAATGATGCAACACAAATATCAAGGGGATTTAAGAACGTTTATTACTCACACGATGAGGCTTTCTGGGGAGAGCAGGGTGGGATTCCCCACAGATCCAAGAATGGCATGAGACAGCAGGGAAAAGAGGTTGGCTTGGGATTTTATGGTGGTTAGGAGGTATGACATGGGTTAGAATTCCCATACACAGGTTAGTGTTTGACTGGTTTGAATTTCCCACAGGTGCCAGAGAAGAAAGAATTCAGGCTTTCTTACAAATTTTCCCAGATGTGGGGCCAAAGGGAAAGGGAAAGTGGTAGAGACTGAAAGCTCTCAATAGTAGAACATCAAAAATGGAGTCAGACTAATATAAAGAGCATTATCAAGTCACTGAGGTCAGGGAAAACATAAAATTTTGAAGGAAATGAGAGTGTGGCTAAGTGGTAAGAGCAAAGTTGGAAATAAAAAGGGAAGACTATGATGAAATGTGTTAATTACCTTAATGTATTTTTTTTAACTAATTGCAAAAACATCTATTCTTTGCAATGAGAATAAGAAATCTGTATCAGAATGCATAAGAAAATATTTTTTCTACTGTTGGGGTATATTTCATACTAGCTTCATGAAAAAGTTATCTACTCTTCCCACTCTCTGAATAGAAAGCTTCCATAGTATCCAGGGACAAAAGAAAATAAATGTGTTCCTGTCTAATCCTGCTAACTTGTGGCTTTTCTTTTATTTATTTATTATTATTATTTTTTACTTTATACACATTCTGTATAGTTTCTTTTTAAATAATGCATATCAACAAACAGGATGTGTTTTCTTGTAATATACAAACACATAAAATTCTGAAATTTGCAAAGTAAGATGAACACAGCATTTTATGTGAACTTAAAATATTTATTTTATAATAGTGACTAGCATTTGCCTACACAATGGTTTTTCAAAGTCTTTTTGCACACATTAGTATGTTAACCTACAAAATAATCTCATGAGAACAAACAATAAATTGATAATCTGTGTATATGCATGTATATATACCTATCTGTGTATGTTCTTTATCATTCATTTCACATACAAAATCAAAATGTACATTTTATTTGCTCAAAATTAGGTAACCAGAAATAAAATCTGTCTCCTAACTTGCATTCCAACTCCTTCTTAACTATGAAACATTTAAATTCAAGTATTAGAAAAAAATTATTAATTTAAATTGACATCATGTATGTATCAGAGTCCAGTCAAAAAACAAAACGCACACTAATTACTTTAGAAGAGATTATTTAAAGCAGGGATTTGGTTATAAAGGTGCTGGGAAACTGTAGCCAGCAAAAAGTTAACTGGGAGATAACACATAGCCAATGGCAGGGAGTAGCTACCATCCCTGGAAGGAGACAAAAGGGAACCAGGACTTGTAGGTGGGTCCTGAGGAAGTGGAGCACACCACCAAGGGCAGGGTAGTGTTCTGCTAACTCTGTTGAAGGGTTGTGATAAGATTGGTCTGGCAGTGGAGAGAAAAATAGAATTGAAGTCAGGAAGCAACTGCTTCTGTAGGAATTAAGAGCCATTGGCTGAGTGACTCTATAGGCACAGTAGTCAAACAGGAAGGGAAGAGCCCTTTGTCTGCCTGCAGCTTTCAGATCTCCTCAAAGGGCTCTTGTTGGCAAAACCTAAGAGGGAATCAGCTGGTAAAGAGGGAAATGTAATTTGCACAGTCTCTACCCCAGCATTATGCATGTGTAGATGGATGAGTTTGAAGCTGAAAGATTCTAGCTTAATAACCAGCACAACATAGAAACTCAAAATCTATTCAGTGTATTTATAATGTAGTTGGCCTTAAATGATAAATAATATCTTTAGGGAAAAGTCTGCTATTGTACATTGTAGAGAAACATGTAGTAGATGGATGTAAGGAAGAAGACTTCCCTCTGGCCTCTTTTCTCTTTTCTCTTTGGAACAAGAGTAATTGTTGATAATCTATACCACCAGTCCATATTACAAGAATGTTTTTCATTGAATGCTAGACTGTCAGTACTCTATAACTCATTTTTGTAACCTTTCAGATACTACTTCTAATTTGGCAATGATGCCATATTGATTATTCAGTAGGTATATGTCAAGCATCTACAATTTTGTAAGTGTTATTGGTGGCTAAATAAAGCATTTAGAGGTCCTAAGAACAGAACAGATTTGTAAAGCCCATTTCTCCTGGCATATAATAAAATATGAATTATTAATATCTAAAACTTACAAGCACACTAAAATAAAAGTAGATGTTATTACCAAATTCTAGACAAGTCAAAAATCTGAATTAATCATTTTTCTCTCTCTCTTTTGTTCTTGCTTCTATGAGACCCACTTTACCAGGGACTGGGATTACATTAAGCTTCCATCCTCAGTAATCCAACATGGCCCCAGAACCTCAGAGGTCAGCAAGACTTAGGGTTATTGCACTTGTGGAGCTTATACATGCTTCCCACTTCCAGACAATGATTCTATTTTCTTGCTGGGTCTAAGCAAGCAAAGAAGTATCGCTTTCTTTTTATGGCCTCAACACCATAAGGGGGATTTATGCGGCCTGTACAGAAAAGAACTCTGACTATAAATTAAAGCATAACCTACCAATTTTAAGCATACTCCAATGTCCTCCTTACCTCCTATTTTAAAACTGTAGTTTTATATAACAGATGTGAAATATTAGTTTACAAAGACCAGCTCTATATGATGTTGTGAATTTTGGCAAAAAAAAAATGTGTTGTAAGGTTTTTAAATAACCACCTATCTTTAGAAGCGAGGGGTTTTGTGCTGTACTTTCTTGTGTGTCCTCCCAATTCTTCTTTATTTCCATCATCTATTCTGTGATAGATCTTAACCTCCAGCAAATTTGTCCTAATAGAAGTAATTTTGCCCCTTTACAACTAAATAGATGGGACAGCAAGTGAGGATAAAATCAATGTTAATTTTTAGTGAATTGTGTTCATATGAAAATAACCAATTGTTCCAGTTACACGGAGACAGAAAAATAGAAAACAAAGGAATAAGTAAGGTCTCTGCTCAGCTTTTTCATTTGTTTATTTTGTTTCTATTATAAGTAAATGAAATCTTCAATGATCTGTTCTTTAATCTTTTTTTTTTTTGTGCCTAGTCTCATTATGTTGCAGTGAATTAAGTAGTGAAAGAATAGCATCCAATTGACATTTAGAGGATCTGCTCTTAATAATGATATATAAAGTGTTTCATATATATAATATATATGTTGTATATACATGTATATATGATATATATGTATAACATGTATATTTTTAAAATTTCCTCCTGACTTGTTACCTACTCCTGTTTTTACCTATTCATTTGTATTTATGAATCCTGTGAAACTGTTTTTAGGAATAGTACCCAGGTATCAAGGGCTAGTTAGGTCTCCATTACTTTCCAAATCAAAGTCTTTTGTTGGGATATGTAATAAGCATAACAATCGAGGTTAATTGTATACAATCCTCACTTCAATATATACGTAGGATCACAGAAGACTTTCCTTCCTCTGAAACAATTTTAGAAATGATGCACAGGGCCCCAGGGTCTCTAACAATACCTTATTTGACTAATAGCATGCCTTGGTAATTAAAAGAATAATAGTAGAAAACATATACAGAAGCAATGTTTTCATGGAGAAAGGATTCAGAGTTCAACTTGTGGGCAACGTAATACCCCATCCACAAGAGGGGAGGCAGTAGATGGAGTCACTCTTTACCCTTAGATGACCTGCTTGAGACAGTTTACTCAGTTGTAAAATATGGGCAATGACATCATTTATATTTGAGTGTGAATGTGAAAAGTAAATGTGACAATATGTGTAAAGTACTTAACACCAGGTCTGGCATTAAATGAGCATGAGATATCACCATGATGATGAGGTCACTAGTTTGCCCCTTCCACATGCCTTGGGAAATTAGAGATTCAGGCTCACTGCAGGAGCTTTGTTCAGGTCCAAGACTGTGTAGATATGGGTCTTGGTTTGGTAATAAAGTTTGACTGAAAACATGGTATTTGGGACTTCATGGTAGACAAAAAAGAGCCTTAGACTTGAATCCAGGAAAATTAGCCCAGACTCTTAATGCATGAATCATTCTCTGCAAGCTTTAATTCAATTACTTCATTTGAAAATAGATGTAATAATACCTAGAGAAAAGGCATGGTAGATGTCATATTCACATCTGCTTATAAAAATTATGTTAACGATAAAAATGTTATAGAGATGCCATGCTCTATTATGACTATTACTACAAGTAATAGGATTATCATTTAGATCAGGAACAATTCCTTAGTCGACCTTTAATTTTCCTTACGGAGTCTGTGGAACAGGCTTGTCTGTTTTCCCTTAACTATCATGATCCAGATGATCAAATTGACTTCCTTCTTAGTTTACCCAACTTTTTAGTTTCTAAAACAAATATAGCCCATTCCTCAACTTTGTTCAACCTCTTTCTTTCTTCTTTCTTTTTTTTTCTTTCTTTCTTTCTCCCTCTTTTTCACTCTTTCTCTCTTTCTCTTAGGTTTTACAGGTTATTTTCTACACTAAATAACAAGAGGACAGCTGAATTGTGGATAAAAGTAGTATATATAAATAAGTACATTTACAGGAAAACAGACATAATATTTTACTTAGATCACGTAGGAAAAAACTACCTGTTTATAGATCATGACTTGTTTTCAGAGAAGAAAAAAAAGAAGGAAGATTCATCCACATTTATAAAAGAACAACTGAGGCTTTTTTATGATAATCCATATCATAGAAGTCATGGTTCTTTTTTTTCTTTTTTTTTTAAAGTTTATTTATATTTATTTTGAGAGCAATAGAGAGCAAGCAAGGGAGGGGAAGAGAGAGAGCGAGACAGAATCCCAAGTAGTCTCGGCCATCAGCACAAAGCCCAACACAGGGCTCAAACTCACAAACTGTGAGATCATGACCTAAGCGAAAATCAAGAGTCAGACACTTAACCAACTGAGTCAACTAGGTGTCCCTAGAAGTCATGGTTCCTAAACAGAGGTCATTTTAGAGGAAATTTAAGACCACTACTCTGGTGATAGGTTGCTTCTGAGACTAAAAATGAGAAATTAGGATATGAGGAAGGGTGTAGGGCTACCCTAGATTATCTTCTAATTTTTTTCCTCTGCTATAATATTCTAGTAATTGAGGAATTTTCAAAGTAAATGCCCTTATCACCATTTCAGTAGATATTTGTCTGCTGTTGACCGATAATTAAAATCTTAAAATTCGAGTTAGGAAAAGTCACAGGGGTCAATAAATCCAGTTATTTCCAAATCTGCCTGAGCATAAGAGATACTAGGGAACTTGTTCCCTGGAGATTCTGATTTGCAATGTCTGCGGTGTGCCCCAGGAATCTGTATTTTCAACAAATGCCTAGGTGATTCTATTGATTTAGCAATCATAAGAATACTCTCATGTTATTGCGTTGGAGCTAAAAAACTTGAGACTCAGCATAGCCAACATGGAAGCTGAAACCAGTTAGTGGCAGACTTATGTTATGAATCTATATCCTAACTTTCAGACCAGAGCTCTTTTCTCTTCTAATTCAGGGTCTGACTCATGTGAAACAACAGTGCATGCCTTTGTATTATTTGATATTTACCAGTTGACACCTCATAAGAACAATGCATATCACAATAAGAATTGTTTTTGCCTCATGGACTCATGAAAAGTAAAACAACCTACTCAAAACAACTTTAAACAAATTTTCATTTGTAAGGTAAGATAGGATTTAAAGCCAGAACTTGACAAGTTTACAAGAACAGTTATAAACTGAAATAGGCTACTGAGTGAGGCTTTAGAATCCTTTTTCCCTTATTGTTTGCTTTTTTGTTTTTCCGTGCTATAGGACCAACAGGTAGTGGAAAAAACAAGTTGACTCACACCTGGAAATGTACTTTATTTAGCACTATAATTTTATACTTTGCCAACTCTTTCTCTTTTGCTTCCAATGTTCCTTCGTTCATGAGAAATGATTAATAATTATTTGCATTTATATAGGACCTATTAATGAATACAAGGGAATAACACAGATACAATATCTTAAATTTTAGATTTAACATGTCATTTACAACCAAGAATTTCTAAGAAAATGAATAGAAACTCCTTTAAATTTATCCTCACGACATCATCTCATACATCTCTCCTTGCCATCATTAGTTACAAAACAATTTTAAAAAGAGAAAGACATAAATAATACAATGAGAAAAATACCTACACAGAGAATTAATAAGAGACAAAAGCACTTGTGAAAGAAATAATCCTATTTAATATTATGGGTAATCAGATATGTGAAAATCTATCCTTTTCATCTAACAGATTTTCAGTTTTTAATTTGTTTAAGTTTTTTTAATTTTTTAAATGTTTATTTTTGAGAGAGAGAGAGAGAAAGAGAGAGAGAGAGAGAGACAAAGCACAAGTTGGGGAGGAGCAGAGAGAGGGGAAGACACAGAATCCGAAGCAGGCTCCAGGCTTCAAGCCATCAGCATAGAGCCGAACATGGGGCTCAAACCCACAAACTGTGGTATCATGACCTGAGACAAAGTCGGTCGCTTAACCAACTGAGCCACCCAGGTGCCCCACAGATTTACAGTTTGTTTGTTTGTTTGTTTGTTTGTTTGTTTGTTTTTAAATAGTGACAAATTTTAGAATAATCACTGGTATATACAAAAGGAATGCACAGACTTCATTGAAGGGTTAGTAAATATTTACAAGAAGACAATTCAGCAATTTGTAAGAACTCTTAAAAATGTTAATGGTCTAGGGGTGCCTGGGTGTTTCAGTCAGTTAGGCATCCGACTCTTGATTTTGGCTCAGGTCATGATCTGAAGGTTGGGGAGTTCGAGTCCCATATCAGGCTGTTCACTGGCAGTACAAAGCCTACTTGGGATTCTCTCTCCCGCCCCCACCCACACCCCCCAGCCCCCCAGTCTCTCTCTCTCTCTCTCTCTCTCTCTCTCTCTCCCTCTCTCAAAATAAATAAATAAACTTAAAATATTGGTTCATAACATGTTAATTCCACTTTTAGAAGTTTTCTGAAAAAATAATTGGACAATTCATGAAGGATATAATCATTTATTAATTTATTCACTCAACAAATATTGAACATCTGCTATGTGTCAAGAAAGCAATGTTTTCAGTCACTGGACATACATATTTGCGAAAATTCAGGTATAGCTCATAGTTTCAGGACAGTTTAATAGGGGAGTTGAGAAACACCCAATGGTCACAATTAGATGCATAACTACAAACAGGAAGGTTCTGTGAATTTAAACAATATGATGTTATCAAACACTACTTCCCTTCAGTTTCTCCTGAGAAACTAACATTTAATCTAAGATTTAAAGAACAAAATACGAGTAAACTAGGCAAAGACAGTTTGGGGGAAGAAAGAGTAGTGCAAAACCCTGTTCTACTTGAGAAATTGAAATATGATCTATATGGAGAGTTATTAAAGGGGGTGGGGTGAAGTTGAAGCTGGAATAGAAAATAGAATAGGATGAAACCCTGGAAAGCCATCCTATAAATATTATTTTTTTTATCCAAAAGCAATAGAAATGCAGAAAGCAGACTTAGTAGTGAGTAACAGAATCCAATTTTTCTATTGAAAATGTCTCTCCAGCTGCATTATAAAGAACAGATTAGAGAGAGTCAAGAAGAAATTGTAGAAAAACAGTTAGTGGGCAAATACTTTCCTTTGAAGTAGAGGTGATTGCCTTATATCAAAGTACTACAGGGTAGATGAAGAGAAATAAATGAACTCAAGAATTATATAAGAAACAAAATCTTTAGGATTTGTTATGGGTTGGATATAGGGTAGGAAGGAGAGAAATTTTTTAGGAATGATTCCAAGACTTGCTGAAATGACTGAAAGGACAATAGACCCAATCAGAAAAATTAGAGAGCCATGGCTGAGGACAGAGTTTTGGTAGACTGTGGAAGAGGAAATACCAAGCGTTCGATTTTGTAGCAGTTGTAAAGCAGTTGGTTCTAAGAATTCTAAGTAGCCATGTCAGTAATTCACTTGGGTATTCAGGACTAGAGTTCCAAGAAGAGATCTGAGATGGAGATACAGACTCCAGTGGAGGGAGTCTCAAAGACCAAAAAGCAATCAATATTTATAAATAAGTTTTTAGAACGAAAAGGATGAAGGCAAGGATTGACTGAATTTAGTGAGCTAGAGCAATGACACTGTTTTGAGAGTGGAAAGGAGGAAAAGCCATGGTGGAGTGAGTGGATGAGTGAAATGCGTGGAATGAGTAGATGTGTGAAAATGGAGACACTGATGACTGAAACACTCCTAAAATAGAAAGAAGTTAGCTTTGTAGTTCAAATGGATGTGGAGTTAAGGAAGAAGTTTTTGGTTGTTAATTTTTTTTCCATTTGTTTTGTTTTAAGATAGTAAAGATAGGAGATAATTCAGTAGAAATGGAGGAAGAAGGAAGTACTGATAATGAGATTTCCTAAGAAAATAAGAAGTATAGGCTCCCCTGTGTGAAATAAATGTGCATCCTTTATGCTAACAGGATACATGTATAATTAGCTCATTAAATTGAGGAATTATGTTTTGTCTTCTATATTTGTTTTTATTCTAGGGGAAAGTTAGAAGCTGCCTAGATGGTAAGCCACCATGGAGTTGATTAAATAAAATATTGTATAAATATGAAATATATTATAATTTGGCCTTTAAAATTATCTGTATTTTTATTTATTGAACTGAAAATATTTTCACAGTAGTAGTACTCTCCATAATTTTCTTTTTGCCTTATGCTTAGGATAGCATTTTGCATATAATTGGTGTTTAAAAAACACTGGCTAAATAAGTAGAGAAATACACTACATAGAGTAAAAATTCCACTACACAAATAGGTATACAAGGAATATTGACAGTTCTTTATTTTCTATAAATCAGCTTAGTTTTGATGCCAAACTCTTATTTCATGGGAACTTATGACAAATTCTCTCCGTGTCTACCTATGGTATTCTGCTTCCAGAAGCTGTACCAGGGTTTTAGGGAGGTAACCTCTGCCCACGGCAATGTTTATCTGTGGGCTAGCTACATTCTGGCTTCTGTGGCCCTTTCTAGTGTGTTGTTTTGTTTCATGTGGAAATCAGAATCTTGGGCTCTAGGCCCAGAGTGTAGGGTCTGGCCTCTGTGCATCAAGTATCCTTGCCTCCAGAGAATATCTTGAGTCCTCCAGAGAGTTAGCACGGGCCCCCTTGGCTTATATGACTCATGCCTATCTCTCTCATCTCCAGAAATGTTTAGCTACTGAAGCAACTCCTTTTCATCCTCATTCTTCTCAATGGTTTTGGATTTTTGGAGACAAAAGGCAGCTCTAGAATAAAACTGCCCTATATCATAGAACATGCTATCGCTTGGGAACGGGAAAATTTTAGGGTCCAAAAAAGTAATATGTCAAATAGTATCTGCTCAAATGTTTTAACTTTGTGAAAAAGTCATGAGAATGTGGGATGGGCACATAGAGAAATGGAAAGATTTATAAAGCTTCTGTGTAATGAGACACTGTAGTGATTTTTAAATTTTGTTGTTTTGCTTGACTCATTTTCTTTTTTCTATTATCTTTAATAATTTCTTTTGTAACATATTATTGAATATATAAAATAAATAATGGAAAAAGGGAAAATATAATTTTAATATTCTAGAAACATAAATGGTTTTCCCTTGAAAAGTACAGCATTGCCTACGGCTGATACACAGCGGAGTCCACTAATAACTCCAATTTCTGAATGGCCAGGAATTTATATTCTTGAAATCCCTGTAAGAAATCCCTATTTCATCTTGGGTTTTACAAGTTGTATGCAACTGGTGCCTTGGGGATACACTATATTAATTACATGCTCTACATTTGAGAGCACTTTTTTTCTAAATAGCCATATTGTATGTGTTACATACAGAATAATACCATTTTTTTTTCCAATGGACTCCATCCTGCTTTGCATTTAAGTCGTTTTTAGATATATTTTGAAAAGGTCTCCAATTACAGGTGGAGGACAGAGTTTAATAAATCACAGAGGAGGGAAATTTTATATGGGAAATGGCATGTTCCATACCTTTGCCATTTCTAAAATTTATCATTTATCCATAAAAGGACTTGTGCATGTTAATACCCCTTTTGAGCATATTCTTTAATTGACCGAGTTTAGAAAATGTAGGCTCTATTCAGATTGCGATACTGTCTATGTTACTTCATCTTCCAGCATTTTCTTTTACTTCACTCTCTTAGCAGGGTGAGACTGGGAATGAGAATGTTGTTTTCTTCCTTTCCCCTTAAGCAATCATTTGCTTTGACTAAATTCCTCTCAGTCACACTGACAGGCATGTTGCCAACAGAGTGTTCTCTGCTTATTGCTGTTGACCCTGCTCTGCTGGACTCAAGGCCACACACCAAAGGAGCATATTCTGATCTCCTCCATAGAGAAAGCCAAAGCAAATCATGAAATGATAGCTAACTACTGTTACTTTAGTTTGATTCTGAGAATTATACATGACCAATTTTTAATCTTCACTTTGTATAAAATCCCCCTTGCTCCTGAGGCCAATGAACTAGGAAGACTAAAGCAAAAATAAATCCTGTAAATATTCAAGGCTAATGATCTTTCAAAACCATTTCTCACCATAATGATTGTTATGCATCCATTTGAGAAGACTAGCTTTGATTCCCTTGTGCCTTTTGTGAATCAGTTCCAGAAAGTCAGCTATCAGGCCCAAACTTCAGTTTAAGGACTGTGGGCAGCAGCCACTGGATACAGAAGCCCAAAAGAGAAGCTACAATAGAAGAGCCAGGGATTCAGTGAAGCTGAGCATAAAGAATAAGCAGTGATCCACAATACGCAAACAAACAAACAAACAAACAAACAAAAAACAGGCATCCAGAGGCAAGTACAAATTAAAGATCACCATAAAATAGCAGCTTGGAAGTCATGTTGTTAAGCAAAAGTTCCAGTAACATGGATCCTGGGAGTCAGGCTAAAACAGAGCTCCCAAAAATGTGAGACCCAAAACAGTGAAGGAAAAAGAGAAGATTTTAGGCTTTGCTTGGAGTCACTATTCAATAAAAGTGAATTAAATTGTAATCATTTCGTTTTACCTTTAATTACCTTTCAAGACTTTCCAGAGAAAAAGTTGCAATTTAAAGCTCTATGTTTTATAACTCTCCAGTAACTTATTTTTAACGGAAGGAGACATAGTCTCTTGTTTAGAAGCTTTAGATGCTGTGCTTTTTATCATACATATTTTATATCATCTCCTATTATGGCAAAGAATATTTTCCATTTTAATGACACAAATTATTCTTTTAGACATATTTGAAATGAATTTATTTAAATAGAAATCTTAGGTCAATAATAGTTTTAATGTTTTAATAGTTTTAATGAGCTTATACTTAGATATGGCAGAAGTCCTCAAAGTGGCACGCAGATGATAGCATTTGGGACATAATGTTTTGAGTATGATGAAACACACTCTTGCATGTACACTGATTTCCCCCATCAATTTGAAGCTATGTCTATTTTCATAGAAGACTGAGAAACACACACATGTACACACAGATACACACAAAGAGATGTTTCTGTGAATTATAGGAGGAGGGGAACCTATTTCCAACTTTTACTCTTATCTGGTAAAGGAATTTGAAATGAAACAATAGCATCAAACAATGCAAACAACAAAAAACTGTCTATCTAATGTTTGTAACTCCTCTGAGCTAATGTGCTCACCTAAGTGATCCAGTTTCAGATGGTCAGTGGCATTCCCCTTGGCTAATGACAATAGCACTGGGTGACACTAATATTCTGATCTCAGGAAATATTAAGATTTAAACATACTCAAAACAATATTGCTTTATTCAAGGAGTTGTTAGAAAGCTTTTTATGGAATTGAAGTGTTTGTTTGTTTATTTACTTTGGTATAGTTGACACAATATCACATTAGTTTCAAAAATACAACATAGTGATTCAACAACTCTATCCCTTATGGTTAAATCTATGAGTAAAGCAATACTTTTCTGTGATACTGTGAAGCAAAAACAAGTTAGAATCATAGTCAACTGTCATAAATCAGCCTCTATTCTAATAATAAGAAAAGAGCTGTCTCTTCTTTCATATTTGGTAACATATTTAACTTTATATCTAGTAGTCCTGTCAGTCTAAACCCACTGTGTTTTTTAACAATTGAAATGTAACATACATACAAAAAAGGTGCATACCAGAATAGCACAGTTCAAGGAACTTTCACAGTCTAAACATTTTTATGAAACAAACACCCCATCCTTACTCATTGCAGCCACTGCAGTCTGACAAGGGTAACTGATATCCTGGCTTGTAATAGTGTAGATTAGCTTTTACATATTTTTTGATTTGTAGAAATGAGATAATGTAGAATATGCCATTTTATGCCTTTATGATTTCTTACATTCAAAAATATATTTTTGAGATTCAACATTATGTTTTTGAGTGCAACTGTAGATCGTTCATTTTTATGCTGTACATTATTTTTGAAAAGATGTTGAACCTCCATCAGGAATTGCAAATTTAAACTACATTGAGATAATATTTTTATCTATCAGACTGGCAAATTTAAAAAAAATAAACAGGGGCGCCTGGGTGGCGCAGTCGGTTAAGCGTCCGACTTCAGCCAGGTCACGATCTCGCGGTCCGTGAGTTCGAGCCCCGCGTCAGGCTCTGGGCTGATGGCTCAGAGCCTGGAGCCTGTTTCCGATTCTGTGTCTCCCTCTCTCTCTGCCCCTCCCCCATTCATGCTCTGTCTCTCTCTGTCCCAAAAATAAATAAACGTTGAAAAAAAAAATTTTTTTTTAAAAATAAATAAAAAAATAAAAGAATGGTAATGGTAACATGAGAGTACACATATGTTCAAATTCACCAAATTGTGTACATGAATTATATGCAGTGTTTTGTAGACTTATTATGTACTTCAATAAAGCTGAAAGAAAGTAGAAATAGGGGAAGTGACACTTGTCTGAGTATGCCTTCTGGTAATGTTTCATTTTTTTAAGGTATATAGGAGATAATTGAAATGCCATTCCAACAAAAACAAATTAATTCATATTTCAAATAAGTACCATAACTATCCTAAAGGTTAATGAAAAAACTAATCCCAAACACAATATAAATTAATATATCAAAAATTAATTAATGAATAAAAAATAAACTAATAAGCAAATAAACAAATAGAGAAAATGAGGAAGCTCCTCTTTCTAATATAAGGCCAAGTAATAAATGTGGAAATAATTATCAGATACGATGGCAACAATCATCATATTAGATTCAAGCAGGGATTATTAATAAATGGTAAAGTGAATAAGTGCACATTTGAGATTTGAGAGTTATATATATGGCCTTAAAGTATTTCTATACATATATTTATTAATTACAAAGGGAAAAATATAGTGAAGCAATGTCACAGAAAACCACCTTAACCAAGATATCCAAATTAATATTACCAATAATGGGAAAAATCAGCCTCACACTCCCCTTGATATTATTGCTGACAAAACCACAACATTATTCCTATAATATCCTGGTCCAAACTGTTATCATATAAATCTAATCATGAGAAAACAACAGTGATCCCAAAGTGAGGGACTTTTTACAAATCAATTATCCTGTATTCTTCAAAAATATCAATATACTGAGATTCAAGGACTGCAAATCTATTTTAGAATCAAAGAGTCTAAAGAATCAACTGGATGCAAGATACCACTGGGGGTTTTATTTTTTATAAAGGGCATTACTGGGAAATGGATTAAATCTGAATATTATCAGCTAGTTAGATAATTGAACCAAATTAATTACCTGACTTTTTAAAAATTTTAATGTAGTTATGTAAGATAATGTCCTTGACCTTTAGAAAAGCAAATTTAAGTATTTTGGATTAGTGGATATCATGTCTGAATATTCCTGTCCAATGGTTGTGGGAAAAATATTCATCCTATATCATACATAGGGAATATAAATCATAAAATATCAACTACCATTATACGCATTCATATGTATATGTACACATATATACATGTTTAATGTATATATGTATGTATATGTATGTTATATATATGTACATATAATACATATGTATTAAATTTTGGGGTATCTGAGTGGTAAAATGTATGTAGAATTTTTTATATATTGGTATTCTTAAGCTTTTCTGTAAGTCTGATTTTGTGTCAAAATGCAAAGGTAAAATTAAAAAAAAAAAAAAAGTCCAGGAAAAGCACACAACTTTTCAAAAATGTGTCAAAAGATCAGTAGATCTTAGAAGAAAATGGAATTATAGAGTTCCAAGCTAGGAATGTAGTAAAGGTAAAATTAGACAGGTACTTAGGCATCAGTTGCTATGGCAAACAGGCTGATTTTGCCTGATGGCATTTCTTTCACCCAAAACTTTTTAAATTAGTCATGTACATACGTGCCAAAATGTGCACTCTTGTACTTTAAAGTTGTGATCTTGAATTGGACAAAAAAAACTCCACGTTTCTTTGAAAATTCTACTGAACTTGACAGCTTATTTATCCTTTAGCTCTGCTGATGGCTGCAGAAGGGACATTAGTTAACTGAGGCAGTCTTGTATGTTCTTATTTTTAAATATAAAATTCCCTGCAGTAAAATAATCATGGTGCCTTTTATGAAGTTTTTAGAGGCCTTTACATAATAATAATGAGCTTAAATTTGCAAGGTTTGCTTGACTTTTACAAGTGTTTTAAAATGGACATAGAAATCTTTTCAATGTATTTACATAATTAGTACTTATTTAAGGCTGATATACAAGCCTAATTATTTAAAATAAAAACAGATAAATAAAGGACCGGAGGGAAGATGGCGGCGTAGGAGGACGCTGGGCTCACCGCGCGTCCTGCTGATCACTTAGATTCCACCTACACCTGCCTAAATAACCCAGAAACCGCCAGAGGATTAGCAGAACGGAGTCGCCGGAGACAAGCGCAGACGAGAGGCCCACGGAAGAGGGTAGGAAGGGCGGCGAGGCAGTGCGCGCTCCACGGACTGGCGGGAGGGAGCCGGGGCGGAGGGGCGGCTCACCGGCCAAGCAGAGCCCCGGAGGCTGGCTTGCAAAAGCGGAGGGGCCTGATGGACTGTGTTCCGACAGCAAGCACGACTTAGCGACTTAGCGTCTGGGAGGTCATAAGTTAACGGCTCTGCTCGGAAAGCAGGAAGGCTGGAGGACAAAGGGAGGGAGAGCTGCTGAGCCCCCGGACGACAGAGCTCAGCTTGGTGGGGAACAAAGGCGCTCGCCAGCGCCATCTCCCCCACCCATCCCCCAGCCAAAATCCCAGAGAGAACCAGTTCCTGCCAGGGAACTTCCTCGCTCCACGCAAACACCCAACTCTGTGCTTCTACGGAGGAGCCAAACCAACGGCAGCAGATCTGACTCCCTCCCGCTGCCACAGGGCCCCTCCTGAAGTGGATCACCTAAGGAGAAGCCAGCTAAGCCTGCCCCTCCTGCCCCTGTGCACCTTGCCTACCCACCCCAGCTAATACGCCAGATCCCCAGCACCACAAGCCTGGCAGTGTGCAAGTAGCCCAGACGGGCCACGCCACCCCACAGTGAATCCCGCCCCTAGGAGAGGGGAAGAGAAGGCACACACCAGTCTGACTGTGGCCCCAGCGGTGGGCTGGGGGCAGACATCAGGTCGGAGTGCGGCCCCGCCCACCAACTGCAGTTATACACCACACCACACGGGAAGTGCCCTGCAGGTCCTCACCACGCCAGGGACTATCCAAAATGACCAAGCGGAAGAATTCCCCTCAGAAGAATCTCCAGGAAATAACAACAGCTAATGAGCTGATCAAAAAGGATTTAAATAATATAACAGAAAGTGAATTTAGAATAATAGTCATAAAATTAATCACTGGGCTTGAAAACAGTATAGAGGACAACAGAGAATCTCTTGCTACAGAGATCAAGGGACTAAGGAACAGTCACGAGGAGCTGAAAAACGCTTTAAATGAAATGCAAAACAAAATGGAAACCACCACGGCTCGGATTGAAGAGGCAGAGGAGAGAATAGGTGAACTAGAAGATAAAGTTATGGAAAAAGAGGAAGCTGAGAAAAAGAGAGAGAAAAAAATCCAGGAGTATGAGGGGAAAATTAGAGAACTAAGTGATACACTAAAAAGAAATAATATACGCATAATTGGTATCCCAGAGGAGGAAGAGAGAGGGAAAGGTGGTGAAGGGGTACTTGAAGAAATAATAGCTGAGAACTTCCCTGAACTGGGGAAAGAAAAAGGCATTGAAATCCAAGAGGCACAGAGAACTCCCTTCAGACGTAACTTGAATCGATCTTCTGCACGACATATCATAGTGAAACTGGCAAAATACAAGGATAAAGAGAAAATTCTGAAAGCAGCAAGGGGTAAACGTGCCCTCACATATAAAGGGAGACCTATAAGACTCATGACGGATCTCTCTTTTGAAACTTGGCAGGCCAGAAAGAATTGGCACGAGATTTTCAGTGTGCTAGACAGAAAAAATATGCAGCCGAGAATCCTTTGTCCAGCAAGTCTGTCATTTAGAATAGAAGGAGAGATAAAGGTCTTCCCAAACAAACAAAAACTGAAGGAATTTGTCACCACTAAACCAGCCCTACAAGAGATCCTAAGGGGGACCCTGTGAGACAAAATACCAGAGACATCACTACAAGCATAAAACATACAGACATCACAATGACTCTAAACCCGTATCTTTCTATAATAACACTGAATGTAAATGGATTAAATGCGCCAACCAAAAGACATAGGGTATCAGAATGGATAAAAAAACAAGACCCATCTATTTGCTGTCTACAAGAGACTCATTTTAGACCTGAGGACACCTTTAGATTGAGAGTGAGGGGATGGAGAACTATTTATCATGCTACTGGAAGCCAAAAGAAAGCTGGAGTAGCCATACTTATATCAGACAAACTAGACTTTAAATTAAAGGCTGTAACAAGAGATGAAGAAGGACATTATATAATAGTTACAGGGTCTATCCATCAGGAAGAGCTAACAATTATAAATGTCTATGCGCCCAATACCGGAGCCCCCAAATATATAAAACAACTACTCATAAACATAAGCAACCTTATTGATAAGAATGTGGTAATTGCAGGGGACTTTAACACCCCACTTACAGAAATGGATAGATCATCTAGACACACGATCAATAAAGAAACAAGGGCCCTGAATGAGACCTTGGATCAGATGGACTTGACAGATATATTTAGAACTCTGCATCCCAAAGCAACAGAATATACTTTCTTCTCGAGTGCACATGGAACATTCTCCAAGATAGATCATATATTGGGTCAGAAAACAGCCCTTCATAAGTTTACCAGAATTGAAATTATACCATGCATACTTTCAGACCACAATGCTATGAAGCTTGAAATCAACCACAGAAAAAAGTCTGGAAAACCTCCAAAAGCATGGAGGTTAAAGAACACCCTACTAACGAATGAGTGGGTCAACCAGGCAATTAGAGAAGAAATTTAAAAATATATGGAAACAAATGAAAATGAAAATACAACAATCCAAACGCTTTGGGACGCAGCGAAGGCAGTCCTGAGAGGAAAATACATTGCAATCCAGGCCTATCTCAAGAAACAAGAAAAATCCCAAATACAAAATCTAACAGCACACCTAAAGGAAATGGAAGCAGAACAGCAAAGGCAGCCTAAACCCAGCAGAAGAAGAGAAATAATAAAGATCAGAGCAGAAATAAACAATATAGAGTCTAAAAAAACTGTAGGGCAGATCAACGAAACCAAGAGTTGGTTTTTTGAAAAAATAAACAAAATTGACAAACCTCTAGCCAGGCTTCTCAAAAAGAAAAGGGAGATGACCCAAATAGATAAAATCATGAATGAAAATGGAATGATTACAACCAATCCCTCAGAGATACAAACAATTATCAGGGAATACTATGAAAAATTATACGCCAACAAATTGGACCACCTGGAAGAAATGGACAAATTCCTGAACACCCACACTCTTCCAAAACTCAATCAGGAGGAAATAGAAAGCTTGAACAGACCCATAACCAGCGAAGAAATTGAATCGGTTATCAAAAATCTCCCAACAAATAAGAGTCCAGGACCAGATGGCTTCCCAGGGGAGTTCTACCAGACGTTTAAAGCAGAGATAATACCTATCCTTCTCAAGCTATTCCAAGAAATAGAAAGGGAAGGAAAACTTCCAGACTAATTCTATGAAGCCAGTATTACTTTGATTCCTAAACCAGACAAAGACCCAGTAAAAAAAGAGAACTACCGGCCAATATCCCTGATGAATATGGATGCAAAAATTCTCAATAAGATACTAGCAAATCGAATTCAACGGCATATAAAAAGAATTATCCACCATGATCAAGTGGGATTCATACCTGGGATGCAGGGCTGGTTCAACATTCGCAAATCAATCAACGTGATACATCACATTAACAAAAAAAAAAAAGAGAAGAACCATATGATCCTGTCAATCGATGCAGAAAAGGCCTTTGACAAAATCCAGCACCCTTTCTTAATAAAAACCCTTGAGAGAGTCGGGATAGAAGGAACATACTTAAAGATCATAAAAGCCATTTATGAAAAGCCCACAGCTAACATCATCCTCAATGGGGAAAAACTGAGAGCTTTTTCCCTGAGATCAGGAACACGACAGGGATGCCCACTCTCACCGCTGTTGTTTAACATAGTGCTGGAAGTTCTAGCATCAGCAATCAGACAACAAAAGGAAATCAAAGGCATCAAAATTGGCAAAGATGAAGTCAAGCTTTCGCTTTTTGCAGATGACATGATATTATACATGGAAAATCCGATAGACTCCACCAAAAGTCTGCTAGAATTGATACATGAATTCAGCAAAGTTGCAGGATACAAAATCAATGTACAGAAATCAGTTGCATTCTTATACACTAACAATGAAGCAACAGAAAGACAAATAAAGAAACTGATCCCATTCACAATTGCACCAAGAAGCATAAAATACCTAGGAATAAATCTGACCAAAGATGTAAAGGATCTGTATGCTGAAAACTATAGAAAGCTTATGAAGGTAATTGAAGAAGATTTAAAGAAATGGAAAGACATTCCGTGCTCATGGATTGGAAGAATAAATATTGTCAAAATGTCAATACTACCCAAAGCTATCTACACATTCAATGCAATCCCAATCAAAATTGCACCAGCATTCTTCTCGAAACTAGAACAAGCAATCCTAAAATTCATATGGAACCACAAAAGGCCCCGAATAGCCAAAGGAATTTTGAAGAAGAAGACCAAAGCAGGAGGCATCACAATCCCAGACTTTAGCCTCTACTACAAAGCGGTCATCATCAAGACAGCATGGTATTGGCACAAAAACAGACACATAGACCAATGGAATAGAATAGAAACCCCAGAACTAGACCCACAAACGTATGGCCAACTCATCTTCGACAAAGCAGGAAAGAACATCCAATGGAAAAAAGACAGCCTCTTTAACCAATGGTGCTGGGAGAACTGGACAGCAACATGCAGAAGGTTGAAACTAGACCACTTTCTCACACCATTCACAAAAATAAACTCAAAATGGATAAAGGACCTGAATGTGAGACAGGAAACCATCAAAACCTTAGAGGAGAAAGCAGGAAAAGACCTCTCTGACCTCAGCCGTAGCAATCTCTTACTCGACACATCCCCAAAGGCAAGGGAATTAAAAGCAAACGTGAATTACTGGGACCTTATGAAGATAAAAAGCTTCTGCACAGCAAAGGAAACAACCAACAAAACTAAAAGGCAACCAACGGAATGGGAAAAGATATTTGCAAATGACATATCAGACAAAGGGCTAGTATCCCAAATCTATAAAGAGCTCACCAAACTCCACACCCGAAAAACAAATAACCCAGTGAAGAAATGGGCAGAAAACATGAATAGACACTTCTCTAAAGAAGACATCCGGATGGCCAACAGGCACATGAAAAGATGTTCAGCGTCGCTCCTTATCAGGGAAATACAAATCAAAACCACACTCAGGTATCACCTCACGCCAGTCAGAGTGGCCAAAATGAACAAATCAGGAGACTATAGATGCTGGAGAGGATGTGGAGAAACGGGAACCCTCTTGCACTGTTGGTGGGAATGCAAATTGGTGAAGCCGCTCTGGAAAGCAGTGTGGAGGTTCCTCAGAAAATTAAAAATAGACCTACCCTATGACCCAGCAATAGCACTGCTAGGAATTTATCCAAGGGATACAGGAGTACTGATGCATAGGGGCACTTGTACCCCAATGTTCATAGCAGCACTCTCAACAATAGCCAAATTATGGAAAGAGCCTAAATGTCCATCAACTGATGAATGGATAAAGAAATTGTGGTTTATATACACAATGGAATACTACGTGGCAATGAGAAAAAATGAAATATGGCCTTTTGTAGCAACGTGGATGGAACTGGAGAGTGTGATGCTAAGTGAAATAAGCCATACAGAGAAAGACAGATACCAAATGGTTTCACTCTTATGTGGAGCCTGAGAAACTTAACAGGAACCCATGGGGGAGGGGGAGGAAAAAAGAAAAAAAAAAAAAAAAAGAGGTTAGAGTGGGAGAGAGCCAAAGCATAAGAGACTGTTAAAAACTGAGAACAAACTGAGGGTTGATGGGGGGTGGGAGGGAGGAGAGGGTGGGTAATGGGTATTGAGGAGGGCACCTTTTGGGATGAGCACTGGGTGTTGTATGGAAACCAATTTGACAATAAATTTCATATATTAAAAAAAATAAAATAAAATAAAATAAAATAAAATAAAATAAAATAAAATAAAATAAAAACAGGATTTAATTAACAAATATGCTAATTGTGCTAATTTAGAAATTAGGCTCAATTCAGTCCTCTTTGGAAAACTTTGAAAGGGACTGGATTGTAGTCAAATATAAAAGATGTAATAATACCAGAGTTTCTTTGACATATGTTTCTTGATTTCACTACTTCATTGTTAGTATTTAGAACTTGTGTATTTTGTGTGAAATACCTGTGTATTTTGCAAAGTTTAAAAATGTCATTGGACATTATCCCAGCTTATTTTTTTTTCAGTAGGAAATATACAATAAGAATGGCTTGAACAGCCAAGCTGACCTTTAAATTAAAAAAAAAATGATAACAAAAGCAAACAGTGTTAGTGTTTTTGATTTGACAGACCTCAAAGACAAGTTAAACGTCTTGCTAACAGCTAGAGGGAAAAACAAAGTGGGATACTGGCTTACAATCATAACCTTTGCTGAAGAAAATGTTGACTCTGAAAACCAGCACAACAAAGCTTTCACTTAGCTATTCATAGCTATTATTTCTTATATCAGTAAATCACTGGTGACAACAAATGATAACTATTCCAAAGTTCTACTGAAAATAAAAAGTATTAATTAGTGGGAACCTCAAGAAAAAGACTTTCTTGACAGGAAATTTCTGACATGGATGGAAGAAATACTTCTTTTTTCTTTCTTTTGATAAATCTAATTTGCCAGGGCTTCATGTGAGACTTCTGGCAAATGTAACCTTGAGTGGAGGCATCTATATTAAAGATTCTTGTTAAGTACCTACTATATGCCAGACTAATCTGAAAATATTTCATTGAAGACAATTTTTTTAATATGTCAGTGTCTGAGTGATCAGCTGTGCTGATATTTATAGAAGAGTATGTACAGAATACAAAACAAATTACAAAGTTTTGAAAAATGACAGGAAGAGAGTGTCAATTGCCAGAGACTACAGATTATTGCATTTCATTCTCTTACATCTCTTAGATTCCTATAGAAGCTGAATTAATCTATATTTTACTTAATAATTTTTTGATTTCAGTAAAAATGTGTAGTCTCCAGTAGGTCAATTTCTCAAAGCCTTTCTTTACTTTACAATAGGTTTTGTGTAGTTTATATGAGATACATCACCAGGTGCCCTTATCCAATTGGGTTAAAATGAGGATACAAGTTTTCCATCATACTTAAGAATCTAAACACTATAATCTCACTGAATTGAGGATTAGCTTTGTGTTACGTTATTTTTTTCCATACAATGTATATGTATAATTATGCATACTTTCAGTCTTTATTTTGGTCTTCCTTAATTGTATTTATTTTTTAATGTTTATTTTATTTTTAAGAGAGAGAGACAGACAGAGTGCAAGCAGGAAGGGGCAGAAAGAGAGGGAGACAGAGAACCCAAAGCAGGCTCCAGGCTCTGAGCTGTCAGCACAGAGCCCAACATGGGACTCGAACCCATGAACCGTGAGTTCATGACCTGAGCCAAAGTTGGCCCTTTAACTGACTGAGTCACCCAGGTGCCCCTCTCTTCCCTAATTTTAATTAAAATAAATGTCATCAAGACTACCAAGAAGTTGAAGAGAAAGGAGGCCATGATAATGTCTTCTACAAAATGAACAAATATGAAATTTATGTACCAAAATTGCATGAATTTGGTTTAGGTCTTTATTTGCATTAAGTAAATATTACGCTTTCTCACTCTATTTTAAAATAAGGTGTTAATTCCTTGTAAAACTAACAGAGAACAATGTTTCATGAAATTATTTGTTACTTAGCAATTTTAAGTAATAGAGAAAAGGGGAGAGAGAGAGGAAAAAATAGGAGAGAGAAAAATAGGAGTTTGTTTATAGAAAACTAACAACGTTTAGGGAAATTTTGATGAATAAACATGGGCTCAAGCTAAAGGAATCTTTGTTTTAAAAAGTTGGAATTTAAGAATGGCTAAATGAAGCATCATATTCTTTGATTCCTGTGAAGAGCAGATAAAACAGAAGAAAGCAAGACTCCCCTGCGTGGAAGGATGACAGTAGCTCCAACAACGCTAAAACAGTTAAAACAAACTTTGTATTGGTTTTTGTTCACAAATGTCATGTCCACTGCATTTTGAATTTGGTTTCCTTTCTTTTCAAACCCTAGGAAACCTGAAACTCAAAATAAAATTCCTACCCTTTGCTGAGCTCTGTGGGTTTGGAAACTTCTCTAGGGTTTAGTTCATTTTTTCATTCTTACCAACTGGCAGAAGAATTAGACACTAAACCCAAATGAAACCACAAAAATTGGTCTCAACACAGCCCTGACTATCAAGAGAGAGCAAAATGTTAAGTTTATAGGTTCACTGAATAGTTCAGGGTTTTGGAAACTATTCACATTATACTTGGCCCTCTTTATCTCTGTTTTCAACCCCAAACTAAAAAATCCCTCCAGATTTAAGGTTTCAGTTTTAGGACAGAAACTTGGACCTTAACAACAGAAATTTTCTTACATGGATACTCAAAGAAAGAGAATTGTATATGTTTGAATCTTATGAAAAGACAAATTTAAAATTTATATAAATTTATAGCATAAAATAACTGAAAACTTATAAAATGCAAACTAGTCCTATTATGGACTAAAATTGATGGAATATCACTGAATCATTCACTAGATTATCCAAACTATGATGATTTGTGTATAGTTAGGTATTTAGGTAGTTAAATCATTTAAGAAAATTAAAATTAAAATTTTTGGAGTAGTTAGTTGAAATTTTAAGTACAATATAAACAAAGTTTATTATTGACTTCTATTGAAGACTAGGAACTAAAAGTGCAGTTACATTGGCAGTGATTGTGGGAATAAAGAAAAGTAGGCAAAAGCAAGTCATGTTCATCTTTTCTACCCTGAAAATAATCTACTCATTTTCTTTTCTGAGCTATGGAATGAAGGTCATCAGCTGCTCTCATATTTGAGTTCCACTAATGTCTTCCCATTCAAATCTATATTATTTACTTTTTAGAAAACCAACATGGAGCACCTGGCTCATTCCGTTAAGCTTCCAACTTCGGCTCAGGTCCATGAGTTTGAACCCCATGTTGGACTCTGTTCTGACAGCTCAGAGCCTGGATCATGCTTCGGATTCTGTGTCTCTGTCTCTCTCGGCCCCTTCCCCCACTTACACTCTGTCTCTCTCTGTCTCTCAAAACTGAATATATGTTAAAAAATAAAAAACCGGGGCGCCTGGGTGGCGCAGTCGGTTAAGCGTCCGACTTCAGCCAGGTCACGATCTCGGTCGGGGAGTTCGAGCCCCGCGTCAGGCTCTGGGCTGATGGCTCAGAGCCTGGAGCCTGTTTCAGATTCTGTGTCTCCCTCTCTCTCTCTGCCCCTCCCCCGTTCATGCTCTGTCTCTCTCTGTCCCAAAAATAAATAAATGTTGAAAAATAATAAAATAAAAAATAAAAAACCAACGTAAAAAAAAATACAAATTCAAGATATCTTCTATTGACTAGCTGCCTTGTTAGGATTAAATTTGGATTGAATGTGGCTCCCTAATTAACCTATAAACACACACATAAACACACAATCACATTTTAGTGGCTTAATGAAATAGGAGTTTTATTTATTTATTTGCACAAACAGAAAATCTGGAGGTAAAATGAAAGGATATATAGAGTTGTCTAAGTAACTAATCAAGGACATAGGTGCCTTCTTGTTTCCTATTTCTTTTCTTTTACTACATAGCTTTTTCTCTACTTCCTAAGTTTTTTTTTTTTGTAAGGAAGAGCGGGTAATAGTCAACAGAAGAAAAAAAATTTAACTTATCTATCCTCTTTTTATTTCACTGCAGTAAAGACACACATACATAACATGAGACTTATTTTTCTTAACAAATTTCTAAGTGTACAAAACAGTATCATTAACTATAAGTCTTTATCCCTTTTAATGAACTTTCTTGGAACACCCAACCGTCTATTTATTTTACTTTGGCCAAAATAACGTCATCAAATGGCAACTTTCAATAGAAAGGTAGTCTGTGGAGACAAGTATTTTTAGTTTAATGCAATATCACAATCTAAAAATAGGCATGCTTTTGGTAAGGCAGAATAAAGGAACCAGTACTGTATACTGAGCCACAACCATCACTGTCTACTGAATACAGCTGATTTTTAAAAATTCCAGACAACAATTCTTGCCATTTATTTGTATATATCTAAGAATTAAGGGATATGTAAAATGATAACTTAGCTGAGAATTTTCCAAAGATACAGAGAGATACTAGCATTTAGATCAAAAAAGCACATTGAATGATACGATAAAAAATCCAAATCTACAAAGTATAGTGAAACTCCGGCGGCGGCAGGGAAAGGAAGAAAAAAGATATCCTAAATGCAACAACAGAGTGAAGGGAAAAAATCACAAAGGGAAGGGGAAAATATCTACAAATTAACAATAATTTAATTAAGAATGATAAATATAGGTAAAACCAAATAAGCATTAGTGACTAGTTGTGGGGAGTGACAATTAAACAAAATATAACTAAATACATTAAAGTAATGTAAAATGTATATGGAAGGTAGTTTAAAATGTTTTAAGGACTGATTTTGGCAACAGAATACACTTGCTGATCAAATTTAGAATTTGCGATGTTGTAGGTACCCATGTTAGAAAAATAGGGTTAAACTTTTAAGATCAGATTAGAATATAAACATAAGGAATAAAGAGGGGCATGGTCACTCCAAGAAAAAGCAATAAATGGATATAGAAACTAAAGTAAAAACATAACACATAGTATACAAAATTAGATAGTGAGAAAAAATATAAATGCATCAGTAATGATCAGAAACTGTTTAAGGGCACCTGGGTGGCTCAGTCGGTTAAGGGTCCAACTTTGGCTCAGGTCATGGTCTCATGGTTAGTGAGCTCGAGCCCAATGTCCGGCTCTGTGCTGACAGCTCAGAGCCTGGAGCCTGCTTTGAATTCTGTGATTCCCTCTCTCTGTCCCTTCCCTGCTCTCTCTCTCTCTCTCTCTCAAAAATAAATGAACATTAAAAAAATTTTCAAAAAGAAACTGTTTAAACTCCAAAAATATTCAAATAGAGCAAAAACTTAAAATACGAAGTTTCAAACATGACTAAAATACGTCTCAGAAATATTGAAGGTATAGGGATTGAAATATAAACTAATTTAATAAAACATATATAAATATTAATGTCAGTTACAGTCTTTTGAGAAAAATTATAGATACTAAGATTATTGTTACTTTTTAATATTTATTTTACTACTGTAGCACTCTTTTAAAAAGTCACATAGTATACTATAAAAACATTAATGAATCAATTAAAAATGACAAATAATTCTTCAGGAAGAATTTTTAATCTGAGAATGTTACATATATAATGAAAACAAGAAAATAATTGACAAAGATTTTGAATATTTTTTCAACAATTTCGTTGGTAAAAAGGCAGAAATACAGTATTGTAAAGGACAGATAATACATTTGGTTTAATGAACATACAGAACCCTATTCACCAATTAGAGACTATATATTCTTTTAAAGTACACCTGAAACATTTAGTGATATGACTCATAAAATAAAGAATTAACAACAGAAAATACAGAAAATGTTGTATGAATACAGGAACATGCTTTTAGACATTAAGAAGAAACAAAACTCATACAATTGAAATTTTTTAAATTGTGATCTGTAATGTATTAGTGAAAGAATAACTTATTAAAAATAGAATTATTTAGATCTGCACATTAATGTATCTATATCTATATCATCTATATCTATCTATAGATATATATAATGTGAGATGCATCAAAAGCAGCACACAGGGGCATTTATAGTACTAAATGCAAAATTTGAAAAAAAAAATAATGACCCAAGACTACGAATCACAAAATAGGAAAGAAGAAAAGAATGGGGGGTAGAACCCAGAGGGAGAAACAAAAGATGAAGAAAAGTGGGTTGAAATAATTTATAGCAATTAGAGTAGAAAATAACTAAGTAGAAAATAAGAACATATTAGAGAGGTTTAACAAAGCCAAAAGATAACTTATGGGGGAGAAAAAAGTAGGCATATGTGACAAAGAGAAATTTGAGTTGAAGTTATTATGAATAAAAAAGAAACATTATTGTTATGGAATGATTATTTGTGTTCCTTCAAATGTTTTTATGGCTTTGTTGGAATATAATTCACATATAAAATTGTTAGATACTTAAAATGTACATCATGGTAATTTGATATACATATACATTGTGAAATGGATTTTATTTTTATACCTTGAATATAGGCATACCTCTGAGATATTGTGGGTTCCTTGGAAATATTGTGCATCTGTTACAGACCACTGCAAATCTCTGTCCCTCTCCTGCTCACTCTCTCTCTCTCTCAAAATAAGTAAATAAAACTTTAAAGAAAAAAAAAAGAATAAACCAAGAGCTCAGAAGGAGATCAAAATCCTTTAAAACTTGATATATGAGAGAAGTATTATTGTGATTTTATAAGGATTGGGTGTAATACATACATAGTCAATAAATATCATTGGTGCCTTTGCATTGGAACCATGTAAATGGTTCCTATTTTACACAGTATTCCAGAACAAATTTCACATGAATTAATGAAATAAATGTGAAAAGAAAAACCTTAAAACATTTAAAACACAATAGAGGAGTTATCAGTCAACTACAGGAGTTTAAAATATCGGTGTCTCCTATATTCCTTATGAAGCTAAACAATCTAATTAAAAGTTGGAAATAAATATAGGCAGTTCATAAAAGTGAATTATTAATATATATGTGAAAACAGAATTATTTAAATATGAAATATAAATAATTTTTATGTAAAGTTGTGTTTCCAGGGTTATGCAGTTTGTGCAAACCTGAGGACCACACTTTGACTAACACAGTCTAATATGTGCAAAAGGATGCCTGTAATTCCTGTGGACAATTGATACATTGGAAGCTTCAGAAAAAGTGAATTATAGGGGCACCTGGGTGGCTCGGTTGGCTAAGTGTCCAACTTCAGCTCAGGTCATGATCTCACGGTTCATGGGTTGGAGCCCTGAGTAGGCTCTGTGCTTACAGCTCTGATCCTGGAGCCTGCTTTGTATTCTGTGTCTCTCTTTCTCTCTGCCCCTCCCCTACTCACAATCTTTCTCTCTCTCAAAAATAAATAAACATTAAAAAAAATTAGGGGTGCCTGGGTGGCTCAGTCAGTTAAGTTGTCTACCTTCAACTCAAGTCATGATCTCACAGTTCATGGGTTCAAGTTCCCTATCGGACTTTGTGCTAATGGCTCAGAGCCTGGAACCCGCTTCAGATTTTGTCTCCCTCTCTCTCTGCCCCTCCCTTGCTCATGCTTGGTCTCTCTCTCTCTCTCAAAAATAAACAAAACATTAAAAATTTTTTAAATAAAAAAATAAAAAAAATTAAAAAGTGAATCATAGAAATAAAGTCTTCAGCAGTGGTACATTGAAATACCGTCTAGTCATTAAAGTTAATAAACCAAATTTAAGTGTATCAACCAGAATACATTCGGGGAAAGTTAATGCTGATTTTAAAATATTGCAAGAAAATACTTACACTATGCTGCCATATTAAATTAAAACGCACCCTACCATCCTTTAAATGTGGTTATGTATAAGTGACAATCTACATAATATATAAATCATGCAAATGAATTATATATACCAACCTAAATATAATGGTTTCCTCTAGGCCTGGATGAAGGAATGTGTGGAGTAGGTTTTATCTATAATTCTCCATGTGTTTGATAATAAGAAGTATAATAAAATTATTTGAATTTTCAATTATAACAAAATACTGAAAATTTTAAAATGTAGATGGTAAGTACATAGGTACCTAGTATATTATCTCCTGTATGTATGAAACATTTCATAATTAAAATAGTTTTAAAATATAGTCACTTACCAATAATAATTTCTCAATAGAATATAGGTATATATTACTAAAATGATTTTTAATGTAATGGCATTTCCTTATATATTACCTAATTAGCATTCTGTGATCAATTGAAAATCAAATCAAAGCCATTCTTAAAACATAGCTGTGATGGGAAATGTAAATCAAAACCATAATGAGGTATCACTGTATTATACCTATCAGAATGGCTAGAATCAAAAAGACATGAAATAACAAGTGTTGTCAAGGATGCGGAGCAAAAGGAACACTTGCACTCAGAGGTAGGAATGTAAATTGGGGAAAACAATACGGAGATTCCTCAAAAAATTAAAAACAGAAATACCATATGACCCAATAATTCCACTATTGGGTATTTACTCAAATAAAATGAAAACACAAATTTGAAAAGATGTATACTCCCTTATTTTATTGTAGCATTACTTAAAATAGCCAACATACAGGGGCGCCTGGGTGGCGCAGTCGGTTAAGCGTCCGACTTCAGCCAGGTCACGATCTCGCGGTCCGTGAGTTTGAGCCCCGCGTCGGGCTCTGGGCTGATGGCTCAGAGCCTGGAGCCTGTTTCCGATTCTGTGTCTCCCTCTCTCTCTGCCCCTCCCCCGTTCATGCTCTGTCTCTCTCTGTCCCAAAAATAAATAAACGTTGAAAAAAAAAATTAAAAAAAAAAAATAGCCAACATACAAAAGCAACCCTTGTGTGCATAGATAGAAAAATGAACAAAGGAGGTATTATACACACACACACACACACACACACACACACACACACAGACTGTTACTCAGCCATAAAAAAGACGAGTTCTTGCCATTTGATGTACATACAGGGTATTATGCTAAGTGAAATAAGTCAGACATAGAAAGACAAATATCATATGATTTCACTTATATTTAAAAACCAAAACAAATGAACAAACAAAAAGCAGAAACAGACCTATAAATACAGAGAAGAAACTGATGGCTGCCGGAGGATGGCAAAACAGGTGAAGGGTAGTGGGGGATACAGGCCTCCAGTTATGGAATGAATAAATCATGGGAATACAAAGTACCGCATAAGGAATATAGTCAATGATATTGTAATAGCATTGTATGGTTACAGATGGTAGCTACTCTTGTGGGAAGCACAACATAATGAATAAACTTACTGAATCACTATGTTGTACACCTGAAACAAATGTAACACTGTGTGTCAACTATACTCACATTTTTAACATAAATAAATAAGTAAATACAGCACAGAGTGAAGAGAGACTTCCACTATCTATGTTAAGCTATCTGAGGAGGCTAAGCATGCAAATAAAGAAATGAACATTTTTTCTGGTGTTTAAAATAAAATAAAAGTGATAGGTCAAAAAAAAAAAAAAAACTATGATGGTTAATTTTATGTGTCAACTTGGGTAGGCTGTGCTGCCCAGTTAATCAATTAACCACTCATCTTAATATTGCTGTGAGGTATTCTGCATTTGTGGTTAACATCCACAATCACCTAACTTTAAGGAAAGGAGATTATCCTCAATAATGTCGGTGGGCCCCATCCAGTTACTCAAAGGTTTTTAGAGCAAAACTGAGGTTTTCCTGAGAAACAAGAAATTCTCCCTCAAGACCCCAGGCAGCTTTAACCCCAGACTGAGAGTTTTTAGCCTGAAGGACTGCTCTATAGACTTCAAACTGGCCCCATGATTGTGTAAGCCAGTTCTTTGAAAAAAAATTGTTTATGTGTGTCTGTGTGTGTTCTATTGTTCTGTTTCCCTGGAGACAGTGACTGATACAAATGTAAATCACGATTCCTTATCAGTTAATTCCTAAAGAAATTCATTAAGTATTGTATAACTTTACTTTAAATCAGGTTGATCTTGAGCAGTTTTGTGTGAGAGAGTAGGTGTGTACACATGTGTATGCACATACAGGCATTTGTGTGTGTGTTAGAGACTATTTGCTGACTTTTTTTGTCTGTTTGTTTTTATCTCTTCTATAGTTTCTGTAAAACACTGTAGCTTAATGATGCAACATCATCCCTCACTTCATTGCAAACAAAATTACAATTTGTTCAGGTTTACATCCCTAAGTGACTCCATGTCCCACTAAGGGGTAAATCTTATAAAGCTGAGCCTATTGTGATGATATGATTTCTCTTTACAGTAATTGATTAAAGGTTGAGCATATAACAAATCTGGGAGCATTGACACACAATGATAGGTCTACTGGACGGTCTATAGAAAAACTGGAAGACATAGTTTCTTTTCTCCGTCTGCATATTGTGTTGTCAGACGAGATGCCTGGAATTGCAGCGACCATCATCCAACTCTGATGGGAGCCAGCCTGAATTAAACAAGCTTTTTGGGATATTTCACATTTTCTTCCTTTTTAGCCAATCTAGGCTAAATTCTTCTGTTACTTGTAGCCTAAGTCACCATAACTTATATAAACTTTCATTTGTTTCTTTAGAAATTGTGACATAATAAGTAACACCAACTACCAAATCCACTGCATTTAACCTGGCGGGGTAATTTAAGACTTGAACATTAAACACCAGAATATTATGGTATACTCAGTGAAACCTAATATCTTGGAAAAGACTCTTCAAAGATCCAGTTTGAGTGAATTCAACTAATGACACTTAATTGCAGATTTTTTTGGCTGGTTTCAGTCAACTGAAGGCATTATTAATGTGGAGTGCAAATGGATCTAAATTCAAAAAAGCATTCATTCCAATTCTATTCGTATAATGCTGATAGAGTATAGGCCAATCTTTGTTAACTACTGAAAATACTTCTTAACCATATCTGATTAATTGAGTAGACTGATAGAAATCTCTATTTGAAGAGAAGAATATTGCCTTATCAGATTGCTCACCTTTGATTCTCTTTCCAAATTAGAAGAATTTATAGAAGAATTACCTGAGAGACTATGCCACTAATAATCATTCATTTTCTTTTGTATACTGCCTAAAAAAGGAATGTTAACTGTTTTGTATTTTTTAATGAAAATAGAATATAATGCAGTCTATACTCTCTTGCTATGGATATGAGCTAAATATTAAAATTGCAAAAATGGCAACAACAACTAAAACAGCTTTTTAATCTCAAAGCTTTGTTTAAAGACCAATATGGTTGTTTAAAGACCAATATAATACCTATATAGTTATCTCTAGGAATCACGCCTGCCTCAATTCACCCAATTATTGCACATAATAGCAAACTATATATTTTCAATACTTAGTATGAAATGGGAGTTGTCAACTGTTTGTATTTCACTCTGTTTTATTGGATATTGTATGTCTCATCCCTGAGATTTATTGTTAATTTTTTCACATTAAGGTTTCTTTTGTTTTTGCTTTTGTTGTTGTTGTTGTTGTTGTTGTTGTTTCTTTTTTACTTAAAGTTAGTTAACATACAGTGTAGTCTTGGCTTCAGGAGTAGAACCCAAGTGATTCATCTCTTACATGCAAAACCCAGTGCTCATCCCAACCATCACCCATTTAACCCATTACCCCACCCACCTCCTTTCCAGCAATGCTTAATTTGTTCTCTGTATTTGAGTCTCTTATGTTTTGTCTCCCCCTCTGTTTTATCTTATTTTTCCTTCCCTTCCCCTATGTTCATCTGTAGCGTTTCTCAAATTCCACATATGAATGAAATCATATGATATCTGTCTTTTTCTGACTTATTTTGCTTAGCATAATACCCTCTAGTTCCATCCATGTTGTTGCAAATGGCAAGATTTTGTTCTTTTTCATCTCCAAGTAGCATTACAATGCATATATAAACCACATCTTCTTTATCCATTCATCAGTCAATGGGCATGTGGGCTCATGGATAGTGCTGCTGTAAACTTTGGGGTTCATGTGCCCCTTCAAATCAGCATTTTTGTATCTTTCAAATAAATACCTAGTGGTGTCATTGCTAGGTCGTAGAGTAGTTTTATTTTTAATTTTTTGAGGAACCTCCATACTGTTTTCCAGAGTGGCTGCACCAGTTTGCATTCCCACCAGCAGTGCAAAAGGGTTCCCCTTTCTCCACATCCTCACCCACATCTCTTGTTTCCTAAGTTGTTCATTTTAGCCACTCTGACAGGTGTGAAGTGGTATCTCATTGTGGTTTTGATTTGCATTTCCCTGATGATGAGTGATGTTGAGCATCTTTTCATGTGGCTGCTAGCCATCTGGATGTCTTCTTTGGAAAAGTGTCAATTCATTTCTTCTGCCCATTTCTTCACTGGATGATGTGTTTTATGGGTGCTGAATTTGGTAAGTTCTTTATAGATTTTGGATACTAACCCTTTATTCTTTATTTCACTTGCAAATATCTTCTATTCCATCAGTTGCCTTTTAGATTTTTCATTTCTTTCCTTCAGTGTGCAGAGGCTTTTTATTTTGATGACTTCCCAATAGTTCATTTTTGTTTTTATTTCCCTTGCCTCTGGAGACATGTCACGTAACAAGCTACTGTGGCCGACGTCAAAGATGTTGCTGCCTATTCTCTCCTGTAAGATTTCGACGGTTTCCTATCTCACATTTAGGTCTTTCATGTACTTTGAATTTGTTTTTGTGTATGGTGTAAGAAAGTAGTCCAGTTTCATTCTTCTGCATATTGCTGTCCAGTCTTCCCAGCACCATTTGCTAAAGAGACTGTCTTTTTCCACTGGATACTCTTTCCTGCTTTATTGAAGATGAGTTGGCCATATATTTGTGCATCCACTTCCAGGTTCTCATTCTGTTCCATTGATCTGTGTGTCTTTTTGTGCCTGTCCCAGATTGTCTTGATGATTATAGCCTTGTAATATAACTTAAAGTTCAGAATTGTGATGCCTCCAGCTTTGGTTTTCTTTTTCAGAATTGCTTAGGCTATCCGGGGACTTTTCTGATGTTATACAAATTTTAGGATTGTTTGTTCTAGCTCTGTGAAGAATGCTGGTGTTATTTTGATAGAGATTGCATTGAATGTGTAGCTTGCATTTGGTAGTGTCGACATTGTAACAATATCTGTTCTTCCAATCCATGAGCATGGAATGTTTTTTCATTTCTTTGTGTCTTCAATTTATTTCACAAGCTTTCTATAGTTTTCAATGTACAGATCTTTAAGCCAGACCTCTTTGGTGAGTCTTATTCCCAGGTATCCTATGTTTTTTGGTGCAATTGTAAATGGGATCAATTCTTTATATCTTTTTTCTGCTGCTTCATTATTGGTATATAGAAATGCAACCAACTTCTGTACATTGGTTTTATATCCTGTGACTTTGCTGAATTCATGTATCAGCTCTGGCAGTTTTTTGGTGATCTTTATGGTTTTCCATGTAGAATATCATGTCATCTGCAAAGAGTGAGGGTTTGACTTCTTCCTTGCTGATTTGGATGCCTTTTATTTCTTTTTGTTGTCTGATTCCTGAGGCTAGGACTTCCAGTACTATACTGAAAAACAATGATGAGAGTGGACATCCGTGTCGTGTATGAAAGGCCCACATCTAATATCATCCTCAATGGGGAAAAACTGAGAGCTTTTATTTTTTTAGTGTGCTAATAGATAATAAAGAAGTTGACTAAATTCAGTATTCTAACAATCACATACAGGGATAAGTCACTGGAAGTTTAGAGTTCATTCAGGGCTTTCCCACTGATGGGGCTACATCATAGGAGATCAGGCTTTTTCACTGGGAAGCAACCAAATGTCATTGGTTTCTCATATTCTCTCTTATGTCACTTTAGACAGAGAGGAGTCCTGCAATCTCCTACCTCCATGAGACTTGATATGGGAAAGGATGGATCAGTTTTAGACTGGTTCTTAGAATTTATCGGGCTGAGGTTCTCACCATTCAGTTTTTCAATTTTCACCAAATCTTTTCAAAATTCTCCCAATCTCCATGCTCTGTTCTGCTTTCCATCTCTGATGGAATGAGAGGGGCCAGTTTCCTGCCCACATATCTGGGAGGGGTAACCTAACCTCTGACATAAACTTCTAACTAATCTTCCTATGTTAAAGCAGTCCCTACATCCTGGCCTTCGGCAATACCAGGAACCTCAAATTCCAAGGCTGTCTGAGATTCTGTGAGCTTAATGGTCTTAGTTATTAGAATTCCTGTATTTTTACCCTGCCACAGTTGGTTAGACTTAGATGTTCTTCAGTGTGAAATATAGGTTACCATGTGTCCTTCATTTGTCTAATTTCTGGTCAACAGTTGTCTGTTCTCATGGTCTTTGTGGTTTTATAACATTTCAGTAGTTCCACTGTTATTTCTGTGAGGTATCAGGATGGAATATAAATAAATTCAATGTATCAATATTCCATATATAAATACAGGTCCTCTATAAAATGACATTATCATACTGCCAAGCACTCTTCCATTTGTATTACGTGGTTTTCTATGCTTTACATTGATTATAAAAGAGTGAATTAGATATACTTAAAATTTATGGCATTTGGCATTTCACAAGGCTAATTTTATTTTATTTTTTTTAACGTTTTTATTTATTTTTGAGACAGGGAGAGACAGAGCATGAACAGGGGAGGGTCAGAAAGAGGGAGACACAGAATCCGAAACAGGCTCCAGGCTCTGAGCTGTCAGCACAGAGCCCGACGCGGGGCTCGAACTCACGGACCGCGAGATCATGACCTGAGCCAAAGTCGGCCGCTTCACCAACTGAGCCACCCAGGCGCCCCTCATAAGGCTAATTTTAAATATATATGTACCAATTTACATTATGAAGTGATTTTTTTTTTTTTTATTTTAAAAATGTTAAATGGTAGGGGCACCTGGGTGTCTCAGTCGGTTAAGTTTCCAACTTCGGCTTAGGTGATAATCTCACTGTTTGTGAGTTCGAGCCCCACGTCTGGCTCTGTGCCTACAGCTCAGAGCCTAGAGCCTGCTTCAGATTGTGTCTCCCTCTCTCTCTGCCTCTCCCCTACTCATACTCTCTCTCTCTCTCAAAAATAAATAAACATTAAAAAACATTGTTTAATGTTAAATGGTATATATTCACATAAAAAAACAAAACAATAGGGGCACCTGGTTGGCACATTTGGTTAAGCCACCGACTCTTGGTTTTGGTTCAGGTCATGATCACACAGCTTTGTGGGATTAAGCCCCATGTCGGGCTCAGTACTAATGGTGTGGAGCCTGCTTGGGATTTCTCGCTCTCCCTCTCTCCCTCCCCCTCCCCTGCTTATGCTTGCTTTCTCTTTCAAAATAAATAAATAAACTTTAAAAACAAAACAATATAAGTAATGACATTAATATTGAATAAACACAGTAAGAAGATCATAACTGCATTCTGCCACTCTCTAATAAGTCAGAATTTAACAACTTTCCTTTGGTGCACAGGCAGTATGTTTTTATACCAGATCTATTTTGAAAACTGATAAAATGCACCTGCAAAATTTAACATCTTGTCTTCACTGACTTACTAAGTATTTTCCTACTATGAGACATAGTACGACTGAAAACTGAAATACTATAAATTTAATGAATATTCACAGGTTTTAATATTACAATAAACACATAGTGTAAGCAGAAAGCAAAAAATCTTTGGCCTAGAGTGAACCCCCAAAATTGAGACTTTCTTATTTATTGTTTTCTAGTCATTTTGAACCAAAGGTATCTGTAAGAATATTTCAAAACAATGCTTCCTTATTTCAGAATCAAAATTCTGAATAGTCTTTTAGGCATGTTTTACATCCTAAATATGTGATAATAATTACGGGACATTTTGAGTGTGGTTAGCCTGGATAGTTCTAGTATTATCCTATGCAACATGATAGACTGCAGTAACCCTTTGTGTGCTAATAGTGGAATTTCTGGAAGCATAACAAATGAAAGCTTGTGACTCAGAACTCCATAGGTTTCTCTTAACACATGCAATTGAGACTCACTTTTCACTTAACATCCTATGATAATCATCATTGGTTATGGTATTAAACATTTTTTCTTGAATAGCTTTTGTTGGGATGTTCAACTAAAAGTCTCATATTTAGTTCACCATTTGAAGGTGGGCATAGGAAAGAATGGTCCTTACAGTATTTGTTGTCATTTAATAATAATATGAAATATATTGATTGTATGGAGCCATATTGGGTGCTGTAAACTTTCGTTCCTAACTTAATGCTATTGCCATGTTTTTGAAAGGGTTGTAGTTCATTATTTTTATGCAGAATTGGTTACAATTTAATTCAAATATGTCTGGTAAACTGACAGGAGAGGTGGAGAGGAATGAACTGAAACTTGTATTTTTTATTATAACATGTTTATACCCTCAAACCTGTAGCGTAACAATAGAGAAGTCAGCATCTTGTTTATGCCAAATAGTAATTCCCTGGACAAAGATAGCTTCGTAGACTTGTACCTGAGAGTCTTGGAAAGAGAATTATGAAGAGAAACTGTGGATGATTTTTTTTGTCACTCTCTTTCAGAGTAGCTGTTTTCTTGTTTTAGCTAAGTGATCAGGGACTACAGGTCTACCTTTCTTGACCCTAGCTTGCAGAATATGAGACAGAATATGAGGGGCTGAGAGACAATTTTCTGTTGTCTCACATTGCTGTGTGTCTTGTGAGCAGAAGCACTGGCTGTGTTCTGGAATATCTTTTTAAGATAGCGGAAGACAGAGAGTGTCACCCTTTGGAGCAAAGAGCACGTTTGCTTATATCCTTGGAAGCCAAACATAATTTCACTCTCTAGATAGTTTGCTTGATATTCTCTGGAGCAAAAGACAGACATGCTTGCTGTCCATAGTAATCCATTGCATGTACACATACCATTTTGTCTTTTTTACATTTCCCTGGGGAATCTGGCCTTGAGAAAACAGCACAGGAAAATGCTGTACTCTGACTACTGTTATTACTGTGAGTGATAAACCATTCTTTGTCTCTGACTGGGGTGTCTTGTGTCTTCTGTCAGTGCTCATTAAACTATCATAGATTAGCTTGTTAGTTTGCAAGTCGGGTAAAATCTCAGAACCTACACTTTTCACAGAAGAAAACCTCCTTTTCCCTTTCTTCAAATTCCTGCACTCACCTTTTCTCTATTTTTTACAAGATTTCGCCAAGTAGCTTGCCTTCACTTGATACTTCACTTTTTTGGAAATATTAAAAGAGATCTTTTTTAATTTAAGAAAATGTACAATTTCTCAAGATAAATAATCTCTTAATTGAAGCCCGCACTACCTTTATGCAAGATAGTTTTGGTCAATGAAGTTAAAAATTATATTCATAAAACATTGTTTCACCAAAAAAATTAATTGTATGTGGCTTTTCAAGTGTGTGAAAGCTCAGAATTTATTTTTACATCTCTTTTTGCTTTGATCTTAAAACCATTTAGTCAAAAGTGCATTACCACCCAATGCTAGAATTTAGTCTCTCATTAGGAACATTTGAGTATGAGGAACTACAGGTCAACACTATTTCAACATGGTTTTTGTCAATGGTACAGATCTAGTAAAATTCTAGCCTGCCTTGTAATAGGAATTCTATTTCAGCTTTATACATTCTAAAGGGACATTCATGGCAGTGTGAAATGTTCTTCTTTCTGTTTCTATTAGAATTAAAGGCATTTGAAAATCTGCTATGAATGCAAGTGACACTAATTTGATTGCTAATTCTGATATGGGCTTTGGTGCATATTCATGTTTATTACTTGCATTTAATGACTACAGATGGGTGGAAAAGTCACACGAGTCAGTGTCTTTCTCTCTTGGGAGCTAGTAAACGAAACTCTGATATCTAGCCTTGGGTATTAATATCTGGCAAATAACTTTGACTTCTATTCTAATTTGAATTAATTATTTTCATTATAAATTGTGGTTTCTTTATTATTACAATAAAGTTTCAAGCTTTGAGATGTTCTATAAATTAAACTGTATCATAAAGGTTAACACTACTCTTTATGAAATTATGATGTTTTCACCTATTTTATAGACAAATTACCAGTATATGCCTGTATTTATATAGAGATATAGACCTCCTGGTGCCATCAAAAGCATAGTGCCATTGTACATGCTTTTCAAAATACCAAAAATAACCTGGACACTCATTTGTTAACTTATTGATTTATGGGCAAATGATATACTACAAAATTGGCTTTAAAATCTTTAAACCAGAGGGGTCTGTGTGGCTCAGTTGGTTAAGTGACCGACTTTGGCTCGGGCTATGATCTCACAGTTTGTGGGTTCAAGCCCCACATGAGGCTCTGTGCTGACAGCTCAGAGCCTGGAGCCCGCTTCGGATTCTGTGTCTCCTTCTCTCTCTGTCCCTCCCTCACTCATGTTCTGTCTCTCTCTGTCTCTCAAATATAAATAAATTTCAAAAACAAAATTTAGTCTTTAACCCATCTGTTTTTGTCAAGTTTTAAAATTTCTTTGAAGGATTATGGTCAATGCTGTATAATTCCTACATTGTAAAGTTAAGGAAACTAAGGATAGAGAATAATGGTTTCTCAATTCATTAGGAGATAACAGTGTATCTAATACTAAAATTCTGATACAGGGTACTGTATCAATGGCATCGGAATTACCACAGAATTTTAAGTGTCTCACACACACACACACACACACACACACACACTACTTGGGCCTGTTCTAGGAAATTCTGTAATAGCAAGTGTGGGATCAATGTCAGATGCTAGATTTGGAAACACTGCTCTGCCTAACACCACCTCCTTCAAGAGTGGGATATGTTTACCAACTAGATCTCAAGAAAAGCAAAAGTATTTCAAAAAGAAATCAATGCAGCAAACAAGCAATGCCACAGGGAAGTTTTTGAATGAGGTGTGCACTTCGTTGACAGCCATCTTGAGAGCAATCTAAGATACACTGAAAAGTTTCCTAAGAATCAAGACATTTATTGTATCAGGATTATATTCATCTGCTTCATTCAACAATGATATTTTTAGAGTATATATTGTTGTCAAAGATATGACAATGAGTAAAAATATACTCAATATCTAGTAGGGGGATATTCAAAAATAATTTTACTAATAAATATATAATTATAAGAGATATTCTGAAGGACAGATGAAAGTATAAAGCAAAATAGAATTCAGAATATGGAAAATCTTAAGAATATGTTGATGATCTAAGGCCTAGAGGGTAAGTAGGAGAGCTAACAAAGTTTTTGAAAAAGTTCCAGTGAGGAAAGTATTCTTGACATATTCAGGGAACACAAGTAACTCAAATGGAAAGAGTGTGAATACGTTATGGATAAAAATGGGAAAGCACCAATGGGATGGATATTCTGAGTAAAGGGATTGAGAGGAACAACAGAAAAAAGAGAAGATAAATAGCATTTATTTATTTAGAGCATTTGCATTGAGCCTTGAGTATGTGCCAGGTACTTTGATCAATATTCTCGTATATAAAATATTAAAGCTCTTCATCTTCTGGGGTGCGTGGGTGGCTCAGTTGGTTGAGTATCTGACTTTGGCTCAGGTTAAGATCTCACCGTTTGAAAATTCAAGGCCCAGAGAGGAGCCAAGATGGCGGAACAGCATGGAAGTTTTTTGTGTGTCTCACATCCATGAAATACAGCCAGAACAACACTAAACCATCCAGCACACCTAGAAAACTGACTGGAGGATTAGCACAACAATCTGCACAACCTGAACCACAGAATTCAGCAGGTATGTGGCACGGAAAGGTGACCTTGGGGAGCAAGAAGCTTCGGCAGGCAGGGAGGTGCTTTTGTGGGCGGAGACACGACGGAGACTGGGCTGGGGGGGGCAGAGAATACGGGAAAAGCACCCCTCCCCAAAAGCAGCTAGAGAGAAAGTGGAAAATTGGAAACAGCCACAGGGAACAAACTAAAAAGGGAGAAAGGAGAAAGGTAAGGGTTTAAATTCCATTAAGACTGTAAACAGGGGCAGCGCAGAGTCTGAAACTCCGCAGCTTGATACCTGGTGGTGCTCTGTGGGAACGGCGAATCCCCAGGAGCAGAGTGCGGTCCAGGAGGTTCTTGGGCCACACGGGGAGAAGCGGTTCCACTGCTGGAAGGACATTTGGTAGAGACTGTTGAAGCCACCTGGTCCCAGCAGACCCCAGAGAACGGCCACATTCGCTGGTGTTGGAACAAGGTCGTTAAGGGCGAAGCCTGGTGCCAGATGTGTGTTGTGATTTTCCATAATCCCTGAATCGCTACTGCTACACTATCTCGCGAACTTTTTCTGGGGCAGGCTGGCACCTGGCTGCAGTCTCGGGCACAGGCAGCAGCAGAGTCCAGCAAGCGTTCCTGGGTGCAGCCGACATTCAGCTATTGCTTAGTGACACCCTCCCACAGAGGGGTGGAACAGATCAAAGCTGCAGTCCTTCAGAAGTAAAGGGCCGGGGAAAACAGCCGCATCAGAGACAAAATTTGGGATAGAGGTAGTTCCTGGGGCTTGGTCACGGAGAGTGAAAAAGTGGGGAGTGGACGAAAGCTGTCAAACCACTTTCAACATCAAGACCAAAACACACTTAGGATCTGGAATCATTTATTTGGTGTGTGTGTGTGTGTGTGTGTGTGTGTGTGTGTGTGTGTTTAATTTTTTAATTTTAATATTTTTTAAATTTTTTTTAATTTTCATTTTTCTACCTTATTAAGTCCTTTTCTCCCTTCAAAATGACAAAATGAAGGAAATCACCCTAAAAGAAAGAGCACAAAGAAATGACAGCCAGGGATTTAAACAACACAGATATAAGCAAGATGTCTGAACCAGAATTTAGAATCACAATAATAAGAATACTAGCTTGAGTCAAAAATAGATTAGAACCCCTTTCTGCAGAGATAAAATTAGTAAAAAATAGAATGAAATAAAAAATGCTATAACTGAACTGCAATCACGGATGGATGCCGTGGTGGCAAGGATGGATGAGGTAGAACAGAGAATCAGCGATATAGAGGACAAACTTATAGAGAATAATGAAGCAGAAAAAAAGAGGGAGATTAAGGCAAAAGAGCACGATTTAAGAATTAGAGAAATCAGTGACTCATTAAAAAGGAACAACATCGGAATCATAGGGGTCCCAGAAGAGGAGGAGAGAGAAATAGGGGTAAAAGGCTTATGTGAGCAAATCATGGCAGAAAACTGTCCTAACCTGGGGTGACACAGACATCAAAATCCAGGAAGCACAGAGGACCCCCCATTAGATTCAACAAAAACTGACCATCAACAAAGCATATCATAATCAAATTCACAAAATACTCAGGCAAGGAGAGAATCATGAAAGCAGCAAGGGAAAAAAGTCCCTAACCTATAAGGAAAGACAGATCAGGTTTGTAGCAGGCCTGTCCAGAGAAATTTGGCAGGCCTGAAATGAGTGGCAGGATATATTAAATGCGTTGAATCAGAAAAATATGCAGCCAAGAATTCTTTATCCAGCAAGGCTGTCATTCAAAATAGAAGGAGAGATAACACGTTTCCCAGACAAACAAAAATTAAAGGAGTTTGTGACCACTAAACCAACCGTGCAAGAAATTTTAAGGGGGACTTTCTGAGGGGAGAAAAGATGGAAAAAAAAGACCAAAAGCAAGAAAGACTAGAAAGGACCAGAGAACACAGCCAGAAACTCCAACTCTACAAGAAACATAATGACAATAAATTCTGTCTTTCCATACTCACTCTAAACCTCAGTGGATCCAATGTTCCAATCAAAAGACATAGGGTAACAGAATGGATAAGAAAACAAGATCCATCTATATGCTGTTACAAGAGACTCACTTTAGACCTAAAGATGCCTTCAGATTGAAAATAAGGGGATGGAGAACCATCTAGCATGCTAATGGTCAACAAAAGACTGCTGGAGTAGTCATACTTATATCATACAATCTAGACTTCAAAATAAAGACTGTATCAAGAGATGCAGAAGGGCATTATATCATAATCAACACGTCTATCCACCAAGAAGACCTAACAATTGTAAACATTTATATACCAAATGTGAGAGCACCCAAATATATAAATCAATTAATCACAAACATCAAGAAACTCATCAATAGTAATACCATAATAGTAGGAGACTTCAACACCCCACTCACAGCAATGGACAGATCATCTAATCGATAATTCAAGGCCAAAATCAGGCTCACAGCTCTCAGGGCAGAGCCCAATTAGGATCCTTTGTCCCCTTCACTCTCTGCTCTTCCCCAGCCTGCATTTTCTCTCTCTTTCTCTCTCTCTCAAAAATAAATAAATGTGTAAAAAAACAGCTCATCTTCAAAAACAAAAAGCTCACCTTATAATTTCAAAGATTAGATACATATTTAAAATAAGTTTGTGAACGTAAGTATAAAAACAATTTTTTTTGTATTTGGGTTTCACAGTTCGTTAAAATTTTACATGCCTTTCAAAAAAAGTGAACAATATGGTAGTATATAAAAAGTACTAAAACTTTAGTACATAAACCTTTTTTGGGTTGCTAGAGAGTAGCTTTTTGTCCTTAAGCATTCAATATCCCTGTGTATCAGTTAGCATATGCTAGCGATAGAATGACAAGTACTGGTGAAATTAAATGGGGAATTGCTTACAGGGAGGGTGGCAGAGAGAGGTTCTATTAAACTTACATTTCCCGACACTTGTATTACTAACAATACAGCTACAGTTTACTGGGTTCAATTATCATTGCAAATTGGCAAACAGCACTTGCCAGCCTTCTAATCATTCAACATATTCTTTCATGTTCAAGCACAACTGACAGTTTAGTTGAATAGTTAATGTCAAAAATTTCTTCAATTATATCCAACCATACATACAGAGTGGTTAGATGGCAAATAGGAGAAAAGAAACTGTTTCATTTCTGTTTTCTGTTTTTCAAATAGTTAAAATGAGTGGTAGATTGCCTACCTTGCTGGCTGAAATTTGGAAATATAAATGTAAGTAGAATTCTCTAACTGGACCTGTTGTCTTCCAAGTGCTAAAGTAGGCAGGTTATAGCGAGATTTTCACATATTGCTCAAATTTGTAGGGCTTATTCCCTAGCCAGTTTACCAAAGGTCAAGATTATACTTTTGCCAATAAAAACAATAAAACTACATTTCATGTACTTTGTAGAATCCTACTCCATACTTTATAGACACGACCTGTGTAATTCTCTCTATGGAAAGAGATAATACACCATTGCCCAATTTTTATCTTTCTCTTTGACTTATCTTTTTTCTTTTCTGTCTTTCCCTATGTGAAATACATTTTTTTAAATAAATAAGTCATTGATATTGCTTGACAATCCATTGAATTATATGATCACCTAGTTTCCTGACAGAATTTAATTCAAACTATAGTTTTCATCTTTCCACTACAGATTAGAGGAAATTCACACCAGAGGAGAAACATGTTACATTAATAGATCACAAGTATGATTTCAAAAAAAAAATGGCTCTGCAGGAAAATAATTTTGAAATCTTATGTTGAGGTAAGGTCTCTTATATATCCCTTCAGTTTGACAGAAAATTTTATTTTTCTTTTTCTTGAAGGAAATGCCAAATGGGAGACCTAGTATGGGTTTTAACTTGCCCCTTCTATTTGGGGAAGTGCTCTGTAACACCTCTCTTGCTGTGCAACTTGAACTTGGCATTGAGTGTCTTTTGTGGAATGCAAGTTTCTTAATACAGGCTTAAATTGGCATTTTTAATAAGTTACATAAAGTTTTTGATTCATTTTATCTAAGATACTAACATATTACCAAATGTAAATACAATTTAAGTATTTCTATCTAAAACATGAAGTAATCAGATGCTCATTTTTTTTCCTGCAATTTACCATCTTTCTGCTTTGTTTGGGTGAATACATGCTACCTAATGAATTAAATACACTTTCTAACCTGCTGATTCATTTTCCAGGGTTAGAAGTGAATGTTCAATGATTTCTACCACAGTTAATATAAACATTGACCTGATAAAATGCAGAGATCCCTATATGCCATTAGATGGCCACAGATTTATCACTTCTGCCAAGGTTTTGCTCCTGGCATCTGATTAAAAGGCCAATGTCTGCTTTTATCTACTTATTTTGATTTCCTATTTGGATCTCTTCACTGGCACTGTATTCATGACTCCTTGCTGTTTACGTGCTTTCTAGCATTTATTGTCTTGGTTTTCCTCTCAGTGGTACCACAGTCCAACTGCATGATATACTTCCCTATACAAAGATAAACCACATCATCATCACTCAACCATCCTGAACATGGTTATAATTCTGTGGCATAACAGGGAGTAAAGCAATTCCCAACAACCCTAGGATTTCCAAGTTGGTATAGAATGCTAATAAAATGCACCAAGTGGGCTGGAGTTTTATTGTCGAAATCTATACAAGGCTTTAAAGTTTTGGTTTAAATGATGATGTCATCTAGAAGAATAGTCTTCTGGAGAAATTAATGGACACAGTCCTTATTACTGGGTTGTTCAAACCCACATGGGCACACCTCTCACTAGAGTATTTATTAAAACAAATGACTTTCCTTCCTAATGATCAGGCTGAATTTATACCTCCCTTAAATAAAGGAGAAAAGATTGATATGCTAAGAAGACAGGATCTTTGGGTATAAATGATAGCATATTATGCTAATTTATTAATATTATAATATTTGATACGAAGAGAGAGAGGAAATAGTAGAGAGTTATTTCTAAATAATGGGTGGACAGATTGTTTCCTCCTATAACCACCAAAAATATGCATTAAATATTCTCTGTATAATTTAACACTGTGCCATTGATATAGTTTCTCTTTTTTGTGTGATTTTGATATTTAATCACTACATTTTATGATTAGAATCCATATTCCATTTCAGAAGATTCAACAATTAAAAGAAAATTACCACAAATATATAATTATTATTTAATACTCACTTAACTTGAATACATTATAATAAAATGTATTATGCACCTAAGATATGAGAAAATGGGGAAATTGAGCTTTATAACAAATTAGCAATATTTTGGGATGCTCTGTTTGTACAATGTTTTGAAATACTTATTCATAGTCTCTTTCTATGAAAGTTTGAATTTGCATTTGCAGGTGAAAAAGTACTGTTAAAATGACTTAGTAAAGAGCATGGTGAATTCAGAAATATATGTGATCATATGGAGTATGTTCTATTGCATAGTGAGAGATAATTATGCCATTTTTATATTAATGTGTTAATATATATAATATGTGTATACAATATATAATTAGTAATGTATGAATTTACTAATTATATCTGAATAATGGTCCCTTCTCCTTTGGCTGTTTTCCATTTTACCCAGTCTTTTCAAAATACACAGGGCCCACATGGAAACAGTATACTTATTAATGTCAGCAAAAGAAAATGGACAGTTTTGTGGGGTCATTTGAGAGATTTTCATTTTATTGAGGACAGAAATGACCTGAATATCTATTCTCATAGTGTAAGAAAAATAAAATTCTCAAATAATATGGCATATTGAATATAGATAAAATTTTGTCTTTCTGAATATATAGATAGATGATAGATTAGAAAAACAAATAGATGATAGATAGATAGATGATAATTAGAGATGTATAGTTCTGTATACATATAGTTAGTTAGTTAGTTAGTTAATTTGTTAAAGTCTCATTGCCTATCGGTCTCAATCGCGTTACTACTATCAAAAAATCAGGCAATTTTCTTTTAGGTTTGTTTTAGGATTTTTCACATAATTCTTCCACATTATATCATGGAACATTAATTAACTTCCCAGGATATGTTTAAGGCAAAACTGATTAATAAGACTGAAAAGCAAGAGATGCATATGATATGCACATAAAAATGGGAGTATAATGTTGAGTTATTGTAATACAGATTTTATTTTAGTTGAAGCATTTCTTGTTTCAGGCAAACACTGAGATACTTCAGATTAACAAAGACTCATTTAATTTGCCTTGAATTTGAATTAAGAGGTTAATTTCTTAAAGCAGGATTTCAGTAGACAGAATTTCCCAGGTCACATTTTCATAATCCCCAGTCTTCATGGGGTATCTGCTTTTTACATCACATACTAATTTCACACTTGTGATGGTCCTTTGTAATATCGGACCTGAATGTGACTGCTATTTCAGAGTTCCTGGAATAAAAAAGGAGGTGTACTTTATCCCTGCCACAACATAACCTATGACAATTAGTTGAATCTTAAATTTCACCCTATTCTGATTATTATATTTGGTCTGTTAATTTATCATTTGCTTTTCATGTATTTTACCTGTGACTGAATACTAGGGCTAAATCGTATACGAATAACAATAGGTAAATAGAAAGACAGTGAGACAGATAGATAAATGGAAATGGTAGAAGTGACTATTGTTTCTCCCTGTCCTTGGGAAAACTAGATGCCTATACTCTACATTTTTAGAAATGGAAATAAAATGCCTAGCCACTGGTCACTGGGAAGAACTCTGAAAAATCTAATAATCAAGATGTACATGCTCTAGGCTAAGAAAGTAAATATTATGTTATTATAAACCATGTGTATTGTTTCAGAGACGAATTTCTACAAATATTGTTCACTCTTTGTTTGGCATGCAGTGTGGCCTGATAATGAGAAACCATTTCCTTTCTCTATATTTACAATCAGCAAACTCTTATTTTCTTGGAAAGATATTTTCCTTTTTTTTTTTTTTTTTTTTTTTGGTGAGGCAGTTACAAAATAGGCGTAAACTTCATCTCATTTCAGAAGAACCACTATAAAAACAGTGCAGAATGTGGTGCATGATGCTGAAAAAATCCTTACTTTGCGAAACATACTAATATTGGATTACTATTCCCTTAACTATGGTCCTAGTAGATATGAGAGCAAAGCCACACCTCTATTCGTAGGAGGTAAAGTTCTAGCTATAAGGTATGGACATTTGCATTGTCGGTCAATCTGGAAAATAGTAGATCTTGCATAATTTGGAAAGCAAAGAGTCATAAACAATGTAAGTTTCAAATATATTGTCAAGAACATAATCATGCTCAAAAATGTTGTATCAGTTGAGGAGTATTTTCATTGTTACCATCAATGACATAATTTTATCATTACGGTCATCATCCCATATGGGATGACCATATGGGTCATCTACCCATTCCGTAGAAAGAAATCTCTGGAATGGGGCTGGGAATTTTTTAATTTGTCATGGACACCTGGAGCTACTTATGTTCCTTAATGTAGTTTAACCACTATTTAACAAGGGGCGCCTGGGTGGCGCAGTCGGTTAAGCGTCCGACTTCAGCCAGGTCACGATCTCGCGGTCCGTGAGTTTGAGCCCCGCGTCGGGCTCTGGGCTGATGGCTAGGAGCCTGGAGCCTGTTTCTGGTTCTGTGTCTCCCTCTCTCTCTGCCCCTCCTCCGTTCATGATCTGTCTCTCTCTGTCCCAAAAGAAATAAATAAACGTTGGAAAAAAAAAATTAAAAACCACTATTTAACTTAATGCTCATCTTCCAAGTTTCTGTTTCTATAGCTACCCAGTGTGGACTAAGAAATCAATACCTGAGAGGAAACTGATGTAGGTGGTCAATGATCACTCTTAAGAAATATTAGAATAAGTGGTGGTACAACTGGACTCTTTCTTTCTTTCTTTCTTTCTTTCTCACTCTGTCTTTCCCTCTCTCTCTCTCTCTCTCTCTCTCTCTCTCTCTCCCTCCCTCGCTCCCTCCCACCCTTTCTGTGCTTCTGAATTCTGGATAATAAATACATGAATCACTTGAGTGGGAAGCAGAGAATAATTGGCATCGGTCCTCTATAGGAGGCTGGGAACTACGTCAAAGATGCTACAAGTGTGTCCATGGAATATCACAGAAGGCACATTCAATTGAAATTTGATGTTAATGTCTACATTTTACCTTCATCTTGTGAACCTTTCAGGAAAATCTTGGGAAAAGATTTGCTTTGGGGAAGCTTAGTCTGGGATTTGGACAGAGTAGTAATGTAAACTCAAAGCTTCAAACCCATCTACCAATAAAAGTCCACATGTAGCCAAAGGATTAATGAGAGATTAAGAAGGAATAATAGTCTAGGGATAGGATAAGTGGATATTTTGTTGGAATCTTTTTTTAGTTCAGAAGAAAGATAAGAAAATTTTAATGAGGATGAATAAAAACGGAAAGAGGGAGGAGGGCAAAGAAAGATGATTTTCTGCAATCATTACTCTAAATGACAATAGCAATTCTTAACTATACGCATACTATTATTTGTATGTATGTACAATTTATACTATATTTTCACAATAGTTCATCTCATTTTATTTTCACAGAACACTCATGAAATAGGTTTGGCAGGAGTTGCCAACTTAGTTTTTAAATGAAAAAATAGAAACCTAAATTATTTCCCCTGCTTTCCTTCTCAGTCATAAAACATCTTAGACTTTTCCTGACTAGCTAGATGTTATTAAAGGAAAAATACTAGGAGTTATAGCCCCATAGTAATGATTACACAGCTAAAGCTTGTGAAGTCACTGTTTGCACATTCATTTGATCAAAAGACTGATATACAACATCTATAAAGTAAATATTGTAGAAGGAAAGATCATTCAGTTTAGCATAGCCAGCCAAATTGAATAACAATATGTTCATTTTAAGTCTATGGAGAATAATTATAGTATCTTGGGAATGAAAATGGTGATGAGATATTCAATATTGACTTTAATAAGTCCAAACAGGATATGGGTTAGCAGCATCAAAGTACCTACATCCAAATTCAGTAATGAACTTCTAGCCTCAAAACTGTACTTTTTACTTGCTTGTTATATCCATTTTTTTTCATTTAGCCTTCTTATTATTAGGTAATAAATGATATGAATGTGAACATAAAATTGTCTTAGGCTGTAAAGTAGCACCAGATATTATGAGAACCTAGAAGAAATTTCATATACTACTAAGAGTATACTATCTCTTTTCTTTCTATAATGCCACAAATGATTTCAGTGAAAATGAGTCACAGTGCCCAAGAAGAACTAGATATTGAACTTTATAAAAGTACAAGCAGACCTCACCGACAGGCAGTTCATCATGCTTCTACATTTAGGTATTAATTTCAATTTCAATCTTCCTGTAAAACAAAAAGGAAGAATTTTTTATTATGGAGTAATGGCCTTGCTGAAGTGACATAAATTATAGTTGAAGACATTAAAGTTACACACTAAAGGCATTTCCCACTACTTTACCCTGTGTATTTCTTTCCAGTCTGATTGTTTCTAAAAATAATCTAGGTTTTGGCAAACCAGGCTCTCTACTTTCCATATAGGACTGCTATGGTGTTCTTAGGCAAAGATTGTCAGAGGCAATGGTTGTGTTATTTTGCCTCACTTGATAGAATATCACATTGAGCATATATCCCTGAAGACCCTATTACACTGATGTTGCTATCATCTATGAACCTAAAATTTGCTAAAGCCCTACTTTGTCAACCAAGGACAAAGTCAAGTCATAGACAAAATTATTAATTAGACAAGTAAAAATTTTGGTTTCTTCTGTCTTTTCTTGTTTTTTTTTTTCTCTCCAATTATATTTCCTAGATTTTACCTACATTTTACTCAGAATTCCTTTAGTACCACGACCTATTTTATTGAGTATAAATGATATCCTAAAATCTATTTCAGCTGCAAGAGTTACAATTCTGAATGTGGCAATGTGGTTTTCTTTCAGGAGCTTTTGGAATGTTGAGAAAATGCAAAAGACAGACAATTATGAAATAATGTGATAGTACCATAAAGTCAATGAGTGTAGAGTGCTTTGATATAGGGGCATCTAAGCAAGTCTTACAGTTCATGCAAGTAAGTTCCTAGAGTAAATAACATGGAAGTTGAGGCTTGAAAGATGAATTAGGGAATAACAGTTGTCTGGAAGTTAAGAATAGAATTGGAGGATGCTGCACTGACAAAGTTTCAAATTTAAGGGATAATATGGATTTTTTGGTATTGTAAATAATTCTGTTTCAATAAGAAGACAATATTTTTTTAAACAATCAGCTTTAAAGATATTAATATAACTTATAAACAGTAACAAATTAAATAGAGCAAAATAATTCAGAATAAAACTATGTGTCCCTTCGAAGACAATCCATCAGTTTTATGTCCCTCAGACAGAAGTCATCCACCACTTATTTTGTAATTGCTGTCTGTGTCAAACCGTTCCAGGCAAATGGGTATGTATACGTGTGTAGTACAAAAGCTTCTGTATCATTTTACATTAACAATATTGGCAGATTTTGTATATAAATACATAGAATTTGCCTTATTCTTTTAAACTGGAAAATATTTCAATTAGATCTATTTATTAGATTGTTCCAAAAATTAGTTTTCATTTACTATAAAAAAAACAATGCTGTATTTAATGTCAGTGGGTACAAAAGTGAGTAGATCTATCCCCAGAACTTAACTTCAATTTTAATAGATATTGCCAAAGTTTTTTCACACTGCTTATCCAATTTAGTTAACAAGTATGAAAATATCTTCTTCCATGCTGTTCTGAAACTAGTGATATTTAAGTTGAAAATTATAAAATTGTAGATTTGTACATTTTTCAATTGTTGAAAACTAGCTATTTAATAACATTCAACTTAATATTATAATATTTATACTTGCCAAAATTCTAAGTGAATTAATATTTAAATTTCTATAGAAAAGATAAATTTAAATATTTCCAAGACTTTTTTCTATGTATCTTTCATATCCTTTGAATATTTTTCTATCAATTGTTTCCTTTTCTCTTATTAGGTTCTTTATTTTTATGATTCATATAAATGATTTATGGAAATCATTACTATCATAAACGTTGCCATTTTTCCTGAGTTTTATTACACTTTGTTCAGACTGAGTTTTATTATAGAACTTGTAAAAAATTAAAAACAAAATTGTTAGCCTAGAGTTTTATTTCAGGTTTAGAAAAGTCCTTCCCACTCCAAGATCATGTATGTGTGTCTGTGTGTGTGTAAATCTATTATATTCCTCTGATACTTTTATGTTTTCATTCTTTTAAATTTAGAATATTGATTCATTTGAACATTGTATTATAATAGGTAAGAGAATGATTCAATCTCATTTATTTAATAAAATTTAAAAAGTTATCATTTAATATCATTAAATAAACAATACATTTTTTCTGCACTGATTTGAAATGCAAATTGAAAATACACATATCTAGTAGTGTTTTTATTCCCCCTGGTTTTCTATTATGATCTGCTGATCTTTTTGTCTGTTTATCCCTGTGACTACACTACATTTTAATTAGTGTATATTAATATTAATTTTGGAAAATTACTCAGTAATACTTCTCTGCATGATTTCTTCCGGAAAGTTTTCTACATCTGTTTTTCTTCCTAGAGCCAAGTTTTTGTAAGTTATATATTCACATTTATAAACAAAAAAATCCGTTCTTTTTGAGGAATATCTACACATCCATATACATCTATGTGTGCGTAGGGAGAATTGATAACTTTATGATATTGATGCTTTAAATCCAAAACAATCATATTTTTCCATTTATGCAAATCTCCATTTAGGTGCTCCAGGAAAATGTTAAACACTGTATATAATTCTTCCACACTTTTCAAAAAATTCATCAAAATTATACATACATTAGCTTAAAAAAAAAAAACCACAAAACAACAACAATACCAGTAACAACAACCAAGACAGCATTCTGCTACCTCAGAAATTCACCAGCAGTTTCAGGCTCCAAAGGCAAACACTTGTAAGTATTTAGAAGCATTTCTTTTGTCAGTTTTCTGGTTGTTATCTCCATAGTATGTCTGTATTTCTCAATTAATCAAATTTTAAAAAACATTTTAATGTGTATTTATTTTTGAGAGAGAGCGAGTGAGAGAGACAGAGCGTGAGCAGAGGAGGGGCAGAGAGAGAGGGAGACACAGAATCTGAAGCAGGCTCCAGGCTTCAAGCTTTCAGCACAGAGCCTGATGTGGGGCTTAAACTCAAGAACTGCAAGATCATAACCTGAGCCGAAGTCAGATGCCTAACCAACTGAGCTACCCAGGTGCCCCTCAATTAATCAAACTTTTAATAGTTCTTCTTCCAGATATCAAAGACAGTGGATTATACTAACTGAAATACATTGTCTAATCTCTTTTTTACCATTTATATTGTTATCTTTATATTAGTTCTTAGTAACTCTATAACTTTTAATAATAGAATTCAAACGTTATTTCTTGTGTCTCTTAATGAGGAAATTAATACTCCCTGTGTTTCCTTCTTTGCTACCTCCACACTTCTGTTAACTATAAAATAACATTTTATCATCAGATTTATAACATTTTAATTCTGTTTTCCAATCATTACAGAAATTATGGTATTTTGTTTAGACATTGATTCAAAAAAATTAAAAATATCTTAATAAGGAGTATTTATGATATAATTTAAAGACGCCAAAATCCATCCAGAATTGAAAGAGAGAAAACTAGCCCAGCCTGAAAAGATAAAAAGCAGTCCTTCCCAGTCAGGATGGGGAGATAAGATAAAGCCAGTTGCAAAGTTAAAAGAAAACATTGTTTCCTTCAAGTTCATGCAGCTGTTGTAAAATGCTTTAGCAACACCTTACTGAGTGAGGACTGCTTTCTTACCAATGAAACCTCAGACATACTTTCATTTATTACTATAGATACTCAATTGCTAAATTGCCCTTAATACTTGAAAGCACACAATTCCTAGTTAATTCCCACTTCTAATCCTACCTTAGGAAGAACAGAATTCAGAATGGATCCTCCTTCTTTTAGACCCTCTTCAAAAATGTTCAGCAGAAACTTAACTTAGCAAAAATTGCTTCCTTCCTCTTTTAGTTGAGTAGCATTTCAGGGTTCATCATGATAGATTTATTTGCTTCTCAGGATATGCCTTTTGATCACACTTTGGTGTTCTCTTGGAAATTTTGGCTTTTACACTTCAGGTTGCCTGTATTTTCTTTGATATACGTGCCTTATATGTTCTCTATTAGAAGAAGTCTATAGGAAGGGGCTGGCCTATCCTGATAAGCTTACTTTTAACTAGCCCGGGAGCCACATTCAGAAAGCCTCTTCAGTTGGGCACCCTGTGGAAATATTTCCTCTAAATAAATTTCCTCTAAATAAACCTTTTTATTTTAATGTTTATTTATTTTTGAGAAAGAGAGAGACCATGAGTGCGCAAGCACGCAAACGCACACACGCACACACGTAAAGGGCAGAGAGAGAGAGAGAGAGAGGCAGAGGATATGAAGTTGGCTCTGCACTGACAGCAGAGAGCCCTGTGTGGGCTCATGGATCTCATGAACCATGAGATCATCGCCACCATGAGATCATCATCTGATCTGAAGTCAGACACTTATCTAACTGAGCCACCCAGATGCCCCTCTAAGTCACCCTTAAAAACCATATAAGGACTATCCTCTGTGCTGCTTTTTGTGTCCCTGAAAATATCTTTGTTTAGGTCAGGATTTTGTCAGAATCTTGCTGATGGCATTTTTTTAAACTAGATTGTATAGACAGAAAGTTATACAAGAATCATTTTTACCAACTATACATTTCTCATCGGGTCATCTCATGCTGACCCTGCAATCCAATCCACTGGGTTGGAAGCCCATTTTTCTCATTTATACATACTATTCTGCTCATTCATTTGCTTATCTCTCCAAGTGGCACAATCCAGCTAAGGACAATTTTGCATTACTGTGGCCACAGGAACATGGGGAATTTTTAGTATTGGAGAAGAGTTTTCATTTATCTGGTGCCTTAAGAGAGAAAATGAAAAATGTGTCTGCTTTGATATGATGAAGCTTCCAAAAGGCAATTAAGACTCTAAGACCATTTCCCTAAAAGACTTCCAGCAAAGGTGTGGTGGGTTGAATTGTTTGCCTATAAAAAAGATACGTTCAAGTCCTAATCCCCAATACCTATGAATGTGATCTCATTTGGAAAGTCTGCAGATGTAATCAAGTTAAGGTGAGTTCATGCTGTGCCCTAAATTCAATGACCAGTGTGTTTATAATGAAAGGAGAGGGTGGCTTAAGTATGAAAACACAGAAAAGAAACACAGAGGGAAGAAACCAGGCAAAAAACTAAGTCAAATGCATTTACAAAGCCAAGCTATGCCAAGGATTCCTGGCAACCACTACAAAATGGAAGAGTCAAGAAAGGATTCTTCCCTATATGCCTCTGATGACAGCTTGATTTTTTAATTCTAGCTTCCAGAACTTTGACAGAAATTTCTGTTATTTTAAGTCACACAGATTATTGTAATTTGTTACAGAACCCCTAGGAAACTGATACAAAAGGCAAATAAAAAAATAGGAAAGATTGCTTCTCTTATAGATCCTCCTAAATTTTACTTGCCTTACCTTTATCTTTGTCTTTCTCCAACTCTTACTTTTCTTGACTTGTCAGTAATTTCCAATCCTTCTCCCAGACCCCGGACCATGCCCAGTCCTCACTGATGCTTCTTCTCTTTTTCCTTCAACTCCACCTGCAACCCACGTGACCCCAGTTTGTATCGTAGCTGTCTGAAGCCACATTTCTCACCATTTTTCTGTTTCTCTTTTTTATGCTCACTAGGGAAATTTAAAAGGTAAATTGATCAGAAAAAAGCAATCTTTTTGTCATTATGTGAACACTCTAGGAATATCTAGTTCAGATAAGCAGTTAAAAATGTGTAAGAAAAAGTTAATTAACTGTGATTCTTTTGCTTTAAGAAATGTGAACAAGTAAATTTAAATAATAGTTTTTGTTACTATAGTTACAAGATAAGAAGAAAAAGCTTTGGTTCAAGATAAAAGAGGAGCCTTAAAAAATGATTTAAAGATTCTTTAGCATTTAGTTCACGAATATTAGATTTGTAAATTGTATTTTTTGAAGTTTATGTAATATTTCTGATAAATAGATAAAATTTTGAACTAATCGAAATGAATTAGCAATCTTATTTTAAAGATAACTTTACCTCTTCTCTATGGTTTTATTATATGAAGCAACATTTTTGTTTAAGACTAAATCTAAACTTCTCTCATAATTCAAAGTTTCTAAATATATTATTATTCTTTCTAAAAGCAATCTAGAAAATAACATTTAGCTATATGATATTATGATGACGGATGTCTCTTTAAAGGATTTTTAATAAAACCTTTATTGAGGTATAATGATGTGCAATAAACTGCACATATTTAAGCATGCAGTTTGATTTGTTTCCACATATGTATACACTCATGAAATCATCACACTATTAGGATAAAAACCATATTCATTATCTCCAAAAGTTTTCTTATCCCCTATGGTAATATCTCCTGCCTACCTCCCCATATATCACACCCCCATTCTCCAGGAAACCACTGGTCTGCTATCTGCCACTATAGATTAATTTGCATTTTCTATAATTTTTTTTAAATTTTTTTTTCAACGTTTATTTATTTTTGGGACAGAGAGAGACAGAGCATGAACGGGGGAGGGGCAGAGAGAGAGGGAGACACAGAATCGGAAACAGGCTCCAGGCTCCAGGCTCCAAGCCATCAGCCCAGAGCCTGACGCGGGGTTCTAACTCATGAACCGTGAGATCGTGACCTGGCTGAAGTCGGACGCTTAACCGACTGCGCCACCCAGGCGCCCCTTCTATAATTTTATAAAATTGGTATTTTACAATATGTATTCTGTTTTGTCTGAATTTTATCATTCAGCACAATTACATCAAGATTCATCTATGTTATATTGTGTATCAATATTTTATTTTTTTCTATTGCTGAAGAGTATGTCATATAAGGATACTCCACAGTTTGTGCATTGGCTGTAATGGTAATCAGGTTAACTCTCTCAGGTGTCCTTAGTAGCCTTTCCTGTGAACTGATAACCGGATATTCAATGTGCCTCAGAATATCTCCCCTAACCCTAAATTCTGCCTTATTACATGCTGACATTATTATTATGTATCCTGAAGGACTCACATAATACACAGTGTAATCATCAGTACCTAAAAGCAGCCTTTCCTCAACATCCTCTTAAATAATCTTTGCATAACCTAAAACCTAGAGACCTAATTTTCTTCAGGTGTTTGAAATAGCAGAAAAAGACTGTTCTTGAAATTTGATGTGTAAGGACCTTATCAGGTACAATTAACAACAAGCATAACAGTGAATATCCTGCAGTCATTATCCTTGAATTCATGCCTCTCAACTAAAGTGACATAAAAAATACTCAAATCACTATTCCAGAAAAATTTCCTTATTACAGACTATAGGCTAATGGTTCTTAAGCACCCCCCCCCCAACAAATGCATGCATATATTTCTACCTTTAAAGCAGACAATCTTTAGACAGAGCTAACTCCACCCAAGAATTTTGGATCAAGTAGATGACTGCATGAGATGCAGGAATTTATGCCTGAGATCCACAGAACATGATCACAGGTTGCTGTCTTAATCTTCATTATTATTTTTTTTTTTTTTAGTTTCCTGGTTATCGTTTTCTTCTTTTGATGGTTTAGGGCTAATTTTAGCAAGGTTATTTATAGGACCTTAATTCTTAATATTGTTTTTTACATCATCAGTTATCCTTTGGTATGAGTTAAGCATCTGTCTACAATTTTCTCATAATTTGGCTAAAACATAATTGTTAAACTGACTATTGCATTTCCTTTGGATGTCATACAATTTCCTTTGGTGCCAATTTCTTATAATAGATCAATTGGCTTCCTAAGTATTTGCACTCAACCATTAAGGTACTTTTTAAAAGGCAAATATCACAATAATCCAGAGCACCAGAAATCTCATCACCCTATTAGGTCATACTTTCTCTTCATGGAACTAACACTCAGGGCCCTTTTGTGGCGTTCAGCTTTTATAACTGGACTTTCACAGATATAGAATTAAAGGAAGTGGGGCGCCTGAGTGGCTCAGTCGGTAAAGCGTCTGACTTCAGCTCAGGTCATGATCTTGTGGGTTCGTGAGTTCGAGCCCCACGTCAGGCTCTGTGCAGACAGCTCAGAGCCTGGAGTCAGCTTCAGATTCTATGTCTCCCTCTCTCTCTCTGCCCCTCCCCCGCTCATTCTATTCTCTCTTTGTCTCAAAAATAAATGAACGCTAAAAAAAAAATAGAAATTAAAGGAAGTCCTAGGGAACACAAGGCATATATTTGAAGGTTGTCTTACTTTTCCTAACCATGTAAGAAACATGTAGTCTATAGGCTCAGGTTTACATTTATTTGCTTTAGATTTACCCAATGGTCTGTATTTGAAAAACATCATCACTTGATGCCAAATCACACTTGATAATGTGCATCAAAGCATTATAATTCTATATGGCAATTCTATATGGCAAGGTTGTTTTGGCCAAAGACAGGCCTTTAGGTGGTCCCTAATGACTGGTAACAGTATTCCAGCACAAAAGACTATTGGCTATTACCAACTAATTAGAAAAGATCCGTTATCTTGGTGAACTGATGCTTGCTTTCAGGAGAGTCGCTGACATCACTCAGCTCTGGTTTGTCCCTTTCCTCATCCCCTTTTCTATTCATGCGTTTTTCTCCCCATCAAACCCAGGTGACAACTGATCAGTTCTCTATAAATATTTACTTTTTCCAGAATTATATGTAAAGGGAATCTATTATTTTTTTGAGACTGGCTTCTTTCACCTAACGAAATGTATCTGAGATTCGTTTATGTTATTTATATCAGTCATCTGTTCCTTGCATTGCCGAGTATTCCATATTATGAATATAACTTGATAGGTTCTTTACTTTAAAAACTCTACCTTCATTTAGCTCTGAGACATTGTCTTCTAATTTTACTTTCATTATTTCTTTCCTTCCTTTTTTTCCTGGTTACTTTCTAGTACTCTCTCTTTTATGCTTGGTTTTCTTCAAATATTTGGCAAATCTGTTTCCCAAACATATTTAAGAATTAAAGCTTAGTTTAATTAATAATAATAATTTAAAAACATATTAATAATTGATGTAGGTTCCTTTACTTTTCTTTACAATGTATAGAGATGCAGCATTTTCTTTTTAGATGTCACCTTGCAATAGATATTTCTTGCATGGGAAGTGCAAGAATACAAAAGAGGACCGAATAGGGGGTGTCGTTACCACATTAGAACTCCCAGTTTCTGGGGTGTCTGGGTGGCTCAGTTGGTTAAGACTCCAATTTTGGCTCGGGTCGTAATCTCCTGGTTCATGAGTTCGAGCCCTGCATCGGGCTCTGTGCTGACAGCTCAGAGCCTGGAGCCTGCTTTGGATCGTGTGTCTCCCTCTCTCTCTCTGTCCCCTCCCCACTTGTACTCTGTCTCTCTCAAAAATAAGCATTCAAAAAGTAAAAATAAATAAATAAATAAATAAATAAATAAATAAATAAATAAAACGCCCAGTTTCCCTCAGGAAGTTTATTTAATTCATTTAGAGAAGAGTACTCAGTTTTACATCTGAGTATAGAACCTGGGCTGCCAAGAACTATTCATGGATCCAAGGGCAGAAAAGGTGATAGTTGGGGTAGCTTCTCTATAGAGAGTCCATGAAGTGAACATTCTTTCATTATCAGCTGTTCCTACTCTTCTACATATGCTAGCAGTTTCCCTGCACATCTTTATTGGTAAACCCATTTTATCTCTGCTCCAGCATTTTCCTCTTTGTCCTCAGAAAATAGCTTTTTTAATATTCATTTAACTGTCCAAATGTTCTCGTTTGCTTTCCATCTTCCAGAAACCTTCCAAGATGTCTGGCCTAGGAGGTATCTGACTTAGTCTCAACAATGTAGGACTTTTCTCTTTTCAACTCTCCATGTCATTCTTGAAATGCCCAAACATTTATAAAACCTCATTACAGACAGAAAACCAAGAAAATACATACTGTAACATTGAAATATTTATTTTTGTATTCATTTCAGTTTTATCACAAAAAATTTGTAGCTTAATTATTCTAAGTATGTGTAAACCATACAGCGACAACATAGTTATGAACTAAATGTATATATAGAAAGTATTCTCTTTCTGGGGCGCCTGGGTGGCTCAGTCAGTTAAACCGACTCTTGATTACAGCTCTGATCATAATCTTACAATTCGCGAGATTGAGCCCCACGTTAGGCTTGCACTGGCAGGGACCCTGCTTGGGATTTTCTCTCCCTCCTTGTCCTCCCCTTTCCTGCCCTCGTCCCCCCCACTCCTCAAAATAATTAAACATTTTTTTAAAAAACTATTTTTTGAGGTACCTGAGTGGCTCAGTTGGTTAAATGTCCAACTCTTGATTTTGGCTCGGATCATGATCTCCTGGTTCATGAGTTTGAGCCCTGCATAGGGCTTGACACTGATTAATGAAGAGCCTCCTTGGGATTCTCTATCTCTCCCTCTCTCTGCCCCTTCGCTGCTAGTGATCTCTCTCTCTCTATCTCAGAATAAATAAATATGCACATTTTTAAAAAGGATTTTCTTCCTGTATATTTGTATATAAATTATACATAGCTTATTTTATATAATAAAGTATACTTAAACATGAAGTATTTCACATTTTATTTTAATTGCTGAATTAAACATATGGTTTCAATTATAAATTATTAGTCTTACAACAGAAATTATTTCTTCTTAGCATATTTCCTTTATAGGTTTCTTAAAAATAAGTTGTATTCACTACAGCACTTTTATTCAGCCAAATTTATATTGCATCATCATTGAAAAAAAAACAAATAATTTTATCTTCTATGTTTACCTTTTAACTAATTTAGATTAGCATTTACAGTGGTATCAAATGTCTCACCTCAGACAGAATAAACTTCCAAAAGCTTTACTTAGATTCCATGAGTTGCATGAACAAAATCAAACTGTCTTGAAATGAAATGCAGTTGTTTTTTAAAGATTTTATTTTTTAAGTAACCTCTACCTCCAACATGGACTCAAACCCATGACCCCAAGATCAAGAGTTGCATGCTCTACTGATTGAGCCAGCCAGGTGCCCATACACTATGTTTCTATTTGCAGGATCTGACAGGATGAAAAAGTAGCATCATTTAATGGTGTGTGAATTTCTTCTGACACTAATGGAATCAATGTGTGTGTGTGTGTGTGTGTGTGTGTGTGTGTGTGTGTGTGTTTTAATGATTATTTCTGAGAGAGAGAGAGAGAGGAAGGGAGGGAGGGAGAGAGATTGTGCACACACAAGTGGGAGAGGGGCGGGGGGGGGGGGGTGGGGGGGTTTCCGAGGATCTGAAGCAAGCTCCACACTGACAGCAGAGAGCCCAATGTGGGGCTCAAACTTGCAAACCAGGAGATCATGACCTGAGCCGAAGTCAAATACTTAACTGACTGAGCCACCCAGGAGTCTCAGAATCGATGTATTCATACCTAATGCTTCACCTTTCATTCCTGAACAAGAAAATGTGGAATCAAAACTAAATAAAATTAAGTTAGAAGAGTAATCTAACTGAAAAATCTTGCTTTACCCAGAAGGATATGTATATGTCTGTATGTATGTGTAAACAATTTTCAGATTTACACAGTAAAATGTCCATTTCAAACATAATATTCACAAAATAATTCTACTTTTTCAAGGAGAGGCTGATGTGTTTCCATCAGATACATATCATTCAGTTCTCATATTCAGTAATATCACTGTGGCCTCCTTAGGGATAGTAAATATTGAGAAATATTTTATGCAAGTTACACTTCATTTTCAACTTTCTTAAGAGGTGGAAATTTGTTAACTTTTCATTAAACATGGACTTACTCCTCCGCCCCCTCCCCCATAGCTTGTGGCTGTTGCTTTAAGCAATTATTATAAAATAAAATACAGTTGGTAGGTAGTAAAATAAATAAATGATTGTACCTTTATTGCATACAATAAATGACAAAACTATTATGGCAAAAATATTTAGACTATTTTTAAAATGTTATTGAGGTATTTTTTTACATACCATAAAATGCACTTATTTTAAACGTTTCAATGAGTTTTAATAAATTTACAGAGTTGTGCAATCATTACCACAATTTAATTTTGGAATATTAACATCATCGCAGAAAGAAAACACATGCCCAAATGCAGTCATTCTCTTTTCCCACCCCCAGGCCTGGGAAACTGCAAATCTATTCCTTATACATTTGCCTTTTCTGAACCTTTCATGTAAATGGTATCATACAATATGCGGTCTGTGGTTTCTAGATTCTTTTGATAACACTGCTTTACGGTTCATCCCTGTGGCAGCATGTACCAGTACTGAACGCCTTCTTCAAAGTTCCTTCACAGGAACTTTGAGACACTAGTGTTCCCACACCTATTTCAATAGCAGCTAAAGTACAAACTCTCACAATTGCCCTTGAATATCTCACTGACTAGCTGCTTCGCACACCCCTCACAATACCACAGCACGACTGGCCCTGACCCCAGTGCCTGTCAGCTCCTCCCGGCACCCCTGGGGATGGAAGATGTTGGCGGTCAGAAAGCCAGAAGGGTGACCCTAAGTCTCCTTTAGATTTCACTACATTAAAGTGAGAACTCCGTTCACTGCGTACCGTACGCATTTCTACACCATGGCAAATGTGAGGAGTATAACACAAGGCCCTCCAAAGCTATTCCACTCTTTGCTAATGCTATTACCAATAGACACTGCTTTAAATTTAAAACTCTGGATTCTGCGTCAAGGGACATAAACTGAGACTGTCCTGCACCAACTGTCATGTATGATCACCCTAAGCCTAGTGTACTATCTCCAAATATAAGTCGGTCTGCACTTGTTGCATTGATTGTAATCGTTGTTGCTGTTGTATTTTTTGCATATTCTACAATTGTATTGGCTTGTATACTAAATATTGCAAATACTGATATTTGCATTTTAATGTTGCTATCTAACATCTACTGTATCCTTCTATTTTATCTGAAGACATTTTTGTTGCTTCTTTTGGATTTTCACATCAGACGCAAGCCATACACTCATTCATCAATTCAGAGTAGCTATGGAGAGGAAAGTGGGGACACAGAGATCTATATTGTTTCACCTAAAGAACAAAGAGAAAGTGGGAAGGTATGAGGAAAATGCGACATGTGGGTGGTCTTGGGAAATGTCCTCTAATTATAAGCAGCAGCCTGACATAAGCTGTCGTTCTATGCCTCTGCTGTGAGACAACCTCATCTTCAAATTTCAAAACAACTCAGGTCTGGTTTATAAAGCCAATCTAAAAATCTGTTGTCAAGTGCTAGGTAAAGAGCCAATCAAGTTACTATAACCTATTTCTACCTAATGGCGTAGCAAGAAGAAACAGAAGAAAGGAAGGAAATGGACGTTGCCTCTGCACCCTGCTTGTCAATCCAAAGAAAAGCAAATGTGTTGATTGTGGTTAGAAAGCTGTCACCGGAACAAGACAGCTTCAGGTTAGCATTAAACTTGGGACTGCAAATTATTTCTAGCAAGTCACAAAGAGATGCTAATGAGTATCATGGTGAGAAACCTCTATTGCTCATCATGTGGCTTCAAAGCTAACATTAATCCAGAGGCTGTGTGAATACTGCTCACTAAATATAAAAGACTTTCTTCTCTTAATTTTCATCTTTTGGTATTTTCTATTTGGGACACAGAAACACAGTTTGCAGCCATGCATACTATTTTATATCAGGCAGGGGCTACAAGAGCAATATGCTGAACAAAGAGACAGGTAGAGTAAAAAAAAACAAACAAATAAACAAAAACTAACAGTTCAAAGATCCTCTGAATGAATTCTAATATAGGCAATAATTAGAAAGAAGAGAAATGCATCGCATGACTTAAACATTGTGATACAGATGAAATGAATGAAATGCACATTAAGGGGAGGATGGGCAAGAGACTTCTTTATAAGAATGTAGATCTCTCGGGGCGCCTGGGTGGCTCAGTTGGATAAATGTCTGACTTCAGCTCAGGTCATGATCTCATGGTCTGTGGGTTCAAGTCCCGCGTCAGGCTCTGTGCTGACAGCTCAGAGCCTGGAGCCTGCTTCCGATTCTATGTATCCCTCACTTTCTCTCTCTGCCCCTCTCCCGCTTGTAATCTGTCTCTCAAAACATAAAAAACATTAAAAAAAAGAATGTAGATCTCTCAAAATCAAAGGAAATTTGAAGGGGAAATAATTTGAGCTATGTCAATTGCAGGTATATTTGCAAGAGAATTTGATAGATCTTTGTGATCCTTGTGATAGATATGTGTTATTCAGATGACCCACCCTGACCTCAAATTTTCCCACATGAAAACCTGATTGGCATGGCCCATTCTATGGATTCATTTATCTCTGTTCACAGTTTCACCCTATTCCAATCACTTGTGTCAATAAAATACCAAAAAATGTTATACCTTGCACACTTCGGATGGAATAGTAAAGTTTTAAAAAGCACTGAAATTGGTAAATAAAGGATGAACTTTTCTAGTACAGCCTATTTACAGATTATATTCTATTTTGTAACCCAGTATCTATCTATAAGGATGGATCATAAGTGGTCTTATAGTAGATTCTAGTATCAATCTGTAGACATTCCTCACTAAGAAACACATGAAAGATTTTAACTCAATATGGCTAAAAATATCTCTAATGAATCAGTTAATACCTCAGGGCACTTATTACAATGTTCTTAATCTTCCTACTTTGGAATTATCTAAATTCACTTTGTGAAAGGATTGTACTATTCACTATTTCACTTATTTTTATATATACAAAGGACCAATGGAGGCTTCTTATAAACAATTATATAATAATAATAAAGCCAAAATTTTTAGTCCACAAGCCAAAATTTACCCACAGATTTCATTTGAGTAAATGACCTTGGAGGTTTTTTCTATGCATTTTACATTTACATGTATACAGATAAATATATGTCTGAGGGTATCCATATTGTATGTATATGATCATTTTATATATATAATATATTTCTATTTCTACAACCTTCCTTTATATGTAAATTATGTTTTAGAGTTTTTCTATATCAGTGCCATTTTTCTGCCTCATTCTTCTTAACTCATATAGGATTATATAGTATGTCTACAATATAATTTACGTAGCACTTTCTCTGGAAATGCAAATTAAGGTAGCCTTAACTTTATTAGAAAAGTTGCCAAAACGAACATCCTTACATGTATCTTTTGCAAACATATCTTTGAGGATCTCTCTTTTTGCCTCTCTCTCTCTCTCTCTCTCTCTCTATGTCTTTCCCTCTCTCTACATATATTATTTTTATATAATTGTTATATAAAATATATTAATAATAATTATTAATCTTTTATTAATATATTAATCTTTCATTTTCTGAAATCACAATTTTCTGAGGTAAGATAACAAATGTGGTTTTATTTCATATTTTTAAACTCACATTCTGATAACCTCCTGGTTAACTTTTGTGCATCTAACAAAGGCTGTCTTTCACTTATATAAAAAATAACAATTATATAAAATTATTTATATATATATATGTGTGTGTGTGTGTGTGTGTGTGAGAGAGAGAGAGAGAGAGAGAGAGAGAGGAAGAGAGATGGAGAGACAGAGACAGAAAATTAGATAACTATTCACATAAAGATTATTTTTAAACTTTTCTGGGTAATAAACCACAGAATTCCAGAAATTAGATGCCATTATGTTGTTTCTACTTCTATCTCAATAATCCAATCTTGTAATTAATGCTATTAAATGAGGGTAGAGTTTTGGTGAATGTCAGAAATTGCAGCTGTGTCTTTGCAAAAATCATGATATCGCAGCCCACATTTCCCAGAGAGTTACCCAGACTCCAGGAATAAAGATATATTTTCCCCGGGCGCCTGGGTGGCTCAGTCGGTTGAGCGTCCAATTTCAGCTCAGGTAGTGATCTCACAGTCCATGAGTTCGAGCCCTGCGTCAGGCTCTGTGCTGACAGCCTAGAGCCTGCTTTGGATTCTGTGTCTCCCTCTCTCTGCCCCTCCCCTGCTCATGCTCTATTTCTCTCTGTCTCAAAAATAAATAAAAACATTAAAAAATTAAAAAAAGATATATTTTCCCAGGTATTATAATTTGATTGGAGAGAATTCAAGTTAAAAGAGTCATACATTTTGGATTCTGACAAGTTCCCAACTTTTGTTAGATATTTCCTGGAATTAGGTGAGGACAGTAGTACATAAGCTCACAGTATTGTTGAAATTTTACTAAGACAGAAATTCATTAAATTGAATGAAAAATACTTATTCTGTATCTTCTTTTAGTTTTATCATTTACTTGACAAAATTACATACCAGAGATTAACATTTAAGATGGAGAATACAAAACCCCTTCAAGATTGACTAATGAAATTGAAAGGTAATTTAATAGCTTGGAAAGATGAGAAAATATATTAATCTTTTATTTTCTGAAATCACAATTTTCTGAGGTAAGATAACAAATGTGGCTTTATTTCATATTTTTAAACTCACATTCTGATAACCTCCTGGTTAACTTTTGTGCGTCTAACAAAGGCTGTCTTTTCCACTTCACATTAGAATCACTAAATTATGATGATTTCTCTAGAATAGTAATTTCTATGTGAATAGAGACTGAAAATATTCAATGATAACAGCAAAATCAGTTTTAGTCTGACTTCCATCTCCTCTAGGTCAGAGGTTCAACAGAAAATGTCAAAGAGGATTCCTCATAAGATTTGTAAAAAGAAATATGGTTGAGCTTTCGAGACAATATAATCTGAATTTGATTACTACATTTTTTTTCAAACCATGTGATCCTGGGTAATTTGCTCAACTCCTCTGTGCTTCAATTTTCCCTTCTGAAAACAGGGGATAATAATACCATTATCTTCACAAAGGACTAAATATGCTATTTCTTCAGGTAAATAGGTTAGCACAGTGCCTGGAATATTAAGCACCAGATAAGAATTTGTCTCCCTAACATTAGGAATTACGTAAAGATTCCCATTTTTATCTAACTAAAATACTTAAAAGTTGCCCTAACCAATTCTTATCCTTTCTAAACTGGAAATTTTCACTGTGATACAAATTAACTTTACTGGTGTGTAACATGTAACAATCTCCTGTTTTAAACCCCAGATAAAAACAGGGATCCCAGGATAGTGCTTAGGTAACGGTCAGTACACCACGATAAATGTAGAAAAACGTACAGGGGTTGGAATCTTTACACTTCTTGGATTCTTTTCCATTTTTTAGGAGTTTGTGTGATAACAATCATCGAAGTGTATACAATTAAAGCACATGCAGGTGTGTTTGTATTCAGCTTATGCAGGGGATTGTCTCACTTCCTACACTTGCATCAGTTGGTACACAATTGGAAGAGTTAATATTACACTTAAATATTTGTTCAGTGTCCTGAAAAATAACACAAATTTTTGAACATTTCCATTTTTTTTTCCTGGATGAGAAGAAATGGGGATGACAAGAAATTATTTCCTTTTGCTGCTGCCTCCAAATCTCACTTTCTATCATCCTGTAAAATTTGCCTTAAAAGTATGGTGTTTTATAAATTTTTAAATATGTATAGATGTTGATAAGCACAAAATTAATATTTTCTTGAGTTATTCCAGACATAGGAAGTATCAACATCGATACATGTATAATGATCATATTTTTGCTTTAGGAACTCAAAAGGTATGTTGCCTTTGAAATACATATATATTAAATATACATATTTACATATATAAAATGTATAATATATTATATATTTTATATACATACAATATATAAAAATATATTTAAATATGTATATTTAAAGTATGTATATAGACACACATTCTCCCAAAATTAATGTAAGTGTCTTTGGTTGTTATTTTTTTGTTGTCTTATGGATGCGTTTGATCTCTGATGAGCTTGCTTTTTCTCTGATCACTGACTGAGTCACTATAGACACTGTGAATCAATCGATGTCCCAGTTACTGGCACGTGGAAATGGCATCTCTTTTGCCTCACTGAATTGTTCACCATGGTTTATAAAGGACAAATTATGGAATTAGAATATTCTGACAAACATTTTCTTTAGGTATTTTATATGTACATATGTAGGTTTTTTGTGATACGTATTTACATTTTTCCACCAATTTTTTATCTCCTAACTTTGAGAGTATATTTAGCTCTAACATTCTGAGAGTAATGTATTCCTTTTAGAGTTATCACTACATGTGCTTTTACATTAATTCCCTCTTGCAGATTATTTTTAATTCCCTAATTTTATTGATCACTATCCCAATTTGCGGTGTTTATGGCTCCAATTTAGTCTATGTAATATTCGATGTTCATGTCAGTATCAAACACTTGATTATGTTTTTATTGATATGTCAAAGGTTAATCAACATGCCTGGAGTCCTAACAAAATGGCTGTGAAGACTGGTATTTAAATGTAGGGTGTGTGCATAGATGAGCCTTTCCATATTCACAATGGCAGTTGTGCAGTTAAGATAATGTCAAAATTATATATTCCAGGGCTGTGAAGCAACTAAACAAATAATGTAGTCACCTATAGTCTGAACCTTACATGGCAGGGTTTTTTTTTTTTTTTCTTTTTTTTAATTCTCTCAACAAGATATTCTCATGCTCATTTTCAGATAAGACTATTAAGTGTTAGAGATGTTAAGTAACTTTTCCAAAGTTACATAGTTAAAATTTTGTCCAAAAGGAAAAGTTCCCTATTTTTTATCTCTGGGTGTTCCTCTTACTTTAGTGTCCTTTTAATTTAAGAATAGCTTAGCCCATCTCTTCTAGAAAAGGATGATTACAATGCATGGCATGCTGAAGAGAGAGCTGAACAAATAGGAGGCATGCAGTTTAAACTACCTCTCCTGCCTATTGATGCTATGATATTACATATTTAACTTTTCACTTCACACTTTCCTTATCTGGAAAACGTACCGGTTTTATTAGATGACTTCTAAGCTCCCATTGGGCTCTGGTACTGTAATTCAGATCAATACCCTATAATTAACTCTTTTCCCAAATTGCAACAGCCAAGCTCCAACCCAATTTTACTCTTCAGATGCTCCACGCTATAGTCATATACTAGGACCTGATTTCATGATCATATTCATGATTTTATGGCATCCTGATAATTTTATTTTATTCTAAAGAAATCTGACAAGCAATGAAGCATCTGGCTGTCTGGAGTGACTGTAAATTCTCTTAGCCATGGCTTCTCAATCTTGGCACTATTGAGATTCTTGGTTGGATAATATTATGCTGTGGAGAACTGTCCTTTGCATTTTATTATGTTTAACGCCACCGTCAGTGTAAGCAGCGCCAAATGCGAGCTGCACCTATTACCAATTATGACAAATATGTCTACAGGCATTCTTAAATACTCTTCTAGTGATAATCATTGATATACCCATAAAAATATAAATGGAATATTGTTGCATACTAGCCTTCTTATTGCTTCTGTATTTTAACAAAAAAAAAGAAAGAATTCTCCTTCTTATGGGTAGATTTCAAAACTTTGCCCCCAAACAAATGTAATTATCTCTGACAATAGCCACCTAGAGAATAATTTAGGGTGACCTTAATCATCAGCCTATTAGCTAGCTACCAAAATTGACTCCATGACATTTGGGAATATATCCCTCAAAACCCAAAGGATTATTTATCCTAGGCCTTTCCTAGTTTGGGACATATCTTAAATTTTTTTTTAATCTTTGTTTATTTTTGAGAGAGAGACAGAGACAGAGACAGAGTAAGAGTGGGGGAGGAGTAGATAGAGAGAGAGACACAGAATCTGAAGCAGGTTCTGGGCTTTCAGCTGTCAGCACAGAGCCCTACACGGGGCTCAAACTCAAAGACTGCAAGATCATGACCTGAGCTGAAGTTGGATGCTCAACTGCCTGAGCCACCCAGGTGCCCCAGGGCATATCTTAAATCTCTATTCCAAATCAGATCAGAAGAGATGATGTGGGTCCCTTCTAAAACAAAAACAAAAACGTACTAATGTGTCTTTACCTTTTAGAGAACCGAAATCTGAAGTAAACACAAGAGTTAATTTTCTTTTCCCCCTTTTCTTTCTCTCTATAGGGTATAATGCATTAAGCACAGAGGATCAGCTGAAATCTTGCTTGTTCCCAAGCTCTTGTGGTTTTTCATTAAATGCCTAATGTTATTTAAGAGAGACTTTTGTAGCTCATTATAAAAACCCACTGCCTTATATTACAACAGGGGCTTCCAGGGAGAAACACATTTTTTTGCTATTGTTCTCATTTATATGGCATATCACTTCTGAGAAATTCACAGCACTTTGTTGTCTTTAAACAAACTGAGTTATGGTTTATATGGAGGTTGGGCCGGTGGGGGTAGGGTTGGGAGGGAAGAAAGGGAATGAAACAGAGACAGGGATAAGGGGGCTAAAAAGATAGAGATCAGAAAAGCTTTGAGAAAATATTCTTTTAGAATGTGGGTAGACTCAGAAACAGGCCATTTGTTTAACTTCCATATTGGGAAACAAGCTGAGAAGGGAATTTTTCCTACAATTACCTCATTTGGTTTCTTGCATATAGAAACAGGGAGTCTGCAATCAAAGAGCAATTCCTGCTTTCCCAACTCCACACACATCTAGGGTTAATTCTGGCCCTCTTTTCTAAATAAGTGACGCATACTATTTTCTTCATTTCATCTCCTTTCTTCTTTCTCTTAGGACAGTTCTAATGAAAAAAGTTCTTTTTGCACATAAGAAATCTGACTAGATAAAGATTAGTGCAGATGATGTAGAGAGCCGGATCTTCGTCTGACACAGAAAATCAAGGACTGGGCAGAAGGTCGAAGACATCCTCTGCATTCCATGATACGTTCTATTAAGAAAGAGAAAGGCTGACCCAGAAGTCACATTTCTGAGTTTTGAGGTCCGTTCTCCTTGTGGGGCCTAAGCTAATTATTTACTGCTCAGGTGCCCATGGTCTCCAAATGGTTCCCACAGATTAACGGTGTTCCTCTGGTCTGGGAATAAATGCAGTTTTCATAGTAAGGACAATAAAAGCAGTATTATCTCTAACAAATGATTGTAAGGGAATTTGGGTCTTTATAAAATATAAAATAATATACCTAATCATGATCTATTACACACTATTTAGGTCTGAACAGGAAAAGTTGATACCTAAAGCAAGATTACCTCTTTGATTTTTTGCTATTTTACTGACTTAAAATATCAACATACTAGCTGTAGCATACCGTGTTTTGGGGTTTTGTTTGTTCAGCGTATGAGTGAAGTAAGGCTTCCTTCCATTGTCACTATTGTTGGCATTGTTCCAGAGAAGGAGTGCACATGGCACATGGCAGAGATGGAATGGAAAGGAAGCAAGGGCTACCTTCTAGAACAATCTATCATCAAAACATAGTGAACTAGCAGGCTACATTAGAAGAAGAAATCAAACAAAATAAACAAAAACACAGGAACAAAGCAAAATATTATGATACAGTTGCATGAAAAGAAACACGGAAAGGACTTATATTTAGGTCCTGAGGGTCTTGCTAAAATTCTGACTCTTATTTGTATCTGCGTAAATGTAAATAGTACATAATCTGGTGGAACTTGAATTTCCTAATCTGAAAATGACATTCTAATCCCGACAACCGTAATTATGTGGTCCAAATAAAATAAGACACCTATAATTATGAAATGCTTAAATACAATATAACATAGGATATAAAATTATATATATATATATATATATATATATATATACACACACACACACACACATGTATGTTATAGACATATTTTATGGAACTCTTGCAATAGATTTGTTTTCTTTAGTTACTCGTTTTTTTCTAAATATTTATTTTAAAACTGGCATTATGAATGGACTCTTATGCTGATTTAATTTAACACTATAAAATTGTTCTAATCATTTGACATGCTATGTTAGAGATTGAATTGATTTGGGACTAGAAGAGAGTCATTTCAAAATATGCTCAATATTGTGTAAAATCATTGAGATTGGTTGAAGTCATCTCAGAAAACCAAATTTACCTCCTTTTTGATATTGGGCAAAAGCCATTAGTCTGTTTTTTTACCAGCAAATAAAAGTGGATGTTACCTGCTCAACTTTTTATAGGTTTGTGGGGAAGAAGAAATTACATTTATATAGGAAAATCCATTGTAAATGTTAAATGTTCTATTAATATGATATATTGTTGTTGTATTAAGTCCCTTCCTTTATCAATACTTTCTCATTGCATCCTTCAACCTTTCTTCTCATTATGGTGGTCCTATAAAACCATAAAAATTGTGTGTGTGTGTGTGTGTGTGTGTGTGTGTGTGTGCACGCACTCATTTATGGAAATTTTCTGGAAGTTACTGTGTTTATTTCTTCAGCTCCTTACTCTTCAATGCTCTCCAGTCTAACTTCTGCCCCATAAATTCACCCAAAGAAGCATTTACTAAACTCACCAGGAATTTCTAAGTCTTAAATCCAATAGGAAATTTTCATTGATCATTTCTTTGCTCTCATCAGCAGTTTCAGAATGTTGGTCACTTCTCCTTCTGAAGTAGTCTATTCAGAAGGTTCCCAAGACAAAATACTCTCTGAATTCTTTCTGACTGCTTCTTGGTCTTTGTTTCACATTTACTTTCCCAGTTGCCATTAAAGTTATTCAAGATGGAAGTCTGACCATTCCTCTTTTTTTTTTTAATTTTTGTAATGTTTATTTATTTTTGAGAGAGAGAGAGAGAGTCAGAGACAGAGACAGAGCACCAGTGGGGGAGGCCCAGAGAAAGGAGACAGAATCCAAAGCAAGCTCCAGACTCCGAGCTCTCAGCACAGAGCCTAGCGCGGGGCTTATACTCATGAGCCATGAGATCATGACCTGAAGTAGAAGTCAGACGCTTAACTGACTGAGCTACCCAGGCACTCCTGAAGCCTGAGCATTCCTATTTTTCAATCTATTTTATCAATTTAGATGATGTCAAGCACATGTAATGCTTCAATTACACACTATCTACTGGTGAATCACAATTTTTTGTTGAAAGCCTCATCTTTCTAGGAGCTCCAGACCCATATTTAATGAGGCCTCCAGAGGCTTATTTAAAATGTCATCTTGGAAGTTTCAATGTCAACTCATTTCAACATGCATTTACAATCTCAGATATGGTCTCCTAGATCTTTCCATCTCATTGAGTGGTACAGTCAAGTCTCTACTTGTACGAAAGATAAATCTAGACTTTTTAAAAATAGTCATTCACTCTCACTCTATCTAATATATCAAATTTTGCCTACTTTTTCTTCTAAATATTGCTCAAGTCTAGGAGGAAAACCATTGGGTACTCCTGATTAAAAGTAATTTAACAAACTTTAACAATCACCTCATGTTTACTATATCCTACTGTGGTAGATTACAAACATGGCCACAGTAGTTTTTTTTTTTTTTTTTATTGATACCCCTTTGTAATGTAATTTTTTGTGCTCTCCTATTCTAACTTGGGTTCTCCCATGTGATTTAATTTGGGTACTACAATGTCAGCAAATGTTATGCAAAAAGAGACTTGAAAAATACACATATAGAATGGCTTATCTTTGTTTTCCTGACACCCCTGGTATTGACACCATGTAACAAAGACTTAGCTAGCCAATTGGATGATGGAATGACATACAGCCCAGTCACCTCTGTTGCAGCAATCAAGAGACAACTAACCTCTGGAAGTACAGCCACCTAGCTGACTGGAACGTGACTGTACACACGTGAGCAAGTCCAGCTGAGTTCAGTGTAAATTGCTGACCCACAGAAGTGGGTTAAATAAATGATGATTTTTTTTTTTTGAGCCATTAAGTGTTTTGGTGTTTTTTTGCACAGCAAACACAAACTTTTAAATTTGTTTTTCTTCAAATCTCTCTTCTAAGCTTTTTCTATTCTGCATCTACAAATATTTTTGTAAAACAATCTGGCAATGCCATCCTTGTGTAATCATCTAAAATAGCTACCAATCACACTTAGAATACAAACTCAACTTTATAACATGGAATAAAAAAGGCGAGCATATTGTGGCTTCTATCAACATCTCTAATTTAATATTTTACAATGTTTCCCTTACTCTCTGTACAAACTACCATAAGCTTTTTCTTCTTTGGGAAAGCTCTATGCCCAATGCTCACACATGGCCATTGCACAATCTGAATTTTGCCTAACTAATCCCCACATGTAGTTTTTGTCCATTTAGTCATTATATATCCTTCATATTTCAATTTGATCATCACTTTTATGGGAAAGATTACCTGACCTCTCTGACAAGGTCAAATCACACTATTTGATGTATCTCCTTACAACGTAACTGTCCTTATAGAACTTATTCATTGTGATACTATATCTATTTGATTAATATCTCTGTTATTTTATTAGAATGTAAGCACCAAGAAGACAGTGGCCTTATCTTTCTCACTGTCTTATTTCTAGTGCTTCACTGTCACCCCCTGGGGGTTTGTCCCTTACCAGCCAGTTTCAAATACACTCCCATAAGTCTGTATCTGACACCCACCCTTCCCCTATACTGAAGTTTGGAGGCACGTGCACTTCTGTTTGACAGCAAGAAGCTTGCGGTGTGCTGATGGGCTAGCAGGGAGGCAGGAAAGCAGGGTGTCACCTGTGGGCCTGTGACCACAAGGCCAAGCACACCAGGCTGTGTCCTGTCATGGAACAACCCCCTGTGATCAGGCAGCCCTTTCAGTCTCAGAAACCATGGTGGGGGGCTTTACAGTCCTGCACAAGGGGAACTCTTTCCCTTTTATTTGTGATGGTGTCTGCTTATTAGGGAACGTGGGCTCATTGAAGGCAAAGCCCACATTTTAAACTGTAGCACACCCTCCCCTAAATGTCGTTTCTTTGTACCCCCCAAGGTCCTCGATAAATGGTTGTGGGGTGGGTGTGCAGTCATCATCATTTGAAAGGCCCCTAAGCTCCCCTTCCCATTCCATTGAGTCCAGGAATGGGGGCTCAGCCCCCAGTGACGTTGTTCTGTTTTGTTTGTCTGGGTGAGCTGAGCCGGGGAAACAGAACCTCACGTGAAGTCATGCCCTATTTATATGACTTAGAGTCCTGGTCGTTGACAAGGGCTGTTGCAGAAACGGAATGGTTCAGAACAACAAAGTCATCGTCTTAGTTCTGAAGGCACAAGTCCAAGATCAGGCTGTCATCAGGGTGGCCCCTTGCCAGGGGAGGGTCTGTTTCACGTGTCTCCTGGTCGCTCCCTGGGGTTTGCTGGCAATTGTTGACGCTCAGAGGCTTGTAGAGAAGCATCACCCCAGCTCTGCTGTATCTTAACATGGTGCTCTGTATATGTGTCTGCCCCTTTCTGTAAGGACCCCAGTCACATCTAAGGCCTGCCCTTAGATACCCCTGTAGGCTCCCATCTTAACTAATTACATCTGTTGCAGCCTCACTTCCAAATAAAGTCACACTCTGATGTGCCTGGTTTAAAGTTGTGGGGGCTGGGGACACAGTTCAGTTGGCAATACCAGATAGTCGTGCAATGCTGCATTCATTCCCAACTCGCACAAGGATCAATGCAAATTGTATTTGGCTTTCCCGTACACTGGAAGCATGACTCAAACCCAAGCTAATGCTTCCAGCACCAGGTGTCCTCTGTACAAGAGCCTTTAAAGTTTGCATCCTGAAAAAAAAAAAAAATATATATATATATATATATATATATATATATATATATATGTATGGTAGGCACACTATCATTGTTGAAAGAATAAATGAAAGAGGAAATTAATGAATTTAGTTGAGACATGTTCAGAGTATAATTCTAAAACTTGTTAATATTTTAACAATGATACAATCTAATTTTTAGAAGTAAATGACATTGATTGTGCATTATGGGACCACACAGGTTGCCAAAGTTTAGCAAGTGTAAGAATCAGCTGGATAGTGCGTTAAAATAAAAATTCCGGATCCACAGTTTCAGAGAAGGTAGTAGGAATTTCTGAGATAATGTCTTTGAGACTACATTTTTATTAAGCCCCCCAAAATGATTTAAATGTACAGATTTCATGGAATTTACTTTGAGAAATACCAACTATTGAATTTTGCTCACCTACTTAAATACCAGGCTATTTTATCTATCCAACTTAGAAAATGTGCTCAAAAAATATAAATTGATTTTAATATTGGTCTAAGGAACTACAAATGGGAAAATAAATATGTGCTAAAAACCTAAAATAACAGAATCAAAAATATCTATTTGGCAACAAAGTATTTTTGATTAATTTCTTTTTAGATTTATTTATCCTATCTCTCCCCTCCCCCCATTATCATTGGTAATTGACAGTTAGTTGCCTATAAAGAGGTGGAAACTCATCTTGTTCTAAGTCACAGAGAATCTGCTATTTCCTAAAGGGTGTATAGATTCATCCAATCCTAGCATTTGAAAGGGATTTTAAATCTTTTCTAGTTCAAGTGACAAATTGAGAGTAAATGTCCTGATGGAATTATTTCTGCTCAAGATGAAGGTCTCAGTTGGGAATGATTTAGTTCCTAGTGTCCTCAAATTGCAAACTATTCGTTCAAAAAAGAGAAGATTGATATTACTTTGCTGTTATTGAATATACAGACTCAGTTACATTCCTTAGTCTAAAGGCCTCTATGGCATTTCTTGGGGGACATGTACATGGATGTTTCTTCTATCTAATAAAGTAGGAAGAAAGAAATCTAATATATCGTTTGTTTGGTCTCTGAAGGGAATGTCCAGAAAATCAAGATGGTAAGAAGAATTACTGAGTAACTTCCTTACATTTTCTCATTTGACTCTCTCATATCTTCTTTTTTTTCTTTTTTACATCTGTTTTTTTTAAGCTTTTCATTTATTTTTTAACATAATTTATTGTCAAGTTAGCTAACATACAGTGTATACAGTGTGTTCTTGGTTACAGGGGTAGATTCCCGTGATTCATCACTTACATATAACACCCAATGCTCATCCCAACAAGTGCCCTCCTCAGTGCCCATCACCCATTTTCCTTTCTCCCTTGCCCACACCCCCTTAAACCCTCAGTTTGTTCTCTGTATTTAAGAGTCTTTTATGGTTTGCCCCCCTCCCTCTCTGTTTGAAACTATTTTCCCCTTCCCTTCCCTCATGGTCTTGTGTTAAGTTTTCAAGTTCCATATATGAGTGAAAACATATGATATCTGTCTTTCTCTGACTTATTTCACTTAACATAATCATATCTTTTTCTTTATAGTGATAGTAAGTAGTATATCTGAAGGTAGGAGATTAATAATAAAATGACCAGATTACAGATAATGAATTAGGAAAGAGACGTTTCTACCTTCCATGTGTTCTTCAGGAGACATATCTGTATAGAAGTCAAGGACAGACAAGCATATTATATTTATTATTATGGTTTGTATTGACAACCTCTTTTACCCTAGAATAGGCCTCTTACTTAGTCTGTTTGCTAAGTGAATAAGCCTAGCTGTTAATATTTTACATGCTCTTTTCCCTCTCCAGCAAGCTAGGTTTCCTGTCCTCCTACAGTTTGACAAAATGCAGCAGTAACCATCTCAAACAACTGCCACCTAAAAAGAAGGGTATCGATTGCTTTTAATGAAAGAATGCTTTTCAGTCAAGAATACACTTGCTATCAAAGATGGGGTCCAGCATATGATGGCACCAGCAGATACTCTGTGTATCTTATCTTTTCCTGCCTAGGGGCTTCTTTATAGTAAGCTGGCATGTCTATGCCAGAATGAAGCCAAGAAATGGACTGAATGGCCAGGAATCTGCTGGTCAGAGGACAAATCAGCTCCTTGGCTTATTTAGAGTTCCTACCTCAAGATAAGTTTCTAAGATGATGTAATAATTTCTGTAAGACTATCAGTCTGTCATGACAAATAGGCCCAAATGCCTGTTGTTAGAGCATATGATAATATTGTTACCAAGGTAACCAGCAAGCACACATCGAAAAGTATTTTAGCCGTTGCCTGTACTTTGAGCTGTGGAATAGTACTGGTTTACCTGTATACTGGTTGTCGCAGTGGTGGGAGTGGGAGGTAGCAACATGGAATTTAAAAAAATAAGTAATAAGTTCCCATGGGTTTATGGTAAAGTTTACGTTTGTTCATTACCTTCTGCTTCAGAATGAAGATGATTACTTTGATTATCAAGGGAAGTCAAACAGGCTGGCTAGAAGTTTATAATGACTAATTCCATCTTCTCTGTGTGCACATGTCCATGTATGTGTATGTGCATGTCTGTGTGCATTGATATGCATTGAGTTTGGGGCCTTGTTAAGTACTACAAGTAAAACGTCTCTGCTAGTTTCTTCCCCTTTCCCTCGAGCTCATAACAATGTGACTATGATGAAATATCAGAGGTTTTTCTGATCAAGTGAAAGATACACATAAGAGAGGATGAAACAATTAGTTTCTGATTTAAGTTCTTCATTGAATCAGTGCAGTCTTCTCAATAAAGTTTATATATTTTATCTTGGAAATTATTTTCACTCTTAGTTGGCTTTGCAAATCTCATGACCTAATGAGATTCTATGATGCTCCCTAATGTTCTAGAAACAATGCATTCAGATCCTTAAGAACTCATCATGTTCTTGCCCAGGATTATCCACCATTTGGCCCCTATTCCTTGTATTCAATGGACATCGAATTACAGAAGACAAGTAGGTTGTTGAGGTTTAGGCATATATCCTATCCACCATCCCCTTGTTTGAAATTTGGTTTTTATTTGCTGTCAGGAACTATGAAGCACCTGAACAAGTTAGCTTGCCACAGTTTCATGGATGTTGGTAGAGAACACGAGTCTCTTGGGTCAGAGCCTGATTTCCACAGGACAGTGTAAACCAGATCACCCTATACTTCCACATCCAGTGAGTTGTATTATCATAGAAGAACACTGCTCTCAGAGACTGAATCTTTTATAATTGACACCAAACATGTCTGCGCTTTGCTTTGGAGAGAGACACTATATCTTCCAAGGTTACTTGCTATACAAAGATCCTTGAAAAAAAAAGTCTGGAACAAAAGCACTCACAAAACATGTACAAACATGAGAGATCTGTGAAAAATCATTTCCCCAAATTTACTTTCTTTATTCCCCCCCCCCCCCGGAAACCTGATTTAAATGAGTCTGTTATTGGGAAGTTTTTAAAATAGACCCTAGGTCAAATGTTCTTGAACATTAGCAATAGGAATGTCTTTATGGATGCTGGGTTCATGTTTTTGTAAATAACAGGTAACGATATATTGGAGTGGTTTTCAAGTTTTAACATATGAGAAGTGTAAAAATAGGAAATGTGTCATGTGAAATAAATGAGAAATTCTTACAGAATGATAAAATAAGCTTTATGAGGCAAAAACTGTTTTTATTTTTAAGTGTTTATTTTTAAGAGAGAGAGGAAGGGCATGAATGGGAGAGAGGCAGAGAGAGAGGGAGACAGAGGATCTGAAGCGGGCTGATTGCTGATCAAATTGCTGATAGCAAAAAGCTCCATGTAGGGCTTGAACTCACGAACTGTGAGATCATGACCTGAACCAAAGTCAGATGTTGAACTGACTGAGCCACACACATGCCCCCATGATTCTGTTTTTAAAACTAATTACATCATTTTCTGTTTTGTCAAAAGGAGACAGCACAAGTCTCTTGGAATTCTTGAATACTTTTTTGGGAGAAATAAATATTTTATTTTCCAGACTTATCTATCTCTATGTTTGCATGAGTCATTAGACTACAAAACCACCTACTAGTAAAACCTCTATTAGGAAACAGCACAATCTGCAAATATTAATTGCTCTCAGTTCAATTTTAATGTTTAAACACTGTCTGTATTTTTAAACTGATGTTTTAGGAAGGGAATGGGGCAAAGATACTGTGATCATTTGACTTTTATTTAGCCAATATTTATTGACAGCCAGGGGAATGGACACTTTGCTTGAAGCTGTTGATAAGAAGCAGATTTTTCGGGGCGCCTGGGTGGCGCAGTCGGTTAAGCGTCCGACTTCAGCCAGGTCACGATCTCGCGGTCCGTGAGTTGGAGCCCAGCGTTGGGCTCTGGGCTGATGGCTCAGAGCCTGGAGCCTGTTTCCGATTCTGTGTCTCCCTCTCTCTCTGCCCCTCCCCCGGTCATGCTCTGTCTCTCTCTGTCCCAAAAATAAATAAACGTTGAAAAAAAAATTTTTTTTAAAAAAAAAGAAGCAGATTTTTCGGGAAGATAAAGAAATTTAAATCTGTAGGCCTCTAACCTGCTTGAGGCCCCTCACCTGTCCAAGACATTATCCAAGTCTCTCAGAAGGGGTCCAGCAATGGGTTCACTTGGCCATATCAGTTTTGTAAAATTTTCAGGTAAGCCTGGTGGGTTTTTTTTTCCCATTCTGATTTCCACTCAGTAAATGCTGCTGTCTCTTTCCCACTGTAATTTTCTATCATACTTCTCCTGATGGATGGCATTGGCTTGGTCGGATATATATTGGGATCTAACTACAGCAGAAGTTGAAGTGATTCACTGTCCTTTCCATACACAGTTAAGTTCTTGCTAGCTGTCCTTGTACAGGAATCACTTCCAAGAAAACTCCTCCCTACCTGTATCAACTATCCACAATTCATGCTACAAAAATGTAGCGTCAGGGTCCATATATTCATTTGAACATATTTGATGGCACTGTATGCATGTGGGCAGTAGCAGATAAACATGATTTTAAATATATAGGGTCAAAAGTTTGCCTAGACTTTGTGTGTGTATGTGGTGTTCTATTATGTGTCACCTTTTTAATATTTGAAATGTTTATTCATTTTTTACCGTTAATTTCATATTCATTATATATAAACTTAAGTCTGACCATGCTAGAGATACAATAATGGACCAAAAAAGAATCATATTTGTCAACCTGGAGCTCAGAGCCTAGTAGACAACATGGTTAATAAAATATTCATACAAATGGATTTTAAAATTCCAGCAGAAAAAAAAATGTAGCAGATGAGTGATCCATAGTGCAATGGGCACATGCATTAAACGACTTGTCTTTGTCTGGAAGGTTAGATATGTCTTGCATGTGGAACTATTGCTAGAAGACAGACCTGAATTAGATAACTATCGGAATTAACAAATGACAGTGGTATGGGGGAAAAGGTAATTACCTGAGATGAGCAGGAAACATGTATGAAGATGCTTCAGAATAAGAAAACACACATTTCTTTGCTTTGTTTTGCTGTATCTTAAATCTTCCAGAACAATATCCAGTTTTTTAAGTTTTATTACTGGCCACTAATTATATTGTAGCACTCAAGAAAAGTAACAAGGTAATGAGGTCCATCCTGCTTATAGTGTAAGGAAATTTACTGGCCAGGATAAACTCATTTCTCCTCTCTCTCTGTCTCTCTGTCTCTCTGTCTCTCTTCTTCCTTCAGCTAGTAAAAAAAAATTATGTATTGGTTTGAAGGAGAATATGGCCCATTTAAGAGTTATGTTCTTTAAGCCCATTATATAAGGTCATAAACTGTTACAATTGTATGATGCCTAGTGTGGGCATGCATGTATAAAGTAGTCTTGGCTGGAGACTGCCTTTCTGTTGATCTTTATCTATCTCTAAAATTGGTTTTTAATTATTTATTCCTTCTCAATTTCAGGATGTTTCACTGTGATCACTGAATGTTGTATGTGTTTCCTCCAGTGGCTAATTCAACAGTTAAATATTTTAAATTTTTTTTATAAAGACAACGGGGTAATAAATAATGACTGATATAGATGTCATATAGTTGATATAACTTATTGATGATATAATTCTTACTCTGAAAGCTCTATTTTCTTGCCTTCATCCTTACTTCCCCAAATATCCCTTGCCTGTAATAATAAAAAAAATGGATGACAGTATGAAGAAAGTTTAGTGGATGTTCCTAGTACCTCATGTAGATCCCTTTCACCAGATAAGTAAATCCATCCCATCGCTGCTGTGAGTTCAGCTACTACTGGTCCAAAATAGCTTTCTTTTTCCTGCAAAATTATCAAGGAATTCATTCAGGCCACAGGTTCTCAACCTTTAGGGCATATCAGAATATCCTGGAAGGGATGCAAAACACAGATTACTGAGTCCCATTCCATTCCCAGATCTGGAGTGAGGAATGAGAATTTACATTTCTAACAACTTCCTCAAGATGCTGATGGTGCTGGTCAGGGCTACTAGGCTTAAGGGAGCTGCCTTACCGGGATCACTTTGCCTTTCTAAGGTGGAATGGTCCAAAGAGGAAAATCAGGACAAATTCTTTGATGTGATCTTGGCTCAAAAGGCATCCCCTTCTTTGGCTCAGAACAAGAATAGGCCTTCTCTGGGTCCACAGTGTTGCTCAGCTCTTTCTCCTTCACTATATTGCTTCCCTTATTCCTTATAGGAATAATTCCTTTCCTGGAGCACATTCTCTGAATATATCACATGTTAGAAGTCCTGGCTCCAGCTCAGCTTCTAAGAAACAAACCTAAGAAAGACTAAGATAATCTTTTTTTTTTCAAGATGATTATACAATTTTAAAAATCATTACTTGTCTTGATTCCATGTTGTTATTTTTACCTTGACTTGTCAGATTTGTTCAGACTGGAGTATAAATCCACTGTTATTGGGATCAGTGCTGAGATTTTATACTAGCAGGTGTTCAGACATTGTTACCAACAGAGTCGAAAGAAACCCCTGTTCTTGGACTTTATTGCCTCCCTACTTGCCCCCCTCTCTTCCCACTTAAAGTTGAACAGAAAGGTAAGTTCTATTGACTGATTAGGCATGTAAGACAAGCCAAAGCTCATATTTTCAAACTTAATTAGTTGGCCTTAATGGAGATATGATCTATAGAATACAATTGTACTCATGATGTTAAATATACCAGCCAGCAGGATACCTAGGAATATAAATATAAGGAATAATAAATAAGGAAAACAAAATGTATCTGATTTTTATTAGTTTACGTCTATTACAATTAATACCCAAATTATGTGCTTTTGGCAAACTTTTATATTCTCCTTTCTTGATATTCAAATATTTACACATTTATCTGTAATTTATTCTCCTTCTGTTAATTTTTTAACAGAAGTAATGTCATCACTATTCATTTAACACATGAACTTTTATGCTTAATTTAAAGAAATTAACATAGAGTAGCGTCTTGTCTTTAGGCAGTTTCTTAAGAAAGTAGGAGTCATATTAAGAGATCAATGGGAAACTTCTATTAAATAAATTTAAATAAATTTAATAAACATAGGGCATAGTGAATTATAGGAGAATGGAAATTACTTGTGATGTGGTTACATTCCTATTTCCTAATGTATATATTGTGGCTTTCACAGACCTGTGGGGACAGGAAATAGACACACACATACTCACACACACACACACACACACACACACACACACACAATGTTTTATGTGGTTATGTGGCCATGTAAATTATGGATTAAGAAATACATGCTGTAAAATAAAATCTTTAATGATTACATGAAGAGAAAATTATATTGATAAACTTAATTCTCAGTCCCATGACAGGGAAAATATTCAGAGGAAATATGCATTTGAATTCTATTTGCTATACAATTGATGAGGTGGCAAAAAGTGCATGACCCATCAGTGATTTATTAATTATAGATATTCATCTATTATTTGTTTATGTAGGATTCTAACTTAGCAGTTTTATCTAAATGAACATAAGTGCAACAAGTGGCAAAGACTCACAAGGCTTATAGAAAGGAAAACTATCTTACCCGCTTGCCAAATATACCATCAATAGAGGAGAAGCTGGGTATGGTTATAAGTTTAAATTCTACTTTTCAGAAGGAAGCTGTTTTGCTTTTTACTTGATTGCAAATATTATGCACTTTGATTAAACAGATAGAGATTTTAGGATTTAAGTGCCTGTAAATTATGCAGAGGGTTTTTTTGTTTTTTTAGTATTTTTCTCCTAGAAGGGAAATGGGGAATGCTTTCTCTCTCTCTCTCTCTCTCTCTCTCTCTCTCTCTTTCTTATTCTCATTCAGGTTTTTACGCTCTGAGGCAAGCCTGTATAGCTTCAAATTCCAATTCTAACACTTACTACCTCTACAAATGGATGTTATTTCACATGTGTCAGTTTCCTAGACTGTGGAGTAGGAAGCAGAACACTGATCTCATAACTGCTGTAATGATTAATTCAATTTATATGTGCCAAGAATGTCAAATAGTGAGTGCCTATCACATTGCTCAGCAGATGCATTTGTATTTGTTATTATTGTCATTAAGTACCCATTTTCCAATTCCTTTTTTTTCTTTTAAATGTGATGAGAAGCACTTATTTCAAATTCAAATACATTTGATATTTGAGACATAAAATGTCTAGCTCTTGCAAAAAACTGTCAAACAAAACCACTTTTCATTTTGTCACTTGTAACACAATTTTAAAAAAGGAAACGCAAAAGTACATTTAAGAGTTAAGATTATTATACTAGTGTTTTAAATATATTATCTAATAGATTAAATAAGAGATTAGAAGTACTTTTATGAAATTTATGCTGGCATTCTTATCTATGTTCCTTCTCTCCACCTTAATAATAGTTTTAATAGTGGACATTTTCATAAGTATATATAAGACTTTTCATAATTACATAAATTAATACATTAATTAGGGGTGGCTTTATTTTTCATCACATGTGAACAAATATTTTTGCCTGCCTACTATATAACAAGATATAACCCCAGGTTTTAGAGCTTACATTCCAGTAAAGGGAATACCAAAAATCAAAATGTTAACAAATGAAAGTTTAGATATTGCTATGCGCTTTAAAATAAAAGAGCTGGGCAATGTAACAAAAAATTAACACAGGGAAAGAAATATATAAAAGAGTTGCTTTAGTCATCGTGGTCTCCAGAAGGCCTCTCTGGAGACCTGGAAGAAGAAGCCAAGTTTGGGAAACTGTTGTAGAGGAACAATCCAAGATGAAGAAATCACAGGGTAAAAGACCTAAGCATGTTGAAGGGACACAATAAAGACCAGTGGTAAGGACATGTAATGATTGAGGGGGAGAGAGGAAAGAAAAGAGATCAGAGATGTAGGCATCAGTCAAAATGCATAGTAGCTTGCCAGACAGAATGTAAGTTGTTATATTTATTCCAGTTGCCATATGAAGCCACTGGAGAGTTCTAGGAAGAGAAATGTGTCATGAGATTTGTCTTATCCATAGCTACAAACAGCAGACTATCAGAAATCCTGTGAGAACCCAGCTTATTAAAGTCCCGTCTGTCAAATTGTAATATATTTATCATTTTAATAGGCACTAATCATATTTTGAGGATATTATACATTCAGAAGTTATCTTGTAAATCATTGGGTTTTTATACCACTAACAACATTTTGACTCAGAGGTACAAGTGTGGGGAATAAAACTTTGGTAGAAGAATCACCCTGCACATCTCTAATCAGCCATTGTTCATAATTAGCTAAGCAACTGTTCACATAGGTACCTTCATACTGCTTCTCTCTCTAGGCTTGCAAGCCTCAGTGGAAACTTGTTGTATTTATTGAGTAGTAAATTAACATCACAGTGCTTCAAGCAACAACATGTTTTTTAATTCTGTTACGATTTCAGCCCGTCTGCCTTCCCTGCTGCAATCCTCTGACAATGGAGCCAACTCACTAACTGAATGCTGAGATAGTTTTGTCAACTTGGCAAATCATTTTATTTTTCTCCCCTTGTATGGGAGAAATAACAAGAAGACTCTTTTAGTATAAAAATAAAAAATGAAGAGTAGAAATTGTACAGAAACTTAATCCCTGAACGTTTTATAGAGGCAATACTGGATCATCCCCTTTCACAACAAGAAAAAGCCATTGCTACCTCAAATGTTCTAATTCCCTTAAAGATCCATTCAATGTACTTTCTGAGAAACATCAATTGCCGTAGAAAGAAATCTTTCAAAGGGACCTATTTTATAGCTTTAAATGGATAACAACACTCATAAACTTACACTGATACTATACAGCGCAAGAAATCACCATTATAAAAGACATGAATGTTCTTAATCCAAGTATCTTCCAGAGTCACTTACAGAATAGGAAGAATGACTGGGAAATTGACTGCTCTGAGCTAATTGAACAAAGCAGAAAAAAAAAAAGTGTCAAGGCAACCTCCTGACAGAGCAGAAAAATATGTCAAAAAATAATGAGTTAAATTAAAAACAGGAACAAAGTAGTATTTGAACTTTGAGGTCAAATGGGGAGATCTACAATTTAAAAATAGGTGTCTAGTAATGCTAAATCATACAAAGAGAATCTGGCTAGAGTGGAAAGTAAAAAAAGAGAATAGTTCCTCTGTTTCTCTTATGTTGGGAGTGCAATGGGGCAAAATTACCTAATGATATTGTCCCTTTAATCATTATAGATAGGATTTTGTTTTGCTGGAAATTCACCTTATAATCAAAGAAAGGGCAGAATTATTATTAGATGTAGTCCATGAACTTCAACCACACATACTGAAAAAATGTCAGTTACATTTTAACTCAATTGCTTCAACAAGTATATCTCGAGTACAATTAACTATGACTTATTTCTTGGTGTTTAACCGATTTACTATGTACAGGGAGCTAAACCAATAATCCACACTTTATCATATTTCTAGATGGGGATAAGAATATATGCTTTTGTTTCTACAATTGATGCCAAACATACAAACTATAAAGTAAATTGCTAACTCAAAATAATGATAACTGAGAGCATTTACAACTATGTCTCACTTTTCAAGTGCATGTGACTATTGAATTATAGAAAATAATAGGATTCTGGGTTTCTTTTGTGTCTTCGGGGGAAAATTTACTTTATTAACTTTACAAAAGAAATGCAGAAAAGCAAGTAGCTTTCAGCCCACATTTTAGCTTTCACACCAGATTTCAAAGTTTTAAAACGATGCACCTTTTATTCACTTTACTATTTCATTTATGTGGAGAGTTATGGGAAGAACTTTGCTTTACTTTTCTTAGGCAAAATGCTTTTATGGAAACCAAACTCATTGTGATGTATCAAGTACCTTTCCTTAAGAGTGAAGCATGTCTCCTGGTCCTCTATTTGTTCAGGTAGGGAGAAAGCCGCCATAGAGGGTATAATACCATAAAAGCCATAAGAGTAGGGAATGTCCTAACACTGAGCCTCGCTCATGTTATTCACTCAGGACAATTTACTGAATTGAATTTTAGCAAAAATAAGTTTATGCCTGGAAGATTTATGGCTTAATGCTTACCATTATACAAATGTCTGTTTCCATACAGTTGTATATGAGAGGGTAATCTTAAAAAACAAAACTAAAGTGTAAACTTTGTGGAAAATGTACATGAGAGAAGTTTCATTGAAGCATATTTATGTGTTTTAGGGTTATGCATTTCCAATGTATCTAGATCATTCCACATCATTACAATTTTCTAAAATGTGAAGCATATTAAAATTTTGTATTCTATATATCTGAAATATTTTAGCGTAATAAGATACACATTTTAAACTGGTGACACAAGCTTTTGCATATTGTCAATTTCCACTCCTGGTAATATAGCGGAACAGACTCTGATGGACTCTTGCATTTAATACAACTAAAGCATGACGGAAAGTATTATGGCCAAGCCAATTTTGAAAATATTAAACAAAAAGGCTTATAATACTTACAATAAAAATGGAAATAAATCTCAAAAATTAGTTGATGGTAGCTTTTATTAAGTTGTAGAGAGTATTTGGAGAACTTGAAGAAAGTATAAAATGTGTAGGTAATTCTCAGTAATAATTATAACAATAATAATCATGTGTTATCCTAGCTTACTGATGAAACCTTGACTTAGATATACATCAGTTAAGAAAAAAATACTACCTTTTTGTATTTCTTGCACAAATTTGATACATTAATGATTTTCATAGAAATTTTACTACATGCTTAGTTATTCATTTTTAGAAGTTTTATGTGGCAATACAAATGATATAGTGGCCATTTTGTCCTGGTTAGCATTCAATTAAAAGGCTATTTAAGTTGATGTTATTTATCATTACCATTATTTTCATTTCTTAATTTTTTTTAATGTTTTTACTTATTGTTGAGACAGAGAGAGACAGAGCATGAGCAGGGGAGGGGCAGAGAGAGAGAGACACACACACAGAATCCGAAGTAGGCTCCAGGCTCTGAGCTGTCAGCACAGAGCTGGATGTGGGGCTCAAACTCACAGACTGTGAGATCATGACCTGAGCTGAAGTCGGATGCTCAACTGACTAAGCCACCCAGGCGCCTCCATTTCTTAAATTTTTGAGCTTTTAAAAACATTATTTTGTAGTTTCAATCCAGTAAATAAATAGATCACTTTAAAATTATTCATTAAAATATAAAATATGCTGAAATGATAATATTAATCATCATATTTTTTAAATATTACATGGAAAAATATACAAATAGTAAACTGAACTCAGGAAATACAGAATATAAATTTGCATGTTCTGAGAAAAGGAAATATGCAAAACAAATAGTTCTACATAAGTAACTAAAATATTATAAAAAGAGAAAACAATGTATATCTTTAAAATTACGTATATTAGATGAGCTATGTATTCACAATTTCTGTCCTATTTATCTATATATTACACAATGTTGTTAATACTCATTAAGGTTTCACACCAGTTGAGAACAAAGTACAGAGATTGTTGTTAAAATTACTGTTTTGTGTTTATGTTTTATTGGATAATCATGCAATGTTTTCCAGTACAAAAATGATACGTATTGCCACTGATGGCCGGTAATAGCTCAAAACTAAAGAAGCATCATTCAACCTACTAATATGGCACTGTTTTGCAGGAAAAAAAATGAGTTTATGAAAAAATCATTTATTTAATAGTAGAGTTGTATCAACAGTACCAAATCATTACCCTGACTGCCAAGGCAAAAGTGTTCCCATGCATTTTGGTACTAAGAGAAGACACAACATATTTATTGATGGCATTGATAATACACACAAAAAATCAGTTCCAGTTATTTCATGTGATCTACCACATTGCATGATCAAGGATATATTTAATATTTTGTGTAGTGAGAACCTATAGTTTCCCAGATAAAAATCATTTGGTTTCACATTGAGGATAAAAATTCAGTTGTTTAAAGCATTAACTCTGATAGGAACAATTTGAGAACTAAAAACTTGACTCATTCTTCTTTTTTTAGACTATACATTGGTGATGCATTATTAGGTGCATTTTTAAAAAAAAGATCTAAATGTACAGAATACTCTTTTCACTGTTTACACATAAATAAAGATTGATTCAAGTCTTATTAGGCTCTGGCTTGCAAATTGAAATACTCAACATTTAAAAGTTTAAATCTGATAAATACATCATGATAGCATAATACATATGATTATTAAATATTTTTAGGGATAAACATTTCCTTATTTTTGAGTCCATGCCAAATATTATATTCATATGCTGAAGTCACCAAGGACTTGCTGCCATTCCCCAACCTATAGCTGTGATTTGGAACTTTTCAATAATTATAGAGAAATAATTACATAGAAAAGAAACTGGATAAAGAATCTGAACAAAAGTTCAATATGTCAATTACCAAGTCTCAAAAAGATCCCTTAGAGTTAATTGGGTAAACTGTAGAATTCTTCCTTAACATATTAAATTATTGGTTTAATTAATGTTATCATATTAACAGGACATATTTTATCCATTTTAGTTTGGAACTATTCTTCTATCACCAAAATTTACCTACAATAGGATTGAGCTCCAATCTCATGTTAAAGAACAGTAAGTCGACCTCAGTTGCAAAAGTTTGAAAAACACTGATCTAAGTGAACTGGTAAAAAAAGGAAAATATAAATTTGGTTTATAGCATAGCGTATTATTAAAAATGGAACATTTCTGATTAATATATTTTTCTCACCATGACTTTCTCATTAGACTTTATCATCAAGGTTATTATTTTGTTTCAAATATAACTGTTATTTTGTCTATGATACACCTGCAAACATATATAGAACATTATAAAAGGCAATTGACTTTCCTAGCTGAAGTTTAACTCGCATAATGACTAAGATACTTTACCAGAAATTCTATTCTTTGCGTGTGTCTTTAAAAAACACAACATGTTTAAAGTATAAAAAGATTTTTACTAATCTTATTAATTGACAATATGTCAGTGTTCTGGTAAGAGAAATATATTTTATTGGCTCAATATAATTCTTTGATGTGGAAAATAAACCTGTGGGAAAGTGGGACAAACTAGACATACATGCATTATCATTTAATGGAATAGGCTTACTAAATTATGTTGTGTGACCATGACCATGCTTAATTAACTAAATCTAATGTATGACTTTTCTAAAAAACATTACCAAGAACAATTCTGCTCATGTCTAAATTATATTTAGATAAGCCCATTTTTATTATTCTATAAAGTATACCTATCTTAAATTATCTTTATCTTTTTTTTTTAATTTTTTTTTTCAACGTTTATTTATTTTTGGGACAGAGAGAGAGAGAGCATGAACGGGGGAGGGTCAGAGAGAGAGGGAGACACAGAATCAGAAACAGGCTCCAGGCTCTGAGCCATCAGCCCAGAGCCTGACGCGGGGCTCGAACTCACAGACCGCGAGATCGTGACCTGGCTGAAGTCGGACGCTTAACCGACTGCGCCACCCAGGCGCCCCTAAATTATCTTTATCTTAACTTAAGGAATTATTTTTTAGAGTTGAAGGCAATGCCACAGTCAACTTAAGGGAAAGCTCAGTAATAAAATCAGACATGTTTAAATCTTGCCTTTCCAATTGCCTGTTTTCACACTTGTAAAATCAAAATAACAACTATACATATCTCATATAATTTTATAAGATTTAAATATAATAATAAATGCAAACAACTTATAACTATGCCAGGAGTATTTGTGAATATTCTATATTTAGCCAATATCATCTCAGTACTCTTAGCATTCTATTTTTAATTATGTGTATATCAATACTTTAATAGACATGTTGATAAAAACATTGATATGTGCAAGAGGATAAGTGGAATAAATGTCAAAGATAAAGTTCTCTCATTTGGCATCTTACAGTTCTTTCTACATCTCTCTCTTTGTTTATATATTCACCTACATAAACACAGAGTGGTATATAATTTCTGTATATTTTTTCCATTCTATTTATTTGGTTAATAGTAATGTATATGTTTTAGATAAAGTATTTTTCATCAGTAAGCTTTGAGAAGCATAGGAAGTTACACGAGATAGTTATTCTCACACTAAAACCCAAAATAACCTGAACAAGCTAAAATAATATGGTTTTGCAAGACTCCTTTTAAAATTGCTTCCTCTCTCTCTCTCTCTCTCTCTCTCTCTCTCACTCGCACGCACACACACACACACACACACACACACACACAAAGACAAATACATTCCAGAAAGCCTCAGGTTCTACTCAGGAAAGAAAAGACTCACAACTCTTTCCATCCCTGGTAGAACTATTCAGGAAGAGAAATCCACAAAAGAAGTGGATGAAGAGACATTAGTTGGATTTTAACAAATATTTAAAAGTGCTCTGTGGGCTGTTGTGGTATGATGGAATCCAGCGCATTCTACAAAAGAAAAAAATAGCATCTACATGCCCTGCTTACTTGTTATTCTTCATTTATGTGGTGGTGGTGAAGGAAGCAGGAGTATTGAGAGAAATTGGTTGACAGTCCTCTAGGTCTTCAGCTATAGAAAGGCTCTGGTCAGTCAAGGTAAGAGAGCATAAAGAAGACCTTAGGCACCCTGGGGTTTCACCTACAAAATACTGAGGAGATGGCAAGAAAACTGAGAAGCGTGCTTCTAAAGAATGTTTATACCTAAAACTCAAACAATATGATACGTCAATTATATCTCAATAAAACAGTGGGAGAGAACTCCACACATACAAGACTCTACTCCTACAGAAGCTAGGAAATGGCAACTGAACTGGAAGAGATTTACTCAGACTCAGAAAACACAGGGTAGAACTACAGATTAAAGACTTCAACAGAAAGCTAAACTCCTGGCAGTGAAACTGCAAAGAACTACGAGATTTTCCACATATTTGAATTAACTGTACAACAGGAAGATTTTTGGAATCTTCCCAGGGTTCAGATCTCTACTCCTAGTTCTACACTAAAAATTTTTTAGAGCAGTTGTAATCTGAACCATCTTAAGGCTGTACAAAACTTGGAGCCAGAATAAATATAGGTTAGATTGACTTGGACTCACTGTTTTGGGATAAGAGGAAAGAGATACACCCTTTTCTTGACGTTAACATTATTTACTTACGGAGTGCCTGGGTGGCTCAGTCGGTTAAGCGTCCGACTTGGGTTCAGGTCATGAACTCATGGTTTGTGAGTTCGAGCCCCATGTGGGACTCTGTGCTGACAGCTCAGAGCCTGGAGCCTCCTTTGGATTCTGTGTCTCCCTCTCTCTCTGCCCCTCCCCCACTCATGGTCCATCTCTCTCTGTCTCAGAAATAAATAAACATTAAAAAAATTTTAACAAAAACATTATTTACTTAAGTCTCTATTATTATTTTATATAAAACTTTCAGCAGAAAATCAAATATAAGATACAACCGCCCCCCCCCAAAAAAAACAAGAAAATATGACCCAAGTTTAGAAGGGGAAATGGTCAATAGAAGCAGTCTTAGAGATGGTCCAAATATTAGAATTATCAAACATGGACTTTCAAATAATTTTGTGTAAGTAAATAATCAAATACTGCATTTGAAAAAGTGGAAAAAATGTGTTAAGAGATGTGAACTTTCAGCAGAGATATGAACACCAAAAATGAACTTTGAATGGAATGTGAGAAATGAAAAATGTATCAGATGAATAGAAATCATTTGATAGACTTAAATTCTGACAAGACCTAGCTGAAGAAAAGATGAGTGAGCTTGAAGAGAGGAAATAAAAAATATGTAATTAGAAAAATTGGAAAAATAATTATAAAAGCAAACCAGAGAGTCTGAGATCCTTAAGATATTTTCAAACAGTTTAATATTCTATAATTTAAGTCCCAAAAGAAGAGAAGAAAGCTAAAGAAATTATTGAAAAGAAAATGGCTAAGAACTTTCCAATTTGATAAAGGATAAAAACAGATTCAGTAAACTCAATGAATTTCAATCAGGGTTGTAAAGAGAAAATATACCCAGGTTTATTATACTCTCACTAGTGCAAACTACAGAAAAGGGCAAATATTAACTAGTTCCAAGAAAAAAAAATCATACCAGGGAAGGAAAGACATGAATATTGCTAACTTTCTATTAGAAATAATGCGAAAAAGAACATAATAAAATGACAGTATTAAATTTGGGGGTGGGAGGAAACTCACAATAAGTAAAATGGTAAAAATAAATAGGAAAATGAAAAGTACCACAACTCACAATGGAAAGGCATCAGCACTATTGTTTTTCAGGGAAATCCATGTTAAAATATTAAACATATACTACCTTATACCTAGCAGAGTGGCTAAAATTCTTAAAATAAATATTGACAGTAATAATGTGGGTATAGACGTGAAGCACCTGGAACTCTCATGTAGTGTTGGTGGGTAGGTAAATTGCTAAAACCTCTTCAGAAAAATATTTGGCAGCTTTTAATTAAGTTAAACTTATATCTACTCTATGAATGAGGGATTTATTACTAGAAGTTCATCAGTACCACCACTATTATAAACGTACGTCCACAATAAGATTTCTACAAGAATCTTAATAGCAACCTTATTCATAATAGCCCAAACTGGAAACAACTGATATGTCTATCAAAAGAAAAAATAAAAATATTGTGGCATAATCACACAATGGAATACTACTTAGCAATAACAAAATAATAGTGACAAACTACCAACACATGCGATAGCAACCACATAGAATCTCAAATTTTTGATGTTGAGTGAAAGTAACCAGACATACAAAAAATTTACATATTATGTAACTTTACATATAAAGTTTAAGAACAGCCAAAATCTATCTATAGCATTAGAAATAAAAGAATTCAATTTGGAGAAAGGGAGAGGGAATTTATTGGAAAAATACATGAGGAAACTTACTAGAGTGATGGAGATTTTTGTATATCAGTTTGAATGGTGGTTTGATTGCTATGTAAAATTGGCAAAAATCTTCAAACTGAAATTCTTACTTTTGTGTTATTTTATTTTATAGTAATGATATATCAGTAAAATTATGTGACATTTGCATTTGGAAATATATCATGCTAAGTATGCAATGTTTTAAATATAATTCATATAATTCTGCAATATTGTGATTTCTTGCTTACATAAACAATTTAATTTCAACAGGAAAGATATTTTTCTCTAAGTTCCATGGATGTAAATATTTTAAATTTAACTTATTCTTTTCTACTCTTAATTATTTCAAGAAACAGGGATACATGAATAACTGAATACTGATAAATTCTTATCACTGTTAAAAGACAATAGTGTAGGGTAAAATGATAAAATGTTTTCTTCAGATTTACAATTTTTGTTTCTAGTTGTTTACATTTGTTTTAATATTTTAATAATATATTTATCAATATTTTACAGAAGCTATTTTGTATATGACATTTAGCCATATAAGTATGCTTAACTTATTCTAAACTCTTTTGTAGGAAATTACTAAGATAAAAGATACCTTAAGGGAAAGCACTTTTTTGTTCATTAAACACACAACTATCAATCACCTGTACGCTCTTAAGCCCTTGAGAAACTCATAACATGACAGGATGAAAGAAAGGAAATAAAAAATAAGAGACAAAGTGTTCTCAATGTTTGCCTTCCTTTATTTTTCTTTTTGTTTGTGTTTTTAATTATATGAATTAAACTAAGGAAAGAGGAGAATGATTAAATCCTAGATGCAGAAAAAGAAAATGGAATTCAAAGTACATAGGAAGGAGACTTGGGAAAAATAAATCAGAAACCAAGAAGTTAAGAATGTGAGCATATTGTATACTAGTAATATGAGCCCTTCAAAAAATTTACTCCTAAAGTCTTCTCTTTTCTCTGGAAAGTAAGGGAAGTAAAATCTCCTAGCGTAGGTGAAGCTCTGTGATGAGAATATGTCTTACATCCTCCCCTCCGCGCCCCCCACCGCCACACACACACATTGACATACACTGTCAATTCACAAATTGTAGTTTCCTGAAGGAGACACTGGTAGAAAGCTTTTACTCTTTAATAGCCTACTCACTAAGCAAGAGTGATATTTTTCCTATGTTTATTTGACCAGGAAATTATAATTATACAATATTAGGGTAAAAACTGCTACATAACTTATCCGAGGTTTGTGAATCCTTATTTTCCTGAAAGTCATCTTAACTATTAAAAGCGAATGAGACTATTAACTTTATATATATAAAATCAGAGATTTTTCTAGGATGAATTAATGTAATTTTTAATAAAAGTAATTTTTTTTTCTTTTTTTTTTAATTTTTTTTAATGTTTATTTATTTTTGAGGCAGAGAGAGACAGAGCATGAACGGGGGAGGGTCAGAGAGAGGGAGACACACAATCTGAAACAGGCTCCAGGCTCTGAGCTATCCACACAGAGCCTGATGCGGGGCTCGAACTCACGGACCGCGAGATCATGACCTGAGCCGAAGTCGGCCGCTTAACCGACTGAGCCACCCAGGCGCCCCTTTAATAAAAGTAATTTTGAGTGTAATTCTGATTTAGTCAACAGTGTTATAACAAGGAGATTTGGTCAAAACATTATCCTTCACATCTGTAATCTTACTAAGTCAAATTTCCACATCTGTTGATTGGTTGAATGAATATTGACTAAGCTAGGAAAGTTTAATTGGAAAGAGTTACAATTACGCATGGATGTAAAGAAATACATACACATAGTTTTTCTATCCATGGAAAGTTATATATAATGTACACATACACATATTGATGCATTGAGGTTCATTTTATGGCAAAACCTGCAGAGAATCACGGCAACATAAAATGTGTTTAAAAGTTTTGGTCATAGGGGCTCAGTTGGGTGGCTCAGTTGGTTAAGCTTGCACCTTCAGCTCAGGTCATAATTTCACAATCCGTGACCTCAAGCCCCGCATATGGTTCTGTGCTAACATCTCAGAACCTGGAGCCTGCTTCAGATTCTGTTTCTCCCTGTCTCTCTGCCCCTCTCCCACTCAAGCTCTGTCTCTCTCTCTCTCTCTCTTTCTCAAAAATAAATAAACATTAAAAAAAAGTCTTGGTTATCAATGTAGTTTTAGAATATTAAAAAAAAAATTTTTAACATTTATTTTTGAGACAGAGAGAGACAGAGCATGAACGAGGGAGGGTCAGAGAGAGGGAGACACAGAATCTGAAACAGGCTCCAGGCTCTGAGCTGTCAGCACAAAGCCCGACGCAGGGCTCGAACTCACGGACCGTGAAATCATGACCTGAGCCGAAGTCAGCCGCTTAACCGACTGAGCCACCCAGTCGCCCCATAGAATATTTAGCAAGACTTATCAATGTTCTCAGCCAGGAAAATTTAAATAAATATAATCTTTTGATTTTACTATTTTTACTTGTCTCTAGATGGTTTTGTTTTTATTACTTCTAATGGTTTTCCTGTTTTCCTGGTAACCTAGACTGAAAAACCTCAATGTTAGATTAGGGTAAGGCAGGAGTGTGTCTATAAATGACATTGAGTCGTTTTACCTTATATCTGAAAATACCAAGAGTATTTGTCATGAAATTGTAGAATAAGGAGAAATATAAAATAAAAGTAGATAATTTTGTGAAATTACAGAGAATTGTAAACAACCCAGTTGCAGGTGGGCAAGTTTTTTTTAGGTTTTTCCATTTTAAGAAAGAGAAGAATTGGTAAGCTTGACAACACGTGCTGAAAAAAATTCTACACTATCTGATTAAGCATATAAGTTGAAAAAACTAAAAAAAAAGCTATAATCACTCTAAGTATGAACCTATTGAAAATTAATATTCACATGGTAATTAGTAATAAAATTTTTCTAAGGCAGAAGTCACTTTAATCTCTAGCTATTCCTGGTCACTTTATTCCTAGTATAATTTTCAAATAGGGTAGACACAACCCAATTTGTATCTATCTATAGTTTTCATGTGGCATCATGAGGAAACAGATTTTAGTTCAGTTTAAGGAAGAGCTTTTGAAAAACTAGGGCTCTCCAGTGGAACAAGTTTCCATGCTAAGCAATGAAACACTACATTCTGGAGGCTTGATGGTACCTTCTTGAGTTTTTTTCAGACAGGATTCCTATCAAACCGTTTCTCACAACGTGTGGCATGTATACAACACTAGGGAATCAAGATGATTTTAAGTGGTAGATAAAAATGATCAGGCAGGGTGCCTAGCTGGCTCAGTTGGTTGAGCCCCTAGTTCTCGATTTTTGGCTCAGGTCATGATCTCATGGTTCATCGGATCAACACCCGTGTAGTGCTCTGTGCTAATGTTGTGACGCCTGTTTGAGATTCTCTTTCTCCCTCTCTCTCTCTGCCCCACCCCTGAGCTGTCTCTCTCTTTTCCTCTCTCTCTCTGTCTCTCAAAATAAGTAAATAAACTTAAAAAAAGCAAACTGGCAAATACATATTCAAAAGTACAATTAACACATTGAATCTGATTTCAAGGATGATATTTTCTAGGATGAGGCTAAAATAGGTAGTGATTACATGCCTTATTAGCTATAAATGGAACTTTTAATTTAGTAATAATGAAATTATTAAATAATATAAAAGTGAGAAAGTGATAATAAGAGGACTAAATTTAGATAACATGCTAAATTCTCAGATTCTTGAGGACTTGCTGACTCCTAAAGCTTTCTGATTTTATACTATCTTAGCTTTTAAATGAAGGTTCTCTATTCTACTCTTCTCAGGTTTTGTTTAATTAGTATTTGCTCCCTCCTGTTGAACAGATATTCAGTAAATAGTAATTTATTATAGTTGATTATGTGTATGCAAAGAACTTAAAATTTTTCCAGATGTTTTCTTGCTTTGAAAAAATAATATTATTGGCTTTACAAAGGGGCAATTTGATATAATTCATGGTCTAAATGGAAAGTTATCAGATTTCAAAAAGTTCTCATATCAATCAACTAACTGAAAATGTGTCCCCATAGCAATTGAACTTTTAAAATCACAAAGCTGAGACAATTCTGTTCAATTTTAAAACCCCACTGGTAAATATTGGCAGAACTTTTTATGGTTTGAAATAATTAAATCATCTTGGAAAGTCTTTATGAATCCAGATTCATAAGAGATCAACAAAAATGTTGGCAAAATGCTTAAAGTTTGCGTTGTCTTCAATATGAGTGATAACACATTTAATAACATTGGCAGGCCTCAAAATTACAAGTAGATTATGTTACTAGAGTTTATTCTGGTTATTTATGACTTTGAACATATATTTCAATGGGAATAATATTATTAAATTTGTTCAGTTCTCAGTTTAAATGCATACAAACTCTAATGTAGCAAAAATGAAACGCTAATATTGCTGGCTTGAATTCAGAATCCTACATTGAGAAGACAATAAAGTATCAAAAGGAAGAAGCAGGGATTCCTTATTTTTCTGAGGATGGTTAAATATTAAACAAAGTTGTGTTATTATTCATTATCATTGTTACTATTATTATCGGTATCTGCTCTTCTCACTTTCAGTACCCTTTCTCACCCAGTTTCCTTTTTCTAGGATGTTGTAAGTTTTATCCTTCCCTAAAGCACCCACTCTGTATCCACCGGTCACCCCATTCCACCCACTAGCTCCAAAGTGTTCCATAGATCAATGTCATTGCCCTTCTACATGATCAAAAGTCCTTTTATTTAAGGGCTGCAGATTTGTCTATATTTTAGGAAGACTATAATATGATTTAGCTATTTTATACTAATATAAGATTATTTGTCTCCTTAAAAACCTTAAAGATTACAAAAGGTTATATATATATACATATATATGTGTGTGTGTGTGTGTGTGTGTGTGTGTGTGTGTGTGTGTATTCAGTTTACTGTGGTTATATCTACAGGTCATCTTTTTTTTTTTTTTTTTTTTTGAAATTGACTTCTGAATTTGTTTCCCTCAAGGCTGATTATTTGCCGAGTTGGTTTGAGTCACATCATTTGTTTTATTATCATACTTTGTTTTATTATCATTTTCTTTCATTATTCCACCTCTGAATTTATAAGACCAAAAATACCAAGTCTTATTTCTTTCTCACAAAAGCTTATGTGGCCAAAATGGTGAACTCTGGTGGCTTGGGGAGAGTCAGAGGGAACAAGGCCAGGGAAAAGCCTATAGGAGAGGAAGCATCAGTCAAAAAGCAAAGGATGTTTACAATAGAGATTTTTGAAAGTGTATTAGTTAGGGTTCTCCAGATAAACAGAGCCAATAAGGTGTGTGTGTGTGTGTGTGTGTGTGTGTGTGTGTGTGTGTGTGTGTGTGTGACTTTTAAGGAATTCGTTTATGAGATTGTGGGAGCTGGCAAGTCTAAAACCTGCAAGGCAGAAGGGCAGACTGGACAACTGATATTGTAGCTAGAGCCTGAGTGAAGGCACTCTGTAGGGAGAATTCCTTCTTCCTTGAAGAGTTTCAGTCTTCTGCACTTAAGGCCTTCAACTGATTGAGTGAGGCTGATGGTTATGAAGGTTAATCTACTTTACTCAACACTTACTGACTTAAAGGTTAATTTCAAGTCACCTGCGGGGCTCAGTCTGTTAAATGTCAGACTCTAGATTTCGACTCAGGTTTTGATCTCATGGTTGTGAGATGGAGCCCCATATAGGGCTCTGTGCTGGCTGACAGCACAGAGCCTGCTTGGGATTCTCTCTTTTTCCCTCTCTGTCTGCCCCTCCTCCACTCATTCTCCCTATCTCTCCCTCTTTCTCTCAAAATAAATAAATAAACATTTAAAAAATGTTAATCTCATCTAAAAACTTCTACAGCAATCCCTATACTGGTGCTTGACCAAGTACGTGGGTACCTTAAACTAGCCAAGTTCACATTTAAACATAGTCATCACAGACTGACTTCCAAAACTATAAAAATGATGCTTTATGTTGGGAAGTCTGAGTGGCTCAGTTGGTTAAGGGACAGACTCTTCATCGCAGCTCTGGTCATGATTTCACTGTCTCGAGATAGAGCCCCACACTGGCTGCAGCCCTAGGCACCAAGCCTGATTAAGATTCTCTCTGCCCCTCCTCTGCTCTCTCTCTAAAATCATGATGTCTTGTTTTTAAATATATATGTAAATGTAAATATAATTTCTCCTGTTTTAATGTAAGCAATAGTATCATTGCATAGGAGCAAATAAAAATAAAATTTTATTTTTAAAATAAAAAAGTAGGGACAGAAAACAAACTAATTAACCTTTTTGAAATTTAGTACTAGTAATTTTTAACAGTAATTGGCCTATATCATTTGTACTTTAATGATCTGGGTTATTTAATCATTACAAACTCTCATTTGTGAAATTGATGGAGGGTATACCCATTGTTCCCTCAAAATATGTATATGGAATATATATTCACATAAAAATTAGTCAAAATTGAAAATACTTCTTAAAGTGAATCTTGTGGTTACATCATCTTAAAAACCGATTGTGAGAGTAGAGCATGTTTATATTTTGCAACTGGATAACATTCAAAACAATTATGTACATTCTCAAAAAAGAAAAAAGAAAAGGAAAAAGGAAAAAAAATTCCATCCTTTGGTCTAAATCCCCACTCTAATTAATTTGGCAGCTTGCTTAATTTATACAGCACAAACTTTTTTTACCTAGAGTGTGCAGCTATTACCATCATTATTTCACTTCTCTTTCAACAATAAAAGGCAGTATTCTAAGGTTTAAAATACATATAGATTTTTACTATCTGAACAACCAAACAAGAAGATACTAAAAGCTCTTGTTCACTGATATTATAATAAATACAAACATACTCACAGTGACATTTTATGTTTAATGAAGTTCCTTTCTTTAACAGATTATAATAAGGAAAGATGCTGATTTTTAAATGAAATACTTTTATCTCTGTATCTATGGCAATATAAATCACTCCTTTATGGTTATTATAATGCTGAGCAATGATAAAGTCACATACACACATAATGAATACAAATGAAAGGTAATAGTTAGCTAAATAATGTGTGCCACATAGATGTATGAAACACTAATTTAGAAATTTCCAGCCACCAAAGGGAATATCAATGAGAAATAACCTAGAGCAAGAAAAAATCAGTTTGATGAATTGGGCTATATTAAAGAAGTTCTGAGACTTTTTCTTTTTTCAACTCTAGCAATAAAATAGACAAAACTTTCATGTGAGAAAGTAATATTTTACTCTTGGAAAATGAAAACTTCGAACCTTTCCTTAAGGGAAGAACTTTGCATTTAAACCATTGGCTCTTTAGAGACGTTTTCAGGATGAAAAAAAAATCAAAAGATTCATTTTACTTGGAGCATTAAAAAAGATGAAACACATGGGGCTTCTGGTATTCCTCTCATTTAAGTTTAGTGTCACGATGGTTTGATAGGGCCTGAACATTCATTTAAAAAGATATGCCAAGTAATTAAAAATATTGCAGGTAAGTTGAACATTTGACCTATTTGCTTATTTTAAGCTCTGCCTCGGGATCACTCCTATTCCACATTGTAGGCTATTCCACAGAAGTTATAGGCCATGCATATATTTTAGTATGATGAATGCTGGTATTAAAAGGCTACAGTATGTCCCATCTGAGGCAGCACTTTATATCAATATAGAAACTTAGTGTGAGATTGAGGGTTACTGCTGCATCCTAAGGAATCAAGAAAAGTCATAGTCTGATATAATGAATATTCAGAAGGAGCAACATATAAATATCCCATGTTTCATCAACATCTCTAAAACAGGATTGCATGTTCTACAGGAGTACATTTTCATTTTGATAGCAATATTTGCTCAATTTTATGCTTTAATTCATGCACTCATTCATTTATGTATCTCTTCATTCATTCAACACGGATTTATTGAGCAATTATGTTTCCAGGAGCTCTTCTAAGTCCTGGACACGGGCATGAGTAAAAGAAAAAGAATCTCCAACCTTTGTTAAATGAGAGGAGATAGAAAAACATGAAATAAATAAAATCTATGGTGTCTTAGATGACTAAAAATAAAGCATAATGGGAATAGGGAGTGGTGGGTAGGAATGGTGATATGGAATCTTAGGAAACACAAGTAACAGAAGGCCTCAGTTAACAGCTACCATCTGAGAAAAGATCCAAAGGATGAGAGGAGACCCATCTGTTGCTAATTGGGAGAAAAGCCTTCCAGACAGACAGAAAAGCAAGCACAAAGACCCTAAAGTGGGAATATGATTGGCAAATACAACAAACCAAAAGATGTCCTGTTGCTGAAGTGAAGAAATGAATTCAGAGAAAGGGCTAGACTTTCCAGAACTTTGTAGGCCTCAAAAGCTTTTCTTCTGAGCTTTTTTTCCTCACTGGAAGCTATTCGAGGACTTGAGTTAAGGAGAACATATTGTGCCTTAGGTCTTAATAGTAACATTCTGACTGCTGTCTTGAGAAGTGATTGTATGTAGACAAGGGAAAAAGCAGTTACACCAGTTACAAACGGATTATAAGGTTAAATAAAGAACCTTGCCAATAATTCAGGTGAGAAATGACAGTGGCAGATCAGCTGCTGAAAACTAGTCAGACACTAAATCAATTTTGATTGTAAAGCAAACAGAATGTAGGCACAAGAGGGTTTCAGTCTCCTCCAACAGGGGCAGGGGTCTTTGCTTCTACCTAAGGTTCAATTTGAATGTCATGTAAATAATAAATCAGTTATTAGCATAAGTATGTCATAGAATATGCTGTTTATGCAAGCGTATCCTATGGAATAAACATGGGATACTTAAAAAGTTTCTTTTGTATTTGAGGTTTAAATTTAACTGGAAGTCATATTTTTATTTGCTGAATCCAGCAACCCTACTCCTATCCTTTCCCCAGCTAATATAGGTCCTCACTAGCATCCAATTTGTGTAAGTGTTATTTTACTTTCCCAGATGCAGATTGTTTTTCTCCTACCAAACCTGACCCCCCCCCCCCCCCCCCCCGCCAACCAGAAGCATGGATTTTGCCTGGTCCCTGAGAGCTGGAGAGCGTGCTGTCCTTCACCAGTGGCCTAAGATTTTTGCTCCAACATGGGCATGTTCTGAGGGAAATGGGCATAGTTTTGTGTCTTTCTCCAGCATCAGCTAATCACCACCTGCATCCTGTACCTTGGGGAATGGGTGTCTTTGATTTTCTCCCTATCCCCACACCTTCTTTTTTGTTTCTTTGTTTTGTGTTTTGTTTTGTTTTTGTTTTTGTTTTTTGGTCCCCACACTTTCTTATGAGCACCCTTCAGAGGGCTATAAATTCACCTTGGGTTTGGGGGTCCTAGCTTTTCCAAAATGTCACCCTGCCCCATATTTGGCCTTTAAAAACTGGTTAACATTTTAGTCAATTTTTTCTTACCTTTTTGTCAACACCCTCTTTCCTATATTCTCCTGAAGGTAAAGAAACTTCTTGTCTCTCATCTCTTCCAGTAGTGACTTGTCACACTTTGGAGTTCAATTTCTTTGATTACCTAGTGGCATCCTATGTCTGGTAGATTCATAAAAGTTATGGTTTTGCAGATTACTTGACCTTTTCTCATTATGGTAAAAACAATATTCTCTTGCAGCTCCTTCCTGCTCAGTAGAAAGAGACCATGAAAAGCTTAAACAAAATTTAGACACTTTATCACACTACTTTTCTTCTTTTTCTTCTCTACACTATCCAGAAAGGCTAGAGATAGGAGTGTTGATTTCATCTTAACCACTGAAATCAAACAGTTAGAAGGACACGTCAATAAAGAGAGCAGAAATTTAGATAACACTTAGGGAAATAAACAAATAAAAAACAGGGCTCCCTAAGACAATACTCTGCCTGTATCTTTACTTCATTTCTTGCTCCCGTTCAGCCTGATATTGCTGGAAATGCTCCTAGAAACATGTGAGGAGCATCCACATAATAATTTATTTATCTTAACTCTTAATCTCTAGCCAGAAATCTGCTTATTTGTTTTAAATGATTTCTTTACCTGTAGAAGTATTTTTAGATTTCCTATTCTTTGTCAGATCTTTATTTTAATGTCATTTTCAATATCATTCTTTTCTTTCCACAGAGAGCTGTGCCACCTAATTTATTGAGAATGGAAGTCATTTGCATAAGCTTCCTCAATTGCACCCTCACATCATTGCTTTTTTTCCCCTCCTACCTCAAAAGGTGATTCTTCTTTTCCGAAATGAAGCTACTTCCTCTTACTTTTTTCAAATTCCCACATTTAACAAATTAACATTCTTATTTGTGATTTATCTTTCTCCTTATAACTAAGTACTCCCAATTCTTCTTTTCATTCTTATACATCGCTGTTATTCATTTTATTTATAACATATATTTGTCCAATATATTGTTGCTATTATTTTGAACAAATAGCTCTGTTAAATCAATTAAGAGAGAGAAAAATAAAATACTTTATTTTAATGTTCTTTCAAGATTTACTGGTGACAAATTCCTTCAGTTTTTGGTTTGAATGAAAAAGTTTTTCTTCATCCTTCACTACTGATAATAATTTGAATGGATACAGAATTCTAGATCATTGTTGTTTGAACACTAAAAATTTTATTCCACTCTCTTCCTGCTTATATAGTTTTTGAAGAAATGTCTGATGTAATTCTTTGCTCTTGTATAAGTAGAGCAGTTTTCTTTTCCTTTGACTTTTTTCAAGATTTTCTCTTTGTCTTTGATTTTTTGCAGTTTGACTATAATATGTCTAGGTACAGATTTTTTAGTATTTACCCGGTTTGCTGTTCTCTAGGTTTCTTGCTATTAGTTATTGATTTTGGAAAATTATCAGCCATTATTAGTTCAAATAATTATCTTGCTCTGTCTCATCTTTTTTCTCCCCCTGGTATTCCCAATTATATTTCCGCTACACCTTTTAGAATAGTCCCATTGTTTCTGAGTATTATGTTCTCTTCTGTTTTTGTTTTTGTTTTGTTTTGTTTTGTTTTTCATCCATTTCTCTGTTTTTCAGTTTGGGAAATTCTTATTTGCATATCTTCAAGCTCACTGGTTTTTTTCTTCCTTTGTATTCAGTCTAATGATGAATCCATCAAAAGCATTCTTTGATTCTTTTATTGTCTTTGATTTGCTTTCAATTTTTTCTTAGGGTTTCCATCTCTTTGTTACATTATGTATCTGTTCTTGCACACTGCCAGTTCTTTTCACTGGAGCCCTTACCATATTAAACAGAGTCATTTTAAACTTATTATCTGATAATTCCAAAATACCTCCCTCATCTGATTCTGGACACTTTTGTCTCTTCAGACTGTGGTTTTTCTTGCCTTTCTACCTTACCTTGAAGTTTTTTGTTGAAAGCTGAACGTGATGTGTCAGGAAATAAGAACTGAGGTAAATAGGCTTTTCGTGAGAAGTAATCATGTGTATCTGACTAGAGTTTATGGGGCATTTAATGTTTGCTGTAGCTGAAAGAGTCAGAGGCTTCAATTTCCTCCATGCTCTTATTTTTGTCTCTACTCTTTCTCTGGCTTTTCCTAGAAACTCCTTCTTTGATAGAGTCTGTCTTGAAGCTCTGTCAGTAATAACCCACTGTCACTATACCAGATCCCTGTTGAATTGGTTATAAGGTTTTGAGGAAGAGAAGCATTCTATAATTTTGTAATTAATTGCCCATTTTGAGGGGATGCCACTGTCTGTGGGTTGTGACCTTTAGGAGCATTTCTTAGCCTTTTTATTTTTTTTCCTTAATCTTCCCCTTGTGAGACCTGAAGGCTACTGGATGTTGCAGTTGTCTATTTCCTCTTCCCTGCAGTTGGATAAGGCTCTGAGTATTTTATATAAGGTATTTTCTCTTGAGGGTAATTTGTTATGGGGAACATAATGGTCTGGGCATATTTCAAAATTGTTATTCTCCCTCTAATTCTCCATGACTGGAAGTAGAAGGTAATTTTTCTTGGACCTTCAGCAAAAGAACCTGGTAGAGCTCCTGCAGGAGCTCAAGAAAGTACAGGGGTCTTTCCTAAGATTGGACCCCCAGGAGTTTTTAATTCTCAAGGCATTCCACATTAGGTTCTCAGTCATTTGTGAATTACTGGTTAAGTGTTTCTTCCTATTACTTGCTCCCTGTAAGCTCTGATTCACTATATATGTCTGTGTCTCCAATTTTAAGGGCAGTGGTTTGGTATGTGACCTCAATGTTCTGTTGGATATATGAAATTGTTTAGTTTGTTTCTTATTGTGAATATGAGAGTGATTATTTCCAAGATCTTTACACATCAGAGCCAATCTGGAATCGTCTCTTAGAGTTTTTAAAACCGACATTTTATACTAGTCTTGGAATACTTATCATATATTGCAGCCTAAAATATATTTTTGTACATGTCAGAGTTTGTGACACTTGCCATATACCTCAATTAATGAAAATATTGGGTGCATTTTTTCCATCTCCTTACTCTTTAACAAATAAGTCCTAATGCTAAGACCATGTCTTAATGTGTAGAAGCATTTCAATCTGCGTCATTTTTGCAGTATATATTTGTAGAAGACATGTTCCAATCGTGCATAAATGTAAATGCTTAACTAAGCACCAATTTTTCAATCTTGATAACTATTTTTTTTTCTGAGATAGTTTCAGATATTTAAATTCTTCTTAGGTTAAAAAATTATTTAAGCTCACTACTAAATAGATTCTTATCAGTTTATAATGTCTACTGTGTACAAATTTTCTTCACTTTCTTAACTTGATATTTAATATCAACATTGTTTGATGACAATGCAATTTGTAAAAATTTGGTATTTGCCTCTTCTTGAACAAAGTCTACCTTAATAGATAGGATTTTATAAGATTTCCCCTAGAGAATTACATCAAGCTATTTAAGCTGCCATCAGTTTCAGATTTAGCATTTTTAATAAACTTCCTAGGGCAAAGGATTAATTTCCCTGGACCCTCTTTATCCTTGATATAAAAGTATAATGTTTAATTGAGGATGGATCATTGTTTGCCTGCTGTCTTCCCTGTGTGTTTATGAATAAGTAGATACAAGTTCAGGGAATGGAGGAAAGCCAGGGCAAAATAAAAGTATTCCCAATCCTTAAAATTTGTTGCTAAATAAAAACAGCAACTAATATATATGAATGTAAATAGAATTACTTTTACCACATTAAAGTGAATGCATTAAAGAAACATATGTCTACTGAGGCAGTTTATAGCCAAATAGTTGCATTAAATTGCCCACATGCTTATTGATCCTTATCTAAAACTCATCTAAAAACAGAAGTTCCATTATCTTAGCAAAACTATGGTTCACATAGTGACCCAGAAATTTGGGGCTATAGCATTATTAGATTAGTAAGTCAATGCTCAACAGTTCCTCAACATTATAATGGGAAATAAGTCTAAGAAAATACATATAATTATTCCTACTATTACTACATATATACATGTTAATATCCAGAACTTAGTGATTGCACAACATAACAAATTACTATTTGTAAGATTTCCTAGTATCAAGTTTGAATCCACATAAAACCCTTTATAAGATAATAAGAAACCAGATTAGAAGCCATATATTAGCTCGAAAAATGTATAAGGAATGTTGGTAAATAATATACTACTTGAGGATACTTTTTGTTAAAATCAAACTTCCTCTCAGGGTTTCTAATAATATCTGCTAAAACTTATTTATGATAAAAATCCTACCATGGTGTCGACTCAAGCACAAGCTTGGAGTCATTGACAACACCTTTCTTAGTGATAACTAATGGTGATATTATCTCACATTGTCACTCTTATTTTTATTGATGGTGACCATATAATTTATTGTCTAAATGAAACACATTTGAAAAGGATGGAGAGGATGTTGAGACAAAAGGCTTAGCTTGAGACTATCTCAGGAAAACCAAGATACATTTGGTAAAGTGTAATACATTTCAGCCTTATGAGTAGATGACTTATTTTCCTTCTACCAAAACAGAAATGTTCCAAAATTACCAATGTCGTCTATGGTAGAATGTGTAGGCTAGCAAATGGGTTAATTATGAAATATTTTTAAAAGTAAGTAATTTTTTTCATTTTTTAGTGCAGTTTAAAAAATAATAACAAAAGTGTGCCTAGGTGATTCAGTTGGTTGAGCGTCTGCCTTCAGCTCAGGTTGTGATCTTGCAGTTCATGTGTTGGAGCCTGTGTTGGGCTCTGTGCTGGCAGTTCAAAACCTGGAGCCTGCTTCAGATTCTGTGTCTCTGTTTGTCTCTGGCCCTCAGCCACTTGCAGTCTGTCTCTCTCAAAAATAAACATTAAAAATTAAAAAATAATAAAAACATGAAACTAATAACAAAGCAATCATTTTCAAAAAAACTGGTGCTAAAGCAAAAGGATTTAAAACCAGATCCATGCAAATACATGTAACATGTGTTTCACATATAAAAATTCCGTTTTAGGCATATTATAACAAATAAGAAATTCTTATCTAGACTCTTTGACAATTTCCAAACAGGGAAGATTTAATGGGATATGAATCCATAATGGGATATCAACCTACTATATGCTTTTTAAAAAAGGTTTCTTAATTTTACTTTTAAAAATTAATAGAATTTTTGTGCTGTTGTAGGCTTAGAGACAAATTCAATGAAAATTATAGAGATGCTTAACAAATTTGATAACCTTAAAAGACCCCATCTGTCAAAACTCACACAAGAAGAGATAGAAGATCTGAATAGGTCTATAGTTACTAAAGAAATTGAGTTGATATTTAATAACCTCTGAAAACAGAAAGCAACGGCCCAGGCAGAGAACAGAGAATGTTTAAGGCAGTGACAATACTCTGTTTAATATTATGGTGATTAATATGTCATTATACATTTTTCAAATTCACATAATGTACAATACTAATACTGAGCCTTAAAGTAAACTATGGACTTAGGGTAATTATGTGTCAATGTAGGTTCATCCTCAGTTAAAAAAAAAAAAGGTACTATTCTTGTGAATGATGTTGATAATGGGAGAGTGTGCAGGCAGGTGGTGTATAAGAAATCTCTGTACCTTACTTTCAATTTCATTGTAAATCTAAAGTGCTCCAAAAAAAAAGTAAGTCTTTAAAAACAACTCTTTGTGGTCCACTTATTCATTCCTCTCTACCTCACCCCAAACCTCTGGCTACCACTAATATTTTTACCATGTTTATAGTTTTGCCTTTCCCAGAATAACTTACAGTTGGAATCATGCAGTACACAGTCTTCAGATTGGCTTCTTTCACTTATCAGCACGCATTTAAAGGTCCTTGATATCTTTTCATCATTTGATAACTCATTTCTTTTTATTATTATAATAATATTCCATTTTGAATATACCACAGTTTATTTTCCATTTGCCTATTGATGTAAATCTTGGTAGCTTCCAAGTTTTAGCAGTTATGAAAAGGTTACTATAAACACTCGTGTACAGGTTTTGTGTGTGGACATAAGTTTCAATCCTTTTGAATAAACACCAAGTAGTGCCATGGGTAGATAATATGGTAAAAGTATGTAAGTTTTTTAAGAACCTACTAAACTGTCTACACAGTGGTTGTACTATTTGGCAGTCCCAACAACACAAATGAGAGTTCTGTTGCTTCAAAACTTCATAAATATGTGTTTCACATGTAAAAACTCCTTTGTCTGTAGACTTTTGAAATTTGAAATTCATACCTAAGTTCTTTAACATCCCAAAGAGTTTCAACAGCTATGAATCTATATAACTAGTATGTTTAAAACAGTCATTTTAAAAGTTTTTAGGAGCGAATGAATGTTCTCAAGAACATTCAAGTCAGAAATTTCCTAGGCAATTAAAGATAAAAACACAAAACAAAAAATCATTCTATGCATTCTTGACGGGTGGATTTGAAAACATCTACAATCTTTTAATGAGCAAAACCCATGATTAAATTGCTCTTGATTTACATAAATTTGTTGATCATATTTTTACTTATGATAATTATTGCAATTAATACACAAAACTAGAAAGATTAGAGGTATGATGTATTGTATCAATAATATAAAACCAGGATTTTCTAAATAATGAAACTTATTTATTCCATTATTGTCATGTTTTACCATGTTTTTAGTTTTGCCTTTTCCATTGCCTTTTCCTTTTCCTTGTCATTTAAAATCTATTATTATTATTATTATTATTATTATTTCGAGTGGGAATCAATAAATGCCTTTACATATGGTAGATAAAAATAATTTAGAATACTCTTTTATTCCATCTTTGCATCATTTCTTTTTACATTTTTATTGTGCTTTATTTTATAGTATGTTTGGGAAGGGTAGATTAAAAATAATATTTTTCCTTTTGAAGTTAAGTTTTTGGTGATGTTAACGATTTTTGGAAACTATATTTGAGACTTCTTAGACTTAGATTGTGATGTGCCATTTTGTTTAACACTTTACAAATGAAGAAAGATCCAAGGAAAAATAACATCATATGTGATTAAAATCATGGAAATAAGCACTACTAGAAAAGAAGAAGGAATGGTAGAAGAGAGAAGAAATGATCTAATTGTAGTTTCCAAACATCATTAGTGATCTTGAATGAAACTCACTGAGTTTTTGCCCTTTCTCTCTGAAGACCACAGGGAATACAGTTTAAATGTGGCGATGCTGGTGTTAAGAGTCAGGTTGTCAATATAGACTATGAAAACCCACAGCTAATATTATACTCAGTGATGAAAAGCTGAAAGCTTTCTACCTAAGATCAGGATCAATACAAGGATGTCCACTCTCACCACTTTTACTCAACACAGTACTGGAAGTGTTAGCCATAGCAATCAGACAACAACAAAGAATACAGATACCCACATTGGTAAGGAAGAAGTAAAGCTTTCACTACTTGCAGATGACATAATTCTTTGTATAGCAAACCCTAAAGACTGTAAGAAAAAAAAGTACTAGAACTGATAAAAGAAGTCAGTAAGATCACAGGATACAAAATCAATGTACAGAAATCTATTGCATTTCTATACACTAGTAATGAAGCAACAGAAAGAGAAATTCAGAAAGCAATCCCATTTACAACTGCACCAAAAATAAGAAAATGCCTGGTAGCAAACTTAACCAAAGACCTGTACTCTGAAAACTATAAAACACCGATGAAAGAAATTAATGAAAACACAAACAGATGAAAAGTATTCCATGCTCGTGGATTGGAAGAACAAATATTGTTAAAATGTCTATAATACCCAAAGCAAACTACAGGTTTAATTCAATCCCTATCAAAATACCAGTAGCATTTTTCACAGAACTGGAACAAACAATCCTAAAATTTGAATGGAACCATCAAACCCCAAATAGTCAAAACAATCTTGAAAAAGAAAAACAAAACTGGAGATATCACAATTCCAGATTTCAGGTTATAAATACAAAGCTGTAGTGATCACAACAGTATGCTACTGGCACAAAAATAGACAAACTGATCAATGAAATGGAACAGAAAGCCCAGAAACAATCTCATGATCATATGGTCAGTTAGTCTTCAATAAGAGGCAAGAATATGCAATGGATAAAAGACGTCTCTTCAACAAATGGTGTTGGGAAAACTGGTCAGTTACATGCAAAAGAATGAAACTGGATCATTTTCTTTCACCATACACAAAAATAAACTCAAAATGGGTTAAAGACCTAAATGTGAGACCTGAAACCATAAAAATCTTAGAAGATAGCATAGGCGGTTAGTTTCTCCGACATCAACAGTAGCAAATTTTTCTAGATATGTCTCCTGATGCAAGGGAAATAAAAGCAAAAATAATGTATTGGGACTACTTCTGCACACTGAAGCAAGCAATCAACAAAACTGAAAGGCAATCTACTGAATGGGAGAAGACATTTGCAAATAACATATCTGATAAAGAGTTACTATCTGAAATACATGAGGAATTGATATAACTCAACACCCCCAAAACAAATAATACAATTTAAAATAGGCAGGGGCACTTGGGTGGCTCAGTCAGTTAAACATCTGATTTTGGCTCAGGCCGTGATCTTGCAATTGGTGAGTTGGAGCCCAACATCAGGCTCTGCACTGTTAGTGCTTGGGATTCTCTCTCTCTCTCTCTCTCTCTCTCTCTCTGCCCCTCCCCCATTTGTTCTCTCTTTCTCTCTAAATAAATAAATGTTTTTTTAAGTGGTCAGAAGACATGAACAGACATTTCTACAAAGACATTCAGATGGCCAACAGATGCCTGAAAATACATGCAACATCACAAATCATCAGGGAAATGCAAATCAAAACTACAATGAGATGTCACCTCTCACCTGTCAGAATGGCCAAAATCAACAACACAAGAAACAACAGGTGTTGTTGAGGATGTGGGGAAAGGGAAACTCTCTTGCACTATTGGTGAGAATGCAAACTGTTGCAGCCACTGTGGAAAAGAGTATGGAGTTTCCTCAAAAAGTTAAAAATAGAACAACCCTATGATTCTATAATCACACTACTGGCCGTTTACCCCCCAAAAAATATTAATTTGAAAGGATATATGCACCCCTACGTTTATTGCAGCATTATTTACCATAGTCAAATTATGGAAGCAGCCCAAGTGTCCATTAATAGACGAATGGATAAAGAAGATATTCAGCCATAAGAAATAGTGTTATCTTGCCATGTGAAGAACATGGATAGAGCTAGAGAATACAATGCTGAGCAACAGTAGTCAAAGAAATATAAATACCATATGATTCCACTCATATAAAAAACTCAGGAAACAAAGCAAATGAATAAAGGGGGGGAAAAAAGAAAGACAGACTCAACTATACAGAACAAACTGATAGTTATCACATGGGAGGTGAGTGGGGAGATGGGTGAAATAGGTGATAGGGATTTAAGAGTACACTTATCATGAGGAACACTAGTAATATATAGAAAGTTGAATCACTATATTGTATACCTGAAACTAGTATCACGCGGTATGTTAACTATACTGGAATTAAAATAAAAAAAACTTAAGGAAAAAACAAATAAACAAAAAAGCATTTCTTTAAGAAATAATAGGAGATAAGATTTAAAAAGAAATACTGGTGTTCGACCTAAGGAAACGTAGCTATTTTCCTTCTAACATGAAGCTTATTTTCATATCTGGAAAAAAAAAGGCATTAAAAAAATTAAAGTCACTCTTTGTAATGCTTTGTTAGAATTGCCCTCCCAATGTGAACCAACTTCCTACAGTAATATTTTTAAAGTGTTCTGGTGCTGTGAAGAATATTTAATTATGTGATTATCTTTCATGATGTGTGTAGTTAATTGTCCTTACGTCAAATGTAAATGATTTTGAACAATAAAAGTGAATGAGTAATGTTCCGGCTGTGAATAACAGATGTCATGTGGATTTTGATTTCCTAGTCATTTATAAATATTTCTTTTCAAGTATAGAAAAGCAATTAGTGAAGATTACAGACTAATACCCATTCAAATCTAAGTTTAAGAATGTAAGGTAATATGAATCATGGAACTACAGAACACTACACAAGAAAAAAATTTATTATATTCATATTCTTTAAAAAATATAAATTAAGATTTTTATAAATTATGGATAGCCTAGTTATAATTCCTTGGAACAATTAATGCTTTCTCATATGAAGCAAAGTTTCTGACCAATTTCTCATTAGGTCTTGCAGACAGCAATCTGTGTTTCTTGAGTGGTATAGGTAAGAGTAAGAAAAATAAGAACGTGTACTTTTTGAGTTTGGTGGCCGTTTTCCATTAGCTGACCGGCATCTATTCCCCTCTTATTTGAAAACAGAACATGTTTTCTTGGTGACCAACTACTCACCTACTTTGAGCTCACATAATTTAGGTAGAGTGATTACAATTCTGAATCCAGGGTTAGTAATGTGACACAGATTCCATCAACAAGGACATCACATTCCTCACTCAAGAGGATTTTGGCTCAGAGATAGTAACATGATTCATGCAGTGTTAAGCTCTTGGAACATTTGCTTGAGTGATTAGGAGAAAGGCAGAAATTCTGCGCTGGAATTACTGAAGCGACCAAAAAAGCTTGATGCTAAGGGAATCACAAAGAGGAGTCATTTTGCTAAAGGGAGAAGCCAAAACAAGGAAATAGAGCTGTGAGGCAGAGAAGGAGGAATATTGGTAAGGTCATTGGAGCTGCTGAATTCAGCCATGTGATACTTCTTTTCCTAATTTGAGACGAAGATTCTCTTCTGACCAAACTCTAGCCAGCTTCCTCTGAGCCCTTTCTTGACCAGGCCTCAACCTTGGTCTGTAACGACTTGAACAAACATGAATGGTTTCTAATACGTCAAGGTTATATCCCTCAGATGACCTTAGTATCCCTTAAAATGTCTTTCAGAAAACACAGGGCTGCCAAATGAATTTACTATTTGCTCCAATCAACACCTGAAGATAGGAGCCCTATCTCACAGTATTTGTGGGATGGTAGGAGCCTAGCTTCCAGAAGCACTAGTTAGCAAATGTGGATATGTTTCACACAGACCTATTCCACACTTGCTTCTTATAACTTTTCACTCCCCGGACTCCACCGAGCCCCGCTTACTCCCCTTCCTACTCCTGCATTCTCCCTTTAGGAATCCCGGTCACACTGGCACAAACTGAAGTTCAGTCCAGTTAATGCTAGGCTCTTTTCCCTACTGCAATAACACATCACTGATTAAAATCTGTCTTTACCGCTTTAATTAGTGTCCAGCTTTGTTTATCTTTGACACTTGTTTACGGGAGCCAATAGCCTGACACGTAGCAAATTGAGTTCAGTTTCTCCATCATCTGCGGCAAAAATAATTAAAATCAATTTACTATGTATCTTACCTGGAGTTTGAGTTCCCCTCTCCATGTGCCTGTGTTCATATTTTGTAAAGATGATCACAAATATACCATTGTCAGACAATTGTTCAGCAAAGATTCCTCTTTATTTCTAGGAGGAAATAAGCATGAAACTTGTTTGATAGTTACATTGATATTGTCTAGATTGGAGGAAAAGTCAAAGTTGCAGGACAGAGTACAGACACACTAAAATATTTTCTAGAATGCTTACAATTGATAGCTACAACTTGTCTTTCACACTCACAATTTTTTAAGGAGCTCTTCCTCTTATTATTAATTTCCATTCAATAAAGACCTTAAGGTTCTTCCTCTACCTTCTTTCTCTTTTTCTCTTTCTTTTTTCCCTTTTTCCTCCTTGTTCCCTCCCTCCCTTCCTTCCTTCCACTTTCCTTCCTTCCATCCTTTTTTTCTTCCTTCCTTCCTTTTCTCCTTTTTTTCCCCACAGGCTGACTAGAAATTGTCTAAGCACATATGCAAAACAAACAGTCCTGCGCTTCAGAGTGGTATCAGCTACATTAAACTGAGTGGATTAATACTTACTCATTTACATTCTAGATTACATTTGGAGAAAGCCAATAAGGGCAATAGAGACAGGTAAAGAAATGTAGCTATTGACCTACAGGTACAATTGACTCAAAATACTCAAATAAACATGACCTGTCCCTACAAATATGTACTGTATCATCACACCTGGGAGTTTCTGTTTCTATGAAAATCAATGAAAAAAAAGATACTCATATTTAGAATAATGATGGTTTCTGCAAGCGAGGAAAGTTTTGTGTAAAATAAAAATGGCTTTTAGAGTTGTTACTCTCCAACTTAATTGCACATTGGAATCAAAAAGGATTTTTTTTTATGCTGATGCCTCATTTTTGCTCCACAGACTCTGATTTAATTAGTCTGGAATTAAGGCTATTGAATTTAAAAAGAAAATTTCTCCTAAGAGGGGTCTAATGTGAATCCAAGGTTGAAAATTACTTTTTTGAGATCCCAGGTCAAGGGCAGGCATCTAGGCTTTGTGAGGCATTTCTACAGTGGCCTCCAGTGTAACTGCTTAATACTCAGATATTAGAGATTGGTGATTGAATAAAGATTGAATATTCTTTTAAGGTTTATATAGCTCCCTGTTGAGCCAAATATGCTTTGTATTTGGGACTTACAATATCTGTATTATTTACATAGGAAAAAAGTTAATGAGTTCCTAATGAATTTTGAAAGAAAATATGCAACCATTGTGAGTTATGGGACCCCTTGTACATTATTAATTCAATATTGCAGAAACATTCCTTTAATGGAAACTATTTAAAATACATTATACAGCTTAGAGTATGTTTCAAATTCTTAGATAAATTGCTTCAATTGGGAAAGTTATAATGCATGTTAAGTTTGAATCCATTTGTAAATTTTTATAAAACTACTTGATGGTAATCATTTTTGTAGATAAATATATGACCTATTTTTCAGGTTTGTCTATGATTCTGGAAATTGTGGCTAGGTATTTCATGATATAGCTTTTAAGATTTTATTTTACTTGTGCTTGTAAAATACTTAAATTACCTATAAATACACTCATTACAATTTTTTTCTTTTTGTCATGTATCTTACATTCTCTGAGAAGAAAAATATTTTATTGTCAAATACTTTGTAATTTTGTAAAGCCTTTCAATAAACACTACGCTAAAATCATCACCTTATCAAATAAAGTATTAGGAGTATTTAATAAGTGTACATTATTTATTTGTAATTGCTAGGAAATAATTATTACTCTAAAATAAAGTTAATATCTGGATCCTTCTTTTGAGTATTTAAATTTTGTAACTTAAAATATATATTTAGCAATTAAAAAAATATTGTATGCACACAGAAAACATTCATAAGGTAGTGAAGGATATTGTTTAGTTCAGAGTCCAGTTGGGAATAAAGACTAAATTCATAGAAATGGAATCGCTGACTCAATGGGTATATGTTATTTTAATTTTGAAGGACATTACCAAGTTATCCTGCATAAAGTTTAAAGTAATTAATATTCCAGCCCAAAATAGGTGAGAATGATTCATTCCCAGCTCTTGTTAGGATAGATATTAATTAAGCTGATAGGTATAAATATCTTTACTAGACTTCTAACATGCATGTCTTTTTTTTTTTTTTTTTTTTTTTTAATTTTTTTTTCAACGTTTATTTATTTTGGGGACAGAGAGAGAGCATGAACGGGGGAGGGGCAGAGAGAGAGGGAGACACAGAATCGGAAACAGGCTCCAGGCTCTGAGCCATCAGCCCAGAGCCCGACGCGGGGCTCGAACTCACGGACCGCGAGATCGTGACCTGGCTGAAGTCGGACGCTTAACCGACTGCGCCACCCAGGCGCCCCATAACATGCATGTCTTAATCATAAGTATGTTGAGCATGTTATTCACATATTTGTCAATTTGTTTACATGAAGGCTTTAACATTTTTTAAAGGGTCTATAGTTGTTATGTATGTGTGTGCATGTGTGCATATGTGCATGTGTGTTGCAGACATGTTGCAAATATGTTTTCCTGGTTTATTGTTTGACTTTGGGCTTTTTGGTATCTTAAGAAATGAAAACCTTAAAATATATCATCAAAATTATCAATTACATTTATGGCAATTTTTTCCATTGTGTATCTTGCTTAGAAAAACTTTCCTTGTTCTGAGACTATGATAATAATAATGTCCCATGCTTTCATTTAATATTTTTATGGTTTAAATTATTAATTGTTCCTCTTCTCATTGAAATGTAACACTTCGCATGAGAGAGAGAAAAACAAAAATCAAAGAAACATTTAAGTAACTGCAGCCTAAATAAAGATAGACAATGTTGCTTCTATATTTGTTTTCTAGGGTTGGAATAACAAATTACCACAAATTGGGTGGCTTAAAACAACAGGGATTCATTGTTTGTTCTCTCACAGTTCCAGTGGCCAGAACTACAAAAGGTTTGAGCTGAGTTGGTTTCTTCCTTTTGAGAATTCATGGTGAAGTTATCTGGGTTTTCATTTTCCTTTGGTAAGTACTGAATCCGTTGTATTTAACAGATATCAAACTAATCAAAATTTCTATTTCTTTATTAAAAAATTTTGGTAACTTGTGCTTTTTAAGAATTCATCCATTTGAATTAAATATTCAAGTGTATAGTCATAAATTCCACCAAAATATCATCTTATTACCTAATTTTAATGTGTGTGGGGTCTGAAGCACTGTCCCATTTTGTTTCTTTTCAAAGTACCAACTTTGGGCTTTGTAAATGTTCTCTGTATTATGTTTGTTTTAGATTTTATTATTTTCTTCTATATTCTTTATTTTAATTATCCTTTTTTTAAGATTCTCTAGGTTCAATTGGCTATTTTGGTCTAATTTGTAAACCATAAAGTATGTACCACAATAAATTTCCTCTTAAACATGGTTTTAGTTTTCCTTGCATGTGTTTGTATTTTTATTATTCTTCAGCCAAAATTGTTTTTTAGTTTCCATTGTGGTTTTTCTTTGACCATAGGTTGAGTGTTGTTTTTTTCTTAATTTCCAAATATACAACGTTTTACTTATTTTTGTTTTTAATTATTTTTTATTAACTCAATTCTTTTTTTAGGTTTATTTATTTATTTTGAACGAGCGAGAGAGAGAGAGAGAGAGCACATGCACATGCACACCAGTGGGGGAGGGGCAGAGAGGGAGGGAGAGAAAGACAATTCCAAGCAGGCTCTGCATTGTCAGTGTGGAGCTCTACAAGGAGCTTGAAGCCACTAACCGTGAGATCATGACCTGAGCCAAAATCAGGAGTCAGAGTGGCTTAACCGACTGAGCCATCCAGGCGTCTCAATTAGCTAAATTCTATACTTTGCATGAGGGTTCGCTTTTTGCATTCCACAGTTCTAAGGGTTTTCACAAATGCATAATGTCATGTGTCCATCTTTATGGCATCATACAGAATTGTATCTCTATCCTAAAAATCCCCAGGGCTTCATCAGTGTATCCTTCCTCCCCTCCCCTCAGCTGCTGGCTGCACTGATGTTTTTACTCTCTCTATAATATTGTCTTTTTGAGAATGTCAGATAGATGGAATCATACAGTACATGGCCTTTTCAGAATAGGTGGGTTTTCTCTTATGTTATCTTCTAGGAATTTTATGATTTTGTGTTTTGAATTTAGGGCTGTGATCCACTTTGAGTTCACTTTGTGTAAGTTGTAAGGTCTGTGTCTAGATTCTTTTTTATTTCTATGTAGATGCCCAAATGTACCATTTGTTGAAAAGACTCTTCTCTATTAATTTCCTTTGCCCCTTTGTCAAAGATAAGTCATCTCTATTTGTGTGGATTCCTCTATTTCCCCTTGCAGTGCTCTCAATTTTACCTCCCATATTTGACACTTTCTTGTTAGGCATATAGGCTTTAAGGATTGCTCTATTGCCTTGTACAATTAACTACTTTATCATTATTTAATGCCTCTCTTTGTTCCTGGCAATTTTTCTCACTCTGAAGTCTGTTTTACTTAAAATTAATATAGTTACTCTAGCTATCTTTGTGTTAGTGTGAGCATAGTATATCTTTTTCCATCCTTTTAATTGTAATCTATGTCTTTATTTGTAAAGCAGATTTCTTATAAACAACATACAGTTGAGTCTTTTTTTTTAATTCACTCTCTTAGTCTCTCTTTTATCTGGTATATTTAGACCGTTCTCATTTCAATTGATTATTGATATAGTTGGATTATTATCTATCACATTTGTGTTTTATATTTGTTGTAATTGTTCTTGATTTCTTTTTATTTTATTTCTTTTTTAAAAAATTTTTTTAGGGGGCGCCTGGGTGGCGCAGTCGGTTAAGCGTCCGACTTCAGCCAGGCCACGATCTCGCGGTCCGTGAGTTCGAGCCCCGCGTCGGGCTCTGGGCTGATGGCTCAGAGCCTGGAGCCTGTTTCCGATTCTGTGTCTCCCTCTCCCTCTGCCCCTCCCCCGTTCATGCTCTGTCTCTCTCTGTCCCAAAAATAAATAAACGTTGAAAAAAAAAATTTAAAAAAATTTTTTAGGAGAGAGTGAGTATGATCAGGGGAGAAGAGCAGAGGGAGAGAGAGAAACCCAAGCAGCTCTTCACTCTCCACTCTCAGCTTTCTTTTTCTTCTGCCTTCTCTGGTTTTATTGAGCATTTTATATGATTCCATTTATTCTCCCCTCTTAGCTTATCAATTACATTTTTTTAAATTGATTGCCTTACACTTGTAATATACATTTGCAATATAGATTTATAAATACTTTCATAAATATTTGTAAATCCATTTCAAAACATACCATACCACTTGAAAGATAGTGCAGATAGATTATAATAGAATATTCCCACCTCTCCCTACCCTTCTGGTATAACATTGCTGTTATTCATTTCACTTATTCACACTGTATCATCTGTCAGTACATTGTTGCCAGTATTATTTTGAATAGAGTTATCTATTACCTCAGTTAAACATGAAAAATAAATAAAATATTTGACTTTAGTATTCCTTCTCTAATGCTCTTCATTATTTTGTAAATCTGAGTTTCTGATACACCAATTTCATTTTCTCTGAAGAACTTTAACATTTATTGCAAGGCAGGTTTACTAGAAACAAGTTTTCTCACTTTTGCTTTTCTGGGAAACTATTTCTCTTTTTGTCTTTCACTTTTGAAGAATAATTTCACTAGATACAGACCTCTGATTTGGCAGCCTTTTTCTTTCTACATTTTAGATATTTCACTCCACTTTCATCCTATTTGTGTGGTTTCTGAGAAGTGTGATGTCATTCTTTGTTTCCGTATAGATAATATGCTCTTGTCTTTGGCTTTTTCAAGATTTATTTCTTTTTCTTCCTTTGGTTTTCTGAAGTTTGAATCTGGTATGCCTAGATGTAGGTAGATATATATACATATATACATATATACATATATATATATATATATATATATATATATATATATATATATGACTATTTCTCCTGCCTGATATTCTCTTACCTTCCTGAATGCATGGTTTGTGTCTGCCTTTAATTAAAAAAGATGATCACCCATTATAATTTAAAATAATATTTCAGTCCCTTTCTCCCTCCTCCTTCTAGTATTCTCATTTCATATATGCTGCATCTTTTATGTTCGTCCCACAGTTCTCCAGGGCTCTGTTCTATTTTTTTTTCCACTCATTTTTCTTTTCTCTTTGCATTTCAGTTTGGGAAGTTATTGATCAGATATCTTTGAGCTCACTGATTCTTTCCCTCAGCCATGTCCAGTCTACTGATTAGCCAATCAAATACACTTTTCGTTTCTGTTATTGTACTTTATTATTTCTAGTATTTTCTTTTGATTCTTGCATAGAGTGTCCATCTCTCCACTTGCATTACTCATCTGTTGCATGTTTTCTACTTTTTCCCTTAGAGCCATTAGCATGATCATCATAATTATTTTAAATTCCTTGTCTAATAATTCCAAATTCTCTGCCATATCTGATTCTCAATCCTTGCTTTGCCTATTTAGACTGTATTTTTCTTACTTTTTCCTGTAGTGTGTTTTATAATGTTCTGTTGGAAGTCAGATAGGAACGTACTGAGTAATAAGAATGAAATAGATGGACATTTAGTGTGAGTTTTTTATTTTCTGGCGAAGAAGTGTATATGTTTAATGTTTGTTGTAGCTGTAGGTGTCAGAGGCTTCAATTTCTTCGAATGTCCTTATTTTTCTCCCCTCTTGTCTTTGGGTTTCCCTAGAAACTCCTTTTTAAATACAGTCTGTGTCATGCAGCTTTCTCAGGTTTCATCCACTATTTTTATACTATTACACTGGAGCCCTGTTGATGTGGTTGTAAGGTATACAATGATCTCTATAATCTAAAATCCATGATTAACACTTTTTTTTTCTTAGTGGTCTAGAGTACTGGGAATGTGACCTTCAGGATCATTTTTTCAGCCTTTTTGTTCCCTCCTCTTTTGTGAGACAAGAAAGCTAGTGGGGGATAGAGTTGACTAATTGCTCTTCTGTCATGTCAGTTCAGGCTCTGGTTAAATACTTCCTCTTGAGGGGTGGTCTTTGTTAAGAACAGAATGCTCGGGGAATATTTCGGAATGTCTTTCCCCCCTTCTTTTTCAGGCCAGAAGCAGTAGGGAATTTTTGTCTAATTTTCACTGAGAGAATCTGGTGAAGCTCCTGGAGGTAAAACCAACATGCATATGTGTGTGTGTGTGTGTGTGTGTGTGTGTGTGTGTGTGTGTGTTTGTGTATTGGAAGGTGGATCTCCCATGTCTGGAAGGCCAAGTATTTGAACTCAGAAACTTGCCCACACTCAACTTCCAGCAATTCAATCATTGCCCTTCAAACATGTTACCAATTACTGTCTTTAGCAGCCTCTGGTCCTGTTGAGCTGAGATGTCTGTTTTCACATGTCTCCCCAGATTTCAGAGCAGTGATTTGTCCTGTCACCTGACTTCTCTGATGGTTCTGAAAAGATTTGCTGGACATTTCTTCAGCAATTTTACTGTTGTGAAAACAGAATTGACAACTTCCAAATTCTTTATAGACCCAAATGTAAATACTAGTCGGTTTTGTTTAAATTGATTTTGGTTTTGATTTTCAACTTAATTCCTTATGTTCATAGAAAACAATTATTTTTTGGCCCAGTAAAATGGCAATATTTAAATATTCCCTTCAAATTCGCAAAGAATATGTATCCCACAGCTTTTGGTGTAGTATTTCACATATGTCAATGGGATCGTGTGTTTTGTTCAAATCACTTATATGCATACTAAAATGAATATTCTTTTCAAAACAAAGAGAAGCTTATTATTATCTTTTCCTACAGATTTTAGCTACTCAGGGCCATTTGTTTTTCTACAAATAAATAAAGCTTTAATTATTTTGCTTCATGTATTTTCAGACTATACAATAAGTTAGACATCACCTTGTCTTTCCATCAAGTTGTTATCATTTTGCCATTTCTGTATCATTGACAGCATTTTTCTACCTTAACATCAATTTATGTGATATGAATGTGGCCTTCCATCTTTCTTTTGCTTAGTATTGGTATAATATGTTGTTTTCCATTTTTTCACATTTAACCTTTCTGTATTCATATATTTTATCTATGTCCCTCAAAAATGTGTATATATATATATATATATACACATACATTTATATGCATACATATATATATGTATATATATACATTATTTTCTTTCTAGTTTCACAACTTTATCAGTAAATTGGAGCATATAGAGGCGCCTGGTTGGCTCAGTCAGTTAAGCGTCTGACTTTGGCTCAGGTCATGATCTAGCGGTACGTGAGTTCTAGCGCCGTGTTGGGCTCTGTTCTCTCTGCCCTTCCCCCACTCATGCTCTGTCTCTCTCTGTCTCAAAAACAAATAAACATTAAAAATTAAAAGAAAATAAATTGGAGCATATATATTATTTACATTTTACCTCATTATTGATCTATTTAATTTTAAATTTATTTTTATTGCTTACTTTGCACCTATTTTGTTATTGTTTTGGTTACATTTTTGGTTTGATTGTAATTTAAACATAAATTTCCTCTTCTATTTGCTTTAGTACAATCCAGAGTTTGAAACATGCCTTCTTGACTTACCAAAGTCTAAAGTAAATTTGAATGCGTTAGTACATATTTATATATTCACTCTACTCCTGACTTATTTGTAAGATTATTGCAACTTTATTTTATATTTATAAAACTCACAAGACACAATTTTTAAAGTTTTGTTAATAATAATATTTCTTTAGTGAGCTTCATTTACTCCTAATGTTTGTTTGCCTGAAATTGTCTTTTTAAAATCTTTTTCATAAAGTTAATTTCGTTTATTTATAGAATTCAACACATTAAAGAAACCATTTGTTTTCTGACTCTCATTGTTTTGGTTACAATGTTTAAAATTTTATATCCTTCATATTTTTAGTTTAATCCATGTGGATTTCAAAATTTTTGATGATGATATTTTTCCAGAGGATTGGCTAATTATTTTAATTTTTTCCACTTCATTCTTTTCTTCACTGCTTTGATATGTCTTCTTTACCATATATACTTTTTTATATCATATCATATATTAAATTCTTTATGTACTTGGATATCTTTCTGAATTGTGTTTACTTTCCATTGATTTGCTATCTGTTCATGCATTGATTTTAATTTGTTTTATGTAATATATCATTATAGTAAAGTTAAAATTTGTTTAGATACTCTTGACAGTTGCATTTTTTTAAAACTATTTCCCAGGTAATTTTTACATGGTCTGTTTAACTGTGTCAATTTTACCATTTTTGCCTATTTGAAAAATCTCGTTGGTATACTTAAGGAAAAAAGATATAAAGCTTGTCATATTTTCTACCATTTTGAATTTGTTTCTTATTAAAGTTTTCAAATAATTTTTTTAAATGAGAAATCTTATACCTTTCAATAGTTTCCCTTTACTTAGAGACATGTAACTGGAGATTGGTATTCACCAATCTTGCCTGGTCATTCTTTTTTTTTTTTTTTATGCTTACTTTATTTTTTGAGACAGAGAGAAAGAGAGAGACAGAGACAGAGCACAAGCAGGGGGAGGGTCAGAGAGAGGGAAACTGAAGCAGGTTCCAGGCTCTGCGTTGTCAGCCGCTTGGAATCCAGGAACACTGAGATCATGACCTGAGTGGAAGTCAGACACTTAACCATCTGAGCCACCCAGGTGTCCCTCTTGCCTGGTCATTCTTAAAGCTTAATATATAACTTAAGCATCACTCCCCTTGTCAATTACTCTGCTAAGTTTTTATCCCACCCACATATTTTTTATCTCCTGTTTCATTTAGTTGTTCTTCATATCATTGATCTTACTGCTACTGTTGTTCCCTGTTTGTTGATTGGCTACTGTTTCATTTTGTGAAGCCTGGTATCAACAATTTTTAGTTCATTGAAAAAGTGCATAGCAGTAATTTTTTTTAACATTCAAAAATTGAAAAAAAAGTTTCATTCTTTTACTTTTGATGTATAGTTTTCTATATATATCTCTCTGACTCATCATTATTCCCCAACCCCTAGTATTCTCAAAGCATTGCTCCTTTGTAACTTCTCCTTCTTCTCCTTCTTATCCTTCTTCTCCTTCTCCTTCTCCTTCTTCTTCTTCAGAGACAGGGCATAAGTGAGTGAGGGGCAGAGAGAGAGAGAGAGAGAGAGAGAGAGAGAGAGGCTCACCAGAAATTGGAGCTCATCTGATGCAGGGCTCAAACTCAGGAACTGTGAGATCACGAGCTGAGCCCAAGTCAGATGATCAACCAATTGGACCACGCAGCTGCACTGTAACATTTTCTTCTTACTGTTGTTTGTGTAGATATTTATTTTGGTTCATTCTTATCAGTACAGCCCACTACTCCTTCCTTGGCCATGTTTGGTGTCACTAAGACTACATTGTTTTCGGTTTGTTCTCTCCAGAGAGAAACCCCTAATCTCCTGCTGAAGTAAGGAAATTTACCACACAGAGATTTCTTGGTGTCTAAGAGCTTCATAAAATTGCTTTCAACCAATTCTTTTCTCTCAGTCCCACTCTGTGCTTTCAATTCAGCAATACATGTTGTTTTCAGTGCCTGGCTTTATTGCATTAATCAGCTTGCTTCATGGTTACATTCCCTCTTCATGTATTTATGTTGAAGGAACTACTTTTATGCCTTTTCTGGTATTAATCATTATATTAAAAGGGATCCATGAAAAATAGCTCTGATAACCATTGGATACAATTTTAATAAGAAGTATTTTTTTAATAGCGTTGTATATTATTTCTTTGAAGCAAAATTTTTTTTCCAAATTTTAGCGTTTTGTTTTGATTTGTTTTTTTAATTTTTTAAGTAGGCTCCATGCAGAGTGTGGAGCCTAACATGGGGCTTGAACGCACAACCCTGAGATCAAGACCTGAGCTGCGATCAAGAGTCAGACTCTTAACCAACTGAGCCACCCAGGGGTCCCCAAGTTTTAGGGTTTTTTTTTTTTGTTTGTTTGATTGTCTCCTTTACCTTATTATTTTTTTTTAAAAATGTTTATTTATTTATTTATTTTGAGATAAAAAAAAGAGAGAAAGTAAGAAGAGGAGGAGCAGAGAGAGAGAAAGAGAGAGAGAGAGAGAGAAAGAGAGAGAGAGAGAGAGAGAGAGAGAGAGAATCCTAAGCTGGCTCCAGTCATAGCTGGATGTTGGGCTCAATCTCAAGAACCTTGAGATCATGACCTGAACTGAAATCAAGAGTTGAATGCTCAAAAGACTAAGCCACCCAGGCACCATTTCCTTTACTTTATAAATGTCTCTTCCTCATTTTTTTAGGTCTCCGTCAAAATAACAGCTTTTCAGTGAAGTCTTCCCAGACCACATCACCAATCCCATCATTTGCTGTTATATTATTCCTTTACACCAATTTCCTAGAATTTACCTGAAATAATTCATTATATTTCACACACTTTATTTGTCTGCCTTGTTCAACACTATATACTAATCTCATTGCAAAGTGCCTGTTTAATTTTTTTTTTTCAAAGTTTTTTATTTATTTTTGGGACAGAGAGAGACAGAGCATGAATGGGGGAGGGGCAGAGAGAGAGGGAGACACAGAATTGGAAACAGGCTCCAGGCTCTGAGCCATCAGCCCAGAGCCTGATGCGGGGCTCGAACTCACGGACCGCGAGATCGTGACCTGGCTGAAGTCGGACGCTCAACCGACTGCGCCACCCAGGCGCCCCGCAAAGTGCCTGTTTAAAGGTATATAGTAATTGTGCCATAGATATTTCATGAATGAAAGAATGAATAAATGAATATGACATTTTGTATATTGAAGATTTTGGTTACTGGAAAGATGCAATAAAAGATTGCCTTATTGGCACAGGTCACTTTACTTGTAAGCATCTTGGCACAGATTAGGTATTTAACAAAATGTTGATTTAATAGAGATGAACAGAATTTCAGTTGTCACTCCAGATAGAATTTGCTGTAATGTACACCCATTTTTCTTTCTTTTTTTTTCAAAGTTTATTTATTTATTTTGAGAGAGAGCGAGAGAGGTAGGTGGAGAACACGCTAATGTGTGCGAGCCTGTGAGAGCCTGTGCAAGCTGGGAAGGGTCAGAGACAGGGAGAGACATACTTGAAACTGAGCTCCAACTCAGGAAGCCTGAGATCAGGGCTTAAACTCAGGATTGTGAGATCATGAACTGAGCCCAGATCAAGAGTCAGATGCTCAATCAACTAAACCGCGCAGGCTTCCCTATCCCCATTTTTCTAATAAACAAAGCTCGTGAGTATCAGAGATTGTGTTATATATTCTGAGTATTTACTGTGTGATACTAATCCTTTAAATTATTTTTCAAAACACTCTAGTTGAAATGCAATTAGTAAATATTCCTTATTTCAATTAGTAAATACAAGATTTTGAAATATGATCTTGTTACAACTAATTTTTAATGCTTTGGTAGCTTTTTGTCTTTTTAAGTATTCTAGTACAAACATGAGTTCTTGCTATATGAGCCCAGGCACACAAATGTCTTTGAGGACATTTTTCTTCTCTTTAGAAGAATCAATGTCCTGCTGTTTTACTATTTGTGAACTTTTACACATTATTGTATATTTATTGTTGAAAAATATACCAAAAGAAAAGTCTCTCAAAGGTCTAGAAAAGAAAAATTGAAAGCTTTAAAGCATCAGAGTAAAATGCATATTTCATGTCATAGTGGTAAGTGCTGCATTATATTAGCAATTTAGCTATAGGATCAGTGACTTTTCTGTCCTTTATTGAATTTCTAATATCATAAGAAAGTTACTAATGTGATAAAAGTCTTAAAGTATTACTGACTTTCTATCATGCTCTTGAAGTGAATTTTTATAGCATTAGCAAAACAGAGTTTCAGAATACCATATAAACTGACCAAAATGATAATAAAAAAAGCTTAAAAAATCAATAATACAGTTTATTCAGCTGATCTATTTGAAGTTTCTCATATTTCATTTTCAGATCTTTCTCTTTTCGTGGCTCCTATTCATTGATAAGACTAAAGTTGCAAAATCCCAACTTCCTCTGAAACAACATCTACTTTTCAATAGATTGTCTCACCAAAAACAGACTGAAAATGCTAGTAGTTACTATTTACAGGAAAAAAAATTATAAAAAAGTACTTGCAACACAATAAACATTACTGTCAGCTTTAAAAAATTTTCAGCAAAAATAAAATGCAGTGAGTAAATCACACTGAAATGTTATCAGCTGTCGTCCTGAATTTTTTTTTCTGTTTTAGGTCCTGTAAATATAGAATGTTTCCTTTGTGCAAGACAGAATATCATGTATTAGGGGAGTTACTTTTATTTTCTGTAAACATAATATTAAATATAAAAATAAGAAAAAATAGGGAAAACATTTACTTTTCTCCAGACCTAAAGAGATAAGGTAATTACTATTCTTTACCACCCATTCAATTTTACTAATGTGAAGTCATTTCAGTTGTTTGTATCCAAATGCAAATTAAACTGACCCCAAAAACAGATTTTAAAAATATACACGTACTCAAACTATACCAGTTTTTACAGGTTAACTTTTCCTTAACAACAATTCTGTATTATTTGACAAAAAGAAATCTGCTTACTTATTGAGGATTTTTAGGCTCTACTATAAAATAGGTACTTTGGGTTACCTAATGATTAGTGCTACTGTTCAAACATTTTCTAGTACACACCATACATAATTAAATGCCAAAAATGTAATTTGGAAGATAAAATTTAAAAATATTTAAACACGAAATTAAACATTTGGTTCTATAAATTTCAAAAAAAAGTCCCAAACATTAATTCATGTTCCCATATTTTGTTTCTGTATTACATCACAAATGGAAATTGGTGATGTTAGTAAAATAACTAAAAAGAGCTAACTAGTTTTTAATCCCTTGGTTATTTCACATATCTTCTCAGATAAGTATACATCGTTGATTGATTTTGACCTTCTATGAAATTGATTCTTAATATATTTATTTGTGTTCTCTGTATTTTCTCCTTGTAGTGAATATCTTTTAAAGTCTGTATTAGAACTTTATAGCTTCTCGCAATATTTTAGTGTTCAGTAGTTTATATTTGATTAAAAGATTGAGAGCAATGAAGATTGCCAAAATACATATTATAGCAAATCTTGAATCAAGGATTTACACATCATTCCACTCTAACCATCTCTGTGTTCCTTTAAAACTTTTTCATGTGGTGCTCACAATGTCCCTGTAACTACAGTTCCACGCACATTTGTTTTCCTTACGAGAACCTGAGCCATGTGTGGGAAAGTTCTCTATAAACCATGACACTTAGAACTTAACTCAATATGACCAAGGGAGTACAGAACCAATTTAAAGCACATCTCAAGGGGCGCCTGGGTGGCGCAGTCGGTTAAGCATCCGACTTCAGCCAGGTCACGATCTTGTGGTCCGTGAGTTCGAGCCCCGCGTCGGGCTCTGGGCTGATGGCTCAGAGCCTGGAGCCTGTTTCCGATTCTGTGTCTCCCTCTCTCTCTGCTCCTCCCCCGTTCATGCTCTGTCTCTCTCTGTCCCAAAAATAAATAAACGTTGAGGGAAAAAAAAAAAGCACATCTCAAAAAAGCAGTTTGAATTAATCTGATCATTTATTGCCTCAATGACCGTTTTTTCACAGAAAAATGATGTCTTACTGAATTTAGTCTTCCATAATTTCATTCATAGGTTTGCTTATTTGATGAGATAAAAGTTGTAGTGGCATATTGGTATATTATTACAAAGATGAAGTTCCAAATAATAGCATGCCAATCACCTCTACTCAAAGACCAGATTGAACACTCCTATAGGTTAACAAGTTAGATTTATTATTTGTTGCAACAAAGTAGACACTCCTTGGGGAACCATGGGAAGTCTCAGCAAGAGCATGTTAGAGATGATTTGAGGCAGGGCTTAAGAAACAGGGGACTTGTTCCAGATTGTTTTGCTGTCAAGAATTGGGGTAAATCTATGATAGAGTAAACAAGGTTACTCTGACTATGGTGGATCAAAACAAAAACAAGAAGACCACTAAGTAATCATGTCTGAACACAGCTGTCCACCACAAGATAGCAAACATCTCCCACTGCTGGTTGTTAATAATTTATACCTTTACCCTCTGTCTAGTCTTCCCTCCCAATATGAAAAATCATTATAAGCTTGTAATTGTCAATTTAAATATTATTAGTTGTGTTAATTATAAGTAAATGTTTGACAAACCAAGTTCAGACACAGACTCCCATGTGGAAGCTTGCTAGTCTCTGTATGAGTATTCTATCACTGCAGTCCTATTTTGGAAAAACAGATTAAAGTTTCATGAATGTGAAATTTAAAACCATATTCCTAGAGCTCTCAGTGAAGGATCTTTTAACTAATTTAATAAAAATGCTCCTTCATATGGGCCTGAGGAGTAAAGTCCCAGAAATTGATAAGAGACTGCCTACAGGCAGAAGAAAAGGCTGAGCCTTAGTGAGATTATCATTTCTGCAAGTTTAGACTCACAACTGCATATGAGAACCAATAGTAATTTTATTTGCTTTTGTAAATCTAGAAAGAAGACTGAGCCAATATGCAGGGTAGAAGACAACTATTATCAGGCAGCCCAGGTGCCTTGAAGTACCTGGTTCCATCTCAGCAAAGAATTCAGGCTTCTCTGTTATTTTTGTCATCCTTTCTGGCCAACCTCCCACACCTCAATATTGCTGAATAGGACTGAAACAAAAGTGTTCAGACAGAAGAGAGGATTTACGGCTAATATCAAATGGAAAAAGTTAATTGGATATTTTCTATGTAAAGGCACTGCTGCATTTGCTAACCGTATTCTGGTCACAGAAGAAGCCGTGTGTCTAGGAACATGATGATATAGCCCCTATTACTGGTCAATTAAGAGATAACAACAGTGTGGCAGTAATTTGCCTCTCCATCTGCAGCAATCTGTCACTAACTTTAAAAGCCACTTATCTTAGGAAGACAACCCTAAAAAAACCCCAGAATTAAGAATAATATATAACCAGCAAAGGAAGATTTTAGGTGAGTTGTCGAGGAGCAAAATCAATCTGACATTATTACACATTATTTTGTATGTTCTAAATATTCTTTCTATTTATATAGAGGTTGAAGATGAATCTTGACTTAAATTTGAGGAAAATAAAGGACAATTATCTTTTTACAATGGTAGAATATTTGGAATAATTTGTAGTTTACTATTCCTAAGAAAAATTTCAGATTTGTAGGTAATAAACATTTTGATTTCCCAGGTTCACTTTACGTTAAAACAGAGGTACTAATTTTCAATGAGATTTAACCATGTGTCTCAATTATATCACCCTGAAAATTTCTAGAGGACATTATTAGGTGTCAAATTTTATCATATTAATTAATTTATAAAGTGAATTTCTTACTAGTTTAATGACAAAAGAACTAACTAATGTATCTATATTGATCTACTTAAGCTTTGTGGGAAGGTACTATGTTTATTTCCATTTTATAAATAAGGAAACTCTTAAAAAATAAAAAAAAATAAAAAAAAATAAATAAGGAAACTCATCTATAGGAATGGTTAAATTACTTGCCAAAGATCACATATTTGGTATTTAAACATACTACAATATTTGTACACTACAATCCAGTAAGAATAGTATAAAAAATGTAGTCACCCAGTTAACACATGATAACTATGTAGCTAATCTCTTTAACAGAATCATAAATTCCCAGTTGACACAGGATAAATATGCATTAATCTCCCTAACAAATGTGAATAATAAATATTGAAAAGGTATTCAGTCAAAGTGAATTATTAAGGACATCACAATTTTGTCTATGGTGATTTTTCATTTATTTTCGTGAGGGTGTAAGGAATAGTGTTAGTAAATAATAGGTTAGCTGGAGGCCGACATAATAGTAGTGTTTAGTGACTATAAGACAAAAAAAATGACAGTAGGATCACAGTAGTATCCTATTTCTTTAGACTATGATACAGAAATGTCGGATGAAGGAATTACATTAGAAACTTATTTGAATTCAATGTAGTTTTTTTTTTTTTTTTGGTCGCAGATATACAGAAGGCTTATCTTCTTTTCCCTTGATCATCTCAAAAACCAAACAATCTCCCCTTAAAATAAAATAAAGTTGACTTTATGTACTAGAACTAAGATCCCGTATTTCATAAGACATGCTGTTTGGTCATGTTTTCTTGCTTCTCACAATATAAATTTCCAAGTGTGCCACAAATATAAGAATCATTTTCAGAGTTGGGGTGCCTGGGTTGCTCAGTGGGTTAAGTGACTGACTCTTGATTTTGGCTCAGGTCATGATCTCAGGATTGTGAGATTGAGTCCCATGTTGAGCTCTGCACAGAGTATGGAGCCTGCTTGGGATCTCTCTCCCTCTCTCTCTGCCTCTCCCCCATGTGCATGCACTCTCTCTCTCAAAATAAAATAAAACAAATATAAAATCGTTTTCAGAGTAGAAGTAACTACTCATGATCTTCCTTCTTTAAATGTCTTAAGGATTCTAAAAGTAGAATCTTCTTAAGAATTCTTTTTAGGGTTTATCAAAGCTGCCATATTCAATTTCAAACAGAATATGAAATGCTATTGAAGCTTGAAACACAAACATTTCTTTGCTAAAACAATTTGTTTGAAAACTATCAACTATTAAAAGGTAAGAGGAAAAGAACATTTAATAACAAGATCATATAATCTTATCAAAATCTTCAAGAAAATAACATACTCTTCTCTTTTGCTATTTTCTACCAGATTTGTACATTTTACATTGCTTTAATGGTTGACAAATGCTCAGTAAATTTCTGTGTAGGAAATTTATTTTCAATCTTCAAATTTACATTTGACATTTAAAACTATCATTACAATTCTCACTATTGATGCGTATCATAAGTTACTCTATTTTATTTACTGTAGCTTTATGTATATGAGAACACACTGTTAAATTTAAAATATCGAGTTTACACTTTTTCCATCTCATCAGGTGAACTATTTGAAGCAAAACTTCCTGTCAACAATATGGGATACACAAATTTGAAGAAAATATTTTTCAGTTAAATTAGTGTGGGATTACATGTTTCAATTCAACATTTCAAAATATTTCCAATCTTTTCTAAAATTCTGGTTTCATTTGAGACATCGTTTTGGTTTTCATTTGAGATGAGAAACTTAGCGATTATTTTCATTTGGAGGTAAATTTTTTTGGAAGGAAATAATGGGTTTGCTAATGCTAAAATTTGCCTTTGCAGATGGATACAAAAACAACTTGAATACCAACAAAAAGAATAGCGTGCTTGATATTAATCGCCAGTGACAGTCATTTTTAAGGAAACTGCTTATATATAGAAAAGGAAAAATAATCACTATACAATCAATGATCATAGTTTGATAGGTGTTCTTTTGGTCAAAACATAGTAAATTGTATGTACTAAACATTCTATCAACATTTGCAAAAATAAATTGATATCGTTATTAATCTGTACTACCCCACCCTTCCAACTACTTTGATTAAGTTTCCAAAGTATATAAAGGACATCTTTGATTGGATCAGGCATATTTTGAACAGACATGTTCCAGGTCTTGACATATGCTTGCATCTGAGGATACTTTGTGATCATACAGGCTGTTGTCCTTCACTCAGAAGAGTTTGATCTATACTGAAGCTCATTGCTGTGCATATCACTTGAGGAATAATCTGTCTGATCTACCATGTTAGGAAGTGATTAAATCTTAACCAAAAGAATGACAGGCTGCTAAAAATCTAAAACAATATTCAAACATCTTAATAAAATAATGTGGTAATATTAACAGATTTTTATCCAACTAAATTAGTTGCTCAAAGCTGTATATCATAGCAAAACGAAAAGGTGTGTGTGTGTGTGTGTGTGTGTTTGTGTGTGTAACTTATTTGTGATTCAGGTAAGCAATTTCTTTTTTTTTTTCTTTTTTTAGTTCAAAAGCAGTCTTTCATTTATTTTAATGTTTAAAAATTTTTTAATTTATTTTTTAATATGAAATTTATTGTCAAATTGGTTTCCAGACAACACTCAGTGCTCATCCCAACGGGTGCCCTCCTCAATACCCATCACCCACCCACCCCCTCCCTCCCACCCCCATCAACCCTCAGATAGTTCTCGGTTTTTAAGAGTCTTTTATGGTTTGGCTCCCTCCCTCTCTAACTTTTTTTTTCCTTTCCCCTCCCCCATTGTCTTCTGTTAAGTTTCTCAGGATCCACATAAGAGCGAAAACATGTGGTATCTGTCTTTCTCTATATGACTTATTTCACTTAGCATAACACTCGCCATCCACGTGGCTACAAAAGGCCATATTTCATTCTTTCTCATTGCCATGTAGTATTCCATTGTGTTTATAAACCACAATTTCTTTATCCATTCATTAATTGATGGACATTTAGGCTCTTTCCATAATGTGGCTATTGTTGAAAGTGCTGCTATAAACATTGGGGTACAAGTGCTCCTATGCATCAGCACTCCTGTATCCCTTTGGTAAATTCCTAGCAGTGCTATTGCTGGGTCATAAGGTAGATCTATTTTTAATTTTTTGAGGAACCTCCACACTGTTTTCCAGAGCGGCTGCACTAGTTTGCATTCCCACAGGTAAGCAATTTCTAGGAATGCTCTTAAGGTCATTACAATGTGTACTAAGATATGAACTTAAAGAGAAATATCACATAGAGTTAAATTTATGTTCTGATTTGAAGAGTAGATTACATTTAACTTGCTTAGAATTGAAGGTTAGGTCTGGCACAAATTATTTCATCTTTCAAATTGCATCCAAAAATTTACTATATTAAAAAAATCGCTATAGATAAGTAGAAAGAATATATTCCTTTAAGGAATGTTTGTGAAATAACACGAAGCACTGATTGCAGCAGCAAGAAAGCATGATTGTGTTCTCATGGGGACAAACACCAAGATCAATTTCACTGAAAAGTCAAAATCACTACCAAGGAAAGTAATGTTGTGCCATAAAACCTTCATCAAAGTACCCACACATAAAATTCACACCAGATACATTTGAACAAATGTAGTTGAACAAATTTTGTCAGAAAGTATTAATTGTTTCCCACTGGAAGGAAAGACTTGACAAAAATACCAGGAGGTTCTTTTGAAATTCAGGATTAAAGGGAATGCTTTTTAAATTTTTTTCTTAGAAATTGGGGCTTTGAACACTAGCAATTACTTCATTTACTTGCTATATCAGTTAAATTTATATTATACTTTATTATATATGCAATATATGGAAACCTTATATATTCAAAGATACAGATAATTGTGCAAGACTACATTTTAAAGTAAATATTACTCTTTGCATGTATGTGTATCTAACATATGTATATGTAGTTATGTGTGCATGTATATGTGTTTGTGTAGGTAAGTGTATATATTCCCGTTTCATTGTAGAACACAAAGTGAGAAAGAAATTGTTTCTCCTGATAGTGACATACTTGCAACTAGTAGGTAATAGATTAAATATACTGAGTTTCAGTTTTGCCCTGAATCTGGATGTTTGCACAAAGGATGGCCAAAAGCTACTATTTTCTTCAACTATTTCAACTTCTGTAAAGGTCCTCAGAAAGGATTAAAAAAAATCCTTTCCTTTCTGTTTTACTTCATGTTTTTATTTAAAACATGTTTAACTAAATCTTTATTATTTTTGAGAGAGAGACAGAGAGAAACAGAGTGTGAGTGGGGTGGGGGAGAGAGAGAGGAAACACAGAATCTGAAGCAGGCTCCAGGCTCTGAGCTGTCAGCACACAGTCTGACACAGGGCTTGAACTCACGAGCTGTGAGATCATCCTTCATATTTTTAGAGTGTTTCTTTGCCTTTTGAGTTAATAACTTTCTGCTTATTTTTTATGCTTGTACTGCCTTGATGTTTGGTAGTTTGTTACATTGGATACAAGTAGCAATCAATAAAAATTATTTCTTAATTAAAATAAGATTCAGAAATGTGATTTAAAGAAAATGAGACTTGGGCTCAGACAAACTGTTATTAAGTGTTTCAGATACACAATTAATTTGCAAATAGAATACAGAAATATAATATTTGAAATAATGGTAATAAAAACAAAATACTAGAACTACATTTTATTAATGCACATATTAACAACAAAAAAAGACAAAATATTTGAAATGAAAAAGGAAACATCTCAGGAGCATATGATGAATTTTCTATTAGGTTTTCTGTCATTTCTACACTTGAGTATTACATTCTTAACTTAAAACATTTACTCACTCCATAAAGGAGAGTTTCTAGACCTCAAAATATCTTGAAGGTTTAGAATTGGCATGTGAATAGGTTTAATATATAGCCATTATAACTATTTTTTAGGTATTCTATTTGTTTCTGAGCATTTTCTGTGTCTAATCTTCTATCACCCCAATTTGTAGCTTCATAGATTTTCCTTTCAGCATGCCATGGTTTTAAAGGAAAACTATAGTAAATGACTTCAGAATATTTAGTGCACTATTCTTTTTTTTTTTTTAATGTTTATTTATTCTTGAGAGAAAGAGAGACAGAACATGAGCGGGGGAGGGGCAGAGAGAGAGAGGGACACAGAATCTGAGGCTGTGAGCTGTCAGCACAGAGCCCCAAGTGGGGCTCGAACTCACAAGCCCTTAGATCATGACCTGAGCAGAAGTCAGAGGCCCAACCGACTGAGCCGCACAGGCACCCCTTAGTGTAACCATTCTTAACCTGTGATCATATATGAAGTTTTAATGCTTTTGTACACATAAAATTCAAGTACAGAAATTAAACTGAAACACTAGAGGAAGCAATGATAATTTAATATGCTGTGACTTAAAGAAAAAACAATGAAAAATAATCAAGGTCTTTTCATAAATTTTTAGTGATTCATAACATAACATTTCTCTTTGCAGAAAACAGGCCATGTTACCCAAGGTTGCCTTGCAAAACACTACGATTTAACACTTCAAATGTATTATAGGGCTATAATCTACATTTCCTTTATGATAAAATGAGTTCTTGAAAATGAAGCAAATTATAATCGTAGGTTATGAGACCAGATGTTTAATATGATTTGGAATAGGAAAATAATTTAGTCATATTATCATAATTAAATTAAATTTGTCAAAGAGATAGTACATTTTACTTGTTTTGTATGTCACTGGACTGCCATGAGATTGTTTTAAAAAGTTGTGCAAAAATGAGACAAAGTGTGATGTTTTTAAAGTATGACGAAATTAAACATTTATCACAAAGCGAGTATCTCTATCTTACGAACATCAATGTATATATATATTTTTAATGTTTAATTCATTTTTGAGAGAGAGAGAGAGTGAGTGAGCAGGGGAGAGCCAGAGAAAGAGAGGGGGACACATAGAATGTGAGACAGGCTTCAGGCTCTGAGCTGTCAGCACAGAGCCTAAGAGGGGGCTGGAATTCACCAGTGGTAAGATTGTGACCTGAGCCAAAGCTGGACACTTAACTGACTGAGCTATCCCAGGCGCCCCTAAACATCAATATATTTTATTTTTATTATTTAAAAAAATTTTTTTAAGCTTATTTATTTATTGTAAGAGAGAGAGACAGAGAGAGCTGGGGAGGGGCAGAGCTAGGGTGAGATAGACCCCAAGAAGGCTCTGCACTGTCAGCACACAGCCGGATGTGGGGCTCAAACTCACAAACCATGAGATCATGCATGACCTGAGCCTAACCCAAGAGTCGCACACTTAACCGATTGAGCCACCCAGATGCCCCAACATCAATATATTTTAAAAGATTTCAGTTTTTGAACTTTTAACTCCAAAATTATCATAACTTTGTTATCCTTATCTAGACTGGATTAACTTCTTAATGCTTTTATTTATAAAAAATTGGGGGGACATTTGAGTTTCCCTCTTGAATAATTGAAAAAAAAAGTGTTGGGTGTCCCAACCCCTCCCCCCTTCCCGCCTGTCAAATAAGTCTCAGCTGCAGGGCATCTCCATTGTTTCCGAAACCTCAAAATCAATATCAAAAGAAAGGGCCTCAAGTGTTAATGTTGTGCAATGACACCGGGCGGGACTACAAAAGCTGTCAAGCTCATCCTGACTGCAACCCAGAGTAGGCTCTGGGAGGAGAACGAGGAGAGGGAGAGGAGAGGGAGGAGGACAGCGAGGGGAACGCTAGGGCTTGCTGCAAGGGCGGATCCTCGGGTGCGCGGGCGCGGGGGCTGCCGGGAAGGCCGCCTACAATTTCCCCGGAAGTTTGCGGGGCTGCTTTGGGTCCTTCAGTTTGCACGCCTCTGACGCCGCCCCGACCTGGCCAGGGGTCTCAGGGCAGTATTTAGTGGTCAAACAGGCACAAGGGGTCTCAGGGCAGTATTTGGCAGCGGTCAAACATGTTCGGAAGAAAGCTTCTCTGCCCGCGTGGGACGTGAGGTGAGTGGTGAAGCAAAGCACTCCTTAGCAGGCAAAGTAGGCCTTTACGGCAAGTATGGGGGGTGCCTGCCACCAGGGACTCCTTGCAGATATGGCCCCGCATCCTTCAGGACACCTTAGAAGCCAGTAGCCACTTGACCCTGACGCTGGATCTCCACCAGGTAGGTGGGCTCCATGAGCCAGGGCTGGGTGACAGTGTTAGAGGCAGCGGCCTCGCATTGGGGATAATATGGATGGTATCTGCAGGCGAGGTCTTATTGTGGAAGAGTGCCCCGGATTGTTCTCCTTGTCTGGTGCTCCTCTTTCTGTGATGTTCCTGCAAGGCATGCGCTTGATGGGCTCCCATAACTGCCCATCCAAAGGATTGTTATCTGGGTCAGTTTCTAGTACAGGTCCTCCTTCCACCTGGCCACATAGTTGGGGGCCTGTATTGTGGTGATCATTTTGCAATATATACAAATATGTAATTGTTATGAACTTCTGTCCCAGTTTTGGGCAGCCATCTCTCAGGGACATGACAGTGATTTCATATTTGTGTGGGTGAGATAGCAGTTGTGGTCAATCTGATCCCAAAAGTGACTGGGAAAATAAGTTGTGATTGTCCCAAGGATGGAGGTGATTAGTCCTGTTTTACAACTTAGTTCTAATTAAAATGCCAAAATCGAGAAGTTCCAGAGTGTTCCTGAGAACATGACTCAGGGAAGGGGCCACTTTCCCGTTCTCATTTAACATGGATTTTGGCCATTCTAGTAAGTGAATAGTAGTGACGCATTGTTTAATTTCTGTTGTGTTTTTATATGCTTTTTTGCCCTCCATATGACATCTTTGGTGAGGTGTTTATTAAGGACTTGGGCCCATTTGTAAAAATCAGGTTGTTTTCTTACTTTTGAGTTTTAAGAGTTCTTTGTATATTTTGGATAATAGTGCTTTATCAGATGTGTCTTTTGAAAATGATTTCTCCCAGTCTGTGGCTTTTTGTCTCATTATCTTGACATTACCTTTTACAGAAGTTTTTAATTTTAATAAAGCCAAGATTATCAATTATTTCTTTCATGGTTTCTGCCTTTTTTGTGTCTAAAAAGGCCCCACCATTCCCAAGGTCATCTAACTTTTTCCTATGTATTTTTCTAGAAGGTTTCTAATTTTGCATTTTACATTTAGGTTGATGGTCCATTTTGAGTTAACTTTTATGAAGGTTGTAAGGCCTGTGTTGATTCGTTTTTTGGTGTGTGAATGTCCAGTTGCTCCAGCACCATTTGTCCAAAAATAAATTCACTATATTTCTGGGGGTCTATTTCTGGACTCCCTATTATGTTCTATTCATCTATTTCTCTGTTCTTTCACCAGTACCACACTGTCTTGATTGTTGTAGCTTTATAATACGCCTTGGAGTAGAGTCCATCCTCCAACATGATTTTTCTCTTCAAATATTGTATTGATTATTTTGGGTCTTTGCCCCTCCCTGCCTTCCATGTAAACTTTAGAATCGCTTTGAAGATATCTGTAAAATAACTTTCTGGGACTTAGGGAACTGCATTGAATCCATAGATCAAGTTGGGAAAAACTGACTTTACAATATTGGGTTTTCCTTTCCATGAACATGGAATATCTCCCCATTTAATTAGGTTTTTAATGTATTCATTTAATAGATTTTGACTTTTTCCTTAGATAGACCTTGTGCATAGTTTGTGAGATTTACTCTGAAGTACTTCATTTTAGTGCATGCTGATCTAAATGGCATTGTGTTTTTTATTTCAAATTTCAGTTTCAAGGTGTTAGTGTACAGGAAAGCAGTTGACTTTTCTATATTAACCCTGTATCCTGTTACCTTACTATAATCACTTAGTAGTAGCAGACTTTTTTCTGTTCTCTCAGATATTGTACACAACAGTCATATCTTCTGTGAACAAAGACAGTTTATTTCTTACTTCCCAATCTGTATACTTATTATAACAAATAAAAAAATTAGTTGAGTTACAGATATAAGATCAACATACTAAAATCAATTGCATTTTAGTACACTAGCAAAGAACAATTTGAAAATCAAATTAATAAAACAATTCAGACTACAAAGGATAAAAACAGTAAGCTAATTTGAAATAAACTTAACCAAGTATAAGATTTATACTCTAGAATCAAAACATTATTGACAGAAATTAAAAATGACCTAAATATATAGAAATTCCAACCAGGTTTATGTATTCAAAAATGTAATATTGTTAAGACAGTATGTCCCAATGCAGTTCAATGCAATCCTTATCAAACGTCTAACTGCATTTTTTGAAGAAATGGATAAACGGATCCTAAAATTCATGTGGTATTGCAAGAGACCCAGAATAGTTGAAACAATCTTGAAAAAAGAACAAAGTTGGAGAGAGAACTGACTCTTCCAAGTTTCAAAACTATTACGGATCTTCAGTGTCCAAAGTAATGTGATCCTGGGATAAGGGTAGTCATATAGAATTATATAATAAACTTGAAAGTCCAGCAATAAACCTATATGTTCTTGGTATGTTGATTTTTGAGGCCAAGACCATTCACAGGATTGTAGGAAAACTACAAATGAATTTGTTACCCATACAAAAGAATGAAATTGGGATATGGTAAATTTTCATGACTGTAGATATGGCAGTGGGATTTTAGATATGATACCAAAAACAAGCCAGAGCAACAGCAAAAAAAAAAAAAAAAAAAAAAAAAAAAAAAAAAAGAGAGGGAATAGGCTTCATTAAAAAATTACATCAATGTATGATATCAAAAAAGTTAAAAATCAACCCATAGAATAGGACAAAATATTTGCAAATCATATATCTGTTAAGGGTCTAATAATGAGAATATATAAAAAATACTTTCACCTGAATGATAAAAAGACAACCCAATTTTAAAAATGGACAAGAGACTTGAATAGACATTTCTCCATAGAGAATATACAAATGGCCAGTAAGCACAAGAAAGTTATGGTCATCATCATTATTCATTAAGGAAATGCAAATCAAAGTAACAGTGAGATTCTACACCAAATAAAAATAGAAAACAAAAGAAAACATGTTGGCAAAAATGTGGGGAAATTTGGATCTTCATACATTAGTGGTGGTTATAGAAGATGATTCAGCGACTATGAAAAACAGTTTAGCCTTTCTTCAAAAAGTTAAACATAGAGTTACCATGTGACTTAGCAGTTTCACTCCCATCCTTAAGCCCAAGAAAATTGAAAATTAATGTCCAGGGGCACTGGGTGGCTCAGTTGGTTAAACGTCCAACTCCTGATTTCGGCTCAGGTCATGATCTCAAGGTTTGTGAGTTCGAGCCCCGCATCAGGTTCTGCACTGACAGTGTGGAGCCTACTTGGGGTTCTGTTTCTCTACCCCTCCCCTGTTCATGTTCTCTCTCTGTCTCAAAGATAATTAAAAAAAATACCTTAAATTGAAAATCAATCTCCAGACAAAAACTTGTATGTTAATATTCTTATCAGCATTTTTTGTGGTAACTAAAAGGTAGAACAACCCAAATGCCCATCAGATAAGGAGCAGGTAAACAATATATGGCATTTCATAAAGTGGACTATTATTCTGCCATAGAAGGGACTGAAATAACTGATATATGCCACAACATGGATGAACCCTGAAAATATAAGTAAAAAGTCAGACACAAAAGGCTGCATATTATATGATTCCATTTATATAGAATGCCTATAATAGGCAAGTATGTATAGACAGAAACGAGATGAATAGTTCTCGGGTCTGGAAGGAGAAGGGAATGTGGAGTGACTGATTAATGGATATTGGGTCTGTTGGGCCTGTTTAGGGGATGATGAAAATATACTGGAATTAGATAATGTTGGTGGTTGTACATTATTATGAATATCCGAAAAGCCAATTAAATGTACATTTAAAAATAGTTAAACTGGGGGCGCCTGGGTAGCTCAGTCGGTTAAGCGGCCGACTTCGGCTCAGGTCATGATCTCGCGGTCCGTGAGTTCGAGCCCCGCGTCGGGCTCTGTGCTGACAGCTCGGAGCCTGGAGCCTGTTTCGGATTCTGTGTCTCCCTCTCTCTGACCCTCCCCCATTCATGCTCTGTCTCTCTCTGTCTCAAAAATAAATAAATGTTAAAAAAATTAAAAAAAAATAGTTAAACTGGTGAATTTTATGTTATGTTGATTGTATCTCAATAAAATAAATAGGTTTTAGGATATAAAGAAAATGAAATCTTATTAATTTGAAATTAACTAGTATTTAATTCACAGTCATATGGACTCGAAGATAATTTGGATTTTTGAAAGTTAATGGGCAACTTAACATGCTGCCAAGTAAAATATACAGGCAAGCAGGAAAGGCTTTATTTTAAAATATTATTACAATAGGGAGAATATTCCAACTACAAGATTGGAACAGTAAATAAAGCTAGAAATAACTGGCGGTGGTTTGAGTTGGGTAGGCAGGTACTGTTACTGAATTACTAAAAAGGGAATATTTTTCTTTGATCTTTATAAAAGGGTCTCTTAAAGTTTATCTGTGTTCCAGTGCTTGCTTTAGCTCAAGGGTGGGCCAAAACCTGGGGCCTTTGGGAAGGAAAGAAGCTTGGTTTTGGTCAAGTTCATGGATTTTTCATCCAGATTGGTCAAAACTAATTAGTATTATGAAATATTGCAGAGGAAATATATCTAATCAACAACAAAAAAAGGATAATCTTTTACTTAATCTATTTGTAAGTGTCTAAAACAAATACAGAATGAGAATATGCTTTTTTAAAATCTTCTGCATCTCTATGGTATAACATGCCCAAATAAGAGCTCTATGCTTATTTGTTAAGCTTTTTCTGCTACTGCAGCTACTTGAAGCACTAAATGTATACTTCTTTGGAAAAGACTCCATAGTTCATATAACTTACTAATTCAAGGAGTACTTTCTTTCCAGTTATTTCAAATTAATGAGGCTAGCTAAAAGCACTTGAAAAGATCATAAAATAATCAAAAGGTAGACAGCAGTTGAGTTTAGTGGAGTTCACACATGTGCTAATATGAATAAGATTGCAATACATTCACACAGGTAGAAAATGATGAGGACTTCGAACCATTTAAGAGTGTTTGTTTTTTTGTTACTTAAGCTGATTTGTTATTACTAACAAATTTACTAACTGATTTGTAAGTGGTATGCAGAAAGAGATTCTTACCAGGTAATGGAGGCAGAATTCCTATAAAGCCAAGTAGCTTTAGCTGCATGGCTTTTCATTTCATGGCCCGGCCTTAGGCCCTGGAGCGGGGAGCCTTGGCAATGGGTCACAAAGCCATATGTTTTTGGAAATTTTGTTGAAGTAAGATATTTTAACAATAACTATTTAAAACCACTGTTTCTTTCCACTCTGACTTCCCCTATTTTCACTTCCCCTGTGTCATGGCTCACTGATGGCACCATGAGTCTTTTTTTTTTTTTTGGATCCAGCTAAGGGAAAGTTGGAATATATTCAGTTTGAATTTAAAAGGGTATAATTATATGGTTCACATTTCTTTTATGTCTGGCTAAATTATTGTTACCTGCCCAATGTAGGGGTGAGTTCTAGAAATACTTCTGCAGCTCATAGTGTTGACTACACAGCATTGTATGGAGTCACAAAGGGCTAGGTGGCATTGTGGTATGGATGAGTCCTGTGGTGCCTGGTGTGGGAAGAGTGGGAGGAGAACCAAATGGAGCAAAAAACTTCCCAGCGTCAGTTGTATAAAGTTTGGTTTACACCAAATTTATCAACATCTAGTCAAAAGATAACTTCCTTCTTGCAGGGTATGTAGTATATGTTCCATGTGATTTTTGATAGAATATCAAAAATTCATAAGGTACAAACCTGGATCATGCATACAGATATGTATGGTATCAGATATTTCAGGCATCCCAAGTGTTGATAATAAGAATAATAAAAGCATGTTTTGATTAACTGTGCTAGAGGAAAGAACCAGTCATATTTCTGTTGTCTAAATAGAAAAAAATATAAAATGTTGTCATATGAAGAATCAGTCAAAGAGCATACTGACAAAAAAAGGCAGTGGAATATATTATAGTAGTGTGAAAGGGAGTTAATTCATGTAAATATTATGGTATTTATCAATATTTTGTGATTATTGTGATTTATGTCCTAGTGGCTTGCTGAATAATGGCCCTCAAAGATAACCTGGGTCCAAATACCTGGAACCCATGAATTTTCATTATATAGCAAAAGAGATTTTGCAGATGTAAATAGTTAAGGGTCTTCAGATGGGAACACTAGCCTAGATTATCCAGGTGGGACCTAATGCAGTCAAGAATGTCCTGGAAGACAGAGTAAGAATGACACAGAAATAGAAGGCAATGTGATGATTCAAACATGTTACAATGCTGTTGGCTTTGAGGATGAGGGAAAGCGCCACAAGTCAAGGAATACAAGGAATGTAGTTCAAGATGTTGCAAAAGGTAAGAAAACAGATCTTTCCTTCAAACCTTTAGAGGGCTCATGGCTCCCTATCTTGGCATGAAACTAATTCTGGACTTCTAGACTTCAGAACTGTAAGAGAATGTATTTGCATTGTTTTAAGCCACTAAATTTGTGGTAATTAGTTGCAGCACCAATAGAAATGATTTCACAAATTGTTTCACAAATTGATCTCACAAAAGCTGGTTCTAATCATGGGTAGAGATGCACAGGGACTTTGAGCACATCCATCCAGATTCTTCAGTGCTGCCAATAAGGTCACTAATGTAAATATATGTCAATATCTTGTTCCTGTCAGGCACAGTGCTAGTAACAATGGGGAGCAACACAGCCATAACTGAGACTGATACCTAATGTTAAGTCCTGCGGAGGATAGTAGGACCACAAATTGATCTGATTAGCACATGATTCTGGCATTAGGTGGCCCCATACTACATTGGGCAAGCTTTAATATTAATTCTCATCATGAATATACAGAAATTATATTGAAAGTAATTACCATTCTGCCTTCTATGATCCCATTAAATATTTCGTTGTTATTTTTAAACTTCTGAAGTACAGGAATGTAAAAGAGATAATGTAATGTTAATAATTGTTTAACGACGTTTTTGTTATAACATACCATTTTACTCCTTACAGGATATCAGAGAAGCTAAAAGATAGACTATTGTAAAGCAATCTGAATTCTTTGGAATGTGGAATTCAAAATTAGCAAGGAATTTTATAGATGGAGGAAGATATAAAAAATGTACTTATTTCTGAGAAGAGAGTAATACCTTTTTTTCTTATTCTGTCCTATGCATTTAATTCTTAGTCAAAATAAGGTATTCCTTATTTTGCGGACTCATCTTCTTGAACAGATATAGTCTCTCTCTCTCTCTCTCTCTCTCATCATATCTCTATTTCTCTCTTATTGTACAGGGAAATGTAGGAACAAGACCCCTGATAAAAGTTATGCGTAGAGAAATAGCACAATTTCTAGTGGTCAGTGTTTAGGATTTCTCTTGTATCATATAATTAGGACTACTTGACATTTTCTTGATGGAAAAAGAAAGGAAATAAATTAAAGGTAATGACACTAAAGGAGAATGATGTTTCACAAATTAGTTCTTAATTTCTCTTTTATCGGAAGTACACTAATCAAGCTTGAATAAGTTCTGCTATGATTGCTTTATCTCATGTCTCTCTTCCCAGGGGTAGTAATAGCAAAAGTGTGATTTAGTGGATTAAAAAAATTGTAGAATGTTTATTGCCATATATATTCACACATATAAATAAAAAAAATAAGGGGTGCCTGGCTGGCTCAGTTAGTAGAGCATGTGACTCTTCATCTCACGGTCCTGAGTTCGAGACCCATGTTGGGCATAGAGAATACTTAAGAAACATAAATAAAAAAAATGTTCTTGATAAATATATTTGTGTGTGTGCTTGTTTGTATATGTGTGTACACATACCTGTACCTGTAGACATATACATATAGGAGTATAAGGAATGCAGAAAATATCTCTCTCAGAGGAAGAGCAGTTGCTATACTAACCAAAATTTACTCCATTCTTTGTTTTTAATCTTTGTAAGTATCCTGATATTTGAATTAACAGTACATATTAAGTTATTTAACAAGTTTTATTAAGGTATTGAAGGTAGCATCAACATGCTTTTGCTTTGTAATAGAAAATATTTGCTGATTTAAAGAATTGTAAATGTTGCCTTTTGGTAAGTATTGTTTGAATATTTCTACATGTCAAAGGGTATGAGCTTAGTTGAAATGAATAGTTTTAAATAATTTTAAATTAAATTAATAGAAAACTGTAAGATTGTGGCAATGTTGTGTTTCATGTTATGTGCAATTTAATAGTAACTCTTAGTGAGTTGACTATTTCATTGATTTTTCTTAAAATAGACATGAGATAGAGTATGCTTATTTACTTATACTGGATTTGTGCAAATTGCACAACTACCAAAAGCACACATATGCCAAAGGAAGAGGTGTATTTTACTAAAAAACAAATTAAATGGAGATTCACTGTAACAGCTTTTGTGAAGAAAATGAATGTGCGTGTATAGTATATGAGTGTGTGTGTGTTGTGTGTATGTGTATGTCTGTATAAACTTGAGACACTAAACAGAAGGGGAATTCATCATTTTAAAAAATGCATTACAGTGAAATTTCAGATATGAATATGAAAATTAGAACCTTAAAAAATTTAGTGGAAATCAGCTTCTTAGTCCTGGAGTAGGCAAATATTTCTTAAATTGGTCACAAAACTCTAGTCAGAAAAAGTATATAAATTGGACTCTAATAGACAACAGAACTTCGTTCTTTAACGTACTCCATCATGGAAATGAAATGGTAAAAGAACGTAAATTCAGTTTATGAAAAAACGTCATACAAATCATTAAGAAAAAGACAGTTGAATAGAAACTAGACAAAAGTCTTGACAATTCACAAAAGAAAACTCAAAGCGGTTAATTAACTTATGAAAAGGTGTTCAACTTCATTACTTATCATGGAGGTGCACATTAAAAATGCAGTTGGTACCACTGCACCATTAGCAGAACAGACTTAAACAGATAGCATCCAGCATTGGTGAGGATGTGGTACAACTTACACTGTGGAAGTGCAACTCAGCAAAATCACTCAGAACTTTTGGGAAGTTTCTTGTAAATTTAAACATGCATCTACCTTGTTACACAACAGTTCAACTTCTAGGTAGATTTCTAACAGAAGTGTGCCCAAATATTCACCAAAAGACATCGATCAGAATCTTCTTAACAACATTGATTCCAGTAGAAAAAAAAATCTGGAAACCACCATGTAACTAATCTGGAGAATGGAATAAATAATACCCAGAAATGAGAATAAATAATATAAAACAACAAACAACAATATGAATGAATTTCACACAAGATGTCAGACACAAAAGAGGACTGTTCCATTGAAACAAAGTACAAAAGCAAGCAAAATCAATTGGTAGCGTTGAAAGGCTAGTGGTACTGGTTGAGGTGGTGGGTAAGGGGAATCTGAGGTGGGTTCTTAATCTGTGTGCTGGGTATAACTGGTAAATTTGATCTGCAAAAAATTCATCAGGGTTTATACTTATGTGCGTTTGATTACACATACTTTTTGCTTCAGCAAAAAGTTTAAAAGTGTATCCCAAAATCATTTCCTATTTTCGATAAAGAATAAGACTTCTGAAAACCGCTAAAGGAATAAAGCTATTTTTTCATTGCTCATTCCTGTAATTTTCTCTTTACTCCATGTATTTAGCTATAATTTCTATATACCCAAATCTTCCAGATATAATAATGATAATTATTGAACAATGTAAAAAGTTCAATCCAGATAGGGAATTTCAGATTTGAAGGAAAATAACTCCTGATAATCAAATACCTCTTCCCATACGATTCCATCCTATGTTGAAGTTAAGTGTTGACCGTTTTGTTGGAACTCAACAAATGATGAGCGCCCAGGACATGTGAAGTAAATTAAAAAATACTGGTTGTGAATGTCAGACTTCAAGTTACTAGAATGTATTTTCTGGGTTAGATCATCAGTTTTATATGACTTCTGTTTTTTTTTCTTCATGTTGGGAAATGTGTATTGTTGTGAAACAAATGCTGAGCTCAGGAACTCCTGCAAGAACACTGTCTAACTTCTAGCAAATGATTTTTGACACTGTTTTCTGGTCCAGTTATTCCAAAAATGTCTCAGTATGCTTTGAATTGCTTATTATTTTAATTTTCCAAGAAGAGTGTAATTATTCAGGTGGGGCATAGCAAAGGTCACCAGCAACTCTATTATATCAACTTACAAATTTTCTGTTTTCATGTTCTGCAGAGTTCCAATTTTTTACATGAGGGAAGATTCTCACCTACATTAATGCACAGTAGCAACATACATTGGTTACTGGAGAGAAATAATTTGTATCCATACACAGTCACTCAGAATTCAGATTTGGCTGGACCCGACCCTTCTTTACCCAACCAGGCAAATATGACAGCTATCTCCATATCCCAGTCTGGCCCAGTTGGATTTTGGGGAATTGCTTTTTTTCTAGATAAAACAGGAACCAGTTAGCTCTGCCTTTGGACCTAAACGCTCATACCCTTTTTGACCTCTGATTAATTCCTGATGACAGCTAGGTGACCTGAAAGGTTCATATAGTGATATAAATGCCTAAGTGACACAGAATGCTAAAATCCTACTGTCAACATCCATAGCACTCACCTGAGTGTTGATCCTTTCTACTGGAGATTCAACAAGCAGTTGTTGAAGAAGGTCTTCCTATTAGTGAATTAAACTCTACTTTGAAAGTAGTTGGACTTTGTGAACATTTGGCTTCATTTTGTCATTCTAAGTGCTCATGGAATGTCCTGGAAAGTGCACATTATTTTTCTACCTAAGTTATTTTTATTTTATTTTGCAAATTTCATCCTGTTATATGTAAGTGGAAAGAAGTTAACATTTATTGGCCCCTCCACTAGCTGTGTTTTGTCCCTTGCCCTGCGTCCCTAAAACTCCTATGACAGCTCGACCAGAGTCAGTCTATAGTAGACTGAAAATGAGGGGCACTAATTTGATTTCTCTTTACTCTCTTTACCTGGAGGCAGTTCTCACCATCCAGTCAAAACAAGGGTCATTGTGGAGCTGGGACATTTAATCCAATAACCCAGTATTGTCACCTAAGGAAACACAACTGGTCTTGCCTAAAGCTAACAGAAGTGGAATTTTCTGTATCTATTTGAGAACAGTTAGATCTAGAAAAAAGAAATTCTTCAGGAATTCCTATCACTTTTAATGCATTTCTCCTCCCCCCCCACCCCCCCCCCGAAACATGAGCCTCTTTTATGAAGTATGTTTTTTGCAGTGTTCTTCAGGTCTTTCTTTGCTTCTCAATCCCAGATTTTTACTCAGAAGCATTATACTTATTAGTTTGACTGTCCTTCCACTTAGCCTTTACAGTATGGAAACAGAGGTAAAAGTTCATGCTAGGTGAACCATATTCATCCTTTTATCTTAAAAGTTAAATAGTCCATACTCTTTTATATATTATTTTTTAAATGTTTATTTATTTTTGAGAGAGAGACAGAGGAAGCAGAGGGGGAGGGGCAGAGGGAGGGAGACACAGAATCCAAAGCAGGCCCCAGGCTCTGAGCTGTCAGCACAGAGCCTGACATGGGGCTGGAACTAATGAGTCATGAGATCATGACCTGAGCTGAAGTCGAATGCTTAATCGACTGAGCCACCCAGGTGCCCCTAAATAATCCTTACTCTTAAATAAGAGTCATTAATATCCTCGTACATGGACAGTGCTTTTTAGTTAACACTGGACTTTTATATACAATTACATTCTCATTCTTACTCCCATAATAATTCTGGGAATTTTTCCAGGGAACTGTGATTTTTTCTATTTTCAATGAGAGAAAATGACCATCACATAACTGAAGTGCTCTCTGACCCATCCTTGATTCCAGTGGGTGTTATTTTTTTAACCATAACATTATAGTTAGTTGGTGTAGCTAACTTGCCCATCTTGCGAGTTGCTTAAGGGCTTTGACTGGGCCTTGCTGGGGATAACATTGAATATGGCACATGATATGTGTTTGTGAATGAATTCTAAATATAATAAGCAGAGTTGGTTAAAGGTACTGACCTAGTCAGTGGTAGGAGTATTATTTAAATTTGGTCATCCAACTATAAGTTTTGAGCTTTTTTCACTAAAATATTTCACTAACCCTATAATTAGGCAACAAGCCTGTGAGTTAAGACCCATGTTTTAAATGACAAATACTTTATATAACCTATGTTGGCCAATTGTCGGCAGCAATGAGATAAAGAGCAGGAGGATCCTTATAAAAATCGGCTTTCTCTTGAGTTCTGCTTTCCAATTGAGCAGATCAACCATCCACTTCACCATTTTCATTTCTTTTAGTGGAAAACACTTGAAACTCTTCCTGTTATTATTGCCTTTTTAGATTTAAGCTGCATTGCATTTTAACATTTCAGAAAATATGTCAAGAAAAAGTACTATTTCTTATCATTAAAAATGAAAAATGCATAACAAATGACTTATAAGAATTTGGGTGTGAAAATTTACATGGATTGAAGGAAAGGCTCAAAGTGAATCCAGAAGCAAGTGCCTTATTTTTGCCTGCTTGTAAAGATAATTCAATGGGTAGACTGATTTTCTTCCCCAATAAAGTAAAAAAGAAAGAAAATGAGGTAAAACAATTGTTGGTTAGCTTGAAAGAATAAAATGTTGGTTGAATGAGAGTAATGCTGAGTTCCTAAGAATTACAATTTTTTTCTTTATTCAAAGCAAGAGTATCATCAAAAAGACAGTTTTACTGCTAAGTTCATAAACTTTTGGAATAATATGTTTTAAAATTGAGTGTAGTTTGGAACTATAGCATTATATATGTGTATTTTATCCAGGAAATATTTCAATAATTGAGTCAAGACACTTAGCTCCTCATGTTTTAAAAGCATTGAAATAAAAAGTTATACCACAAAAAGTACAAATATGTGAACTGTAAAACATTATGTATCAAATAGAAATTTAGTATTTTTGAGAGAGAGAGAGACAGGCTGGGCTGGGGGAGAAAAATTATTTGATTAAGGCTATTCAATCAAGGCTATTTTCTGTATTTTTACAACCAGAGGTCCGAGATGAACCTTGCACAGTCATCTGGTTCAGCCCTCTGCTTTGAGGCAGAGTACATCATTGAAACATGAGAATCAATACTGTTTGTTGAGACCCTCTCCCCAGAGAAGATTATCCCTGGACTCCTTTATAACTTTTGAATCTTTCTCTTGTGGCTATTTAAAATCCATATGGTTTTCTGAAGCCCTGAGGTTCCTTTAAGAGAAATGAAAAATAAGCTTCTGAAACAAATCAGTTCCCTTTTATGGAGATCTTTGATCACATGTCTAGAGATTACTTTAAAATATTCAACCAGAAGAGAACCACACAATTTAAATAAAAAAAGAAAAAGCCAAACGAAAAATCATTAGCATACTTAAGTAAAAACCGCTTAAATGTTACTACTTAAATGGTTTGTTCATTTAGTAAGACAGACCCACTATTTAATGCTTGGTAGAAAAAAATGTAATGGTTATAAGTGTGTTGGTATTTTAGGTTGAGGTCTTTGACAGAAAAGTCTCATTTATTTCAGTAAAGCCCTTTTCCATGTGGGGTAGGTCAGAGAAGAAAACTATTTAACCAAACCAAGTAAAATGTTAAAAAAAATGACTGAAATTACAAATAATATGTAACTACTACTTATAAAAGCTTATTGGTAAAGAGTGTTTTAAGGAGCTCATATTTACATTGAGTTCTAATTAATAATGAATTATTCTGAGACCCTGAGCTAAGATTATCTTCATGCTCCATATGTCATATATTTCCTAACTTCAAAACCAATAAATCTTAACTTCTTATTTTGCTAAGTTGTGACACTATCATTCTTACATTAATTTCATACCTGTTCCTACTTCCTATCTCTTCCCTTTCCTAGAACACATGCAGATACAATAATATTTGATGCCATACATAGTTGCCAAATGAATGATGTAATAAATGGATTGTATAATTTAAATGTGTTAATTTTTGCAGCAGCTTTTAGTATAACAGTCTTTATGATGCTTGAAACCATCTTTGACAAGCATACTTCAGATACTTATAATCCACAGGTTTAGTATGGAGGATTCTGTAGTAGTGTATTCAGAGTTTACAAATACTTTCATTGCTCTTGAGGTTTTTTGTATTTGTGGTGTTTATGTTTATTTTTTATAAACTCCCTTTCATTTCGATAACTTTTGCTTTGTTCTTTTTTAATGATGACACTATTCAAACATATAAAAGAGAAAAGAGCATAAAGAACCTTACTGTCCCATCATCCACTATTAACATCAAGTTATCAACATGTATTTATATTCTTTCACTTCCTCTCCCCATATAGTATTATGTTAAAGATTATACAAGTGATTGTATTATTTCCCTTGTAATAGATTTTAAATGACAATTAGGTTAATCACTTAAGTTTCAGAATGATCTTTCTGTGAAAATTGATAGTACCCTAAATAACTCAGGTTTATCTAGAAATATATACTGTTCCTGAAACTGACGATGTGATCATAAGAAATAAAAATTAAGACACCTGGATAATGTTGAGAGAAAGATGGGTCATGATTATAAAATGTGTAATTAGATTAGAAATATAGATGGGATTTGTGTACTGTGGATATCTACTAAACAACTAGGAATACAGTTTAGGATTGTTTTTGGAATTTATTGGGTGCATATTGACATTAATGTCTTTTAGATAAAAATTAATAAGGAATTAATAATTTGGTAAGCCCTAGTGTTCACTTACATAAATTTGGGGAAATCTTTAGCAATTCATCAATGGGGAATTGAGAAAGAAAATTAAAATTTTGTGACATAGAGAAGTTAAAGCAAAACAACTTTCAAAAACTATCCTAGAGGAAAAACAAAGAATTTAAAAGATAATAGTTTGTTTATATAATTACCTTAGACAAACACAACTAGTTAAACTAGAAAAAGTTAAACCTGTAAAATACCTGTAAAATAGTTAAACCTGTTAATGTAAAATGTTAAACCTGTAAAATAGTTTGAATATAAGAGCCAACATAAAAATATTCTAAAAAGTAGCAAATTTGTAAAATCTCTAGGAAAGCATTGAAAAATAATCATTCTCAATCTTTTCGGAGCATATACTCTAGTATTCCATTTGTTCCTTTTATTTTTGCTTTGACACAGCACTGCCTGGTCAACTTTGGCATCTTTCACTACAGCCAGTGATGCTCAAATATAATGCTCAAATGGGAATTGGGTCCATAAGTCTTGGGCTCCATATGGCAGAATTTCCTTCAAGGGATGTATGTAATGGATATTCAAAACTCAGTATCATGGTATAAAGGTGATGTTATAATACAGACTTTGAAGAAAGTAAAAACAAGACCTAATCAAGAGAAATGTCTCAGTGTGTAAGAACATAGGTAACAATATATCTAATGATTGTAGTATATAGTTTTACATACTTACATATTACCACATGATAGAAATCTGGATTTTCAGTGCAGTGATAAGCAGAGAGGTATTTGTAAATGCTGCAGCTGGTATCATGAACTACCTACCATACTAGATATTCTCATTTCCAGTGTTTAAAGTGTCTAAAAGATCTTCTCAATAAAATGATCTATGAATATATGCCGGTTTTTAGGAAAACCTGTTACCAACCTTTCTTTCCAAAAGGAATTCTGGAAAATGCTCTGCAATTTTCAAACAACCAGTGTCCTAAAGTTCACTGATTACTGTAAAACTTTTAATAGCTAACCCTCCCCCCTTTAATTAGGTTTATTCAGGGAAGGTATAATCTCTTCCAATGAAGTCTTATTTTGAGGATTGTAAGGGAAATCCATGGAGGAAATTAAATGCTGATTTAATGATAGGCATCTTTCAAGACCGTGACATCTTCTTTCCTCAACTATCATGTTATTTCAGACATTGCTGGTAGAGCTTTGTGGAAATTAGGGTGCAACTGGGTACAATAGTAAACATCTTATGAAGAAGTTAATCCTACCTTCATCCTGCCATCTTTTGGCCCATGCTAAAATTTAAGGGATTTATCTAACCTGTAATCCTAATTAAGGGAAGGTGAGGTTTTTAATAAAAACAATAGTAGTTATCATTTAATTAGTCAAATTCTAATCTATATATAATAGAGTATATACATGTTATATATACTGTATATACAATGTGTATAGAATGCAATGTATGTGTGCATACACATACATACATTATACAATATATACAGTGCCTACCCTTGGGAGTAGAATGGGTTAGAATTGGCACTAAATAAATGATACACACACCCCCATACCGATATATTTACAATAATACTTTAAAACTCTTATTATACTTATTTTCCAGATGCAAAGACTAAGCTTAGGAAATTCTGTAACTGTCTCAACATCTTGTCTCATTTAAGTGGTAGATAGATACTAATAAAATTCTACTTTGGTTGGCTCATTGCCTAAACTTCCCTCCCTCAGTGGTATAATCAAGATTGGGCTAATCCTTAGGACAGAGGAAATTTAAAGCTTTAAAAGTTGTCTATCATTTTTTCTATTTTTTTTTTAAGGAATGAGAAGAGCCTGCAATTGTAGCAAAACAATCTATCATCTTTCTCTAACAGAATTTTTCTGTAATATTAATATCCCCAAAATATACCAATTTGCCTGGGCATAGGGAAAACAAACCAACGGAAACCAGAAAACAAATACACACAAAATAGCAGTAACAACAATAATAGGATCCTCAGGGACTAATACTAGGATAAACTGAATTTCTCCTTCATTAATTAGAACCAAAAGAAAAATGGATATTTGATCAGATTATTTGATGTGAAGAATCTTTTGCTGTATGGAAAGTACAGATCCAGTTAGAACTTCACCTCTCATCCAGTGTTGATTGTCTGCTGAAGAGCACCAGTATTATCATATGGTCAAAATAGCTAAATCTTTTCATGCAGGTGGTTTTATAGACTCTTCCTTAAGCCCTGTGAGGAGGATTCTGCCTCCAGACAGCCCTGAAGACCCTTTTCCTAACTAACAATGGAAGGATGAGTGACCATATGGCAGGAGTGGCATTCTTCTGGAGCTTTTTCAACCTAGTGTTCATGTTTATTCTGATTGATCTATGTCCAGGCACAATGGTGGTTATGTGATTTTCAGTGCAGGTCACATTGGTTCAGAAGAAATTAGTAGTTAAAAAAAAATGAAAGGAAGTATTTAACTTACCATTAGATGAAGAAGGTTATCTGAACACAAAAGCAATGGAAGAAATTTCAAAGATTAAGTTCAGTTGCTTTTACACAGGTTTACATATAAAATTAATGGCACATTGGAAAATATTAATAACAAATATAACAAAAAGTATTAATACGTAAATTTCATAGATTTAAATATAAAAGTAATTGAACCTCAAATAGGTAAAAGAAAACTAGAAAAATATACGACCATTTACTGAAAAACCCAAATTAACAAGATACACAGTTTTCTATAGTATAACTTTGCAATTAAGCAAATTAAAATTACTAAAACAGGGGGATCCTAGGTGGTTCAGTTGGTTAAGCCTCCGACTCTTGATGTCAGCTCAGCTCAGGTCACCATCTCATGGTTCATGGGTTCAAGCGTCACACTGGGCTCAGTGCTGACAGCGGGAGCCTGCATGGGATTCTCTCTCTCCTCTCTCTCTGCCCCTTCCCTACTCGTGCTCTCTCTCTCCCTCAAAATAAGTAAACTTATAAAAATTACTACAACAATATATAATTTTCAACTAAGAATTTATCATAATTGATCTCTTAAGTATGAAATCCTTAATTTGAAACATCTCAACTATTTTCTCTCACAACTGCTATAAAATACTCAACTGTCTCTTGACAGGAACACTGGGAAAACATTTATAGTTTTTAAGGAAGTTTTGTCTATTTCTAATTATTGAGGAATAATTTTTATACTGAGGTATAAATTTTATACCACATAAATCATTATTTAAAATGTTACTGTCTATAAGATCGATAGACTGTACAGGCGAACCCTAATTGAAAAATCTCAATTCCTGGACAACACATGGCTCTTAATATCCTTTTCAAAATCAAGGTGCATTCTCAAGACTAATTGATAATTATAATCGTATTAAGTATGGTTAGAACATTTTCTTTCTTTGCTTTTAATATCACACTGAAATTATGTTAGACCAGATTTATTATGTATGTACATTCTTTCATATCTCTTTTGGAAAGAAATATGTATACGTTTAAACATATAAATTAAATTAGGATAAGTTTGACATATTCGGTCTTTAATTTTTTTAAGAACAGGCAGTCAAAACAGTTTTTGCTTTTAGGTTATTCTCAAATACTTTTTAATGAAGTTGCCTCAAGAGGACCTTCTGCCATGTCTGCTCTACTGTTTTCCAATGGAGTGTCACTGTACAAATGTGCTGTTTTAAAATTATAATTGCATTTCTTTTAGCAATAGAGGTGTGAATCATTCATATTTGAACCACAATGCATACACTTCTTAAAAGCCCGTTTAAAAAAATTATGCTTCTAAAAAGGTTGTTAATGGAAATATGCATCACTTTATAATTACCCAAACCTACAACAAATTAAAGTGCTGATTGTGAAGGCAAAATAACACTAATCTATAATTATAATCAAGAATAGCAGCAATTGAAAACCATAGCCAACTCAAGACAAAATTTTTATGAAATACAAGAGTCACAGGAAATTTCTCAGTAGAATCTAAAGTAAACTATAAAAAAATGCATTCATAATTATACTTTTAAAATTTATGTAGCTCTCAATCATTTATTTAATAGTGTACTGGTTATTTGTACATAAAAACAAATCTACAGAGAGTTTTGTGCCATGTTTCCTACAAAAAACAAACAAACAAACAAGCAAACAACACCACAAAGGACTTGAGTGTTTACCTCAGTATCCCCCCGCTAAGAGAACTTGTTACTCCAGGCTGGCATTATGCCATTAAAATCACTACTCAAAGACAAAACTAACAAACCAAGTAATGAAACAAAATAAGACAACATACTTCAATACTCCTGTTGTCAGCATATCCTGGCACTTTAAATTTAATTCCTATATATTAATATTATTGATTGAGCATTTTTCTTCCTAGAGAGAAAAATGTGACTACACTGATACCTGTGTCTATTAGATGACACTGACTTACAATTTTTAGTGGCAAAGCATAGACATTTAGAGGATCCCCTATGAACTTCTGCTAATAAACATGCATTTCTGTAGATAGAAGTTAATTGATATAATGGATAAATGATCTGGATTGCTTATTAGATTCAAATATGATTCTTCATATTCCTAATTGTCACCTTATCTCTCTAAATTTCCATTTCCTCATCTTTGGGGAGTAACAATAGGATCCACGTCCTAGAATTGCTGTTAAGATGAAATGGGATAACAAATGTGTACTCTTTTTCATCATATATGGCATGGAGAGCAGACTCCAGCATTTTTTCACTATTTTCATTGTATATAGCACTGTTGCCATTTTCTCCCATTCCATGAAAAAAATCATAGAAAACTGTCTAACGTTTCCCCTTTAAAATATTGAATGCATCTTCCTGCTCAGTCCAAAATCTTTTTGTTCAAACATCATGACACATTAGAGAATTGACGTATTTCAAAAAATTGGCTTGACTCTACCCTTGTTTTGAATTAGAGTTCATAAAAGAGATGTTATCATATTTCTTCAATGAGAAAGAGATGCTAATCATTCATAGAATAGTTGAATATTCCAAAAGCATTTCTAGTGGTTTTACATGGTTTGTGAACAAGATTTAGAGCACACACATGTCAGCCAGATATATACTCAGAGTATCACTTTTCCTTTTTCTCATTCACTTACATGCACATTACATGTACACATGTCCTTAATTTTCTTTGATAAAATTCTACATCAAGGCCAAGAAATAAAAGGAAGGAAATCTATGATAATAGTTTCTTCCCAAATTAGATAATTTCTTGTGGAGTGAATGAATTGATGTTTCCATTGTAAATTAAATGCTTAGAAGTTTGTGCTTAGAATAGTGCCCTGTCCAGGCAATATATTTATTGGCACATATTTCCCTGTGGGTCCATAAATAGCATTTTTTTTTCCCAAATTCATGGTTAACATTTAGTTTGAGGAAAACTTTGTATTCATGATGATCTTTTTATTCATTTTTATTTTATTTTATTTATTTTTACTCATTTTAATTTTCATTTTAGAGAGACAGAGAGCATGAGCAGGGGAGAGGGGCAGAGGGAAAGAAAGAATCTTAAACAGGCTTCCTGCTCAGCATGGAGCCTGATGCAGGCCTTGATCCCATGACCCTGGGATCATGACCTGAGCTGAAATCAAGAGTTGGATACTCAACTGATGGAGCCACCCAGGTACACCCATGATGGTTCTTTTTAAAAGGTGGGAACTATCATTGATAAAACCATTAGCACAATGCTTTATGTATAATAGATTTTCTGTAAACCAAAGAAGGATTGGCTGATTTGAATGGCTAAAAGAGTAGGTAGAAAAATTTATAAGATTATTATCCATGAGAAGATGCCACCTTTTCTTGGAAAGAGATGAATACATTTTCTGTATATATACAGACTGTGTATTATTAAATATATAATATAATATAATTATATAGTTATACTATATACTATATATTATATACTAATACTGTATACTATATATATTATATAGTATAATATAATTATACATTATATATATATCGATATATTATATAGATACTGTATTATCAAAGTTTGTAATTAAAGGTTATTTGTACAAAATTTTACTTGTTATTAGAATGGAAAGTAATTGATTTAGTTAGGTTTGGTTTATATACAACCCTACGGGCTATTTGGTTTACTCATTACAAATTTAGTTTTTTTTTTTTAATTTTTTTTTTCAACGTTTATTTATTTTTGGGACAGAGAGAGACAGAGCATGAACGGGGGGGGGGGTGCAGAGAGAGAGGGAGACACAGAATCGGAAACAGGCTCCAGGCTCTGAGCCATCAGCCCAGAGCCTGACGCGGGGCTCGAACTCACAGACTGCGAGATCGTGACCTGGCTGAAGTCGGACGCTTAACCGACTGCGCCACCCAGGCGCCCCTACAAATTTAGTTTTATACAGCATTATCAACAATAGCTAAATTATAGAAAGAGCTGAAATGTCCATCGACTGATGAATGGATGAAGAAGATGCAGTATATATGTATGTATGTACACATACCGAAATACATACATGTATACACAATGGACTATTACTCAGCCATCAAAAAGAATGAAACCTTGACATATTCATTGAGGTGAATGGTGCTAGAGTATATTACGCTAAGCGAAAGAAGTCAGTCAGAGAAAGACAAATACCATATGATTTCACGTATATGTGGAATTTAAGAAACAAAATATGTGAACATAGGGGAAGGGGGATAAAAGAGGCAGGTAAACCATAAGAGACTTTTAACTGTAGAGAAATAAGTGAGCATTGCTGGAGGGAAGGGGCTAAATGGGTGATGAGCATTAAGGAGGGCACTTGCTGTGATGAGCACTGGGGGTAACATGTAAGTGATGAATCACTAAATTCTCCTGAAGCCAATATTATACTGTATGTTAACTAACTAGAATTTAGTAAAAATTTGAAACAAGAATATCCCTAATTTATAAAAAGAGGTTTTGTAAAACAATAAGAAATAGACAAACAATATTTTTTAAAAGGGCAAGACACATGAATGTGAGTAGTGATTGAAGAGAATGGAAATGGCTAATGAATATATAAAAAGGTATCTTGACTTATAAAAATTAAAACTTAAAAAGGGAATAGAAAAAAATTTAGCTATAAAATAGCACAATCTTTAGAGAATAGTATAGAAAGTTAGAAACACAATTATAAAACAGAGGGTGGATTTTATATAATTATATAACCGTTTTCAAATTCCAGGAGGTTGAATTTGTTTACTAACTTAAGTATACATGATTTCAGTGGTCAGTTACTCCAGATGTGTCCAGATGATGGTCAAATGGACGGTTACAGGATTGACTATATAGGTATCACCTAAAACAATTTTTTAGGGAGCCTCAATCATGGAAAATACTTAGTAACTCTGAAGTGGAATCTAGAAATCTGTGTAATTTATTCTTACTTGGTTCTTCTAAAAAAAAAAGTAAAACAGTCCAACAACTCTTTTTTTAACATGTAAGAAACCTGGAACTCCAAGACTTTAAGAAACTTGTTCAAGATCACAAAACTATTGAGAGGCAGAATCACAACTAGAAACAACTAATCTTCTGATTCATCATCTTACTCTACCACTCCAGTAATAGCATATTATCATTTCTCCCAAAGTTAATATTTATATTATGCTCCAATGCATGCATCTTTCTGTTTCTAAAACAAGTACATTGCAAACGAAAAAAGAAGTTCCTTCTTCAGTGTTTCTTTTTTTCCCTAGCTGTATTGAGATAGACTGTCATATAACACAGGTTAAGGTGTGCAACCTGATAGTTTGATGTATGTGTATATTTCAAAATGATTACCACAGAATATTTACCTAACATATTAATCCCCTCACTGAGTTACCATTTTTTTTTGTGTGTGAATAGATTTAAGATCTACTCTTAGCAGCTTTTAATTAAACAATGCTGTATTGTTAACTATAATCACCATGCTGTGCATTAGATCCCTAGAACTTATTCATCCTATAACTAAAAGTTTGTACCCTTGACTTATATCTCCCTATTTCTTCCAATCCTCAGCCCCTGTAACTACTAATTTATTCTCCATTTCTATGAGTTTGGTGTTTTTAGGGTTTCTACATATGAGTGAAATCGCATAGTATAAGTCCTTCTCTGTGTCTCATTTCATTTAGCATAATTAAGTTTCATCCATCATATCACAAATCCAGATTTCCTTTTTTGTGACTGAATAATATTGCTCTGTGGGTGTGTGTGTTATCACATATGTATCTATCATTTTTCTTTTATTCATCTGTCTATGGACACTTACTTAGGTTGTTTCCATGTGGTAACTATTGTGAATAATGCCACAGTGAACATGAGGATGCAGATATCTCTTTAAGATACTGATTTTATTTCCTTTTAATATATAACTAGAAGTGGGATTACTGATCATATGCTATTTTAATTTCTTATTTCTTGAGATACCTCCTCACTGTTTTCCACAGTGGCTGCTCCAATTTATATTCTCACCAGCAGTGCAGTTCCCTTTTCTCCATATCCTTGCCAGCATTTGTCATCTTGTATCTTTTTCATAATAGCCTTTCTGACAAGTTTGGCCTGATGTCTCATTGTGGTTCTGAGTTGTATCTCCTTGATAATTAGTGATATTGAGCATCTTTTCACGTACCTGTTGGCCATTTGTATATTTTCATTGAAAAAAGTCTCTGTTCAGTTTCTCTGCCCATTTTTAAATCAGATTTTTGTGTGTTGTTTTTGTCTCTCTCTCTCTCTCTTTTGCTATTGAGTTCTATGAATATTTTTTTTTACTCTTCTCATATCCGTGGTGCTAAGGACAAATAATATTAAATAAATAAATAATAGATTTTCATGCTGAATTAAATTGCTATTTCAAAGATATTATTACATAAAGAAAATTAGTCCAGTATTACTACAACATACATTTTGGAGTTAGCATGTCAGAAATTGATGGTTTGTGGGTGCCTGGAGTGTGGGGAATCAGTTGTAAGCATGTTGTGTTTGAAAATCCCCAAGTGATTTTGACAAGTCCCCACTGAACACAACTTTCTTTTCTCCTTGAAAACCATTGGTTTAAAAACAGATGCTTTATTTTGAAATCATGTCAAAAGAGGCGATAGCAATAGTTTCCTAGACTCCTTTTCTTAATGTAATCAAGGCTAAAGTCTTGTTATTTTGCTACTTTTTTCCAGAAAGTTAGTACACCTCCAGTTTATGGATTCTATCCTAAAATGGTCATATGCATTTTCATGACATTTTTAAGTGTTTCTTTTCTGTATACTGGAAATATTTTACTTAGGTACTGTGTAGAAAATGTGTTCCTTTCAAGTAGAAAGTTCCAGTACTTTGAATGGTCTTTGTCCAACTTTTTGTCTTCTCAGACGCCTTTCTCTTTTCACTGTATATACTCTTCCTTGGTAATATCTTCTTAGCCCATTTAAATTGATAAAATTTGTAAATGTAACTCTAGTTAAAATATCTCTTAAGGGTTAGATATGTACTTTAGGCTGAATTTTATACAACTCAACTTGGATATTCCTGAGGTGATTCTAATTCAGCCTGTTTAAACTCATCATCTTCCTTCCCTGAATGGATTACTTTTGAATTTTCTATTCCAATCATTGGAACTATCATCCGTTTTGTTGGTCAAAACAGAAACACAGTGTTCGTTATAAATGCTATATACCATTCCAGTTATTTCCAGTGAATAGCCATAAATCATGTCACTCCATCATTAAAGTTCTCCTTTGACCTAATGACAAATTCAAACTCCAAAAGAGGGCCAGTGAGAGTCTTTATGAATTTGATCTTGCTAATTCCTTTAATTTCTCTCTCGTCTGGATATCCGCACAAGTTTTTCTCTCTAACCAGAAATTTCCATCTTTTGTTACCTGCCAGATAATTTATATTTTTTTCCTAATCCAATGTAAACTTTAGCATTGGCATTAGCTATTACTTCCTCCAGGCAGATTTCTTTTGGGTGCAAATCTCTGGATTAGGTCTTTATTCAATACACTGAACATATTCTATTGTAAGTGGAAGTGTATTGGTCAGGATCCTCATCTGTGTTGAAATATGGGATATTTCATAAAATAGTCTTACTCTGATTGTAATCCATGGCCTGTTGCCAGACCACAAATTCTTACTAATCTGAGATGAAGTAAGTAAAGAAATTGAAAGTGTTTAGAAACTCTTTTGGCAATATGACAGAGTAATCTTACATATGATGGATGTAATGATAAAGAATTTTGGCCATGTATTTCGATTTCATTTCACTGGTAATACACTTTCACTGTGTCATACAAAAATATCAGTCCCTGATAGTTTGGGAATCACTGCAATTGAGTGAGGGGACTCAATCACTGCAATTGAGGCAGGGACTTTGTGGCCTGTGTCTGTCAGTAGCACATTAATATCACCATAACCCAATGCAGAGCTTTACTCATAGTACTTACATTATGTTTATTGATTTACTGAACGAATAAAAGACCTCACTTAAATTTGGTAACCAATGCTTAAATGAAGCAGACTTGTCAAATCTTGGAAAGCAATAAATACTGTGAAACATAGCACTCCCGAAAAAGCATCCTCTGTATTCAGAGCAGCCAGCAGCTTTTGTAGTTGCAAACATTAGTTTCAGTGTACTCATTTTGAATAAAGTCAGATTTTAAATAACTCTTGCCCCTGAAAAGTTATTATTTGCAATATTTTTGATTTTCCAGTGTTTTTTCAAAAATTAGTACAAACTCTTAAGAATTTTTAACACTTTAACTGATAAAAATGTACACACTGCCTTCAAGATGGGCAAAATAAGAGTTCAGCTAGGCTTTATAACTTCTGTGAGTCTTTTTCTTCCAGGCTTATTTTCTCTAAAATCTGTTTTATTTTCTAAAAACTTTCCCCTCTTTACATATTTACATTTTTTCCTTGTCTTACCCAGAACTTTAGAAAGGAACTTCTTGAAAAATACTTTCATAAATGAATAAGTGTGTTCGGTGAAGATGAATCAGCTTTTGCTGTTAATGCTGTAGTAATGTCATTATCCATTCAGACCCTGCTTTTAGGACCAAGGTGCTCATTTTTAGCTACTGTTAGGGTTTTTAGCATAATTCACAGCATATTCCCTCTCTAGGAATTGACTTTTGCTGCTAATGGCTTTCTTGCTTGAGGTTCTTCTCTTCCTGGGAGTTTCCCTAATCTAGTGGCTAGCGATGTGGGGGGACAAATGACCACTCCTGTTGCTCCCGTTTGAAACAACTGCAAGTCTCTCCTAGTTCCTTTGCATCTCATGGAATGGGCTGAGGTCTTAATTTTACTATGTTTCAATTTCTCTTTCTACTCAAACCCGTTTTTTTTTCTTCCCATACAAGAATAGTTTCTGAGAGCACTCTCTAATAAACTACATAAATGAATATATACATCTCAGATTCCATTTTCTAAGGGGAACCAACTTAAAGGAATGAATGAAACATGTTAGAGTGGGATCATATCTTATCGAGGCAGTCAAAAGACATATAAACCGAAATAAGTTTAAAAATATGATAGAAGTCACAGAGGAGAAGCTTATAAACCAGTGGTTCAAATCTATACCAAGCCTACTCACAAAGTATTAAAATGTAAATAGAATGTCTGTGAGTAAAAGTACAACAGTGACTATCTGGAGTAGTGGTTCTCAAACTTCATTAAACAAAAGCATTATGTTGAAAACTAACCACAGAAGATTCTGGGCAGAAAGTACACAGTAACAGGTTTCAGAGAACTGCTCGTGTCAACTGTAGCTGAAGTCCATTTGTGTGTCCCTAGTGCTGAAACAAAAGAAGAAACAGGGTTTAAAAAACAAACAAACAAAAAGGGGTGCCTGGGTGGCTCAGTCGGTTGAGCGTCATGATCTCACAGCTCTTGAGTTTGAGCCTCACGTCAGGCTCTGTTCTGACAGCTCAGAGCCTGGAGCCTTCTTCGGATTCTGTGTCTCCTCTCTCTGCTCCTAACCCACTCGCATTCTGTCTCTGTCTCTCTCAAAAATAAATAAACAATAAAAAAAAAAAAAAAAAGGAAACAGGGTTTAAAAAATGAACAAAAAAGAAACCAGGAACAAAATGAGCAAAATTTTTGTGTTAATTTTTTTTCAAATGAATCATAAAATTTTGCTTAGCAAAGTTTATTTTGGCCCACTATGAAAACAAAACAAACAAACAAACAAAAAACCTTTCTCTTGAATAGGAATTAGAGTGATTTGTAAAAGTTTATCTCATGTTGCAGAGTTTTCAGTACATATTCTTTGGACTATGTGAAAATCAGTTCTGGCATTTCATAGTGAGAACATTATTGTTTTTCTTTTTAAAGAGCAAATATGTTGGTAACGTGTGGCGTTTTAACATCAGTCTCTTCTTAATCTACAAATTTCCCTTTGGTAATCTTAATCACTTCCATGCATGTGACTACTGCTTTATCCTAATGACTCCTAATTGCTTGCTTCCAAATCTAGATCTCCTCTAGGGCTATCAGATAGAAATATATTTGCCTGCTCTACTTTTATGATATCTTATAGTCTTTCCAAGTTCATCGTATCCAAAGCTTACTTTATTTCGTCACCAAAACATGACCACATCTTGTGTTTTACATTTGAGATGATGTAATCTCCATCTACCCAATTGATGAAACTCTTCACCAAACCCTTTTCTTCCTCATTAAGTACACAATTCGGTGTTAAATCATTCCTGAAGACTTTGTCTCCTAAATATCCCTTGGATATAATCCTGCTTTCTTTCACTGCTGACACTGACTTGGTCTGGGTTTCACTGATCCCTCACTTCGATTTTTGCAAGTCATTTATTTTCTTGCTTCCAGTTTCTTCCTTTCAGTGTTCCAGGAGGCCAAGAGAATTACATTCCTGAAACTTCTGATTATGTCACTTTTTTATTTAAGAAATTAAATTTCTTAGTATATTGTAATGATCTCTTTGTAAACTTTATCCTACCAACTTTTCTACATACATCTTACATCAAGTCCTCATGACTCCAATGATCTGGCTATGCAATTCTGTTTTGCCAATGGCCATGGGTAGATAAATATTTAATTTATATTAAAAAATAGCACTGAAAAAATTTAAAAATATTTTAATTGATTTCCTTAAATATAATAACAAACCATCACATGGTAACTTAAATGTGTTGCCTATTTTGTGAAATGTAACCATAGTTTCAGAAACATATAAGACAGCCTGGATTTTACAAAGTTCTTCCATGTCTTGTTTTATAGAGAACAGCTAGATTCTTCTATTTGCTTTTACATTCAGCCTATTGAAATATTTTGTTTTGGCTGAAGTAGGTGATAAAAATTGTAGCCTTATGCAGACGTATAACTGGAAAAGGGAAGGGATGTTAATAACCTTTTTGGATAATTATGAAAATTTTTCTTTGATACAATATCCCAATTGTCTAAGTAGTCATCTTTCAAAGACTAGTTACAATATGGAATCTGAAGACATAGAAATAGACTTTTACTCTTTTACATTAAAATTAATTGGTATGTCTTACACTTTGAGCAGATTATTTAAATCTGTCCTTCAGAAAATATTAACTTATTGACACACAACCTTGCCAAATTTTGATGCAATCTACTACAAATCTCTTTTCAGATAAAATTTTTTCCAAAATGCTATCTGTATGGAGGCTAAAATTGTGTCACTGGGAAACAATCATGTCATTTTTTGTCTTCTTGATGTGACTCTTTCATTTCATTTATCTTCAACAAACTGTGTGCCAAATACCCAGCTCTGAATAATTCTAGTTTTTTGATTAGCCACCCATTTGAGTTAAAAAAGAATTTAATGAGAAAAGTGGCTAGTTCAGCTTACAACTCAAACAATTGCAAAACTTTTTATCCCTTGAATACAGCAATGGTAGTGTGGTATGCAGCACTTTATGCATACTTCCAATTTAATGTACAGAATATTAAAAAACATTAAAAACATTCAAGAACCAAGGTTTACTCTGCCTTATTAAAGAAATTAATTTGAAATAAAAGTTTTTCTCTTTGCTACAAGTACCTTATGGTGAAGAATGCAATGGCTACTAATACAATTTTGTGCCACTGTCTTGATTCATGGTAAGACATACAGCAATTTTAGTTCCCAGTGCCTTGACATGCTATATTGGAGCCTGACACAAAATGAATTATGTTTGTGTTCTTGTGTGTTTCATGTATATTTTATATATTTTAATTGTATATGCATGTTTATATATGTTTTAATGTATTTTTAATTATTACTTTTTCCAGAATTTTAATGTAGTTTAAAAATACTGAAATATTGAAATTTTTTTACTCAGACCTCAGTGTTGCTTAGCATGGCATTGTTCTTTATTTAAAATTTAATTTTGGGGCGCCTGGGTGGCGCAGTCGGTTAAGCGTCCGACTTCAGCCAGGTCACGATCTCGCGGTCCGTGAGTTCGAGCCCCGCGTCAGGCTCTGGGCTGATGGCTCAGAGCCTGGAGCCTGTTTCCGATTCTGTGTCTCCCTCTCTCTCTGCCCCTCCCCCGTTCATGCTCTGTCTCTCTCTGTCCCAAAAATAAACGCTGAAAAAAAAAAAAAATTTAAAAAAAAAAAAAAATTTAATTTTTTGCATCATGTATTTTTGCATAAATTTTGATTTTTAAAATACTGCACTAAATATTGTCGATGACTGATCTTTTTGGTGTTCCCTTAAATTTTGCACGCAGGGCGAGTGTCTCACTTAACTTACCTTAATCTTTGCCCTATTAAACCACTGTTGCTTTGGTAATAGCAATAAAAAGTCAGCATAATAAAAAAGGCAAATGTCATCTTAGTAGTGTTATAAAAATAGTTTTGACCTCATAGACCTCCTGAAAGAATCTCAGTGACCATCTATAGGTCTTATTTTAAGATCACTGCTTCAGACTAAAATAATTAAAAAGTCACTTAAAACTAATTTTAATTTTTAATAATTAACCTCCCCTACCTCAAGCCCAGAAAGATAAAGGAAAGCATATTGGCTTTCAAAATTGTGTCTATTCATTATAAGGAAATGTATCCATTCTTTTTTTTTTTAATGTTTATTTATTTTTGAGAGAGAGGGAGAGTGAGAGTGAGCATGAGCAGAGGAGGGGCAGAGAGAGAGGGAGACACAGAATCCGAAGCAGGCTCCAGGCTCTGAGCTGTCAGCACAGAGCCTGACGCAGGGCTCGAACTCACGAACAGTAAGATCATGACCTGAGCCAAAGTCGGACGCTTAACTGACTGAACCACCCAGGCACCCCTAAATGTGTCAGGCCTTTAAAAGATCTCTATGTTAAGAAGACTTGTTATAAGGGACATTGAATGGGGATACTGAGCAAGATAAGTGGAAACATTCTCAACATAGGGTGAGAAAAATCTTCCTCTTTCCATTTCTTATAATGAAGTAAAATCTGTAAGCCTATATATTATTCATTTGTAATTCATGAAGGCCCTTTTCAGAGTAACTTTCTGAATTTTGGACATGACATAGACAATTATGTATCAGGTGATTTTGTGGTTATTCAAATTAACAGTCTCTAACTGTTGCTCATTATGGTTATCATTAGAGTGAGACATTTCTAATTATTTCCAAGGTTATAAATGCCTTAAAATTAGGATCATACTTTTTACACATTGAGATTCTTTACATCATTAGTATCATGGTCTAAACATAAATGTTTATTAAGTTGAATTGACTACGTAAGCTGAAGGTTTCCTAGCCAGGTTATATGATTTTATTTCCACACCCTAAGAAAATATAATTTGTGAAACTAAAAAGACAGTCTATTTCTAATGTTATAGTAAACTCACATGAAACTCTAGAAACTTGAAAACTTATTTTCAAAAATGTATCATGACTAAGAAAAACTAGCTGTTAGCAAGAAAAACAAATGTACATAGCTACTAAAGTTATCTCTTTTACCTTTGCTGATCAACTTTGTATGTGGATAAACTATATATTACCACATTTTTAAAAGTAAATAACTTAAAAAATAACTTGTGTGAATTAAATTTTAGAGCGGAACAATTAGAAATAGTCTTTAAAATCCTGAATTTTCTTTATTACAAATATTTGGTTAATGGTTAACCCTTTATTCATATCAGTAATGGAAGGAAAGAGTTAATATGTTATGCTAATTCTCTTGCTATGTACAATAGCCTTAATATATCAAATTAAGAAGTTGAATTAGGCCATACTACCAGAGTAGATAGAAAAACAATTTTGCCTAATTAGAGTTAAAATACGAGTTATTATTAGAGTGATTTTTTAGGCCATTTGTTAAGTGAGAAATATCGGTGAACGTGCCAGAATCTTAAGAGTCCTGACTATAAGGTACAGTATCAACAAGAACTTGCATTCATTTTAGGTATCCTAGATGTTGAGTGTTGACAGTAAAAACAAGACAGTATTCTAGTAACTGTGATAAAGAGTAGGGACGGACAGTTTTAATCACTCTGTGATTACAGACTATGACAACACTAAAACCATGGTTTTATTCTAGGAAATGTTTTCGAGTAATTTATTCCATTCAACTTACCTCAGGAGGTAACAATCTTACTGTTGGATGGAAACAGAAAGACTAAGAGCTTCACATAAACTAGAAAGCCAGAGGATTTATAAACTGACATTTTATTCCATAGAGGTTTTTATATAGACTCACTACATTGCTTAGTAAGGAAAATTCTTTTAGCTCACAAAAGGATTTAGACTAAAGTTCAAAACCTGGGCATTTTTTAAGTGTTTCTACTTCCTAAAGTGTTCAGCTTTATGAAACTAAATCAGGGTTAGGGTGGAATGAAAGTTCCTCTTTAACAAGATAAATGCAATCATTTTAATGACTCTTTTTGGAGACAAGGATGAGATGGAAGAAGCTATTTGTTCATTATGCTAATTAAAAAAGGGGTGCTAAAGTCTATGAAAACAAAACTGATTAAAGCATATCCAGTTTGTCTGCTTAGAGTTGGGAAGCACAAAATCCACAGATAGTGTGCAAGCCATGGATATCGATTTGAGTCTGCACATAATGTTTTTCTTTGCATGTAGTGAATATAGTTTTCTGTTCTTACCTATGATTGTTTGACATATTAAACACATATGGAAAATAGAAATTCAAGAAGAGGGAAATCATTGAGCAAGCCAGAAGGAAACTCTTACTATTCCATTACAATTAAGCAGCACATAAACTCAGGCATATAGAAAAAAACATCCTAATGGCTTTCTTTTATGAAACTGCTAAGAAGTCCAGTTGAAACAGTGTTCATAATATATAATGCTGGCTTGACAACAGAGAGAAATGTTTTTCACCAGCTTTTTCCCATTAGCCAGTCAGAGGGAGCTTACAGGGATGTAAGAGTTTAATCATCATTTAACAGCTCTGTTTGATCCACCCCAGATCCTTGGTGAGGGCTGGAAAGTGTTCCTCTTGCACTCATAGTTTCAATTGTTAACAAAAGTTCTAGTATATGAATGAATATGCATGACATTGAACTCTGAGCTGCTGAAAAGAAAATAGAAGGTTTATTTCTGAGTAGGGTTAAATGTAGATCAACCTTTTTCTTAAGAGTCAAGAGATCAAATGGACTAAAATTTGGAATTAATTCCATGTGAAACTTAATATGTCATATCAGAATAACATGACAGTATTTTCCAAACATTTTATATGATGAAATAAATATATTTCAAATCATAAATACAGAACTGGTGAAAACTCTGGAAATCTTGCAAGCCCCCTCCCCCCTTCGTAGTTTGATAGAGGTGGTATGTATTTATTAAGTAAATTTAGTACTTCCCACTGGCATTTTATCAGATATATTTCATATAACTTAAAACTTTTTCTAAGCAGAGCAGATAGAAAACAGTTCAAGTTTCATGCTATTTTAGTAAGTTCTTTTAGTGTTAAGACTTTGCTTAAGCATGTGTTTCCTCATGCTGTTTTATTCAGCATTGTATAGACAGAATCAATTACATTCTGTATGAACTTAAAATGCTCTTTCCTTCTTGGATTGCAAACCTATTGGGAAGACCATTGGTGTCTGGGATTCCAAAATTGTGAATTATATCAACAAAGTAGCAACAAATAAATAATGCTACTGTATCAATATTAGTTAAATTTCTTTATACCCTTGAACTTTAATGAATACTAGTTTCATCCATATTTTTAAGATAATGTGATATGGTAATGAGAAAAGATAAAAAAGATGGTATGAGATTAGGATTTCTGAATAGAGTAGAACTTAAATTGGATAAAAGAACATTAAAACAAGATTTTTGAAAATGAAGTTACAGTCATACAATGCCTTAGCACTTTGCAATTCTAAATCTCAGGGGACTGCACATTACCTGTTTAAGCCCCCAAAGATGAAAATAAAAAATCCATTACAAAAAAACCCAAAACATAATGCAGTATGGTGAGTAGAAGCATGAAGCTCAAAGTCAAAAGACTTCAGTTTGAGTTCTGAAACTAACACTTACCAACCTAGGGACATTGAATAATGCATTATTTCTCTGACTGTATTTCCGCATTAGTAAAACAGAAGAATAAACCAAAACAGAAGAATAATCAGACTCTTTCTAACTCACAGTGTCATCTAGAAGCAATACATCCCAGAATGTAGTCTGCTAGCTCCCTACACAGGAGTCACATGATTGCCTATTAAACAAATAGATTCTGAGGCCCAGTTATGACTCACATAATTAACATTTGGGGGTACACACCAAGAATCTGATTTTTAGCAAGTTCTCTGCTTGAAGTTTGAATTGTGATTTGCAATATAATTTATAAGGAATAATATATTAGGCAAATGAATAATTCTGTATATCATTTGTATTTTTGTATTAGTAGAGATGTTAAACTTATGCTTTTAGAGCTCTTCAAAAAATTTGTGCCTATTAAAATAATAGGCCATTACCAACCTTAGTGTAAAAGCAACAGACTTAAGTCTTCATCTGTAGTTACGTAAAGAGTTTCCTTACTCTGTTATCATTGTTATCATTGTTTTTATAATTATTAATTATTATTTGGCTTTGCCACATGATGGAAGTAGCATATACTATGAATCTTGAAAGACAAATCTTTTAGTGTTTGAACCACTCAATAGCATCTTGGTTTAATTATAATTATTCTCAAAGTGTGGATCCAGCACCAAGCATCATCATTTGCACTTGGGAATTTGTTAGAATCAGAAAACATGGAGTGGCACCCAGCAAGCTCTGTTTTTATCAGTCTTTGTAGTGACTGGGATGCATGCTGTATTATGGGAGGCACTGTTCTAGGTTAATTGGACTAAAAACTAGTGGTTAATTTCACTTACCCCTCAGGACATAGCCTACATTAAGCCTGGCTAATCTTCAGTGGGAAAATGGAGCAATGCTATTTAACACACGTTCACACATTGCATTTATCTTTTTTTAATTCAGGGTAATTGTGGCAGGACCAATACTGTTTTTCACAACTTATCCTATTGTCAGGCCACTCCAGTTATGTCTCCTCAGAAGCATCCCAGAGAGTCCTCTAATTCTTATATTTGGGGAAAGACTTTAGACAACTCCTGATAACCCTTGAAGATAAAATTTCTGGCAGGAGGTATCTGGTTCTTTTAGAAAAACCCTTGATCTTTTCTCTATACCTAATTGTACTGAAAGATTAGCTATCTTTTCTCTTCTATTGGGAACAGAGATAAGGAAACTGACTGGAGTTTATTTTCAGCTGGAAGCCCACAGGGAAATGAAAGTTATGCTAATGGTATGCTGAGAATTCTATTCTAACACCATTTGAGATCTACATGGAAAACATATCAAGCAAATTCTATGTGGCCAATTTTTAACCAGTCTCTTGTATTCACAATTTGGGAGAGGTAATCTATGAGAAATTAATTTTCTTCCACCTAATTTTTTACCAGGCTTATGATGAGAAAAGATCTATGCTATTATGAAAATTTGTAAAAGAAAGTCATTTGATTTTTTTTATAATAAGGATGCCATATTCTAGGCCAATATTCACTTTGATAGACTCATGAAGAGCAGAGCTTATAACACTGGTTTTCTTTACTACACTGAAAAAAGGTTTGGCTGAAATGCACAAGTGAGAGGCTGATGTTCTGTAATCATTCTTCCTCTCCTTTTTCCTCTTTCCTTTCCTACCCTTTCCTTCCTTTTCCTTTCCTTTCTCCCTCTGCCACTGGTTCTGCTGTTCTGAATTCTCCTTTTCCTGACTGGGCCACTGGTGCAAAATATCTGTTTTTCTCTGCATCACCAGTGCCTACTTGTACTTTTTCTGGTTGGCTTGGCTGGGTATTCAGGAAACTTCCCAGTTCTAATCCCTCTCACAAGCATCACCAGTAGCTCTGGAATCTCCAAGCACAAAAATAAGGTGGGAGAATACAGACTAGTCCAGGATAGACCCATCATCCAGGGCCAATACAGTTCTCTATTTTGGAAATTAGAAGAACAAAGATATTCAAAACATAGTCTAATGTATCAATGGAATGGAAGAGAAGTAAACTTGGAAGCTGGGGTCAGTTGTGCCTAGCTATGTAGAACATAAAAGTGTTCTTCAGAGACAGGACAGTTAAACTGCCCAGAGATTTACTGGGAACAGAGATGGGGGAGAAAGAATCTTGATGTTCTTTTAGTTCTGGTTCTAATTAATTCCAGATGTTAGGATTTACCCCTGTGCGAGGTCTTAGAAGTAATATTTAAATGAACTTTCTTTTTGTGATAAGCTAACTCAGTAGGATTCTATTTCAAACAAAAACCCTAAATCAATATAGTATTATCTTGGAATTCGTTATTGCAAATGCAGCTAAATTGGTTTTTATCAACTAGGGTGTGAAACCTGAAAAACATGTCTCACAGTTCTGTGCTCAAATGAGTTCTGAGTTCAAAACATTAATAAAAATTAAAGTCCTTTTCAATGTCCTTTTTAAGGTAGTTTATATTCTTTATTAATATTTTGAAATATTATGGTGAGTATAATACTCTTGTTCATGATAATTTAAAATTATGTTTTTTTTAAACATAGGTTTTATAGTTTACAAAATTATATTTTTAGATATTTGTCATATATCTAAGAGTAGATATACAAGAGATGCATGATATAATATACTCCTCTCATAAATATATACATTACTGGATACATTTATTCTGATCCACAATTATATGAGAATTAATTCATTTTCTAAATAGTTTCAGTTAGCATCTTCTCATTTAGTATACTTCTAGATGTTCAAAATCATCTGAAAAAAGAACACTATCAAAGTTAGAAGGAAAAAAATATGTTTTATATTTTAGTGTAAACTGAATGACTCATAAATTTAACATCCAAAATTGAAAAACTAATAATGTTAAAAGTTTAAAAACAGGCAAAGACACATTTTGAATTTTACTATAATTTCCAGAATAAAATATTTTTTGTAAGTCTTGTATTGTTGTAGATAGTAATGTATTCAGTAAATTTGTATATAATTTTTTGTTCTTAAGATAGTTATAGATCTGAGATTAAATATGTGAATATATAACAGAAGAAATTATAATAAAGGAAAGACAGAGTTTTGTTAGGCAATGTTTTTTTTTTTTTTTTTAATTTTTTTTTTTCAACGTTTATTTATTTTTGGGACAGAGAGAGACAGAGCATGAACGGGGGAGGGGCAGAGAGAGAGGGAGACACAGAATCGGAAACAGGCTCCAGGCTCTGAGCCATCAGCCCAGAGCCTGACGCGGGGCTCGAACTCACAGACCGCGAGATCGTGACCTGGCTGAAGTCGGACGCTTAACCGACTGTGCCACCCAGGCGCCCCTGTTAGGCACTGATTTTAAGACACTTTTCTGAGATCACATTTCCCTTCTCAAGTAGCATTTTTTTAATGGTTCTTCCTCTAAATGACAGTCATGTTTTTTTTTAAACTAGGCACAGAAAATCTTGTTGTTTATCTGCATCTCATTTCCCTGATTTTTTTGCCATCAAATTTAGTTTTGGATTTCTAGATTTTCCATGTGTTTCTGGATAACGGCATTACTTTTGATAGACTTCTTACAGTTTCTACTTAGGAATTTCTGATTAGCGAAGGAGGGGACTAGGCATTTATTGATTCCTTATTGAGTTCCAATCAACTTGTATGGATTATTCAGATATGCTAGTTACATAACACATACTCATAAGTTTAAATCTTGAGATTGAGATTCTCCTCTAAGTAAATGAGACTCTGAGACACTGAAAAACTTGCTGAAGAATTCAGAACTTTGAGAATTAAAGCCAGGATTTCAGTCACAAGCCTGTACTCTTCCTAATACATCTGTCACCTGTTTCAAGTAAACACTCAGGGTCAAATACATGGAACTGAATTTTATATCACTGAATGAATGGTTTGATACAAACATTTCTTTGGTAGTGTAGGACAGACTTTTATACTTTCAAACCCTTTTATTTTGGCCAAGTCAAAGTTTGTACATTTGTTGAAGTCAAAGGGGGGTTTGTGAAAGAAGAGATGGTTCTGCCTCATTAATTCTATGAAAGTAAGTTCTAGAGCTTTTGACTCCATGACCAATTGGTTTGGTATATTTTTTAGGATATATATTTAATTTTCTTTTACAAACACAAGGAATAGGTATAAGGCATAAAATTAGCTTTATTAACTCATTTCTTTTGCTTTTAGCAGGCATCATTACTACTTTAAAATGTTCAATATATGTAATCTGCATCTAGAAAAGGTAGACTTTGGCATTAATATATATCTGACATTTCACTTCCAATTCAATTATCTGAGAGAAAAAATAGTCACAATTATTATAAGGAGATCACTAAAATGAGGTAAGATGTGAATTACATGTATGTGTTGTATATTAGCAAATAGAAAGTAATGAATTCTACACTCTTGAATAAACATGCTTTTACTCAGAACAAGGTAATCAAAATAGCCAGAGTTTGCTGACATCTAGTTTCTCAACAATGTCACAACAAAAAAGATAGGCAAAAAAGGCAGTTTTAAGTTTGGAATTTCCTAAGACAAAGTAATAGCTCTCTTCTGAGACTTTATTTGGGTGCCCCAGAAGACCTATTTTTGTGTTGGATGCTTGCCAGCTGTGTGGGAAGTTTCTTCCTGTATGCTGAATTCTTATAAGGGCATGGAGTCCAGGAACTCATCATACCATGAAAGTGCTGTAGTACACAAAAATTGAGGGTCAATTAGAGATTAATAACATCTTGGCAAATGTTTTGAAAGAATGTTTTTTGATTCTTTGACCTTCCTGATCTAAACAATTTTGGGGGGACCTGAGCACGTAGTATGGATGAAAATGCCTCTCTCCTAGTTAAACTCCAGATAAAGGAAAGGAAAGGAAAGGGAAAAGGGAGGAAGATAGTAAGAAAGAGAGAATATGAGGTCATTTGATCAGTTTAGAATCACTAGAAAATTTTGGGTCCTAGCAGAAGTCCAACAAATCCTTTGTACCTTAACTTTCAACTATTGTGATACCTTTGGTTCCCTTTTACTTTCATTCTCAGTCTCTGCTGACTTCTTATATCAGAGGAAGGTATGATTCGGATACAATTTGTTTCCAATTCTTATTCTTTCTAAGTTTCAGTGCATTGACCCTGAACAACTAGAAGTTTTAAGGGACAAAAATGGCAGCCTTCTTTCCTTGCAGTGCTAGGCTTTTGGCTCCTCATACTCACATTCTTATACACATCATCTATCTAGGTGTCTGTGAATTTCAGTAAAAGCTGTACATCACATTGAACAGTTGAAACTTACTCTGTGGAAATTAGAATGGTACACAATCATTTCCCATTCACAACATCTAAAAAATATAGTGTGTTTATCTCATGCATTCTTCTAAAGCATTGCTTGCTGCTTCAATACAAATGAATGATACTTATGTATCTACACAGAATAGAAAGTATTATTGATCATTTTGAGTTATTATAAGAGAAAAAGCAATTTCTTTTTGTATATGTGTTGTACCTTTTTTTTTTTTTCTGATGACTTACAGATGTGTTTTTCTAGTTTGGCTAACTTTTAATGACATTCCACATTCGTATGTAGTACAAACCTTTCAAAAATCGTATATTTTGACAATTTCTTTTGTCAAATATAACACAAGACTGTGTCTTTCACTCATATCTTTATGCTGAAGCCTCATGTCTTTCACTCATACCTTTCTCTTTGCATTGGTATCCAAAAGTTAACAAGGGGTAGACAAAATGTCTTTTTGGCTTTACGATCAATGATCTATATTGGTAAAATCTAAAATCTAACATGAGTCATTTAACATCAGTTTCTCTTTGAAAAACGTGCATAGAGCTATTTCTGTTTAGTCAGGAGAAGCAACAGCAACAAGAGCAATCAGGTTCTATTTCAGGAGTGAGCAGAAGGGCCACTTGACCTACACTAATAGAGGAGGTATGTAAATGCTGATGTTTAGATTGGAACCTAGATCTCTATCTATATCTGTTCTATAAACAACTGTATTTTGATGCCTCATGGTAGCTCACGTAAGCACTCTAGGCCATATTTTTTGCTTTGGATTTTGCATGACTAGTGGTCTTTGTGAATGTCCTTTTTCTGGTGTTTGAAAATCGATGCTAACTCCAGAAGTGATATACCTTGTATGTGAGGGAGAGGAAGTGATGCTGTAGAAATATAATGCCACAGCAGTGCTATATAACATTGACACCTCAAAATTCAGTGGCTTAACAATAAGCATATGTAATTTTACACACAAGCATATGAGCTTGATGGACCGTGTTTCTAGTTGGTTCTCACTCACACATGTACCTATTAGCACTGAAGCTTTGCTCATCTTTGCAAAGCTCTTTCCTATTTCTGGGTTTTCAGCTGGGACAGCTAGACTGAATTGTATCTGCTCCATATGTTTCCTCTGACAGTATAGATCAGGTAGGAATCCACAAGAAAAAAAGAAGACAGAAAGCAATGAAGGCCATTAGGCCCAATTTTGATACTGGGATATCATCACTTTCACCATACTCTATTAGCCAAAGCAGATAAAAAAAAATCTATCTTTGAGTCATTGTGTAGAGAAATAGATTCCTCTTGTGAAATCATTTCATTGTGTATGGCAAGACACATGGGGAATTGGACTATTTTTTTCAATAAATATACCACAAGGAATTCTACATATACTTCAAAAGATAAAAAAAATGTTTTCTTATAAATATTCAGTCCTCATTTATAGTCTTCACAATTCACTAAGAAATTACTTGAAATTAATTTCATTTATCTAAATAAAAAATTTCAACTAGATTTTTCTATCATTCTTAAAAATAGAATGCTTGTATGCTAATGTCAGCAGGTGAACAACATTAAAGTTACATCTCTGTGTTTCAGATCTAACACTCATCTGTATAATTACTGATCTCCTAAAAGAGTGAACTCAGCAACTTGGTGTTATGCTCTAGGAATCCCTCTTTGGAACACACGTCAATGTAGCAAAACATTGTTTTTAATTAACAAAATGCCAGGTCCATATGTTGCCCATGTCCTCACTGAAACTCCTGTTGACATCAACAGGAATATTTTACACAGCATATGGTCTTAATAGGTAACAACAATTTATTTTGAATAATGATTTTAAATCCCAAGCAATAGACGCTTTAAATTATAATTTTGCTTTTTCCTTCAATTACCATTCTTTTAAGGGGTCTTAGGTTTATTAGCAACAACATTGTAAGACATTTTAAAAGCCCATTAATTTGGACAGAAGACAGTTTTGCAATGCTGATATGTGTTATAATAAAATATTATGCAAAAGTAATAGTTGATAAAAAAATGTGTTAATTATAGAGGTAAAAAGTATTCCCTGTAATTTTACTTACTTATTTCTAACTTTTCTGATTTATTTATTTTTAAAAATTTTTATGTGTTTATATTTATTTTTGAGAGAGATACAGTGTGAGCGAGGAGGTCAGATAGAGAGGGAGACAGAATCTGAAGCAGGATCCAGGCTCTGAGCTGTCAGCACAGAACCTGATGCGGGGCTTGAACTCACGAACCGTGAGATCATGACCTGAGCCGAAGTTGGACGCTTAACCAAGTAAACCACCCTGGCGCCCCTGATTTTATTTTTATGCATGCTTGCTATTTGAGGAAGAAAAATATAGATGAGTTCATAACTAAGTTCACAAGTTTTATCTGAAAGTAAAATGGACAGATATTTACATCATAACCAATTTATGATTTATTTTACTAAAGTGAGTTTTAGTGGACTAACACCATCCAAGAATGAACAGAAAAAAATAGAGTTCAAGAGCTCAAACAGTAGTGTCTGACAGAATAGGTATTAATTCAAACTCTGCAGTAAAATGAGCTGGTAAGTTTTCTTACCAAAGTCACAGTATTTTTACCTATGATATGGAAAAACAGTGATTCCGTAAGTAGATGATGACATGAGGATTAAATGACCGCATGCATAAAAAAGATTTTGCTTAGTACTGGACAGAAAAAATCACCCAATAACAAGAAAATGTATACTAAGTAAACTGAAGCTTTTGTGTTTTGTACCTATATTTGTCATTATTGTGATAACCTTCTCACATAGTTTTACTTTCTCCATCTTTCCCTTCGTCTACTTTCTTCTTGCTCCTCTTCTTCCTCTTCCTCCTCCTCCTACTTTTCATTATTAATATTAATATTAGAGGGGCGCCTGGGTGGCTCAGTCATTTAAGCACCCAACTTCGGCTCAGGTCATGATCTCAGGTTCCTGAGTTCGAGGCCTGCCTTGGGCTCTGTGCTAACAGCTCAGAGTCTGGAGCCTGCATTGGATTCTGTGTCTCCCTTTCTCTCTGCCCCTCCCCTGCTCGCACTCTGTCTCTCTTTCTCTCAAAAATAAGTAAACATTAAAAAAAATTAAAAAGAAAAGAAAATGTTACCATTACAGATGTAATAAAACTAAGTTTATTCACTTTATTATTTTATAATTTTTCCCTTCAAGTAAGCAAACAGAGCAATATATAAGATCACATATCTAGTTAGCATTCCTTTTGGTAACTTGACATGGTTTATTCTTTCCTCATTCTGGTTGCAGATCTTTCACAAAAGGCTTTTCATATATCAGGCATCAACTCACTCCAGAGAATCATTAAGTGACCTAGCAAGAAATTCACTCTCACTTTTGCAAATTACAAGAGCCCTTTAGTGAGGTGGAAAATGAAGATGACATTTAAGGATGATTTCCTTTTAGGTCTTCTTCAGTAAAATATTGGACTGATGAAAACTGAGTAGTATGTAGTTCATGATAAGGGCTGCAAGTGAGTTAATTAAATATGTACAGTAATTTTTCCTTTTTCAAAAACAAACCTATAAAAATGTAAAAAATTATTTTGTTAAATACATATTATTTACATAACCCTACATAAATTTGTTTAAAATGTATTTTTTAAACTATCACAGATGAAATGCTTCAGAATAATTTAGGAAAAAAGGACTTCCATTATCAGTGGTTGTCAGTTTTCTTAATCAGCATATGTAATAGAAAAAAAAAGATAAATGCTACATCACACAGTTTGTGGAAACAAATATTTATAAATACCAAATATCTCTGTTGACCGAACCCAGGTAAGTAGATAAATACTACTCATCTGGGACTTGCCAAAAAAAAGTTTGACTCATATAAATAAATTTCTAGTTCTGTTACAATATGATTATTAGGATATTTAGAGTTTGTTTGAAATTTTGGTTTAGTTAATTGGCTTTTTAAGTCTGCTATGGAAATAGATTTCATAGCAGTTTACCATTCTCGTTTTATACAAATATGCCACTTGGTAATTCATTAGTTACCAGTTGGTGAGTTTGAAGTTCACATTGATATTTGGAAGCAATCATGGTGTGGTATCTCTTTGTGGGCATATTTATACAAGAGAATGGGGAGTGATGGAGGAGGAGAAGTGTATAAAGGATGTGTCAGTTTCCAATTCAATTAAAATGAGTGAAGAGGAGAGATTTTAGACAAACACCCTATCAGTACTCTCTCTGCACGCCTAATGAATTGGGAATGTAGGTCTCAAAGCACAAAACTACCTTGGGAACCAAAAGTTCTACCTATTTTTCCAAAAGATAACCACTATGTTTAATAGTGAATAATAATTTTATACTACACTGTAATTTTTAACCTCTGGAAAAGTGTGATCAAGACCTTTTGTGGTTCTTTTAATCATAATATTTTTTTTTAGGTTATGACCAGAAGAATTTTAAAATAAATACCAAGACTTTGTTGTGTTTATTATGAAGGTTTAAAGTATATAGATGTATATTTATACATCACATAATTACAGATCCCCTCCTACAGTTAATCATGCATGCATATCCATTACACTCAATGCTTCCATTCCTTAATCAAGCATTCTGTGATTATGCAAATTTGAAAGATAATGAGGTACACCCTATAAGAGATAGCAAATCAGTGGTGTTAAATAAGTCCTGAAAAATGAGAAAATTGACTCTTTTGGTCCTGAAAATCTTAGGGAACTTTCATAATTAGTGGATTATTCACATAGAGGAAAGTGGCACATTGTTGTATCTTGGTTTTCTCTTTGCATTTATTTGGATCTTTTCTTATGCTGTGTGACTAAATATTCCTAAAATTTCTGGTCACATAAGTTATCAGAAAAATTAGGAAGTACACAAAAGAGTACTTCAATCCAGATACATACTTGGCATGTCTATAGCCTATTTCTAGTTAAGGATTGCTTTTAGAGGTCATTGTCCATGGATTATTTGCCTAATGAAAGTGTGATACTTTCAAGTCGATGCTAGAATTTTAGGTTTTAGTATTTTCTCAGCCAGCATATGTTTGACAGCAGACTGTTTTGCAGACATCAAGCAAATAACTGCCTTTCCCCCCCCCATAATTTGCAGTTTCTTGTGCCACTGTTGATCTGTTGCATGTAATTTAGCTTTAATCATTACAATGGACTATGAAATGGTTATTTGAGAGTTGAAGGGCATTTTTTAAAATATTTATTTATTTTTGAGACAGAGAGAGACACAGCATGAGCAGGGAAGGGGCAGAGAGAGAGGGAGACACAGAATGTGAAGCAGGCTCCAGGCTCTGAGCTGTCAGCACAGAGCCCGACGCGGGGTTCGAACTCACGAACTGTGAGATCATGACCTGAGCCGAAGTCGGACGCTCAACCGACTGAGCCACCCAGGCGCCCCTGAAGGGCATTTTTGTTGAAAGTTTTCATTTCTTTCCCTTTTCAGAAAGGAATTTATAGCTTGGGAGGAGTTGAAACAAAATGTTAATGTGTTATTTTATTGAGCTGTTTGTGTTAATAGGTCTTTGTTAAGGAATGGGTTTGTAAATACTTCATCCTCAAAAACTGGGAAACATCACAATATAAACATTTTCTGTAAGAGATAGGAAAGTGTTACAGATTGTTTGAAGAGCGCAATAAGTATTCAGCAATGTAATGTGGCTTGGAATTACTAAGAGGCCTTTCCCATCCTAGGACATTTTCTCTTGCTATATGTGATGGAGCCTGAAATGTTGGTTACTCTTTCAGTTAACATGTTAGTAGAGACAGACCCAGTGAGCAAACCATGCTCAGATTCCTAATAGTTAAAAATAAAATTGTAAGATATTTGATTTCATTATATATATATTTAAATAAATAAATGACAACATTCTTCTTCAGAATAATATTAAATGAGATATAGGTCTTGCTCTTAAGAAGAGGGAAAAAAAAGGGGCGCCTGGGTGGTGCAGTCGGTTGGGCGTCCGACTTCAGCCAGGTCACGATCTCGCGGTCCGTGAGTTCGAGCCCCGCATCGGGCTCTGGGCTGATGGCTCAGAGCCTGGAGCCTGTTTCTGATTCTGTGTCTCCCTCTCTCTCTGCCCCTCCCCCGTTCATGCTCTGTCTCTCTCTGTCCCAAAAATAAATAAACGTTGAAAAAAAAAAAAGAAGAGGGGAAAAAAAAAACAACAACCTGCAGAAGTCCATGAAGAAAACAGTATTTCAGAAGATAAAATCAGATTCCCTCAAAAGTCTGTTTCATTGGCTTCAAGATGATAACTGGAAAACCTATTAGAATATTAGAATATTATATTATTCTAATATAGAATATATTTTATAGTATTAGAATTTAGAATATTATAAAAGAATAAATTATTTTTTTGTGGAAGAGGCATATTCATTTAAGGTGGAATAGAAAGTTGAAGGTGTAAGAATAATATCCAGTTGCCAGTAGTTTTGGTCTTTATTTGTTAAGTTGAATTCTCTCAAATACATTACACTTTGTTGATTATTTGCATCAGATAGTTACATTTGAAGAGGCCCAGAGTGTTTGTTTTACTTTTCTAAAATTCCCATTTTCTCTTTCTTCAGTAGTCTCTTATCTCTTTGTCATTAGAAGGTTTAATTTATATTTCAAAGTCTTTTTGATCCCTACTACAAAGTTCCATTAAATTTTATCATGGGATAATATTTGAAGATTTTTAAACAAGGTATTTTTTATTTTTCCAGATGTTTCTTGCCATTCAACAAATGATATTTCCCTCCACTTCAGGAGGTAGTAGGTAGGATCTAGAGTAAAAAAGTCAAAGTAATGAAGAGATGCTTTAGCTTATAGTTGGTACTTTGATTTGAGATCAAACACTTTTGAGATGAACAGTGCATATAGACTTGTATATGTTGAATTCCAGAGGCTCAATTTGGAATATTCAGACAGGCTCTATTCTGCTAGAATCTAGGTTATTGGAAAATAGATTTAATGAGAGTAAACTATAGAATAGGGATGGTGCAAATTAAGCCCGAGGCCTGAGGCCTGTGGAAAACGTAAGTCTAGATATGTTGAGGGTCAATCCAGTATCAGATGGCTGTTCCCTGCTTGCCATTTAAAGGGCTGGCAAGAGACCATCTTACTTCAAAATTGGAAATCCATGGGTTAAGTCTTACATTTTAATGAATATATACTCAAAACAGTCAAAGTTTAAAACAGAAGTGAGCCCATATCTATTAGTAAAGACTATTATAAAATGGGAAATTTTAATGCTTTATCATACAGTTATTTATTGAGCATCTGGTATAACATGTAGAAATAAAATAATGTCCCTAGTCTTATGGAAGTCACTTATAGGAAGAATGGTGGGCTGAAGTTAAAAGTTTTTAGATATCAACAGAATTAGGTGCTTCTCAGCTAAGTTGAATTTGTTATGGGAAATTAATGTTACATTTCTGTGCATCTGAGCCATGAATGTATATTTAGAATATAAATTTAGAACTTATCCATGTTATCTAAGGTTTCTGACACAGAGTTCAACTATTTTAATCGTTTACAAAACTTTTAAACTTTAGAGAAGTAAACAAAGGCTCAGAAGCAGAAGCAATCACATTTTTTTTTTTTTTTAAATTTTTTTTTTTTAACGTTTATTTATTTTTGAGACAGAGAGAGACAGAGCATGAACGGGGGAGGGTCAGAGAGAGAGAGGGAGACACAGAATCTGAAACAGGCTCCGGGCTCTGAGCTGTCAGCATAGAGCCCGACGCGGGGCTTGAACTCACGAACCGCGAAATCATGACCTGAGCCGAAGTCGGATGCTTAACCGACTGAGCCACCCAGGCGCCCCACAGAAACAATTACATTTTTAAAAGCATCACTACTGCGTGCTATTTGTCAGAATTGACAATTTTTCATTAACAGCAGTTGTTTTCACATGACTCCTATTTTTTCTGCATTTCTTGTATGGAGGTTATCAAGAAAAAATCTTATCTATTGAAACCTAAGGAAACATTCCTACAAAACTTAGATTAAAAAAGAGTGTACTTTTGAGATAGACAGACAGACATAGTTTTGTTATCTTAATAGCGCCTCCTCAGGAACAGATCCACTAGTTATTTAATTGTTAATAACTCTTAAAGTTACTAACACCTTGTAGATGCTCATGCTATGCTTTAAATGTATTTGCTAATCTCAGCAGTTATGAGATGTGTTGCACTATGGCTAGGTTTATAATATTTACTAATTTAGTGAATCCTGTGTATGTGTTTTCATCTTAGTTGCATATTCCCTGAAGAACTATAACTAAAGTTAGGAAAATTACCATTGTTCTATAGAATAGACGGAGGGCCTTGTTAGTCAGTAGCACTATACTCATGGGGAGCTAGAGTTGACCCTGATCTAGTAAAAGGAAAAAAATGAGAACGTTAGACTTTACACAGAAACCCAGAAACAGAAGAGAGACACATTGAGAAAGTTGGGGGAGTACCAAAGACACGCTTTCCTCTATTATGCAATTTTGCCTAGGGCTTGCTTTGTTTTCCATTTATGATTTATGACTGTGGGAGATCCCCAAGCACTTACATGATTTCACATTATCATCTTTCTGCTTTCTGGAAAGATTTAAGTACATTGGAACAGCTGACATTGACACAAAGTTTTGTTTAGCATGGAAGTGCTCCAGGAATTTTAGTTCATATGTGGGAGACTCCTTGTCACCTAATGGTATTTTACATGAAACTTATGTGAAGAAATTTACAATACTTAAACATCTGCAAATATACATGAAACAATAGGGTGAGTGAAGACACACGACAGTGTTTTAATTGCCCTTTTCTTCCTTAAAGTGGAAGTTTACCTTCCCTGTCTCTACCACACAGGAGGTCACTGCTGCTAAATGCCAACACTGTCACCAACACAGTGTTCATCAAAGATTTGGCCTTTATCATAAATGGAGCCAAGGCAGGAAGTTCTTGTTCCAGCTAGCAGTGATTTCTGGTCTGCCCTCCTCCAAGAAGAACACTTGTAGTAAATGCGGGCTCTTATTTTATCAACAAGACCTCACCATAAAAATAGAGTGCCTTGAACAACTTAGACCTAATTGGTAGAAATGGTTCAGAGAAAAGGTGCCAAAGGAATTTTTTTTCTTCTTCATGAATAAGTGATTGTACAGGAAAAGGAAACAGAACTGATAACTAGTGAAAGAGCTAGAAAACCATTGTTCACTCAACTTTTGGTTAGTTGAGTATATATAACTAGAAAATAAAACCTATCTTATGGGTTTAATATACCACAAAAGATAATCACTGAAAGCACATCAACTTTACTTGCAAATCTGTGTATAGTTTTGCATGGCCCATTTTTAGGTTTGGGAAAACATCACTATCATCATTATTATTAACAATACAAATTTTATTAGGAGACTAAGTACAAAAAGTCCTAGGCTGCACTGTGTTATATCCAAGTAAAAAGGGAAATATTGTTAGATAAAAACAAAAGCTTACGAAGTAATAAGAATAAACATTTGGTTTGCCCTGTCAGTTGCAGTAGGAAATCCCAGTGATTTTGAGACAAGCTGATTGGGTATTAAATTATTTTTAATAAGTTTAAATCTTAAATAATTGATTTTTGACATTTATAGTGGCATTTAGTATTGGCATGGCAAGGAAGAAAAATCATAGGATGATACCAGTTGACATAGAAACAACATTTGACAGAACATCCACTGAACTCATTAAAATGGCTAACTAACATCATACTTAGTGATGAAAAAGTGAATATGCCCCCCCCTAGGATTGGGAGCAGCACTAGAAGTTCTAGGTACTATAAGTCAAGACAAATAAAGGTATAAAGAATGGAAAGGAAAAAAATAAGCTGGTCTCTGCAGATGACATGATTGCATATGTAGAATAGCTTAAGGATCTAAAAAACACCTGTGCAACTAATAAGTTTGCATGTCAGAGTTGCATGATACAAGAATGTAATGAGGGGTCTGACTTCATTATTGATACTGATTGTGAGAGCTTCTATGTGTCGCTCATCCTTTATTCTCTTGTGACCCACATTTGGACTAGCTGATGAAAAGCCTGGGCAGTCCATCCTTTGATACATGCGAGGAGTTCAAACCATGCAAGGAATTCACTGTATAGGAGCACTTTCCCTAGCTCCACCCCCTAACTATGATATAAAACTAAGCCAGCCTTCTTTCCTTGTTCTCTCAAGCCATTTTGGACCTACTTGAGAGGTCTTTTTTCTTCCCTCAGAGACTTCAGTAATATAATAAACCTTTCATACCTTCTTGGTGTATGCGTTATATTGTCATATCAAAATTTGAGCTAAACATTTTGTAGTGTCCATCTGCCTCTGCAGGTAACTATTAAAAAGACCAATGTGTTAACAATTGCATTTCCACATATTAATAATGAACACACAAAAATGAAAATTAAAACCACAAAACCATTTATAGCTATGTCAAAGAAAATGAAATATTTTAGTAAACAATAAATATGTATAGGAACTATATGCTAATTTAAAGAAAGCCTAAATACATAAACATACCATGTTTATGGAGTAGAAGACTCAAGATAGCAAGTATGTTTTCCCAAATAGATATTCATGTTTAATGCAACTAATATAGAAATTCCTGCAAAGTTTTTGTAAACACAGACAAAATTATTCAAAAATTTATATAGAAAGGTAAAGAAAATGTAATAGGTAATGCAATCTTGACTAAGAGTGAAGTGGGACTAGTCACTCTACTGAGTATTGAGTTTTGCTATATAGCTACAGTAAACAAGAGAGTTGCTATTGGTGACGTTATAGACACATAGATAAATGAAACTGTTGTATAATCACACAAATATGCCCACCTGATTTTTGACAAGGTGCAACAAAAGCATATCAATAGAAGAAAGATAGTCTGTTTGATAAATGATGCTGGAACAATTGGTCATCTTTAAGTGAAAAAATGAACCTCAACCTGAACTTCACATAGGATAAAAGAATTAATTCAAAATGGATCACAAACATAAATGTAAAACATAAAACAATGCATCATTTAGGAGGGAAAAAAGAACATGTCTGGGGCCTGTCACTAGTCAGAGTTCATTATCTAAGGATGAAAATACCATCCATAAAAAGAAACATATATGTTGGATCTCATCAATATTAGCAACATTTGGTCTACACAGGCCAGTGTGACAGTCCTGCAACGTAATAGCAAAAACAAACAACAAACAAACAAACAAAAAACCCCCAAAACCAAAACCAAACCAAAACAAACTAAAAAACACGAAACAAAACCAGATTAAAAAATGAACAAAGAGGGGCGCCTGGGTGGCGCAGTCGGTTAAGCGTCCGACTTCAGCCAGGTCACGATCTCGCGGTCCGTGAGTTCGAGCCCCGCGTCGGGCTCTGGGCTGATGGCTCAGAGCCTGGAGCCTGCTTCCAATTCTGTGTCTCCCTCTCTCTCTGCCCCTCCCCCGTTCATGCTCTGTCTCTCTCTGTCTCAAAAATGAATAAAAAAAACATTAAAAAAAAAAAATTAAAAAAAAAAAAATGAACAAAGATTTTGAACAGGCATTTCTCCAAAGAAAACATACAAATGGCAAACAGGTATAGAGGATGCTCCTACATCATGAATTTTCAGGAAATGCAAACCAAAACTACAATGAAATGTCACTCCACACTTTTAGGATGGCTATTATCAAACAAAATGAAAGGTAAAAAGTGTTGTCAAGGATGCAGAGAAAGGGGAACCCTTGAATATTGTTGGTGGGAATGTAAATTGGTATAGCAGCTATAAAAACAGTATGGATATTCCTTTAAAAATTAAAAGTAGAACTGTCTTATGATCTAGCAATCCCGCTCTGGGCATGTATAGCCAAAAGAATTGAAATGAGGATCTCAAAACTGTATCATCATTGCAGCATTATTCACCGTCACCAAGATATGGAAACTATCCATGTGTCCATTGGCAGAAGAATGGATAAAGAAAATGTGATGTGTACATCATTCCATCATTCCATGTGGAAGAATATTATTCAGCCTTGAAAAAGAAGGAAGTCCTGACATTTACAACAAAATGGATGAAGGACGTTATGCTAAGTGAAATGACCTAGTCACAGAAAGACAAATATTGCGTGATTCTACTTATATGAGATATCTAAAATAAACTCATAGAAGCAGAGAATAAATAGTGATTTACAGGAATTGGAGGATGGGGGAAACGGAGACGTTCCATGGATATAAAATTTCACTGATCCTAAAGAAGTAAGATTTAGAGATATGTTATACATCATAGTGCCTATAGTAAACAATGCGGTATTGTTGTACCATAATATTTATTGAGAGGTTCCTGGGTGGCTCAATCAGTTAAGTGTCCAACTTCAGCTCAGGTCATGATCTCATGGTTCATGGGTTCTGTGCTGACAGCTCAGAGCCTGGAGCCTGCTTCGGATTCTGTGTCTCCCTCTCTCTCTGCCCCTCCCCTGCTCATGCTCTGTCTCTCTCTCTCTCTCTCAAAAATGAATAAGTGTTAAATTAAAATTTATTGAGGATAGATGTCACATTAAGTGCTCTTGCCACAGAAAAACAAAACAAGAAACAAGAAAAAAAGCAAAGGCAAATAAGGAAAATTGGGTAGGTGTTGGATATGTCTGTTACATTGCTTGTGGTGATAGTATCACAGGTGTTTGCATATGTCCAAATGCATCAAATTATGCACAGTAAATATATTTAGTTCTTTGTATATAAGTTAGACTTCAGTAAAGTGGACTTAAAAAGGCCTATGTGAAGAACATGAAAGACAAGCTACATTCTGGAGGAAAATATTTGCAAATATCTACAATAGGATCAATATCTATAATACACAAAGAACTCTCAAAATTCAACAGTGGAAATTAATTAGGAAAAAAAGTGTAATTTGGAAATAGACAAAAGACATGAACAGACATTTCACTGAAGATATTCAGCATCATTAGCCAGCAAGGAGAGGAAAATTAAAATCACAATGAGATGTCACTACATACTTCCCAGAATAACTTTTTAAAAAATGATGATAACAAATGCTGGTGAGAGCAGGGAGAAATTGGATCACTCATAATTTGCTCATGGGAATGTAAATGGTACAGTCAATCTGTAAAACAGTTTGCCACTCTCTTAGAAAACTAAACACACAACTACCATGCAACTCAATAGCTATACTCTTGGTTATTTATTCCAGAGAAATAAAATTTGTGTTCACACAAAAACTAATGCATAAATGTTTGTTGCAACTTTATTTATAATAGACAAAAACAAACAAACTGCCGTGTTCCCAGATGTTCTTCAATAGGTAAATTGTCAAACAAACTGTGTGTATGTACACGTACACCATGTAGCACAACTCAGCAATAAAAAGGAACAAACTGGATGTATTAACAATTTGGATGAATCTCTGTGAAATTCTGTTGAGAAATACCAGTCTCAAAGGGGAAGTATAACACATGATTCCGCTTAATCTAACATTTTGTAGATGAAAAACTTTTAGAAGTGGAGGACAGTTTAGTGGTTGCCAGTGTGTAGGAACAGGCAGGAGGGGCATGGGAGAAGATCAATAGGAGGGAGTCTTTGCGATACTGGAACTGTTCAATATTTTGTCTGTGTAACCTGAGTTTAGAAATAAGTACGCATACACAAATGAATACAAGTAAAACAGGAGAAATCTGAATCAGATTGGAAGATTGTATCGATGTAAATATCCTGACTTTAATATTAACCTATAGTTGTGTAAAATATTACCATTGGTGGACATTGGATACAGTGTATGTAGGTTCTGTATTTCTTATAACTTGCATATGAATCTAAAAATCATCTCAGTACAAATTTCAATTACAATGAAATGAACTAAAGACCAAAAAACTAAAAATGCTTTTAATTATATTAAAATGTATTGAATCACAGTGTATAACAAATGTTTCACTATCTTTCCTGTACAGTCAAAATATTATTTGTTAAACTGCATGTTCTTCAACCATTAATCAAGTTATTCCCTAAGGAGTTCCAGTCATTGTGTCTTTAGTACAGTGAGTGTCTTTCTTTGTACTTGCTCTTACACACATTGGACTTAGTGAAAGTATATGCAACTAAGATCCATTAAATCTGGAGATATAAATATTAATTTATGATCTACAAGGGGAAAATATAAAATACTTTTAGTCATTTTTCAGGTTTTCCAATATTTGGATTTTTTTCTTTTATCTTCTTGGCTATTACATTTTTGAAAAATGTAGGGCAGTTATTTTGTAGAATATCTGAATTTGTTTTTCTTATGTTTTCTCATGATCTGATAATGATTATGCAGTTTTTGCAGGAGCATCACAGTTGTGATTTTGCCTTCTCAGTGTCTTATATTCAGGAGGCCTTTGAAATTGGTTTGATGCAATATTGATAATGTCTTTGATCACTTTGTTAAATATACACTAGATTCTCCATGTATAGTTGTAATGCATACTCTTATAAATTGTAAGTGATTTGTGGAAAGATTCTTTTAGACAATATAGATCTTGTTCTTCATCAACTTTTCACCATACCTGCTCTTCACTGATGAGTGTTTAATGTCATTTTTAGAAGAGATTTTCCTTCTTTTATTTATTTATATTGTATTTATTTATATCAGAAAGAAATTGTTCCTATCATTGTAGAACTTAAAAGATATATATGCTTATATATAAATTTATAAATAATTTTAAATATTAAATGCACATTTATATATATTTAAAATTCCAAGTAGATCTTTAAAATTTTTATTGTGTAATTTTTATTCTAATTGCACATTTATTTGCTATTTGTTTTGTTTTTTATCATTAGTATATAAAGTTTAACATATATCCATATGATCTGCCTAATATTTTGCACAACCAAAACCAATGTATGTGTTTACGGTCAGATTAGTGGTTACCTTTGGACAGGATGATTTAGTAGCTTTACATGTTTTATTTGTACATTTTCAACATTTTCTAAAACTTTATAAAAATAGCAAGAAATTCTTCACAGAGGTTATTGATATGAGCTCTGGAAAAAGAAAAAAAAAAGACTTTCCAATAGAATGCGCATGGCAGATTTCTATTGCATAAACAAGGTCATGCAATTTCATTAGTGTTTGAGTGAAATGTCTGGAAATATATGTAAATAACAGGGTTAAAATTAATTAGAAATTAATGAAATATTCATTAGGCAACTTTTTTTGCTAAGCTTTTTTTTTTTTTTTTTTTTTTTATAATATATGAAATTTATTGTCAAATTGGTTTCCATAAAACACCCAGTGCTCATCCCAAAAGGTGCCCTCCTCAATACCCATCACCCACCCTCTCCTCCCTCCCACCCCCCATCAACCCTCAGTTTGTTCTCAGTTTTTAACAGTCTCTTATGCTTTGGCTCTCTCCCACTCTAACCTCTTTTTTTTTTTTTTTTTCCTTTTTTCCTCCCCCTCCCCCATGGGTTCCTGTTACGTTTCTCAGGGTCCACATAAGAGTGAAACCATATGGTATCTGTCTTTCTCTGTATGGCTTATTTCACTTAGCATCACACTCTCCAGTTCCATCCACGTTGCTACAAAAGGCCATATTTCATTTTTTCTCATTGCCACGTAGTATTCCATTGTGTATATAAACCACAATTTCTTTATCCATTCATCAGTTGATGGACATTTAGGCTCTTTCCATAATTTGGCTATTGTTGAGAGTGCTGCTATGAACATTGGGGTACAAGTGCCCCTATGCATCAGTACTCCTGTATCCCTTGGATAAATTCCCAGCAGTGCTATTGCTGGGTCATAGGGTAGGTCTATTTTTAATTTTCTGAGGAACCTCCACACTGTTTTCCAGAGCGGCTGCACCAATTTGCATTCCCACCAACAGTGCAAGAGGGTTCCCGTTTCTCCACATCCTCTCCAGCATCTATAGTCTCCTGATTTGTTCATTTTGGCCACTCTGACTGGCGTGAGGTGATACCTGAGTGTGGTTTTGATTTGTATTTCCCTGATAAGGAGCGACGCTGAACATCTTTTCATGTGCCTGTTGGCCATCCGGATGTCTTCTTTAGAGAAGTGTCTATTCATGTTTTCTGCCCATTTCTTCACTGGGTTATTTGTTTTTCGGGTGTGGAGTTTGGTGAGCTCTTTATAGATTCTGGATACTAGCCCTTTGTCCGATATGTCATTTGCAAATATCTTTTCCCATTCCGTTGGTTGCCTTTTAGTTTTGTTGGTTGTTTCCTTTGCTGTGCAGAAGCTTTTTATCTTCATAAGGTCCCAGTAATTCACTTTTGCTTTTAATTCCTTTGCCTTTGGGGATGTGTCGAGTAAGAGATTGCTACGGCTGAGGTCAGAGAGGTCTTTTCCTGCTTTCTCCTCTAAGGTTTTGATGGTTTCCTGTCTCACATTCAGGTCCTTTATCCATTTTGAGTTTATTTTTGTGAATGGTGTGAGAAAGTGGTCTAGTTTCAACCTTCTGCATGTTGCTGTCCAGTTCTCCCAGCACCATTTGTTAAAGAGGCTGTCTTTTTTCCATTGGATGTTCTTTCCTGCTTTGTCAAAGATGAGTTGACCATAAGTTTGTGGGTCTAGTTCTGGGGTTTCTATTCTATTCCATTGGTCTATGTGTCTGTTTTTGTGCCAATACCATGCTGTCTTGATGATGACAGCTTTGTAGTAGAGGCTAAAGTCTGGGATTGTGATGCCTCCTGCTTTGGTCTTCTTCTTCAAAATTCCTTTGGCTATTCGGGGCCTTTTGTGGTTCCATATGAATTTTAGGATTGCTTGTTCTAGTTTCGAGAAGAATGCTGGTGCAATTTTGATTGGGATTGCATTGAATGTGTAGATAGCTTTGGGTAGTATTGACATTTTGACAATATTTATTTTTCCAATCCATGAGCAGGGAATGTCTTTCCATTTCTTTAAATCTTCTTCAATTTCCTTCGTAAGCTTTCTATAGTTTTCAGCATACAGATCCTTTACATCTTTGGTTAGATTTATTCCTAGGTATTTTATGCTTCTTGGTGCAATTGTGAATGGGATCAGTTTCTTTATTTGTCTTTCTGTTGCTTCATTGTTAGTGTATAAGAATGCAACTGATTTCTGTACATTGATTTTGTATCCTGCAACTTTGCTGAATTCATGTATCAATTCTAGCAGACTTTTGGTGGAGTCTATCGGATTTTCCATGTATAATATCATGTCATCTGCAAAGAGCGAAAGCTTGACTTCATCTTTGCCAATTTTGATGCCTTTGATTTCCTTTTGTTGTCTGATTGCTGATACTAGAACTTCCAGCACTATGTTAAACAACAGCGGTGAGAGTGGGCATCCCTGTCGTGTTCCTGATCTCAGGGAAAAAGCTCTCAGTTTTTCCCCGTTGAGGATGATGTTAGCTGTGGGCTTTTCATAAATGGCTTTTATGATCTTTAAGTATGTTCCTTCTATCCCGACTTTCTCAAGGGTTTTTATTAAGAAAGGGTGCTGGATTTTGTCAAAGGCCTTTTCTGCATCAATTGACAGGATCATATGGTTCTTCTCTTTTTTTTTGTTAATGTGATGTATCACATTGATTGATTTGCGAATGTTGAACCAGCCCTGCATCCCAGGAATGAATCCCACTTGATCATGGTGAATAATTCTTTTTATATGCCGTTGAATTCGATTTGCTAGTATCTTATTGAGAATTTTTGCATCCGTATTCATCAGGGATATTGGCCTGTAGTTCTCTTTTTTTACTGGGTCTCTATCTGGTTTAGGAATCAAAGTAATACTGGCTTCATAGAATGAGTCTGGAAGTTTTCCTTCCCTTTCTATTTCTTGGAATAGCTTGAGAAGGATAGGTATTATCTCTGCTTTAAACGTCTGGTAGAACTCCCCTGGGAAGCCATCTGGTCCTGGACTCTTATTTGTTGGGAGATTTTTAATAACCGATTCAATTTCTTCGCTGGTTATGGGTCTGTTCAAGCTTTCTATTTCCTCCTGGTTGAGTTTTGGAAGAGTGTGGGTGTTCAGGAATTTGTCCATTTCTTCCAGGTTGTCCAATTTGTTGGCATATATTTTTTCATAGTATTCCCTGATAATTGTTTGTATCTCTGAGGGATTGGTTGTAATAATTCCATTTTCATTCATGATTTTATCTATTTGGGTCATCTCCCTTTTCTTTTTGAGAAGCCTGGCTAGAGGTTTGTCAATTTTGTTTATTTTTTCAAAAAACCAACTCTTGGTTTCGTTGATCTGCTCTACAGTTTTTTTAGACTCTATATTGTTTATTTCTGCTCTGATCTTTATTATTTCTCTTCTTCTGCTGGGTTTAGGCTGCCTTTGCTGTTCTGCTTCCATTTCCTTTAGGTGTGCTGTTAGATTTTGTATTTGGGATTTTTCTTGTTTCTTGAGATAGGACTGGATTGCAATGTATTTTCCTCTCAGGACTGCCTTCGCTGCGTCCCAAAGCGTTTGGATTGTTGTATTTTCATTTTCGTTTGTTTCCATATATTTTTTTATTTCTTCTCTAATTGCCTGGTTGACCCACTCATTCGTTAGTAGGGTGCTCTTTAACCTCCATGCTTTTGGAGGTTTTCCAGACTTTTTTCTGTGGTTGATTTCAAGCTTCATAGCATTGTGGTCTGAAAGTATGCATGGTATAATTTCAATTCTGGTAAACTTATGGAGGGCTGTTTTGTGACCCAGTATATGATCTATCTTGGAGAATGTTCCATGTGCACTCGAGAAGAAAGTATATTCTGTTGCTTTGGGATGCAGAGTTCTAAATATATCTGTCAAGTCCATCTGATCCAATGTCTCATTCAGGGCCCTTGTTTCTTTATTGACCGTGTGTCTAGATGATCTATCCATTTCTGTAAGTGGGGTGTTAAAGTCCCCTGCAATTACCACATTCTTATCAATAAGGTTGCTTATGTTTATGAGTAGTTGTTTTATATATTTGGGGGCTCCGGTATTCAGCGCATAGACATTTATAATTGTTAGCTCTTCCTGATGGATAGACCCTGTAACTATTATATAATGTCCTTCTTCATCTCTTGTTACAGCCTTTAATTTAAAGTCTAGTTTGTCTGATATAAGTATGGCTACTCCAGCTTTCTTTTGGCTTCCAGTAGCATGATAAATAGTTCTCCATCCCCTCACTCTCAATCTAAAGGTGTCCTCAGGTCTAAAATGAGTCTCTTGTAGACAGCAAATAGATGGGTCTTGTTTTTTTATCCATTCTGATACCCTATGTCTTTTGGTTGGCGCATTTAATCCATTTACATTCAGTGTTATTATAGAAAGATATGGGTTTAGAGTCATTGTGATGTCTGTATGTTTTATGCTTGTAGTGATGTCTCTGGTATTTTGTCTCACAGGGTCCCCCTTAGGATCTCTTGTAGGGCTGGTTTAGTGGTGACAAATTCCTTCAGTTTTTGTTTGTTTGGGAAGACCTTTATCTCTCCTTCTATTCTAAATGACAGACTTGCTGGACAAAGGATTCTCGGCTGCATATTTTTTCTGTCTAGCACACTGAAAATCTCGTGCCAATTCTTTCTGGCCTGCCAAGTTTCAAAAGAGAGATCCGTCATGAGTCTTATAGGTCTCCCTTTATATGTGAGGGCACGTTTACCCCTTGCTGCTTTCAGAATTTTCTCTTTATCCTTGTATTTTGCCAGTTTCACTATGATATGTCGTGCAGAAGATCGATTCAGGTTCCGTCTGAAGGGAGTTCTCTGTGCCTCTTGGATTTCAATGCCTTTTTCCTTCCCCAGTTCAGGGAAGTTCTCAGCTATTATTTCTTCAAGTACCCCTTCAGCACCTTTCCCTCTCTCTTCCTCCTCTGGGATACCAATTATGCGTATATTATTTCTTTTTAGTGTATCACTTAGTTCTCTAATTTTCCCCTCATACTCCTGGATTTTTTTATCTCTCTTTCTCTCAGCTTCCTCTTTTTCCATAACTTTATCTTCTAGTTCACCTATTCTCTCCTCTGCCTCTTCAATCCGAGCTGTGGTGGTCTCCATTTTGTTTTGCATTTCATTTAAAGCGTTTTTCAGCTCCTCATGACTGTTCCTTAGTCCCTTGATCTCTGTAGCAAGGGATTCTCTGCTGTCCTGTATACTGTTTTCAAGCCCGGCGATTAATTTTATGACTATTATTCTAAATTCACTTTCTGTTATATTATTTAAATCATTTTTGATCAGCTTTTGCTAAGCTTTAAGGCACTTGGGGCATTTTACAAAGGGATACAAGAATAAATATGACATTACTTCAAAGTTACACAGTTGAGTGGGAGACATAGGAAAGAGGAAAAAAATACCCCACAACTCTCATATTTCATATGAGGTTATTGCTCAAGTTGTGATATCAACCAGCAAAGGATGCTGACCAGAAATTCTCAGAAGAGTTGGGAGGAGTGACCTTGGGGATGAGAATGACAAACAAAAGTGATGAATTAAAATAATACAAGAGGTCATTGGATACTTTGAGGAAGAGCATTTTTAGTGGCTGTTGGGGAAGAGGAAATATTAGGTGAAGATGAAACATACTCTTTTGTTGAGTTTGGATAGAAGAAGAAAGAAACTATTTTTAAACTTGATAATTATAAGAAATTTTGAGATAGATGGTGGCTTGAGGGTAGAGATACCACCAGAAAAGAATAAAGAAATTTAAAGAAAAATAAAGCTTGAATACTTGGACTGTATTTCTGGGAAGACTGTAGAGTAGAGTGATTATCATAAAAAGAACACCTTTTGTCAGCATATCAAATACAGTGACAAGTAGATGCAATTAAAGAGACTTGAAATAAAAATTATTTCTTGGTGTTTTAAATTTTGTCTTTACCTATGAATCCCTGACTACAATTCGCTGTTTTTTATTACTCCCACACACTTACTTTTTCTACCTCTGTTCTCCATTTCTTTAGTACCTCCAATCCCTGATCCTCACTTTTTTACACTCTCTTCTAATCTGACTGACTCTGCCACTGGATATGTACCTGATTAGTTACTGTCACTTCTTCTTTCAAATTCCATATTATCCTGTCAGTCTTAACAAATCCTTTCTTTTTTTTTTTTTTTTAATTTTTTTTTCAACGTTTATTTATTTTTGGGACAGAGAGAGACAGAGCATGAACGGGGGAGGGGCAGAGAGAGAGGGAGACACAGAATCGGAAACAGGCTCCAGGCTCTGAGCCATCAGCCCAGAGCCCGACGCGGGGCTCGAACTCACGGACCGCAAGATCGTGACCTGGCTGAAGTCGGACGCTTAACCGACTGCGCCACCCAGGCGCCCCAACAAATCCTTTCTTTTATCCTCTCTTCTGTAGTTTGACTTCTCTCTTCCTGAAATAGAAAGCTGTAACTTCCATTCTCCTGGACTAGGAAAGGTCCAGGTTGAAATCACGAAAGGTGACTGGAGTAGACTGGAGAATGGAACATTACTGTGAAATCCGGCTCCCACACAACAGTGGAGAAATTATCTCAGATGGTGCCAAAAGTTGGATTCAGAGGGAAGGGAAATTGTAAACCAGGTGTTTGTTGATATATCATCTAGAGATTATAGTCATAAGTAGGGGTTTGAATAGTGCTCTAAAATCATATGAGATTCAGTCGGGGAAGATTTGTTTGTTGGTAGGAGATGGTGGATTGTCAGCGGGGACGTGGAACTGCAGCCTGACTGATGCATGAGGGAAGGAATGAACTCCTTTTCAGAGAGCTCTAAGGGATACTGTTTTGAGGGGAGGGAGTATGTAGAATTCCTGTTAGTGCAAAGAGGGCATGGGAAATAGGGGTACCCTCTAAGTTCCCAATATTTCCCACCAAAAAATGTCTTTGCAAAGTTGGCAGAGATTCTCATGAGCTGGCCAAGTCTTGTCTTCAGCTTCCAAACCAGTTGGAAACTATCAAAGATCTCAGAAAGAGCCAGCATGGGGAATCTATGGTAGAAAGTTTTCCTCTTTGTGTTTTTCTCTTTTTCTTTTCCTAGCATTCAGCTACAGAGGGCATCCTTCTATATCAGTGTATATTCATGGCCTGTAAACTGTGGGAATGGAGAGAAAATTTGTTCTTATTAAGGATCAGGGACTATTACATAAAGACTAGACCAGGACTCAGACCTGCTCTTCTGTATACTTCTAAACAACCAGAGTTACCAAAACTTAACAAGAAGTAGAAGGTAATAATGAAATGTTTTAAAAGAGGAACTTCTGAAGAAGCAAAGAGAAACCTGGATGATGAAATCCCAGCCTTCCTTTATATCTAATTCCTTCCAATAGGTCCTGGTCAAAGCTGGTTGCCTTCACAGGAGACGATTAGACTCCCTTGCCAAGCCCACTCACATACTTGTTTTAACATAGGATAATTTAGATGCTGTAGCTTGTTTCCCTAAATGTCTTTCTAAGACCATTTCCTGTTTTTATGGCCAGATTTAATGTGCTGCCATGTTTTTGGTAGTTGGCTGCCAGACACTATTTTAATACTGGCATATCTCTTGCAAGGAAGCAACCTGATTCATTGTTATTAAGTTATCTTTTTTGGCAGTAAGTTCTGTGTGGCTCAAAGATTATGTAGAAGAAGAAGAATGTCCTTTCACAATCATGGTTGCCTCCTTGACGTTTCTCTGATAAACTTGTTTTGTATTATCTTCTGTTTTCTTTGTACAGCTTTTCTTCTAAGATTTCATTACAGTCAGGGTGACAAGGATTTTGTTGTTGTTGTTGAAGTGAGGTGGCATGTGCTAAATTGCCTCTGATAGAAGAAGAACTCAATCAAAACTGACATTGTCTAGTGCTTCACTAAAAGTCCACTAGGTTGTGATATGTTTTAGTGTTTAGACTTCAGTTCTGCAATGAATATTAAATCAACAATTCTGGTTCGCATACCAATTCGGCGAATTAGCACAGAGCTCAGAAACTCTTGAAAATAAGGTGTGACCCTGCCGAAGATAATTCTGGCTTCCAGGCTTTCATGGAGGATATATTAATTCATTAAATTATTCAAGCATGCTGCATACAAATGGCTGACAGGGACTCAAAGGTTTGTTGTCTCCTATTAATCACTTTATTATTCATATCATTCTTTCACTAGAGGCATTAGAATATGTTTGATTAATATCTCATTTCTCTTGTTTTTGTGAGCAATGTTCATTGGCTCTGCTCTAAAGAACTTTGTTTTCTTTGAAATAAATGTGAACAGAACAATAGGTTATTATCAAATCTTGGTGTTGTTTTCTGTGATTGCACAGTGTCTCCTAACAACCATGGCTATCACAGCCTGTGTTTAGGTTGGATGATGGTGATAGGTGGTGTCTCATCTTAACCTGACAAGAAATGAAGAGTCCCTGAAGATCACTTGACTTCAGGCAAATCTTAGCAACCACTTAGTGTTAACTGGCTACCTCATTGTTCTCTAATTTGTTGGCTTTTATACTGGGATCCTATCCACTTGGTTTGAATGTCAGATCAAGAGAGACTGTTTCTACTAAACATAAAGAGAGTTGAGGGAAATTCTAGAAGATTCTTGATGCTCCAAATGTGGAGCTCAGGTTTGCATATATTGCTCTAATCTTTTTTTTTTTATTTTTTTTAACGTTTATTTATTTTTGAGACAGAGAGAGACAGAGCATGAACGGGGGAGGGGCAGAGAGAGAGGGAGACACAGAATCGGAAGCAGGCTCCAGGCTCTGGGCCATCAGCCCAGAGCCCGACACGGGGCTCGAACTCACAGACTGTGAGATTGTGACCTGAGCTGAAGTCGGACGCTTAACCAGCTGAGCCACCCAGGCGCCCCTTACTTGCTCTAATCTTGAAGGCATAACCATTAGGTGAATCTTAATGGTTTATATGCCAGGTAATTTGCTTTGCTTTTTGAAGCATAAATTACTCTAGAGCATGTTTTGAATTGATATAGGAAAAACCCAGATTTGGTTGTGTTTCATGTACAAATGTTATAAATCAGTTTTTGAATATTATTCTTAATTAATGTTTTAATAAGAAAAAAACAACATTTACTATAAAAAAGAAGGTGAGCAAACTAATCCTGGAGAATAATGGAAACACAATGCACACAGAAGCATGTTTCATAGCCCAAAATATCTATTCTCAGTTGCTAGTTTTTTTTTTCTGTATCCCTAGATTTAGCATCTATTTTATTTAATATAGGTAGTTGCCCCTGACATTAGGGTTCTTCTCTCTCCAAATTGCTTTACCTTTTATTCCCTGGGCTGAGTGGCTCACCACAGGAAGCTCCACAGAACATGCTGCTTAGAGCTAACTCCTCAACATCCATATGGCTCGATCCAGGTCCTTTACAAGCTTGATTGCATGTACATTGTACCTGGTATTTATTGACGCTGCTGCTTTCCTTCTGTTTACCACATTGCCATTGTATGCTTGTTCTTTTTCAGCCTTCCTGAAGTTAATAAAATATCAACCAATTGGGAAGAAGATTGCCCCACAGAAGCTAATGCCATCTCACTTATCCTAATTTCAGTTTTCTGTCTTAATTCTATACAATTTAGGTATGAACAACCCCAGATGGGGAAGAAAAAGTCATTGAATAAGAGCTTAGATTTATAAGTGAGGGCAAGTCAGCATAGTACTATAAGGGAAAGGAGACTACCGGAAGCATTGCTGCTTTGGGTAAATTATTTCATCACCTTGGTACCATTCTTTACAGTCTTTTGTGTGTTATTAGAAGGGAGGTAGGGAGAAATAGGAAGAGAAACGGCACTTAGGGAGAGGGCATAGGATAATGGAAAGTTCATAAGTTGTTTTTTTTTAACGTTTATTTTTGAGAGACAGAGAAAGAGCATGAGCAGGGGTGGTGCAGAGAGAGAGAGAGAGAGAGAGAGAGAGAGAGAAAGAGGGAGGGAGAGAGAGAGAGAGAGGGAGGGAGGGAGAGAGGGAGGGAGGGAGAGAGGGAGAATCCGAAGCGTACTCCAGGCACTGAGCTGTCAGCACAGAGCCGATGGGGGACTCGAACTCACGGACCACGAGATCATGACCTGAGCCAAAGTCAGATGCTTAACCAACTGAGGCCCCAGGCGCCCTAGAAAGTTCATGGGTTTTAAGTTCAGAGAGACAAAGTTTCACATGTTTGCTCTGTCATTTATGACACTGTCCAGTTATTTAAAGTTTTATTCCCTACATCTGTTAAATAGAAAAATACTACTTTATGTTTATTTACAGGTTTTTGTGATTTCATCTGAAGTTTTTGACCCATAAATATATCCTTAATGATTGAAATTTTATATTTCCTTTAATTTTATTAGTCCAGGTTCCCCTTTCTTGGGGACATTTCCACATTGTATGATACAATGTCATTTTCCTCATTGTATCTTTCACATCTGGAAGGTGGGAAGAACCCAATAAGCATGTGTTATGTGAATCTATGAGTGAATATGTAATGCACAATGTTCCTTTAAAGAAATATTGGACTTTGGTAAGATATCTTTATAACTCCTAATCTTTTCTAATAAGGCTAGTTATCTCATTTTCCAAGATTCAGGAAAAATGGAAAAAGCAAATTAGACTCAAGCTTGCAGACTGTTAGTTAGGTACATAGATAATAGTAAAAGTTACAGCTGACAGGTTGAGGATACAGAAAAACGGAAAAACACTTGAGTGTGACCTATTCTATAGCTCCCCAAGACACACTGATCCCATCCACTGTCATATTACAGAATAGATTGGCATTCATGTAGATAGACACTTTGAGCTTTAATGGAAGGATAAAATTATATTAAATTCATTCTGCTTTAGAAAGCATAAATGTGTGTAATATGTTTTAGAAATATTTCTATTAAAATGGTTACTTTCAGTGCTTGAAAAGTTAGGCTTCTATTATCTGTAAAATTAACATATGTGTACAGATCATTCTCCATCAATGTCACATTAATAGAGTGTTCTGCCTATTGCCATTACAAGTCATTCTTCCACCACCGTTTAGTATTTTTCCCCTTACCAAAGTGTGCTACAGTGATGAGTAGATTTTTTCTTTTTTTTAAGAAAGATTCCTTTTATGGAAGGTAAGAAGATCTGCTTTAAAATTAGCGAAAGCCATCCTAGACCTGGTTCATGTGATCATTCAAACTTATGTTTCACTGTGAGGTCAAGGAAATTCCCAGGCTCAGCCTGGCATCAGTGCCATTGTATGCTCTAGTAATCTGAGCCAGACATCTGTGAGTGAACTCAACAAGCCCCAGGGCAGGAAGGCTGGCATTTTTCCACCTGAATGACTATTTAAGTAAAAGCAGGACAGAGGAGAAAGACAGAGTAGTCTGTTCTCTTTGTAATTGGTGTTGGCTTCAATGTATGCAATTTATAAACTGGCTCAAAGGCTGTTCATTTTCAAGACTACAGTGCTTTCGCATAATGTAGCAATCATCAAAGAGCTGGAAGATACAGTAAAGTTTTAAATATATGAATAATTTAAACTTTTTCTTATAGCTTTTCATTCATACCTCTCCTTCCCAAACAGCTCTCTCCTTCCCAAACAGACCACTACATCATTCACCATATACATACACCCATGTACCTAAAGTATGTGGCAATTCCCTTGCTTTCTTGCCTTATTTGATATATATATACACACACATACACATACATATACGTATATATATATATGTCTACATATGTCTGTATATGTCTCTATATATGTATAGAGACATATGTATATGTATATATATATATATATATATATATATATATATATATATACACCCACACACATATAATAGGTAAAATATTTTACCATAAAAGCAAGTTCCAAGTTCTTTTTGGTGGCTTACTGAGTTAAAACAATTATAGATGGCCTGATGAATATTGAATATGAATGAAAAATTCATTACAAAAAGCATTATACAAATATTTTGATAGTCCTATGTATGTTAGAATTTAGAAATTTGTATGAAAGTAAAAAGTGATTAATAGTGTCCAAAAGTAGAAGGTAAATGGGAGGCTAGTGTCAGTAATGATTTCTGAGGGCAACTTTAATATATTGCTGTGAATACTAGGACAGGTTATTTGGTATAGGGCCAGGCAGAAGGTTCGACTGGTGGCAAATTATGTATGGAGTGGCATTCACTGTTGACTGCAGAGATAAACATACTATGTGGGACTTTATATGGGACTGTATCCTAGCAATGGGACCCTCCTGTATTGCTCTCACTTTTTTATGGGTTTTGTCTTCAGAGAATAAATATTTTGGGCTCAAGCATTAATGAAGCTTAGCCTAGTTGCCAGTTTTGAGGACACTGCAGGGAAATGCTGTCTGCCTGATACTAGCAGACATTAGGGGTTTTCAGCTCCTGTGGACAAATTGAATGTGGGCAGATCCCTTCCCCTGAAAGGAGGAATGACAAGTTCCCAGTCCTGATTAGGTCACTGCCAGATAACCTGTAATGAATGTCTATAATTCTCATCTTATTTTCCTAACTGCTTGTTTTCCTAAAGGGTTATAAAATTATTGAATATCAAATTTAAATCTGAGGTTTTAGTATTGCTATTTTAAAGAAAATAAGAATTTGATAAATTTTATTTAGAAAGCATAGAGTTAGGAGGATGCTATAATTTTCATCAAACCCTTCATTTTGCATGTGAAAAAAAAAAAGAGTTTAAGCCTTAAGTACTTGTTGGGAATTTTAACCTTTCTTGGTTTGTGCTTTTAGTCCTAAACCATCTTCTCAATATCTATCAATTTTCCTAAAGTAAAGTAGTTGCACATGTCTCAGACTTTGCCAGCCACGGGTCACCTTTTTTTCCTTCTAATTTTTATACTTTCTTTTTATACTAATTCTGAGTGAAACAAGCCCCACCAGCTTCACTGACACAAATTAACTTCTGTTAACACATTCTCAGTTACTAGGAGTTTCAAGAAAGGTCTCCAGGTCGCTCGCTCGCTCTCTCTCTCTCTCTCTCTCTCTCTCACACACACACACACACACACACACACACACACACACACACAAATTAGTCTGTCAGTTGAAGTTACTATGTGGCATGTGCCCTCTTTTTCTCTATGATTTTGACATTTTCTTTTTAATATCTGATTTTGTGAATCCTCATCTTTGGCTCTGCCGAAGTTTTGATCTACAGAAAAAAGCCACTGGCAGTTTCAGTTAGTACAAATACTTCAGTCATAAGGGTACAAAATCATTTCTGTGTTTTCTGAAAAGGCTAAGAGAATGACCTCTAACATACCCCAAGAGCCCTATACAATAATGTTTACTTTAGCTCCAAAACAAACAAATAGAAATCAAACCAATTAAAAAATCCATCAAAGGAGCTGACTAAATAAACCATGGTAATGTATATCTATACTAAGGCAAGGCTCCTCAGATAAGGAAGGGCGTCTGTGGAAAAATCCCCAGATTATTACATTAAATAAATAGATGGTCTCAGCATAGTATTTGTACATTAAGAATAACAATGAAAGTCTGCCATAAAATACAATATTTATGATTTAGGTACCTAATGAACCAAATGCATAAAACAAAAAGGACAGAAAAAAAAAAAAAACAGAGCAAGTTAGAAAAATACTTTCCTCTGAGGAATAAGGAAGGCAATAGGGCTGGGGAAGCTGATCAAAAGGACTTTTATTTAATTTACTTATTAATATGCAATTACAAATTATCTTCTAAAGCAGTACACAGACAAGTAGGTCTTCTTGCTCAGTATCTCTTTTTTCTGTAAACTTCCCTTGGGAATTGTAAGTTGCAGTATCAACTCTAGGGAGTTTCAACTGTGCCAGTGTTCCAGGAAAGCTGAATCATTCAAGTGCGCCCTCTGTTGGGCAATATTCAGAGACTGATTTTACTTTGCACCTTTACGGGTCATCTGAAGAAAATGGGAGTAAAAGAATTTCTTGTCTAAGCAGACAATCCCTTGCTTGAGGACTACAAGTGCTGATGCCTGAGTAAACATTATGTTATTCAGGCAAGCTGTCTTGAACAAGTTTCTCCTTAGTCTCCACAGAACTGCGTTTTGAATCAGGAACTCCAGTGCTCTTGGTGATACACCAAACTAACACTTGTTAAGTCCCCACCCCTCCCTGTCCTTTTGGTGAATTTTCCCTTGTTCTGCCTTCTGGTTCTGGATTCCCCGTCTCCCCATAGTCTATAGGGGCAAGACCCCTGCTGAATAGGAAACTAATTTAAAGATCAACTCCTACTTGATGAAAATTTAGTAGTTTGTTTTTGTTTGTTTGGCTTTGCTCTTTTAGTAACCCAGAGTAAGTGATGAAAGTCTCTGAAGTTACAGAGGTGAATTCTTTGCCAAAGTCCTAAACAAATAGTTCAAATAAAGACTCAAGAACTTTCTTTACAAAATGTCAAATGAGTTTCTTCCTTTAGATAAAACCAGTTAAGTTCATGATTGTTCCTTTTCTTACCTCCTCTGGGGTTTTAATTCATTGAAAGTTTTCTCTTTATTTCTCTGTAGTTCTCTCTCTTGTCTCTCTACAGTGAGCTGCCCCTCAACTTCTAAACTAACTCAGTCTTTCATATAAAATTAATGGACTGCCTAACAAATGGAATGTTCCTTAGCTGTTGTTTACTCTCTTTTGCTTCTTGTGGTGCTCATTTCCTCATCTGTCATTCTTTTCATCCCTCAGTTAACTGTAATTTGTTTTGGCTTCTCTCAGTGAGGCAGGCAGGGAATTTTTAGGTATTAAGGTAACACATTGCTCTTAGAATCTGTTTAAAGATTTAGGGTCCCACTCCCAGGGGAAAAAAAATGAATATACCCATAGTATACTCACAAAATTTGGCAGAGGCCTATCTCTCTGTCTGCCCTGACATTGATTAATCCTCAATTAAATACATTGAAAATAAAATCCATGAGTCCAGGAGACACAGATTTCTTTTTCTCTAGTACATCCTTAACAAGCATAGTTACCAGAAGCTAATAGGCATTTAATAAGCATTAAATGATTAAATCAGTGCCCTAGTTGCCATGGATTATGAATATTTTTTGCCCTATTAATAACTAGAATTTATTGAATGGTAATAGTGGACCATGCAACGTACTAAGGCTTTAAAATTTTTTTTAATGTTTGTTTAATTTTGAGAGAGAGCGCGCACACATATGCGAGCCGGGGAGGGGCAGAGAGGGAGGAAGACACAGAATCCAAAGGAAGCTCCAGGCTCTGAGCTGTCAGCACAGGCTGTACTAGGCTTTTCATATAGGTTTTATATATGTAACTCACATGCATTTTGGAATTAGTATCTGTCCATTATTACCTGGTAGGCATTCAAACCATTCAATTCAAGTAGCTACAAAGAAAAAGACAATCCAGTCCTTACTTAAAGCACATTAAAAACAATGCAATTCTTAACCTCCAGTATCATTTCTCAGTACCTTAATTTTCACAATTTGAACTTCTCTGAAACTTTTTATCCACTGATAACATCCTAATTTCTCTCCCTGGAACTGCCCTCTATTTATTCTGTTTACTTTCATCTTTTTTTCTCCTCAGAATTTAGTAATTTAGATTGGCTTAATCTCTTCATCTAAGTAATTTTCTTTCTCTTCAAGTGTTAATGACTCTGCCTTTTTGTGCTTGTCATATTATACTCTACAAAATTCAGGATTTGTCTGAAGAAGATCAATTTTATACACAAGTTGGAAGAGAGAGGAGGGGGTGTGTGGAAAGAGACAGCATTCTGTTTTTGAACCCTAAGTAACTGTAGGCTTTATTAATACCCTTCTATAACTTACCAGAAACAAAAGCTAAAAGATATAAAGCTGCTTTCTCACAGACTCACCAGGGTGACACCAAGACTTATCCAGATCTATTTGATTAAAAAAAAAAATTAGCACCATACTTTGCTGTCCACTTGAAATGGTATTTATTCAATACATCTATTGTGTACGAGGGATACAGGATTTAACAGAAAACTATATAAAATTCCTGACCTTGTGCATCTAATTTTCAATTGGGGAATACAAAATAAAGAGTAAAAATAGCAATAAAAATGTATGACATTTACAAGTGCTACAAAATATAGAAGAATATAGAACAAAATGAGGGAGTGTCTGGGGCCCGGGAGAATAAAGTTTTAAATAAATCTTTTGAAGTCATCCATATGAGAAGGGGACATTTAAGCAGGGACTTGAAGGAAGTGAGAGAGCAAACCAGAAAGATAATGCCAGGAGGATCATTACTGGTAATGGAATTGTCAGTGCAAAGGCACTAAGTGGTTCTGGCTGTTCAGAAAACAGCAAAAAGACTACCTTGGCTAGAGTGGAATAAGCCAAGAAAAGCATAAGATATAGAAATGTATGAAATATTTTGTGTGTTTGTGTACTTTCCTAGATTAATGGCACATTATTAAGTCCTCCAAAGAGTCTTTGAGTCCAAAAAGCTAAATTTCACTGCCTTGGGGGAAAGAGTGTTGGTAGAGGGTTGGGGTACTCATCTTAAGCACATTAGCTGCTAAATTTGTGTGTTATGTACTCCCTGAAATTCTTTACCCTTGTTTCTAAGATCCACTGCTCCTGGATCTCCTCCAGCTCTTGGAATTTGCAATTTATTTCCATCATGAGCTCATATTTCTCAGCCTGAGTGGTTGGAAAATGTTCATTGAAAAACTAAAGGAAAGAGAAACTAATGAATCAAATATTTGGAACCTGTGTATTTAGCAACAAAATAGAATATTGTGTTATAGGAACCTAGCAGAGAATTGATCCATATAGTGACTTTGAACACTTGTCATAAGCTTTCTGAGACTGACACTTGAGAGGCAGGCTTTCTATATTCTCAAAGTTCTGTCCTTGTCAAGAGTTAACTCACCAAACTGGCATTCCTGAGTTAAATTTTCAGTTGTCCTTGACTTTTAAAGTGAAATGTTTTGTAAAAGAGTATCTACCTGAAAAGTGTATTTTGTCTTGGGAAATTATAATTCAATATATTTTTCAGTAAGTCCTGTTCCCCCTTACATGAGTACCCATTTGACATAGTTCTTCTGGAACTCATTGAAAGGTAAGTATTTGTTTTACACATTAAGCTTCATGCTATTTTTTTTTTTTCAACGTTTATTTATTTTTGGGACAGAGAGAGACAGAGCATGAACGGGGGAGGGGCAGAGAGAGAGGGAGACACAGAATCGGAAACAGGCTCCAGGCTCCGAGCCATCAGCCCAGAGCCCGATGCGGGGCTCGAACTCACAGACCGCGAGATCGTGACCTGGCTGAAGTCGGACGCCCAACCGACTGCGCCACCCAGGCGCCCCTGTTTTGTTTTGTTTAATGAGAACAACTTAAGCCCAACCCTTTTCTTATGTGCCTGTCTTCTGTAGAGCTTAAAATTATATTGAATATTTATGGAAAATCTGTAAGAGGATAGAGATTGGTACAGAGATTGATTGGACAGTGATACTGTTTTCACAAAGCCTGCAGCACAGTGTTATACTTTTGTGTGAATAATCATGGCACAAGAATAAAGTGATAATGACTTTAGTGAGGTTAAGGAGACAGATTACGTTCAATAGTAGAGAACTATAGCAATTAACTCTTAAAAATGAGTATCATAGTTTAAAAATCTTTTTCCTTTTAGTCATTTTACTCTGTATGCCGAAGCTAACTTACATCCTTTCCACAGATAGGCAAGAGATATATCATTGTTAATAAACATTGCAGGCCCTATCATACTTGCAAACCTATATGATAATGACAATATAAGGACATCACACATCCTAATAATCTTCTATGTAATTTTATTTCATTTTAAATATTTATTTCAGAGAGAGAGAGAGAGAGTGAGAGAGGGAGGGAGGGAGAGAAACAGAGAGTAAGCAGAGGGAGGGGGAAACACAGAATCCAAGTCAGGCTCCAGGCTCTGAGCTGTCAGCACACTAGGCTCAAACTCAGAAACCACAAGATGACCTGAGCTCAAGTCAGATGCTTCACCTACTGAGCCACCCAGGTGCCCCTCTTCTATGTAATTTTAGGATTTGTTCTAAATTGGATGCAAACAAAGACAAATGTCACTCTGTAAGAATGATGAAATAAAAAAAAAATTAAAGAAACTTCTGAAGATTTTGTGGAAAAGACCGAGTAACAACCTGTTTTGTATTGTATAATTGCTTACCTTTCTTTTTTTAAAAAAAATTTTAATGTTTATTTATTTTTGAGAGAGAGAGAGACAATGAGTGGGGGAGTTTCAGAGAGAGAGGGAGACACAGGATCCGAAGCAGGCTCCAGACTCTGAGCTGTCAGCACAGAGCCCAACATGGGGCTGGAACTCATGACCCGTGAGATCATGAGATCATGACCTGAGCCAAAGTCAGACACTCAACTGACTGAGCCACCCAGATGCCCCAAATTGCTTAACTTTCTGAAGTTAAATGAACCAGATAAATTATGGGGTCAATTGTTTTCATAGGTCTCTTTGTTATGCTGTTGATTTTCCAGATTATAGTAAGAGAATCATTGTCTATGCCTAAATATGTATGCAAATGACAAGGGGAGTGTGTGTTGTCCTGTGTCTCCATGTGTCTGTGTGTTTCTATGAGTCTGACCTCTACATCTATATAGGAATTTTTGCTTTGGCATCTGGAGTTTTATCCAAGATTTGGTTGGCTTTTGAGTAAGATTTGACTTAGTGTGAAATAAATAAAATCAGCAACAGGATAAAAATAATAAAGCATGCTTTGGGAAATAAGAGAAAATAAAATACGTGTTTTAGAGGGGGTAGAAGTAATTACATGGTTTTTCACAAAGGTAGCTATCTTCAGATCCTATATGCAAAAGATGGAATTTTGGTGATTTCCATATTTAACATTCAGTTTTTTTTTTACGTTAAGAGGAAGTATGCATTTTTCACAAGAGTATTATTTGTTCAATATCTCATTTAATTTCAGAAATTATAGTTTGCTGACCACCACGGTATTTACATGAAACCCCTACAGAGATATATTCTCTTACTCCCTGTCATAGATAATAGCTAGATGTTGTTGAGGAATTCATAATTACTGGTCAAAGCCTGACTTAGTTGACCTTCAGCACTAGGGCATCATCTCAATTTCATGATAAATGAATCCAAACCACATGGAGTAAACTGCTTTTATGATTAAACATGTGTGTGTGTGTATGTGTGTGTGTGCACACGCGTGCGTGTGTACACAAAAAGAATCATGGTTGCTAACAATTTCGGAGTCAGTCAGTATCTAGAGACTTTTCCTGGTCCACATTTGCCGTTTTCCAATGCTGCAATCAAGGCTTAGCTTTCCATTATGATTTAAAAAGCTTGTTATAATGGCATGATTCCATAAATGTGATAACCACTGCTAAAGAAGCCTTGGCTAGCTAATTCATCTCATTTCACAGGTAGGGGCAGGGTAGCTATGTTTAGAAGTCCTTTAAAATAGGGGTTCCATGATACTCTTTTTGTCTACACAATAAGCTCTCTGTGATGAAAGAGGATCTTACATAAAATACATTTATGATCTGAAGAGTACATTCTCATTACATTTTTAGATCTCCATTTCAAAGACGTCAGGCCTACTTTCCTCTCATGAAGTAAGACCTCTCTAAAGAGCATCACAAATGGGCTGTCATGAGCTGGGTCACAAACTGCATATTGGTTGATTAGAGAAAAATAAAAGGTAACGTTGGGATTTGCTCCCCTGGAAGTTGGTATTCTTACCAGTGACTTTTACCCTTACCTGTCTTTAGCACCTCTCCCAGCACCCCATCTCATTTCTTTGAGATCAAACTGGTATAAAACATCCCTGTAGGTGGCTTTATTCTCATGGTAAGGCTTGTGAATTTGAGTTCTTTGTTTCACAAAAGCCTGACAAATTCGGCTTTCACTCAGCCTCTGAACACAGTTGTAAACCAACTCTACAAGAATAGTAAAAAGCTGACAGCTGACAGCCTTTGCATAGATTTTATCTGGAAGGAGATATTTCAAAGAATTTGAGCCTGATGATTTTGATGAAAACTTAATTAATTTACACCATACATTGTTCTGTCAGCTGCACCGTGATACTTAAAGGTTGGGGAGCTTTAGGGCTAGGTCAGATGAACCTGAACAATAAAATGTCTTTGTGGTAAAAGAAAGTGATTTGAAAATGTCATATCTCAATCATTTGTTGATTTCCTCCAGAACTCAGTCATATCTCAGACATTCCTATCCCATCTACAGACGGCAGTGGTTTCTGTCTCCTAGGCTTCTAGCTATTCTTAAGGAAAAGGACAAAACAAAGTAAAAGTAAGTAACTGGCTGAGGATGGAGTACAAAAATGAGAGACTTGTGAGAGTGGTTTCGTTAAAGAATACAGTGAGTGGACTTACTAACAACAAGTATATTTTTGGAAAGGAATAACCAAAACTTGAATAAGGAAGCGTAAAAGTTAAATACTCATGAAAACACAGCTAAATAATAAACAAAATTTTGTGAAATATTATTAGCGTGACTGATGTGTAAAAATGTCATCAATTGCGGAAAACATCTAGAAGTTAAATGTTAAAAACTGGACAATAGGTTAGAAAAAACAGTTTACTAACACCAATATATAGATTAAAAGACAACACATAAATTTAAATTGTTCTTTCATGACTTTATGTTTTTCATAAATTATGGCAAGTTTTAAGTGTGTGTGTGTGTGTGTGTGTGTGTGTGCGCGCGCGCGCGCGCCTATGTGTGTACGCGCGCATGTTTTTCCAGATTACTTTTAAGTACTGGGGAGAGGAATGGGATGGGAGCAGGTGGTTGGCAATATTTTGGGAAAGAAGTTAATTTTGAAGCAGCTGCTGGCAATTTTCCTACAGTATTATTCATCATTTTAAAAAATTAAAATGATTATAATTACCCTGATATGTCACATCATATGTGACTGAAAAGAGGAAATGATGGAGATGGAGAAAATGTCCATATCCCTGAAGTAGATGTTCATTACCTTATAAACTCCTGAGTGACAGGCTTCCATGGGATGTTACCCCGATGAATGAAGCTCAGGTGAGTAATAAAATAGAGCAGAAGGCCTGCAAGTGCCAGTGGCCACCTAATCGGAGCTCATTTAGTGATTGTCATCACTTTGTAGCAACCATGCAGTTAATACCCAGTGTATTTGACACCTGCTATGTTAAATTAGTACTTGCAGAATTAACACCTGCTGTCAGCCACCCAGCAGGAATGTTGCTTTCTTCAGAATAAAAGGGAAATGAATTATTTCCCTAGAAATTTGTGTAAATTATTTTTGTGGATGGAGAATTACTTGGAAAGATCTTGGGACTGGCAGTCAAGATTCCTCTTTTTTTTTTTTTTTTTTATAGACTTGGCACTGTTAGTAACTCAGAGTCTTTTTATGGCTGTCAGAATAGAGGTCTCAAAGTGAGCTTCATATCACTAAAATGTATTTTCTAAAGTATGAAAACCTACACAGATGTGATATATTGTGATAACATAGTGATATATTAATTGTCCATTAATAACAAATTTTTTATTTTAAATTTTCATTGACTATTTGTTAATAGGAAAATCTTTATCTCCTGCTGTACATTTTATTAGAGCAGGGCATGGGATAGTTTTTATTGATGTTTCTATCTCTTTCTGTTTATAGTGTATGTAATACTTAATGTCTTTTCTTAAAATGCTTTATCTATAATAATTGATATTAATATTATTCAATTACATATTGTCTTATAAAATATATACACCTCTGCATAAACAGTGGGCAAATTATTTAACTTCTCTAACATGTCTCCCTAAACATTAACAGTAATAATAATAGTATTATTGTAAAATAAATAAAAAGCACATTAGCACAATGTCTAATATTATAGGAGAGCATTTTCCTGAACAAACGATCAAGCAAAATAAACCAACATAAAACAAACCCAAAACACCATTATACTGCGAAAATGTCTATAGAACTATAGAAAATAATGAATGTCTAATACTTGAAAGTTACCTTTGATTTGCTTATTTATTTTGATTCCACAAAACTGTATTAAATGCTGTGGGAAATAGTATTAAGGAAAAGATACAGTTTCTGATTTAATGCAGCTTAAGATACCATTGGAATAGTAGGAGGGCTTTTTTTTATTGCAATAGGAGTTTTATTATTTCCTATAATTCAAGGAAAATTAAGTATGTATTCAGAAGGAACATAATAATAAAGAAGTAGAAGTTAGGAGATTTTATTTTGAAAAATAACAGGACATTTATTAAGAGCTTGGAATTAAAGCGAGAAAGTTGCATTACCTCTAAGCAAGTAATTTAACCTTTTGGGCTTGAGTCTCTTTATCAATAAAATGGGGATGTGACAGTATCTGTGACATGTTAGCAGGTGGATTAAGTGTGTGGAACAATGAGTAACACATAGTAAACATTCTAAAGGTATTCATTACATAATTAAAAAATGGGGAATTTGAAAAAAGCTTTATCAACAATTTTAATTTGGGATGGACCTTTGGGAAATTATACTTTAAATCAACAGAATCAATGGGAAACAGTGTGAACATAAGTAGAAGACTTGGAAATGCCTGGCCATCTGTATATTTGTGACAAACCATATGGGGATAAATCTGGAAGGCAGAGTGGGGGTCTGCCCATGGAGTCCCTGAAAACCATAATGAGAAGGATACTTTATAATCCATAAGTGATAACAGCCATTGAAGATTCTAGAACAAAATACCTCTTGTTTTCAAGGGAAACAGTCAAGGAAATTTAGGAAATTTAGGGGGAAACAAAAGATGTTATCAGATAGAGAGTTAGAGAACTGGACCAACAATGATAATAGTTCCTGGTCTCCTGTCAGAATCTAAGTCTCCTTATGATTATTACTGAGACAATTACATATAAATAAGCCAGTGCCTGGAATCCAAAATATAAACCCATTTATCTTTTTTTTTTTTTTTTTTGGTCTGACACTCATGCCATGGTTATGACCTCTAAGCATCTCTTGAGTATTAGCTATGTGGAGAATTCTGTCAAGAACTCATTGGTATTGTGATGTAAGGGCTGCAAAGAATATATGAAACTTGAAGAAACAACAGTTTTAGATATTTAGTTGCCACAAACCTACCACTTCAAGTAGTTTCTAGAAATCTTCTTAGTTGGATCTGCAGGGATCTAGTTTAAGTACATTTTGCTTTGAAAGCTATTCACAGGAATGGAGAGATGCCAGCTTTTGGAATTCAATCAAATCCAATGACTTTAAGTCTAAGATCAATAACATTTTTATAAAAGAATGAAAAATCTAGAGTTAAAGACCATACTGGCAACTTCTCTTTGCTAAAGCCTGACTGAGAAAAAATGAATTAATTGAGCTAATTAATGAAAATTATCATCCCTTCAGAAAATGACAAAAATTCATGTCCCAAGTTGGCTTCAAGAGCTCCATAGAGGGAATATATCTAGTAGAATGATCTTAATAAAGGAATAGGATTATAAGTACAGTGCAGTACAATCCTAGTTATTCAAATATAACCCTTCTTTTGCCTCGTGGCTATGGTTTTTAGTCCTGTGGAGAGATAGAACATATATTTTTTAAAAATACAAAAGTGATTTTCTTAAACTCTGAAGTACATTGGGGCATAGTCAGTATTGTATTGGGAATCCTCAGTTATAGATTATTACACAGCTTGAGATTTCTGAAGTGGTATTTATGAATCACAATGACCAGAAAAAAAATTAGAAGTATTAAAATGGACTCGTGAAATGCTACAGATTTCTACGAGCACAAAATATGGGGAATATACCTTGTTGACCCTCAAAATAATTGGGATATTTTGCAGAGGGATGTATTGGTAAAGATTCAGAAAATGAAGACAACTGTCAGTAAACATTGATGTAACTTGTCAATATGACCCCTTTGCCCATTAGACCTCCAGTGGAGTTCAGTCTCATTTTGGGTAAATTCAAAATCTTATGATGGCTTACAAGGTCCAACTGAACTGGCCTCTTCATTATCTTTCTGTTCTTATCTCCTTCAACCAGGGCAGCTTCCTGGGCATGTGACCATAGCCTGTGTTTGATACAACGTTCTGCTGCCTTCTTAAAATTCGTAATAATTGTATCCTTGAACATGTGAGTTATAAGTGAAATCCAATGGATAAGGAAGCAAGCGAGGACATTTGCACAATATGTACATTGTCTCTTGCAGTCCCATTCTCATATAGTCTTTGCAAAGGCCCAGGAACACAGAATTCCAGTGCTTGCATAGCGCGTGAATCTTTATAAGATCCAAAGTGACAATAAGGTCAGTATGTGTCTCTGTGACTGAGCAAGCAGTACGGTGCTGATAGCTGCAAGGGGCTGCTCTTCCATTTGATAACTTAGTTTGAAAGGGAAAAAAAGGCAGTGGGGTTGTATTCTAAGAAACACGTATGATTAAGGAACCCTATCGTTCCTTCGTCCTCATGTTCATATTCACGTAAAACATTTCTATATTAACTAACCTCTTACACTAAAAATGGTGGGAAATAAGGAATGGGAAAGACAGGTCAACCAATACTTCTTTTCTTTTTAGTCCATCTTTACTTGTCAGTAAGCTGAAGGTAGAGAGGGTTGGGAGAACATTTGTATATCAGGAAGTGAAATAAGAACAGTTGAATATATTACACTATTTTCACTGTTCTGATATATATGTGATACGAAATGCAAATTGTGTTACTTCGGTGATTCTTCATGAGTTCATTGTCCGTATGTTTGCATTTAAAACTGCTGTTTCATAGTATAATCTGTAAAATTAATGTTAATAATTTAGAAGTTTAATTTGTCTTTACTTAGGACAATATTAAAAAGTAAATAAAAAATAACATGACAAGTCAAAGAGAGACCATGGGAAGAAAGGAAAAATTTTAAATTGCAGTGTCCTTACCAGTACGTTTTTTTCAGGCTTTTAAAGAAGGAATCTCATATTTTCATTTTGCACTAGGCCATGCAATTGTTGTAAGCCAGGCCTACCTATTCCTTTACAACTACCTCACCCTTCTTCATGCAGCTACACTTGCTGTCTTGCTTTTCTTTATACATGTGGGTATTTCTACCATTACAAGGCCTCTATATTTACTCTTGCCTTTACCTGGCATGCTCTCTTTCCAAATGTCCGTGGCAGGCTTCCTCACTTTGGTCTCATTATTTCCTCCAATAAAACTTTCCTATTAAAGCCATCCCTGTCCACTCTGTTTAAAGTGTAATCTCTCTCAACAAAGGAACTCTTCATTTTTCTCAGAAATTTATGGTACTTATCTCCTAACTTGTTACGTGTTTTACTTAATTAGCTTATTATCTGTCTACCCCATAAATATGTATTGAGAGAAGGGATGGATTACCATCTAGAGACAATGGTCTAGGGAGACACAGGGTAAATTATTCATGATTTTCCCTATAGGAAACATCATTTTAGCCAAACAGCAAGTTTTAGGCCTCTCACCTTTTAAGTTAGCATTCAAAATGAGATCAAACTTGGTGGTCAAATGGCATCTTAGCCTTAATGTAAAATTTTATTTTTCTGGAAATAGGCTAGATTCATATGCTATGTGTGGAATAAAATTTAAGACAAATACAAGTTAAGATTATAGTTTATTTACCTTTAAACCTTCAACCAATTTAAAGCCTCTAACTTTTTAGTTTCTCTTTGAAATTAGTGAGTAGTAAGCATTCTGAGTGGCAAATGGCAGGTGTTCATTGTAATTTAACAAAGCAGGTGTCAAATATTGTTTACTGGGGCTAGCTGCTACTCTTGCTGGAAAGCTCTTTACTTTGGGGTTTCTCCTAATTAAACAATATCTAGCCATCACCTGTCAACCCTGTCTCCATGGAACAGTGAAACCTTCAGGGAACATGACTTGAGCAATCTTTCAGATAGAGAAAGAAAGGGGGAAAATGCCATTAATTATTTAGAGATAATTCTTTCTCTACTTCTAGAATTATAGCTGCATAATATAATTCACTCCTTCTGGAAAAATATTTTTCAAACTCTGATTTCATACCATCTGATAAGTAAATTAAATCCCAAAGATGATGCATAAAAAAGAGCCAAAAATGCAATGTTGGATTATAAATTTCACATGTCTTGCATTATTCTGTTTTCTATAAAACTTCAAATACTACATACAGGTAGTATGTTCTGAGAATCACCCAGAGAGACACAAAGAGGTCAAGCGTATAATTTAATAATTAATTGTATTTTCTAATAATAGACATGTTCCTAGTTTTTTAACTATAAGATGATACTAATTTCCAGGTAATTAATATTTTGGGTCATAGCTTGTACTCACTTTACTGTGATTATAGTATTTTAAATAATTTATATATACTATGATGTACGTTGCAAAGACAGAGCATGTAACTTCCTTTGTCTTTACAAAATAAAACTTGGTTAATGGGACATTTTCATAGAGAATGGTGTTGTGAAGTTAAGGAGTAGTTTTGTTTTAGTACCTGGGAAATGTTTATTAAAAAGTTTGCATCTACTCACTAGGTATAAGTCAAGTTTTTACTAATTTTCATCTCATCCTCTTTGAATTCTACCCAAATACACGGCTGTATTGTGCTGTACTTTCTTAAATATGTAGAGCTCAATTGTTGAGTTCTGTCAGTTTCATGAAGTGCATATTAGGTTTAACCATAAAAAACCTGATGAGATAAACACTGCCTATTTAATATTTAACCTAACACATCCTTGCTAGTATTAACTGAACATTGATTTTCAAGTAAGCTTGATTCTGTCTGTTCTTGGGAGAGGTACCTGTAATAACATACATAGGGAATAAGCTGAATGAAGTGTTCTAAAGCCAACTAAATAAAATTTATAAAACTTATTTTCTTTTAAATAAATAAATATTGGAACAACAAAATATGTTCAGTCATCACACCCTATATTTTCCATGGACTTGTAGATTTCATACTTACTTTTTCTCGGTATGAACTATGGTAGCAGCAATCACACATGCACACATGTTCAAAAATTGCCATTACATTGAAGCTAACCTCTTGAATTATGTATCTTCAGCAACAGGTATAAGATCTGTACATAGTAAATCACTCAAGGTATTTGAAGTGACTGCTGAATTAATTCAAACCCTTTTTAGAAATTAGCAAAGACAGGGGCGCCTGGGTGGCGCAGTCGGTTAAGCGTCCGACTTCAGCCAGGTCACGATCTCGCGGTCCGTGAGTTCGAGCCCCGCGTCGGGCTCTGGGCTGATGGCTCGGAGCCTGGAGCCTGTTTCCGATTCTGTGTCTCCCTCTCTCTCTGCCCCTCCCCCGTTCATGCTCTGTCTCTCTCTGTCCCAAAAATAAATAAACGTTGAAAAAAAAAATTAAAAAAAAAAAAAAAGAAATTAGCAAAGACATTTTCCTCCAAATCCTACTCACCCAAAAAGAAATTTATGAATGAAATAGCATCCAAAAAAGTAAACAGTTTGGTTCTATAAACAAATTCAGCAGAATCTGTAAAGTTAAGTTTTAGAGTATACAGTAGAGCAGGTTATTAATTCCATTGGATGTTTAAATCCATATTGTCTTTTGTTACCTTGGACTTTTTCTTTATGTAGTTGGATAGAAACTTTATCTTTTATGGATAATATTTTCATGTTTATAGGAGTTAGTTTTTACAATCCTCCTTCTGCTCTAGAAGCTGCAGTGGCCTTGATTTCAAACTGATAGTCAAACACCTCGGCTTCACCCAGTTCAAAGTTACTAAGAATTAAAAAAATAAATACAGATCTGAGAAAAAAAGAGCATATACATTAATAGCATAAAAATATGCTGTGACTTCCAGGCACAGCTTCTGGTGTCCCTGTCATGCTGAACTGTGACATATCTGAGGCTGACTGGGTGTGCATTAGCTCATGTCAGTGAAACCATCAGCTTGGGATTCTTTCAGCTGTCATCCCTAGTTGGTCATGCAGCCTCTAATGGGACGTACTAGCTCCCATTACCCAGTGCAGCTGTGCATTTTTCATATAGGTCACTCAGTACATAATACATAGTATCTGCAGTGAAGTGTAGATACTTGGGCCTATGCATAATCTTTAGTGGGCTTTTCATTCATCTTGGATCTGATGAATTTCTCACAATCCCGGGAGTTAATGTTATAAGAGGAAATTACAGATTACATCCAAAGAAGCCCCTGAGCCCACAGCAAAGACCCTAAACCAGTTGCTGACCCTTTTTTTCATATGTAAAAAGTGTAGTGTGTATGACTAGAGTGTCCACTAAGATTTGAAAGGATTGAAATAGATTAATTATTTCTTTACATTTCAAGATGAGTTTATAAAGATCCCAGAGTTTGAGGAAGTAAAGCTTTCATTTTTTTTTCTCTAAAATTAAAGTGATAGAATTGAAATTCTAAACACTGTTACTCCCTTATTATTTTGTAATGGTATAATATGAATGATTGATTTTTTTATACTGAGTACTTTAATTTTTGAAGTCTATATAGTAATCGATGTCAAGTTGAATATCGTGTGCCTTCTGTATAAAAATGTACTTAGGCATACACATAATGAAATTGTAAAAAAGAAAGAAAAGGAAATAATGTACACATTTTCTTCTCATATGTTTGCAAAAAACTTGGTCCATTGCATTACTTCCAAATGTACTTTCATATAAAAGTGCTCATTTTAGTAACTGATGAATTTTCATTGGTTCATATTGACACTATACTTCAAGGTTGTCACTGTTATTGCCTCAGAGAGCAAACCTATTCTTTTTAACATAAAAAAGTCAATTTTGTATTCTAAATCATATTTGATGTATTGTTTATTAAATACTTTGACAAAATTCATAATCTTTTATTTTCAAAATGAAACATCTTAATTTGAGTAATGTGAGTTTGATAGCAATTATCTTGTTTTTCTCTCACTTGAATGCAATTGTTAATGTATTAGTCAGAAAAATACATAACTTGTTTCAAATCGTTTTAATAGATTTAAGAAGACTCTATGAGAGTTCTAGGTACATACTATACTGGTAAAAGTATATTTTACAATTTTAGAAATCTGTTGATGAATGGGCACCTGTGTGGCTCGGTCGGTTAAGCATCCAACTTTGGCTCCGATCATGATCTTAGGATTCATGAGCTCAAGCCTGCGTCGGGTTCTGTGCTAACAGCTCAGAGCCTGGAGCCTGCTTCAGATTGTGTCTTCCTCTGTCTCTCTGCTCCTCCCCCACTTGTACTCTCTCTCCCCAAAATAAATAAACATTAAAAAATTAAAAAGAAATCTGTTGATCACCAAGTTATGGCCTTGGTATTCACGATGAAAGATTCAGGTCAGAGAAAGAATCTTATCTTTATATATTCAGGCAAGTGATGAACCAGTTTTCCTTATTGAAGGAAGAGTATAAGGCACTTAACTCAGTTATCTTGCACATGAAAGTCTCCAGTGTTGCTAACTCTCGTTTTAATGTGAAACTGGAGGACTTTAGTAGCAGTGCAAACTATGGGTATCTGTTTAGTTACTTTCATTCAGATTATATAAATCAGTGAGATTCCACTTAACTGCTCAACTGACAGGACCATGTTTATAGAGTATCATAGTAAAAGATGACTAAGCCATGAATAGAAATTCAAGAAGAAAATAACAGCTGGGTTTTGGTAGATCTGATTTGAGTCTAGTCCACTATAAATTAAAATCAGTTAGTGCTTCAGGTGTAAGTTAAGGGCTAACTTGTATTGTTATAATCACAGAGTGTGCTATAAATGTCAATAAAAGTTATCAGATTACCAAAACCATGAAATTGATCAGAGTATACTAGCATCGGGTAAATAAACATTCCAGCCTTTTGGACAAATGAAGCAACAACTATATAATCATTTATAATTGGTTTTGGAAAAATCATATATCACAGAATTGGTACTTATGAAAAAACAGATTAGTGTCTGGGATTATTATCTTTTATTATAATATTTGTAAGGATTAACTAATAGTGAATTTTATAGACTATAAATTGGATGTTTTAGAGAATAAATAAGAGTGTGAGTGAATGGTGCACCAATCCAAATGGAGTTATGATAGATGATTAAAAAAATCTTTATTACTAAAACTACAGTCTTAAAAAATCATAATAGTAGCCTAAAGCTGCATTTATCTTACATAAAGTTACTTAATTTTAACAAATTCAGAATGAATTTAATAAATTATTCTAGGAAATTCTATATTATAAATCACTTTAAGATCCAATAACCTGTTGAATAGAATGATCAGTAACCATACGCTATTCTTTCTAGTAAAATCACAAAGCATTTCAATATGATGAAAGTAGTTCAATATTGGAGTTTATAAAGGTATAATTTTATCTGATTTTATCTTCTTACTGCCCACAATAATGGCATGGTTATTTTATTCACTTAAATATTAGAACTACTCACTTGAATCAGCTGATTATAGTAAGATTGAGTGCTTGGTATTTGACATTAAATAGCCAATCCATTTTATTATAAAGATCCTGCCTTAGGTTCCCCTTATAGCCATTAAAATTTAACTTGTCTTGTAATTTAGGCAATGAGGGATCTGTTTAATCAGTTGTAATAATTTTAAGTGACTGTGTTTGACAAGCAGTCCTTTCTGCTTTCAATTAGTCCCTAATGTAGACAGCCAGATCTGATAATTCAAAAGTGTTTTTTTTTTTTTTTTTTTAACCTGAATTATCTGGTTTGGTTTACTACATTGGCTGAGTTAATTGAAAAGTTGCCAAATATCCACTTCATGCTGTGCTGTGCAGACAGAGCAATAACGTATTTGATATACCAAATGATTTCACGGATAAATATGATGAAAACAAGACACTTTATTGCCTTGTTTATCTTTAGACCTTCAAACAAAGCAAGGCTTTACAAACTTGGTCTCCCATTTTGGTTATCATTGTAATTATTGCCATTTGCCAAAACCAAATTGATGAGTTGACGATTTACAATAATTATCCAAGCCAATAATTTATAATTTTTATAAAAGGAAAATTTGAGGAATTACTGCCTTAGAAATATATACCTAATTATTTAGAATCAATTCATTTAACTGAATATATCTTACTGTGGAAATTTGGTTATTAGACAATCCTTTCAGATTATTTATGTTTCTTTTTTTCCATGTTTTTTTATTTTTAAGAGAGAGACAGACCACAAGTGGGGGAAGGGTAGAGAGAGAGGGAGACCCAGAATCTGAAGCAGGCTCCAGGCTCTGAGATGTCAGCACAGAGTCCTATGTGGGGCTCAACCTCACAAACTATGAGATAATGACCTAAGCTGAAGTCAGATGCTTAACTGACTGAGCCATTCAGGCGCTCCATGTTATTTAGTTTTCTATTGATATTTCCTTTGCAGTATTGTTTTATCACATTTGTTTCAACTGCCAATACAAATACTATTCACTGCTTAGAAATTTTTTTTAAAGTGTGTATTACACAATTATATAGTTTTTTTTTGACAAAGCTTTGTAAATAAATTAGAGTTACCTTTGCTTTGCTTATTGATCTTTTATGAAGCTTCTTAGTGACCAATATATTGACATTTAGAAACTATACATATACTTAAAAAATGGTATGTCATGATAACAAATTGTTGAAAAGTACAGAAACAAACTGGAGAGGATGCTAGCTTTCATGATTTTTTAATATTGATTCTCATTTTTATAGAATGGATATTTGGTTTAACTCACTACACCTAAGTTTTGTCATTTCTTTATTTTCTTAAAACAAAACACAATTTGACACTCCTGTGAAGGAGGCAGGATAATTGAATCTTATAGATGTTTTCCCGGTTGATGAGACCATGTGGGAATTCTGGGAGGTATGGAGTCCAGAAAAACATGGGAACTTAGTTCATACCAATCACTGTTCAAGTTATCCTTGACCTTGACTAGTACAATCCTGGCTGATTTCAAGTCAGCAACTATTTTCTTCTACTTTACCATGAAAATGACTCACTAGCTCACTCTCAGCCATTAAGTTTTCCACACAGGAGTCAGACTACAGTTCAATTTTTCTAGCTTACTGCAGGGCATACTTATTAAATTCTCAGAAGAGTTCTCTTAAAGAGAACTTCCTTTCTTTCTTGTCTTTCTTGTCTTTCTTGTCTTTCTTTCTTTCGTTGGTTCGTTCGTTCGTTCTTTTCTTTCTTTCTCGTCTCTAATTTTTTCAGTTTTAATATTGCAGAACAGAGAATATGAACATTTGGGCTATTTTTTTTTTCTGATAAACTTTTAACTAATTATCCACCTATCTTATTATTTCAGATAAATAATAATATGTGATATAGCAGGCATTGCTAGTTGCCTACATGGTCTCATATTATTATTAAAAATTATTGTTGTTTTGGGTACCTGGTGGCTCAGTCAGTAAAGGATCTGACTTGATTTCAGCTCAGGTCATGATCTCAAGGTTCATGATATCAAGCCCCACGTTGGGCTCTGTGCTGTACTGTGCAGAGCCTGCTTAGGATTCTTTCTCTTTCTTCACCGCCCCCCACCCCCAACCCTCCCCTGATCACACTTGTGCTCTCACTTTCAAATAAATAAACATTTAAGAAATAATAGCTGTTGTTTGCTTTTTAGGAAATTATACTTCCTTGTGCAAATGATATCAAACTGGCTTTAGCCAAAGAAATACGGCCAAAGTTTATGTCATACCCAAGTGTTATGACACTAAATTACTAATTTTTTAGTGTATTTGTTGGTTAAGTTTTTACACACAGACACTCATAGAATCACATGGATCACATAATAAATTATGTTTCTGAAAACAGACTAGTGACTTCTGGATTCAAATAGAGAAATGAAGGGGTGCCTGGGTCAGTTAAGCATCTAAATTCAGCTCAGGTCATTATCTCCTGGTTCATGGGTTCGAGCCCTGCTTCGGGCTCTGTGATGACACCTCAGAGCCTGGAGCCTGCTTCAGATTCTGTGCCCCCCCCCACCCCCTCTGCCCTCCCCTGCTTGCACTGTCTCTCTTTTAAAAATAAATAAACATTAAAAAAAAAACAAATAGAGAAATGAAGCCAGTTTATAAAAACTACCTTCATATGAAATCTGATGAAATTAAAATATGAACATGGAAAATAAAAGTAGACCAAAGAAACTACCAGGAACTCTCAAGCTAAGGAAAAGAAAAATTACCATAAAATACACTTAGACATGATCTTTATTGAAAAAGGAGAGGCAACTTCAGAAACCAAGACAATTCTTAAAGCAGTGCAGGAAAGGAAAGGATTTTCATGGAACAGTTGAAAGATCTCATTGATAACTTTTCCTAGTCCTGTGGGGTAACGTTGGAAGCCTCACAGGGAGGAATAGAATTCTCTCTGAAAACTACCGACAAGAAAAAAATTAAAGCAACCACAACATTTTTTTTCTATTTTAATAGAACAACAGAGGAGATGGATCAGTAAATAATGATGATTACACTAATGTATTTATTTAACAAGAAGAAGGTAGATGAATTGTCAACTACTGAATAGCATGTAGAAAGTTAACAATAAGAAACCCTTGTCTTCAAGCTAACACAAAAAACAAGACATATGCTAATAAAATCATAGCTATTAGGAAGCAGAAGATGGAAATAAAACCAAAGACCTGAGGAACTAAAATGCAGAGAGTGATTTTATAGGATAGAGATGACCTACAACTCTTTTCAGCCCAATTGGAATAATGGGACAAGGTGGACTCCTACATGGATCTCTGGAACACATGGGTATGATTAGATTGTTAAGTAACTTTCCTTCAGGGTTTGAAATTAACTATGGCGTTGTAATTAACCATTCAATAATCTCATCTTAAAGAGAACCAAATACAGATAGAAGTTAGCAGAAAAATAGATGTTAGGAAATTAGGAAAATAAGAGTAGCTAATCATAAGGGAACAATAGCCAAATCATTAATGTTTAGACTGGTTTGATAAAAAATAATTCTGAGTTACCCTAGTCACAGAGCAAGTCTGCAGCTCCTTGTTATTGTTTTTTATGGACAATTCCTGAATGAATATAGATATCAGATGGTATGCCAAGATAAAGGGCAGGGCAGGTGAGCGGAAAAACATAGCCCCTCAGATATGTGAGAGATGTTCTGTACCTACAGAGCAGTGGAAACTGAAGTTTGAAGACCGATCAGAAGAGCTAATCCAGGACAGGCAATGTAGATTTTTTGTTCAGAGGCAACTATATACTACGGGTCTTTGGCATTTCTGCATATCTTGTGATTTGAGATATTGACAGCCTTTTTTCATGGATCATCTTTTCAAGAATGTTTTATAGCAAAAAGCCTTGAAAAGAAAAGATAGCTGTTTGCCTCTAAACAAGAAGACGATATTTTGCTGTCCAGTATAACAAACACAAAATGTCTCTTTAGGACAAAGGTTCTACAGGTTTGCTTGCAGCTATTATAAAGATTTGGGTTTCCTAAGCTCAGTGTTACTCAGTTGTGATGCACGCCCACTATGTGTGTAGCATCCAGCTGGGTCTACTACCACCTTGTAACACAGGACTTGGTGGGGAAAGGGAAGCGATGTGAATATGGAACAAATTTACCTACTATCTTGTGACCCAGGAACCTCCTGCCTTTTTCCAGCATACGTGAAATTGTAGCAGACTAATATTTTAGCTTGCAAATAGAGAAAATTTTCACACTAAGAATCTAGATAATTTTCACCAATTGTAAGGCATAAATTATTAAAGGCTGGGATCAAGAAAGCATAAATGAGAGAGATTTCACAATGTGTGGTAAGACCAAAGAGATTCTGGAGACCAAAGAGAACTTTCCAATGACATCAAAATATGACAGAGAATTGGAAATCTCTAAAAAAAGATCATGATTGCACAAACTTTAAGCCCTATAGAAGGGAAAGTTCTGATATCGCATTCAAAATCAAAGCACTCGTGAACTGTATCAAACTAAGACTGCAACAAAGTCCAAATGCAACTGAATTAAATAAGAGAGTCAGCACTACAAACTACCAGTTTCCCACAATAAATGGTGTACTCTTTTATGAAAATGTATGTCATGAAAATATTGTTAATTTAATTAAATCTCTTGGCCAAGAGAAGAAAGCATCAGTAAAGGAGAATCAGAAATTGCCTAAAGATTGGAATTGTCAGAAAGATACTTTAATACTGATAAATACATTAATATATAAAGAACAAAATATGGATACTCTGTATTGGTAAGGGTGCTTCAGAGGGAGGAAAGTACAAATTATGTAACCAATGAAAGAAAAAATATGAAATAGAAAGTACAAAATATGAAAAAAAAATTGATATATTTAGCAGTAATTCACACATAAAATGAATGAATCTGTGTGGATGAATATAGAGTCAATAGAAATGATAAAAGTGAAGTATCAAGAGAAGAAATGTGAAGAATATAAAAATGTGTATTTGAGATATGTGGTCAATAATAATTGGTATAATATTTGTGCAGTGAAGTACTCAACAGGAGAGACAGAAGAAGATATTTAAAAAAAAATTATTAAAGGGATTTGCCAAAACTGTGGAAATACTATAAACAACAACAACCAAAAACAAGCAAGCAACAAACCTCAGCAAACACACAGAATGAATACAAAATAAGACACACCGATGCATAGCAAATCAAGTGACAGAAAACCAATTAAAGAGAAAAAATTTTAAATATTCAGTAGAGGAAAAAAAAAGACCCATGATGTATAAGGGAACAACAGTTCAAATCCAAATCAGAAAGAAAGAAACAAATGGCCTCTGTTTGCAGATGATATGATCTTATATATTGAAAACCCTATAGGCTCCCCCCCCGCCCCCCCCCCCCACAATAAATACTGTTAGAACTAATTAGAAAATTCCTAGGAGCGCCTGGGTGGCTCAATCGATTAAACATCTGACTTTGGCTCAAGTCATGATCTCATGAGTTGAGGCCTACATCAGGCTCTGTTGACAGCTTGGAGCCTGGAGCCTGCTTCAGATTATGTGTCTCCCTCTCTCTCTAACCCTCCCCCGGTTGTGCTGTCTCTCTCTCTCTCTCTCTCTCTCAAAAATAAACATTAAAAAAAACTAATTAGAAAATTCCTAAAGTTGTAGTATACAAAATTGATATACAAAAATACTTGTTTTTACCCAATAATAATAGACTATCTCAAAGAAAGAGAAATTAACAAAAATTCATTAAATAAGATTTATGAAATTAAGAAAATCCCATTAGTACCAGCATCAAAAACAATAAAATCCTTATGAATAATTAAAAAAATTTTTTAATGTTTATTTATTTTTGAGAGAGAGAGAGACAACACAAGTTGGCGAGGGGCAGAGAGAGAGGGAGACACAGAGTCCGAAGCAGGCTCCAGGTTCTGAGCTGTTGGCACAGAGCCTGACTTCGGGCTGAAACCCTCAAACTGGGAGATCGTGACCTGAGCCGAAGTCAGTCGCTTAACCAACTGAGCCACTCAGGTGCCCCCCTTATGAATAAATTTAACCAAAGGGGTGGTAGATCTGTATGCTGAAAACTATAGAACACTGATGAAAGAAACTGAAGAAGACATAAATAAATGGAAAGATATCTTGTGTTTTTAATTAAAAGAATATTATTAAAATGTCGTTTTTACCTAATCTCCCACAGTCAATGCAATCCTCATCAAACTTTCAGTGACATTTTTTTTTTCTTTACTATTGCAGTCATCTCCTAATTAGTGTCCTTTCATTTTGTCCACCTAAAACTCCTTCTCTGCAGAGCAGCCATTTTGGTCTTTGTCCCTTGCTCAAATCCTCCAATGGCTTTCTATCACAATCAGAATATAATCCTCATTTTCAAATATGGCTCACAAGGCACTTCATAATTTTGCCCCAACTCTCTCATCTCATACTCCTTCACTCCATGGTCACTATGTTTCAGCTATATTGGCCTTTTTACTCTTCAGACATATTGGGCTTGCTCCCATCACAAGTGCTTTTACACCTGCTGGGTTTTGTTGTGACATTTTTTACACAAAGAGAAAAAACAATCCTGAAATTTGTGTGGAACCACAAAGCCTGCAAGTAGCCAAAGCTGTCTTGAGCAAGAACACACCCGGAGCTTTCATACTTCTTGGTTTAGACTATATTACAGACTTACAGTTAGCAGAGATAATGGTACTAGTATTAAAAAAAAAAAAAAAAAAAAAAAAAACAACAACAAAAAAAAACAAAAACATAGGCCAATGAAACAATAAAAAGCACATAAGTAAACCAAGCATGTACAGTCAACTGATCCTTGATAAGGGTGCCAAGAACATACAATGGAGAGAGAGTAGTCTGTTTCATACATGGTGCTGAGAAAACTGCAGAATAAAATGTGCTTTTACACATGCAGAATAAAACCAGATCCCCGTCTTACACTACTTCTAAAAATTTTTTCAAAATATGTTAAAGACATATACAGGTAAGACCTGAATCATAAAACCATAAGACACCTAGAAGAAAACATAAATAAAACCTCCTTGACATTGGTCTTGGCAATGTTTTGTTTTGGATATCACACACACACACACACACACACACACACACACACAACGGGCAGAAAAAACTGTGCAACTACATTAAATTGAAAAGCTTTAGCACAACGAAGAAATCAGCAACAAAATGAAAAGGCAAGCTACAAAATGGGAGAAAGTATTTGCAAACCACATCTCAGAAAAAGGGTTAATCTCCAAACTATGTAAGGAACTCATATAATTCAAGAGCAAATAAATAAGTAAATACTGATTAAAAATGAGCAAAGGGCTTGAATAGACGTTTTTCCAAAGATGTCATACAAATGACCAGCATGTACATGCAAAGGTGCTCAGCATCACTAATTGCTAAGTAAATGCAAATTAGAACCATAATGAGATCTCACATCATGCCAGGTAGGATGGATATTATAAAAAAGATAAGAGGTTAAAAATTTCCATGAGAATGTGGAGATAAGAGAACTCTTGGACACTATTGGTGGGAACATAAATTGGTATGGCCATTATGGAAAACATTACAGAGGTTTCTCAAAAAAATAAAATAAAAAATAGAACTAAGTATAGTGGACTTTGTTGGGAGGGGTACCTTCAAAATAAGGGTTCAGTGTGGCGGGTAGTCTAAAATTTTCGAGGCAAAATTATCTTAATTGGCAGGCACCTTGTATGGCTTTTAAAAAGAAGTTTTTCTAATGTTTGCCTGGAATGAGGTGAGCTCTTTTAGAATTTATAAATATCTTTCAATTATGAATTTATTATTTTTTCTCTTCCAATCAGTTTTTTCTCACCCATGGTGAACTGATTAGTTTACATTGTCATTAGCAATGCATATGAATTCCATTTTCTCTACAAACTTACCTGGATTTGAGATTCTCACCTCTTTGTGCATTGTCATTGTTAATGCACTGATCTAAGATGCTAACATATTTATATAGCAATTCCTTATAACTGTCTGTTTCAGTTTCTGGGCTTTCTATTCTGTTAATCTATTTTGCTAATACTGCTGAGGTTATTGCACGTATTGTGTGTTGTTTTAACACTGTGTCTTCACAAAATAATTAAATATTTGTTAGACTTTGCTCCTGTATTAAAGAGACTCTTAGAATCCCCAAATAAATTTTTTATTCCTTTACCCAGATAAATAATTATGCTTACTAGAAATCATTTCTTTTCATGGACATTCACATGCATTGGCTAAGCTCTCAAAAACACTGTTGAATAGTTCTGATAATGGACACCTTGTGTTGTTACTAATTTTAGTTTTACGTTGGGGAGAGTTACACCATCTAGTGTAATGTATGCACTGTTTTGGTAGTTTTCTTTTGCCAAATTAAGGAAATTCACTCGTACTGTACTTTTTTATTAGGACGTTGCTTGTTTTTGTTTCTTTGTTTCTTTGTTCATTTTATCATGTGGGTGTGGGTGTGGAATTTTATCAAAACACTCTAAATCTAGTAAGGGTGTCTAAGCAAATGAGAGAAAAGATGATTCAGAAGGTAACTTACATCATCAGCTTCTCTACTACTGAGCCATTTTCCCTTTTTTTCTTTCATATTATTTAATAGTTTATGTCAGACCACATTTTACTTTTCAGTACCTTTTTTTCCTGTTATGTCATTAATTTCTTCAGTGCTTAGTGAATTGGTTGGGTTTTTCTCTTACACATTTCCTGAACCATTTCGTGTATTATAGAGAGTCTAGTTCATGAATGTTTGACATATTGTACATATAGAACTGTTTAAGCATGTTGTCTTTTGGGGTACAGTATTTTTTACCTCTTCCATTCTTTAATCTTTACTGACTGTGCCATCATCTTAAATATCTGCAAATACATTCTACCAAGTGTACTGTACTTTAATTGCAATTATTGCTGAAAAAGTTGTGGTTTATAATTTTAAATATTTATGAAAATGGCATTCTGAATATTTAACTAAATAAAATAATTGTTCTATATAGGATATTTAATTTAGGATAATTAATAATAGGTTAGATAGAATTAATAGATAATTCTAGGAATTAGATGGTGGTGCAAAGATTTTACACTATTTTAGGATTTTCAGTATATATTACCAAGTCACCCTTTATAATTTTGCATTATGAATCCCATGTGTGTGTGTTTTGTTTTTTGTTTGTTTGTTTTTTGTTTTTTGTGTTTTTGCATACTCAATTTCTGAAGCAACTAAGCTGCTGAAATAAAAATGTTATTTCCTTTCTGATTCTGTGCTGGGAATGTAAGAGTTCATGAGGTTTGAGAAAGTTAGTAACCATACACATTTTTATACTAAATACAAAAATTTAAGATTGTTCAGTGGAGAACTGAGCTAAGTGAACAAGCAGAAAACAGAGGAGTTGTTCTATAGGTCTGAAAGCAGTGTCTCCTGAACCCTACCCTACTGAGTAACTCAGGAACTCTGTCTAAAACCCTGGAAAGGTCAGAGCATGGGGATATGAATGGGTCTATATTAAACAACCTTTACTACTGCAGTTGTAGTGAATAGAGAATAGTTACTTTAGCTTAACTTTGTCCTTCATCTTTTTTTTCAAAGCCAAATAAATTGTTATAAACTCTCAGTGTTCGTTTATTTTTTTTAACTGGGTTCTACTTTTAAAAACTGAAACATTGATTTATTCTTTTTTTCTATTTTAATAATAAAAATTCAGATGTTCCTTCTCACCATAGCAAGATACATACAATTCTAGAATAACTTTGAAGTCTAGTTCTTAGTGCTGGAAAAAAGTAAATACATAAAATTGTTTGCTGAAATTCCTTTGTGTCCTCTCATGTTGGAATGTTGCTGACATATGAAACATGAACATGACTATCATGTTTGCATAGTGTGACATCTTTGCAAAGAGAGGGATTCTAGGAATACTTTTCATCTGATATTTTCATCTAAATTGAGTTACATGCATAGATTTTAGATTGCAGGAAGCTTATGGGTAATTATCCCCTTTATGTTGAATTTTATTTTATGAGAATTTAGTTATATTTGTTAAGTATATAAAATGTGTATTAAAAATGGATAATCTAAAACAAATTATTGCTAATTAGTCCATCTGCAATTTGTCAGGGGTTTTAGAGTAAAAAAAAAAAAAAATAGATCACATACAAAATCAACACAAACCTACAGGTTAGAACCACGAATTCTTAGGTGCTGCTATCTTCCAGACTGTGAGAAAAGGTTCTTGGTTAGTTTTGCTGCAAGCAGGCTGGATCAAGGACCCAGAGTGGGTCCCACAGTACCAACCAAGAGGGTCCTTGACTTCCCATAGGATGGAAGTCAAACACAAGCCAAGACGAAGTAAGAGCAAAGTAAGAGCAAAGTTTATTGAAAACACAGATAGAGTGTTTGGAAAACTCAGAAAGGAAGAGGCACAGGGGTTTCATCTTTGCTTGGGGTCTGGAGTTTTTACTGAGGACAGTGGTCTGGTGTGTGTGTCCTCTCAGGCATCCAGGAACTGATCGAACAAGGACAAGTGCTCAAGTGTCCTCCATAAGTCATTTATACCCTGGAGCCAGGGGTCTTGGCTTCAAGGTATTTGGAGTTGATGGTCTTGAAAAATGTTCATGACAACATTTTATTGTCATGGAACATGTTATTTTTGTGCTGGAAGATTCCAAGGAAATCAGTAACTAAACTCCTTGACCTTTACATGGTGGGTATTCATTAAGCCATGTGTAAAGTGAGGGTACAGACACTAGCAAGAATAGAAGCATGAAAAGAAGCAAAGGAAAAAATCAGCTTTTTCTTTCATGGGGTCCCTTTGGTTTCCCTTTCTCAGTTTCACACATTTCTCCTCATTCCTATAGATTTCTTTGCAGCATGACTTTATCTTTGATGTTACTGAAACCAGTAACCTTGGATTAGCTCTGTGAGTATACTAGATACAAAGAGAAATAGGCTTATTTGACTATACTTGGAATCAGTATATGTAAAATCCTATCAAAGAGCTACTGCCTTGACAAAGTACCACACACTTGGGTGGCTTCAAACAACAGAAATTGATTGTCTCCTAGCTCTAGAGGTTAGAAGTGGAAAATCAGTGTGTTGGCAGGCCATACTCCCTCTGTTACCTGTTGGAAAGAATCCTTCTTGCCTCTTCTAGCTTCTGAGGGTGGCTTAATCCTTGGTATTCCTTGGCTTGCAGCCACATCATTTCAGTCTCTGCCTACATTGTCACATGACATTCTCCCTGTATGTCTGTATTTTCACATCTACAAGGACTCTGTTTCCAAATAAAGTTACAGTTCTGAGGTACTGGGAATTATTATGTCAATGCATGTTTCTGAGGGAAACAATTCAGTCTGAATGCCATTTTATATAACATGTAGAGAGCCTTAAAAGACTATTATTGGCCTTGATGGGTTGAGTTCTTTGTATATGAGACAGACAAGGATGGTTATATATAGGGTAATACACAGAATCTGATGTCTCATACTCTAGAAATCACCTGTAGTTACACAAAACTAATAAGAAAAATTATCTGAGACCATGTTTCACATTTTCATTTCTAATAGAAAATAATTATTTCTACAGAAAATTATGAAGGTTGTCTTTTATCTTCTGTATATTTACTATGTAGCTTTCTTGTTATTTGAAAATAAAACATTTTATTTCTGAAAATATTCTGATAAAAATTTTGATTTCTTAAAGTGGCACATGTCAACTATCTGACCTCTTGTTCAACTCTGCCCTGATATCCACTGATAATATTAGATAACCATATTCAAGTTCTTTTAATATAAGATTATGTAACAGATTTTTTGCACCTTATGTATAGATAATGAGTCTATTTTACTGTCAGTATAGTCATCATTTTCTTTTATCATGGCTAAGCTAGAGGAATGATCAAAAAAGCATATTGGAATGAAAGAATAAAATTGATTGTTAAGCCATAAAGGAACAGTATGCATGGTTAGTAGGGTAATATTTCCTAAATGAGTTTTCTTAAGTTCAGAGACCTAATAATCAGCTCTTAAAATTATTGTAAAGATATAAAATTTCAATATTTTAATATAAGTCTCAAATATAAGCCACATTAAAAAAATCTCACTTTTTTTAAAAAATGTTTTTTAATGTTTATTTTTGAGAGAGAGAGAGAGAGAGACAGAGACAGAGACAGAGCATGAGAGTGAGCAGGAGAGGTGCAGAGAGAGAGGGAGACACAGAATCTGAAGCAGGCTCTAGGCTCCAAGCTGTCAGCACAGAGCCCGACGTGGGGCTCGAACTCACAGACTGTGAGATCATGACCAGAGCTGAAGTCGGACGCTCAACCGACTGAGCCACCCAGGCGTCCCTAAAAATCTCACTTTTATCTAATGCATAATTATATTATGATTACATTAAATCACCCTTGTGGACGTTATGTCTAAATGTTTTAATACCTTTCATCAGACTTCAGAGACCTCAGTGGAAAATTTGTATATTCAATAATTATATTGGGAAGACTCACACAGAGAATATTTTTCTTAGGCCAAATTAATAATTGTTGATATTGGAGTGGCATCATCATCCTAGAATAAAAGAATCCCTGAAGGCAAAAAGTAGTGAATATCACTTTGCCACCCAGTTTAGTAGCTAATACATAAATCCCCTTTCCAAATTAATATGTATTGACAACAAACAGTATTCAATATATTATTCTGAATGGGCAAATAAAGTATCCAAAGGTGTAGCTCAATGTTTTAATAAATATTAATGATTCTCTGATGACCCTAATTTGCTTACTAATTTTTTCCCCTTGAACTTCAAAATCATACTGTTCATCTACACTTTATTTTTTACTGTTGTTCTCTATATTAAAATAATGGAAGAGTAAAAGGAAGGAAGTTCATGATCAGTAATCAGCCAAAGTAGACATGGGTGGGACCTTAGTCCTGTGAGTGACAAAGAAACTTAATTAGAATTACCAAAAGGAAATAAGACTTTATGATAGATTATCTCGTAGCTTATATTAATTTTGAATAACATAAAATCCACACTGAAGATGTAGAGAGACTATATCACAATTTAAAACATTTGTAAAAATAAAATATGTGGCTTATGTACTGGAGCATAGGCATTCATATTGTCTATTAATAGTAGGCAACCATGGCCTACTGAGGAGCTGTCAAAATTATTGACCACATTGAACGCCAAATTCACTTTAAGATTTGAAATTTATTTGTGGTACACCCACATCCAAATTCTGACTTGAGATCAAAATAAGGACATGGTAATTTTTAAGTCTTTTAAAGTAAGACAAAACATGTTATAAGGAAATCATATCTAAGTTGAAAAACACAGGAAGGGATGTTTCTTTTTGACACTTCATAGATTTAGGACTTAGTTTTAACAAAAGTTGTACTTTAAGCGTTTTATAAAGTTGGCAAATAAGAAAACAACTTTAATGAATTATCTTATTGTCCTTTTCACAAACCAATCAATAACAACTCTTTCCCTCTAGAGATAATTAAAGTTGATCTAATTAGATTGTCTTCACTTACAAACATGCCATGTAAATAAAGTTAATTTATTATCACACCTAGTTCACCTCTTGGCATTATTATAGTGTAATAATGGAATTATTGTTGCAAATCTTATGACAAACTATATATAGATGTTAACATTTTTGCTTGAGGCAGGATCCCTTCTTTATTATGTTATAATGAAAAAATATAGCTCATTTTCTGTCACACCATGTAAACTTGGGCAAGCACATCCAACTATGTGTCCTTAAATCATACAAGTTTAAATGTTGAATACAGCTGATACCTTTTATACCAGGAAACTGTATGTATGAGTGTATTAATGCACGTTATTATTTAAGATCCTATACAATGTTTTATATTTATATAATGAAATAAGAATTACTATCAATATCGTTTGTAATCAAAAGGAAAGAAATATACTTAAAATGGAACTATTTTATATTGTTACTTAAAGCTTTCAATAATTCAGCAAACACTTCTTCAGATTTTATTCTGTATTACAATATGCCAGTTAATAGTTTATGGTGGTGAACTATAATTATGATGCCACAGTATGTAGGATATTTATTTCAGAGCTTAATTGGCATGTGTGCAGATTGTAACCAACAGATTAAAGAAATTCTTTGATGTTTCATGGAAGAGAGAGCAAAGAGTCCCCCAAATCAGGCATTATTATATTGTCATCATGATAAGTGCCATGAACACATATAAGTGAAGATATTATTTATTTATAAAATTTCCTTCAAATTGATTTTCATGTAACATATTTAAAAATTTTTTTCAGTTTACCTACATATTTATTATTTTCTTTGTTCAACATCTCTGTTTGTACCTAAGAACTGCCTTCTGGAATACTTTTCTTTTTCTTGAAATAGTTTAAAAGTATTTTAATAAGGGAATTTTAATTGAATTATCTCTTAAGATTTTTACTTTTATTTCACCCTCATTTGGAAACTATAGTCAACTATAGTTGTTATGTAACTGTGTGTTCCCTAATGAAGAATTTGCCGTTTCTAGCTTTTTTTTTGTTGGTTTTGAGAAGTCTTACTCATCCTACATTCCTTTATAAGAAATCTGTCCTTGATTTTTAAAGTTTTCTTTTTTAGAATATTGTTTGTAAATATTCTCTGTTTTTAAGGTATTCTGTTAATATTTATTGTTTATGTGACAGTATTTATTGTCTTTTGTTTATCTGTTTGGGATCTTTCTCAATGTAAGGATAGTTATGTTTAATTATTTATGAGAAAGTCATAGTCTTAATCTCATTGATTATTGTCTTTTCCCATTTCTGTCTCTTCAGTCCTTCTGGACCTAGTGAGTCTTGAAATCTCTCCATTGTGGGACCAAACCTTTTCTTCATTTTACCAAATATTTTTTTTGAGCTACAGTGATTCTTTCTGGGTAATTTCTTCACACTGTATTCTCTTCAACTGTGTCTAATGTAATATTTTACTTAACCTGTCATTTGAGATGCAAATATTAATTCTTTATTTCCAGAAGTACATGGCTTTCCTTCAAGTTTGCATATCATGTTTTATCATTTCTTATTCCTTAGTAATGCTCATTTCATACTTATATATAAAATATTAGTATTTTCATTTTTAGTATTTTATTTTGCAGGTTTTTTGCTTGATGGTCCTCTTTCCATTTCTCTTATTTCTCAATTTTCTGATTTTGTCTTTATTCTTCTTTTTTTTTCTCTCTCAGATTATAAAACTTTGACTTTTATTTGTGAGTAATCGTTAATCTTTAAACAACCAGTTTAAATTTATTTTCCAGTTAGAGTTTGTCTTTGCATGTATTGGGCTCCCAGGGACATTACAAACCAAGATCACTTTAAATGAAATTTTCAGCTCTCATTTTTGAGGCATCACAGGTAGAATAAATTCATGTCTGAGAGTCATGTCTTCGAGAGCTCTCAAAGGATGCTTTTTTTAAATTTTTGTTTAATTTAAAGTTATAGTGGAAACAGGCAAACTTCGCAATAGCTTCATCTGCAGGGTAGATTTCTTACTACTTTGCCACCAGAGTGTCATGTTTCGATGATTGAGGGATCTCCACACATAGCTCCCAACTTGCATGTATCCCAGGTTGGTCTTTATTCCCACATGAAAACCCAGGCTCTAGGCTACCAGAGATCAGTAGATGTCTATTGCACTATTACCTTTCATTTACCTTTCTGTATTTATATTTACCATCCCTTCTGGGCTGCAGACATTTCCTTTACTCTTCAGTTAGTTCATTCAAATATTTAAGATACATATATATATATATATATATATATATATATATATATGTATGTATATGTGTTTTATATATATATATGTATATGTGTGTGTGTGTGTGTATATATATATTTAAAACATGTTATAAAACAATTTTAAGTGTTTGATGGTGAGAGCTTTTCTGTGGATAGCTAGGCATCCTACTCCTGAAATGGGTGCCTCACATTTTACACTGAAATGAAGTCAGCCATGCCCTAGGCAATAACATCTGTGAATTCACCAGTTGGCTCCTCTAGTCTTATTTTAAGGTACACTTAAGAAAAGTACATGCACTTACAAAGACATGTACCTGTGTGTTTCATAAAATCCTTTTAATAGCTGAGATATATGTAACACATTTGTTGAAATGTTGGAATAATAAAGAAGTCTAGTCTGAATTCTATTTTCGTCACTAAGTATCTGTATGAACTTTGGGAAAATACTAAAAAGTTTTTGTATTTACAGTTTATTCATATAAAACCAAGAAAAGTGTATTTACTTTAAAATATTCATGTGATTTTCAAATAGGGTTATTTATATTAAATTCTTAGCACAACTCCTAAAACAAACTAAGTGAATAATTATGCTTTTTAATTTATTCAAAACACGTTTATTTACTTCTGTCCATGTCTAGGTACTCTTTTAGATGTGGTGAATACACAGGTGCACAATACAGACACATTCCCTATCCTCATGAAAAGTCAGGCATTAAACTGATATATATATATATATATATATATATATATATATATATGTATATATATGTAGGGAGTATCACATGCTATATTCTGAAGAAAAATAGAAAAATGATGCTGGATAGCAGAGAGAGTGACAAGGGAAGGAATGCCACCTTACATAAAGTAGTTATGAGGACCCTTTCTAACAGAAAGAGGCCAGATCATCCAATGTCTTGTAGATGATGTAATGGAATTTCTATTTCATTCTATTTTGTCTTAGAGAAACTATAGGAAAATATTGAGCATAAGGGTGACAGAATCCAATTTAAGTTTTATGCAGATCTATCTGGCTACTCCAGAGAAAATAAAATGTGGAAGAACCACAATAGTGATAGCTACTAGAGCAGTTAGAAGGCCGTTTTAGTAATGAAGGTGAGAAATCATAGTGACTTGGATTAAGAGAGGTTGTGGAGGTAATGAGAAGTATTTCGTTATCTTGAAATATATTATGATGTTAGAATTAATAACTTGCTGATAGATTGGATGTAGGTTATGAAGGAAAGATGTCAAAGGTGAGTCATAGTTTTTAGCATGAGCACTAAGTGAATTATGTGGCATTTATTATTAAGATGGATTATGGAAGTCATAGATAAGAGTCATGGGAGAAATGGCCATATATGTCACCTCAATTTGCCTAGGAAAGTCCTATATCCCAGCCACTTTAACATCGTTCCTAGATTTTAATTTTTTTAAGGATGTATATTTATAGAGCTTTCATTCAAATAAGCTCCGTCAGTTTGATAGACCTTCATTTTGTACTTGCTACTTTTGCCATTGTCTTGTCTAACAGTGTCTTATTGTCTGTCTGAATGCACATGCATTTTTCTTGTAGTTATATGAATTTTTGTTTCACATATTTTGAAGCCCTATGAACTGCACATACATTTGTGATTTGTCCATTTTCTTGATTGAGACTTTTAAGAATATGAAATTACCTTATTTATCCCTGGTAATATACTTTGTTATGAAATATACTCTGATACTAATATAACTACTCCTACTTTCTTTTGATCAGTGCTCACATGGCATAACTTTTCTATTATTTACTTTTAACCTATTTATATTATTATAATTAGAGTGGGCTTCTTGTAGGCAGTGTATAGTTGGGTGTAATTTTTAAAAATCCAATTTCAGAATGTCTGTTTTTGAATTGATGTACCATTTGCATTTATTGTAATTGTTGATACGGTAGGATGTAGGTATACCATTTTGATATTTGTCTTCTGTTTACCCTCTGCTCTCTGTTTACCTACCTTTTATATTTTCATTATATTTTACTATATGATTTTAATCTATTTACTGGCTTTTGGGCTACATTTTGTTATTTTAGTTTGCTAGCATTCATTTCAAGGAGAAAATACACCTAGTTTAGTCTAATGAGAGCTAATATTACAAAATCACAAGTAAAACATGGAACCCGGAATTCAACACACCTTGAAAATCACCTGCACAATTTTATTTTGTTGTCATCATCCATATATACTTAGAAAACTTAAACATTGAGCTACACACTTTTATATTTACGCAGATATTTTCCATTTCTGTTGCTTTCTTATTTCAAAAGTTCTGTGTTTCTTTTGGGGATCATTTCTCTTCAAGCTATAGACCTTCTATTAGCATTTATTTTAGAGCAGTTTTGCTGGTGATGGATCCTCTTTTTTTTCCTTCATCTTTATTTATTTAGCTTTATCTAAAGAATATTTCCATTTGATGTAAACATCAAGGTTGACATTCCATCTAACACTTCATAGACATTGTTCTACCATGGTTTCTATTGAAAATTTACTGCCATTTGAGTCACCACACCTTTACATACAATATGACATTTTTCCTTTATTGTTTCAAGATTTTTTGCTTTGTATCTTATTTTCTGCAATTTGATTATATTTTGTATGAGTGGGCTTTTATATTATTTTTTCTTTGTTTTTTTGGAGTTTATCTTCTGTGGGATGTGCTGCTTCTTGAATCATTCAGTTTATTATTTTTACCCAATTCACAAGTTGTAAAGAATGTATTTCTTCAAATACTTGTGATATGCCAGTCACCTTGTCCTGTCTCTATGGGGCTTCAGTGACAAGAGTATCAGACCTTTTGATATTGTCCTACAGGTCTTTATACATCTATTCATTCTTTTATTTGTTTCACTCTGTTCTTCATATATGTATTAGTTTCTTGGGGCTTCTGTAGCACAGTACCACACTGTCTGGCTTAAAATAACAAAAACATATTTACTTATGGTTTTAGAGGCTAGAAGTCAAAAAGCAAGATGTCAACAGGGTTATGCTTCCTCTGAGACTCTGGGTAACACCCTTCCTTACTTCTTCATAGCTTCTGATGGTGGGCATCAATCATTGGCGTCCTTGATTTGCAGCTACATCACTCCCGTCTCTGCCTCTGTCATCACATAGTATTCTTCCTGTGCATCTATCTCCTCTTTTTATAAGGACACCAGTTGTATTGGATTAAGGGCTCACTCTACCCTAGTAACACTCATCTTAACTAGTAGCATCTGCAATGAACTCATTTCCAATAAAGTCACATTCTAAGGTTCTAGGAAGGACATGAATTTTGGGGGAGATGTTAACTAACCCAGGACAAAATTGTATAATTTCTACTGATATATGGAAAATTCCACTGGTCCCCTGACTATTGTCATCTCCATTCTGATATTGAGCCCATTGCAGTGAATTTTTTTATTTCATATATTATATTTTTTAGTTAAAAATTTCAATTCTTGGGGCACCTGGGTGGCTCAGTCAGTTAAACATCCAACTCTTGATTTAGAGTTGCTCAGGTCATGATCTAACGGTTCATAGGTTGGAGCCCCACATCGGGTCTGTGCTGCTGGTGCGGAGCCTGCATGGGATTCTCTCTCTTTCCTTCTCATGCTTCCCCTCTCCTTCTTGTGCACTCTCTCTCTCTCTCAAAATAAATAAATAAAAACTAAAAAAATTCATTTCTTCCTTTTCTCTTATTTTCTCTTATTTTCTAATTTTCCTTCCAGGAGCGTTCCACACTCATTTATAAGTTAAAGAGAAATGAGATATGACACACATTCAGCAAAATCAAGTGGTTTACTATGGCTGAAGGGATGTATGTCTGTGAGTGGTAATTTGATAACACTAGCAAGCTGTAGATTATCAGTGTTTGAAGGAACATACATGTTCAATAAGGTATGTTTACTTTACTTCAATAAAGGATGTTTAGCAGTAGTGTTGTAATTCTATAAAGAAGCAAGAAAATTAATTATTTAAATCCATGAAGGAACTGATGTGAGTTTAAACAAATAACAGTAAATGGAGAGAGGGGAACATACTTTTGAGGATTAAGAGTTGATTGGATGTGTAGGGGTGAAAAAGATAAAGATTAGGGTGTTTCCTAAATATGTTTCTTGGAAAAATTTATGGACCTTGATGCAACTCACTCAGATGAGAGCTATAAGAAAAGGAACAGAATAGCCTAAACAGATTAATAATTATCCTTTGAACATGTAGAATTTGAGTAGCTGTGAAATATCCTAGGAACTATTTACAATAGGCATATAGATATACACATTTTAAGCCCATGAGAGAGGTCTGTATTAGATATAATTTGCTAATTATTGTAGTTTTCTGAAGCTTAGAATATAAGCCTCATGAGAGGCCAAAACCGTCTGCTTTGTTTACTCCTATGTTCCAACACCTAGTAAAGTACCTTCCCCAATTAGACATTTGATAAACATTTGTTGAATCAATGAACCAGTTTGTATCTGATACTTAGTTTATAGGTGTTGATGAGATCACCTGAGTAGATTATATACCATGAGAACAGAGGACCAAGAGCACAGCCATCCAGATAGTGCACACATATGTAATGTCAATTCCATTACATACAATTGAAACTTGAGGAGAAATAGCCACTGAGATAAATGGGAACCTAGAAAATGAAGTATGTAGAAGTGTAGACAGAGAAAGTTTCATAAAGTTTGTCAGAATGAAGTCAGTGACTACCGAAGTCATGTAAGGAAACAAAGAAAAAGGGTCTCCTGATCTGGTGTCACTACAAAGATTGGAGATGACCATATTGAGAATAGCTATTGGAATGATTAGGCAAAAGTGAAATCAAGGTATGTTGAGGAACAAATAAGAAAGGAGCAAGTGAAACATGTTAACTTACTTGCAATGAAAGGAAGGCAAATATGAGTTATAGCAAAAGCAAGGTACAAAATTTGCTCTTGTATGTGTACTAAATGGAACGAAAGAATAATATGGGAAAACTGGAGGACACGAGAAAGAGTAGGCATAAAAGAAGTGCAAATTTACAAAATTTAAGTTCAAATGCTATTACTCCTTTGATTTACTAGTGCATTTCTGAACACACGCACATTGTCGAATGGGCAGTTATACATAGGAGGATTAGACAAAGTTTTAATTAAGAGGTTTTTTGGTCAGTGTCTTGCAGTGAATGCTAATGAGGTATATTGCATACATTGAGACTGATTTTCATTTGTGCATCAACCCTGTTAATAAGAGTATCTAATTAAGGCATTCATTAAAAGTCTATAATGTTAACTTAATGGAAAAAAATTCAATAGAACTCCATTAGGTTCTCCTTGTTACCTTAAAATTATACAAGTTTAACAAATGCCTTAATTAGTAAAGGAAAGGAATATTAAACAATTTAATTTAGAATTATTTAATGTAGAGAATAACATTTTCTAGTGCTGATATTTTATTTTATTGATACATAATGTAGATATATTTTTAAATATCTAATAATTTATTTCATTATAGGTCAGTAATACATGTTTCTGTGGAGGTTGTAGAGCTGTGATGTATAAAATAAAATTCTAGAGAGACCATCATAAAGCCTTTATGGTAGTTCTTGTGTAGGTGTAATTCTCATTATTTTGTTTCCTTCAGAACTGGAAGTTCAAGTTGATAATAGATATTTGCTCAGTTTTCAAAGACTTTTGACATCATGTTGTATTAGAACAAAGAAGAAAGAACAAAGCAAAAATTGTATTGAGATAAAAGTCTTTGGGTTTTCGTGCAGTGGATGCAGTCATGATGCTTTCAGTTCCTGTTGCAGCTGTGGTTGCATTTTTTCCCTGTATTTTAATCCAGTGTTTTCCTGTTTCGTCATAAGGGTTATTTGGATTACTAAAAATTTTATGATTAATCATAACATTAGTAACAGTATTCATCTGCCAACAGCCCTTATTAAAAGATTTGACACAGTTATAGAACTATAAATCAAAGATTTTGGAGAAGGCTTACTTCAAGGAATCTGATATATGAATATTGAGTATTGAAGGTCATAATACTCCTTCTCAGTAAGTTCTGAATACTAAAAATTAACCAAAACTAATGATTTTAGGAACCTGCCTCTTACTTTTGTATTCTGACGATATCAAAAGTCTTAATGAAAATACTACATGACAGAATCTATTCAAACCCAGTAGTTCCTATAATCTGATACCATTCTGGATATCAAAGAATTTTGCCATGTTAGTCTGGGAATCATGACTGGCTTACCATAAGTTTGCGCCAAAGATTTGCATTAAGTAAATTTCCTTAGAAGTAGAGCCTGAGATGGGGAATCTTGATCAGGTGTTGTACTGGGGGAGTATTCTCAGTAAAGAAGATGAAGGAAGCAAGTAGAAGAAGGAAAAAAAAGCAAAGTAAGAATGCCGTTATAGCTGGGAACTAGCTGCAGTTTGCGCAGGAAAGTGCTGAAGCGCAAGTTGCACCATGGAATTAGTAGCACCTTGACACAAGAGAACTTTTTATACCCTTGTATCAGTCAAGTGGCTCAATGCTGCATCAGAACTGGAGAAAATAAGTCAAGAGTCCTCAAACATGTAGCACTCATTCATCTAAGCAATTTGCTGGGTAAGGGAGTGACTCAAAGTTATCTGCTAACATTCACAGCAGCTGGCATAGTGTTTCTGGGGGTTCATTCTTTGAATAGTAATTCTCTTTTATTTATTTAAATATTCCCTAGTTCTTGTCTTTACCTAGAAATTTTGTATTATTGTAACTTATATTGAGTGTTTCAACTGCTGATAGATAATTTTCAAACTATTCCACGTGCATTTTGTTTTTCCTTTTAATGAAAGTAGAGGCAGGATATAGTCTCAGATTTGATATTTTATGATTTTTAATGTTTATTTTTCATTTATAGAGAGAGTGCAAGCAGGAGAGAGGCAGAAAGAGAGGGAGAGTGAGAATCCCAAGCAGGCTCCATGTTGTCAGTGCAGAGCCTGATGTGGGGCTCGATCTCATGAACCATGAATTCATGACCTGAGCCTAAACTAAGAACCAGATGCTTAACTGACTGAGCCACCAGGCTCATAATTTGTGAGTGATACAGACTAGGAATAATAAAACTGTCTAACACAGTGTGATACCGATTTCATTTTGTTAAGATTTTACTAAAACACATGCCATAGAGACAAATGCAGCAGAAGAGCTAAAACAAACATAGAAAAAATATATTGCAACACATTTTTCTCTAAGTCAATGAAATACCTAATGTAAAATAGCTAATTAGACTCCAGAATATTTTCTTTCATTTTTTACACAAATATGTGGTGGTGTTTTTGTTTCCTCACAACTTCTGGAAAAGCTTTCTTGTGGGACAACCTACAGACTTTGCTGTAGTAATTTGTCCTGAGCGTATAAGTGATACTAATTACCTTTATTTTGGAGAGGATACTCAAGCCTGTGAAAGCAGTGCTAAAATCTGTCCACCTCAGAGGTGTGGAATTGTTGTTGATTTACTATCTTGGTGAGCAGCTGTGTGGGTGAGAGAACAGTTTCAGCATGTATGAGATGAGGCAACGTACAAAGTAATTCAGAACCTACCAAATTTATTTAAACATGCCAATTGAAACACACAAACCAATAACTACAAAGTCATTCACAGAACCAAGTAATAGCTTAAAGTTAAGGGTAATGAGAGATTCATCAAAGAGGTGAAAATACAATATTCAAAAAATAATAAAAATTGGACAAATAAGCATGGGTTATAGAGAGAGAATGTGAGCAGGGAAGGGTCAGAGAGAGGGAGAGGAGAGAAAATCTTGAGCAGGCTCTGTGCTCAGCACAGAGCCCGATGTGGGGCTTGATCCAACAACCATAAAATCATGACCTGAGCTAAAATCAGGAGTCAGATGCTCAACTGACGGAGCCACCCTGGCACCCCAAGATAGTTTTAAAATACAAAGATGAAGTATTGTCAATGTATGGGAGCGGAGATGTAAAATGCATGTGCAGTGAACAGTAGGCCAGGTAGGTTGGAATTGGGTACTGTTACATAGAAAGAAAAAAACAAAAACAAAAACCAAACAGTAGAAAGGGGATTATATAGAGTCTTATGTAATAGGCTGAGAAAACTGTTGTTTTTTAGGGAGCAGAAATATATGACGGACTTTTGAAATACAGAATGACATGAACAGAACTAGGCTTTTAAAGATGGACATAGCTATAGCATTACTCAGTGGTATTTATGTGGTAAAGAAATAGTTTAGAGAAGCAAGTTAAGTAACAGTTTTAAAGTGGTCCCAAAGTAGACTCCCTCCCCAAAATAGTAAGGACTTAATTTCATAATTGCTTTTGAAAAAAATGCAGATGTTCCAGTCACATTGCATACAGATTTCTTTTCATTACAACCACAGCACAAAGGTCACTGGCACGCTAAATCCCACCTCTTCCTTCAAGGAAATAAAGAAAAAAGGGTATACATATGTGCTGCACTCATTTCTGCTGCTCCTTAGACTGACATCAAAGAACCTGTGTACATATATTATATTTGTAAAATTTAGATTCCTTTAATTCAAAATAACGTTAAGGTCATAAAGGTCATTACTGTAATAACAAATCTGAACCACCTTGACATTTAGGATACATGTTTAGTGTGTGTATATACACACACACACGTGTACACACACACACTTTTTTTCATTCTTTATTTCTGGGAGATGACAGAATCAAAGAATTATTACAGGTTGGTGGGAGAAAACTGAAAATAGAATTTCATACAATTCCATAAGAGGAAAAAGGAAACAGAGTGATCAATTAGCTGTGTCAAGGAGAATGTATATTAAAGAAGCCTCAGTAGGAATTAAATTATTTTGATTCAATGTATCCTTTTATTTATAAGTCCTCTTTCTTTGACACATAAATGACATTGTGAACACTGAGGTCAAAAATGGTGTCTTTGCAACCATAATATATACTATGTGCAGAGTTCTCAAATACTGTGTTCTAAATTGAATTATTAATATTTAATTGAATAAGTCAGAGAAAAGAACAAGAAGAGGTTGTCTTCAACTTACAAAGGGGTTAGGTCCCTTAAAGTCACATAAACCAGTGATGTAGAATAATAGATGCGTGTTTATCATTAAAATAGCAAGAATTGAATTCATTCACTTATTCATTTAAGCAATTACTTGTTGAGTATGTACTTAGTCACATTGCAAAATATTACCCAAAAAAAGGGGGGGGCAGATATTAACCCTCCTCTTAAAAAATGCCCTTTTCTAGCTTAGTGAAGAGGAAAGCATGACAGCAATTCAATCAACATAAACTGTCAGATTCATAGTATAATAAATGTATAATTGTGCAATGGAAATAGATAGGCAGGTGCTATTTTCTACTGAGACAGACACAAAAAGGTCTTCTGAACAGTCAATGGTAATGTCACTCTTCAAGGCTTGTGGAATATTACAAGTAGATAGATGGGAAGGGACCGAGAAAGAACATACCAGACAGAGGAAAGAGCACATGCAATGGCCTAGGTCATTAGGTATAATGACATATTTGTGCAAAACTAATTTGTTATGATTGAGCAAAAGAAAAATTGGCAGAAACTTAGGCCAGATAATAAGTGATTGAGGAGTCATTGAGAAGTTTTATATGGTGGAGGAATGCGATACCAAATAATCAGTGTCTGTACAGGGAAAAGATTAAAAGCAGAGAAAATCATTAAGAGGCTTTCACAATAGCCAAGAACAAAAAAAAAAACAAAAAAAAAACAAAACAAAACAAACAAAAAAACAGTGAGAACATGAACGAAGGCAGTATCATGGAGTAAAAAGGAATATTTTGTATTTTTCGAAAGAAATTAGGGCAATTGGTATTAAAGGGAGGAGATGAAATCCAGGACATTTTTCACCTTTCTGGGTTAAATGGCCAGTGGGCTGGATGACAGTGTTTTATACCAGCCTATAAAATTTTAGTTAGTCCACAGTATTGCTAAAGTATTGAGCTTTTATATGCACAATCTAATTTCGGTGCTGTCTCCCTTGGAACACTGTACCATAGGACCAAAGAGGAATGTCCCTGAATCTCCATGTTTCTTTCTCAGTGCTAATATAGCATGATAAAGCTGTGTTAGTGAGATGAGACACAGTCTCTGTCTTTTCTTTTTTCAGTTCCCTGATTGGAAGATATTTGTGCTGAAGCCCATTTGGTTCTAGGGTGCCACTATTTTCATTCTTTGTGTGTCATAAAAAAACTTAACCTGCAGAAACCATTTTGTAACTGATGACTATGATCCTAGGTTAAGCTGCATTACATATATAACAAAGTTTTGTTCTGCATAGGAGCATCGTCAAAACTTTGAAATTAATACAAGTTCTCCCAGACAGAGGGAACATTATATAATCTGGAGCTATAGAGAATGGAGCTAATCACAAGTTTCTGGCTTCTCTGGATCCATAAGTGAAAGTAAGTGAAACAATATAAGATGTAATGCAGGTTGAGTGGGCATTATAGAAATAGAACATGTCAGTGTACTCCCTTTTAAACCCTTTGTCACTTCATATCATAGTCCTATTTTCTGTAGCAAATTCTGTTTTTTCTTTGATGAGCCTTATATTTAGGACATGTTGTGCATTTTAGTGTCAGGTACCAAGTTAAACTTTATGTAAAGATTAGAAATCATCAAATTCTCAGCCCTTCTGGCTGACACTAAAGGGAAAGTGAGAACACATAAGCAACAGATTAAGTGTTTTTAGCAGGGAAAGAAAATGATCTTCCACCATTTTTCAATTCATGGGTGTTTCCAGGTAGTAGTGTACAATAGTAAATCAAGTGAGACATAATTAATATGCAACTTATGAGAAATGATATCATGGCCGACTTCAAACAAATTCAATGGAAAAAAAAAAGAAACAAAAGCTGTAACAACCAAAAGATGTACAACTTACTTAAGTATCCTTTATTATGAAGCTTTTATTATTTCCTATATAATTTTGATTTTATCCTTAAAATGATAAATGATTTTGTTAAACGATATTGTGTCATATTGCAGAAACTCCACCCAAATATTTTCCCACATTTTTTTAACCAACATAGAACTAATTAAGCCATGAATTATTCTTTTTCTAATTACTATTCAATTATGTTTTTATGGTTTTTCAATCATAAAGCCATCATCATAGGATAGGTGCCTTATTCCCAGGGTACAGAATTAATGGGTGCATTGGATCAGACTCAGGTAGTTATTCTGTTACATTCACTTAAATTTCTTTTTCTAGTTAAATAGATTTTCTACTCAGAATTCTTTTATGATAAGTATTGTCTACTCCAAAAGAAAAATAAAAGACATTATCTTAGTATGTTGTAAACCATTTAAATACATTCACAGATTTATCCATAGTACTGTAAAGCGTGCGGGAAAAATAGTTTCTTCATTTCCCTGACACTATTCTAATTTATTTCAGTATAAGAAAATATCAATTTTGGTTGACTGTAGTAATTTCAGGGTGATCCTGAAGTTTGATCTTTTTTTTTTTAAGTAACTCTCTCTTTTTTTAGATTAATGTTCAGTCCTTCAGTCATTAAGAACCCCCCTCTCCAAGTTAAGCTCTCTCTTGGGTCCTATTGGTTGAGGGAAAGAAAGTGCCTCTGATTTGTGCTTAATATTTTTTAACTGTTCTCAGTCCTAGTATCTATTGTAACTATCAGTTTCTTTCCTGAGAATTAGGTCAAGATTAGCTTCTAAAAGTTGAAGCAAAAGGAATTCATGGTATGTACTCTCTCTCTCTATGCTTAGTAATATGCTGTACCCTCCTAGGAAAGGCACTGGTCCAACTTTGTTTTTGCTTCTGCTACTAGTGCTGTGAATTTTTTTTTTTTTAGTTCTACATGGTACCCAGCTCAGGTTTTCTGCTGTACCGCCATCCATTATACCACCACTTTCTACCTGATGATGGAAATTCCCTTACCGCAAATTATTTGATTATATAACGTCAGCTAAATACTGTGCCTCCCACAGGGACAATCAGGAGCGTCCTGGTCTCTTCTGTGAATCCTGGCAACTAAAAAAGCTCAAGACATCCTAGGCTTGGCATGGTGTATCAACTGTTTTATATTGATGTCCCACATTCAAAATAAATGCTCTGGAGAGCCTGTAGTATGATCTCTTTCAGGAGTCTCAAACATAAAATCTGAATTCAGACAAAAGCCCTTGGACTTGCCATTTTTTTCTTAAAATAACCTCACACACCTTCATCACATTGCACTGAACAACAAAGAGCAGAGATCACTGCCATGAAAATCTTTCCTTCCATTTTTTTCTTTCCTTCTTATATAGTAATCACCTTTGCTAAAAGAAATTCTGTTGTTCTTCCTTCCATTTTTAATTAGGATTAATCGATTTTATATCCTCTTCCCCTGGGACAGAGGCCCTCATGACTTATACCATGGGCACAAAATCTATCCTTTCTACAGTGAGGCTGAAAGTTGATGTGAGCCGTGCAGTATTGAATTAATATGATAAATTCAGAATCATTTCTTTCTATAAATCATGGCTTTAAAGTGCTCTCACTTTTCCTTTAGTATTGCCTGGAAAGGTTAGGCCTTTGGTAATGATTTCGAATCTTCACATAAAGTATAACTTGGTATCTGACACTAAAATGTACAACATGTCCAAAATAGGACTTTAGATACGAGAATATCTGCGTTTAAAATTTTAACCATATTAAGGAAAAATCCTATTGGATCAGAATTTGAATATTTTTCTCTTTCCTATTAAAATAGCTCTGAAGCAGGGGCGCCTGGGTGGCGCAGTCGGTTAAGCGTCCGACTTCAGCCAGGTCACGATCTCGCGGTCCGTGAGTTCAAGCCCCGCATCGGGCTCTGGGCTGATGGCTCGGAGCCTGGAGCCTGTTTCCGATTCTGTGTCTCCCTCTCTCTCTGCCCCTCCCCCGTTCATGCTCTGTCTCTCTCTGTCCCAAAAATAAATAAACGTTGAAAAAAAAAAAATAGCTCTGAAGCATTCCCTTTCTCTCTGTCCTACCTGCCTTATCAAAAATAAACTAAACAAAAACACAGAAACCTCAGAAAATTGGATGCCTCAGGCTAACATCAGCAAGGATTCATTAATATTTCTCAAATTATTACCCATATTTTACATTTTATGATATGTGTTTACATCCTGATTAATTCAAATTATTTTTATGATATGGACATAAAACAGTAATATAAACCTAGTTCTACTTATCTAATCAGAATATTTACCAAACCATTCTCTTGTGGTTCATGTATGGTTTACTTATGAGTCTCTGTATGGATTTTGGCTAAGAACCTTGTAAATCTGAGTGAAGTTTTTGTGTGAGTACCTTCAATTAATCATTTCTGAACAAAAGAACAACAACATTTTCATCAGTTTCTCACAGGAAACTATGACACACAAAATATTAAGCATCTTTTCATGGAAGAGATAGTAAAAAAATCATAAAGAATTATGACAGCCAATTAAAATAAGAAATAAAAAATGAAGAGGGAATGCTCATTAAAACATTGAAGTGGCCAAGCTATAGTTGTGTTAATGTAAGGATTATGTTAGACTTTCTCCCCTGTCAAATGCACTGGTCTTCTGCCCTGTCCCCAATGTCCATTCATTGCTTTCTCTAATCCACTTCTAGCACAGCTGTCAGAGACATCAAAATGCAAATCTCATCACATCATTCCTCCCTCCATAAATACAGCAAGAAATCTATAAATCTTATTATTATAGTCTCATTTTCTTGTTTGGTATTTCACAAGTGTTTGTATTTTAATTTAATAAGACAATAAAAGGGCAAAGTATGAAAGTCAAAGGGAGGAACTGGAGATATTTGTATTTTAATGTAAATAACTGGTTTGTCATGATGTATTTTTGATTACATCTTCATCTTATATTGCCATTGTCAATTTATTTTGACAATTTCAGTTTTTATTTATTTTATGTATTAGCATCCCAGAAGATAATGGATTGGCCAAATAAAAGAAAAAAAGATAAATGATACAATTTTAATAAAATAGCTGATTAAAAACGTGTAGAACAGGTTAATGGGAATCAAAAATCATGGAGCACTTTCAGGGTGACAATTGAGAGAAACTAATGACCACATCTCATGAAAAAAAAAAAAAAAGAGAAGCAGGAGTTACCAAAATTCAGGGAAAGCTGGTAGCTAAGAGAGAGCTTAGGAGAGATCCAGGCATACAGAACATGTGCTCTTTATTAAATAGAGGAATGGAGACAATGCCAACCAACATCTTCCAGATGGGAAGGAAGTAAGGCAAGAATATGTTGGGCCTTTGGTTCTCCTTTTGATGCATCTCATTAGTCATACCCAGTCAGAAACCAGAAGGCATGAGGATCCTATTGATGTAGTGTGACAAGGTTCAAAGTCTAGACCACAGGGCTTGGTGGAAAAGGGTAAAGAGTGAATCTGGAGGAGAAAAAGAGTAACTAGATTGTGAGTATAGGATCAAAGAGGATGAAGAATTAGTCTGACCTTGTGAGAATATCTTATCTTGGCTAAGTTGTTAGTTTTAATACCTGTTAAATGATCGCAATTAGTGACTGCTGTCATTGTTTATTTTTTCAATTCAGTATTTTTATGTTTTCTCATAGGTTTGCAGAATACAGAGATTATATCTCTTATTTTTGTATAGCCAAAAGAAATCCAGTTAACTTTTAAAAGTAACATTTTAATTATACGGTATGCATGTGTGTTTGTGTATGTGTATGTATTAGCATTGAATCTGTTGCTGGTATTGTTTAACCCTTACACTCATTGATTTGTGAATAGCTAATAAAATGATTCAGTTATTAAGATAGATGAAAATGTTAACTTAGGCTGTCATTTGATGTTGTTACATGTTACTAATGCCAAATATGATACCATCTGTAACTTGATTACATATTTTTATATTAAGCAGTTAAATTTTCATTTAAAACTAGGTATTTATAAGTATTCTAACCTAATGAAAGTATAAAGAAGAGATTAATTATATTACAGAAAAAGAATAAAATGTATCTGTGTTGGAATTAATTTCTTTTTTTTTTTTTTTAATTTTTTTTTTTCAACGTTTATTTATTTTTGGGACAGAGAGAGACAGAGCATGAACGGGGGAGGGGCAGAGAGAGAGGGAGACACAGAATCGGAAACAGGCTCCAGGCTCTGAGCCATCAGCCCAGAGCCTGACGCGGGGCTCGAACTCCCGGACTGGGAGATCGTGACCTGGCTGAAGTCGGACGCTTAACTGACTGCGCCACCCAGGCGCCCCTGTGTTGGAATTAATTTCTTTCAGGCTTTAATCCATTTACTTAATGTTTCTATATTTATCATTGAAAAATCAAATACAACTATAGAATTATTATTTAAATACATTCTATAACAATATAATTACTCCTATTATTCCTGAATTAATAATTATTATTCGTATTTATATCTTTTGCTTAATAAATACCTTACTTAGGATTCTATTTAGCTCACCATGCCCGACAAAAGCTATTGTTTTAGTTTTTATTTGCAACAGAAATTAAGCACTTTATGCAATCTCTGTGGAAGATGGTGTACACAAATTACCTGATTTGCAAATGGAAGATTCCTGACTTTTTCCTAGGTGTAAATGTGAGGAAATAAAAATTGATACTGCATTATTAACGTATTTTAATGTATAGGTATTATACATTAAACGTATAGTACATATCATTTTAGGGTGTAACACGAGTGTCTCAATGAATTAATGGCCTCATTGTCTACTGCTTAAAGATGTAACAATACCACAGGGGCTCCTACTTTCTGACACTTTTTCTAGGCGCTACAGAAAGCCCATTCCAGGCTAATGATAACTATGGAATCAGATGTAAAGGTTAATGAGAGAGTCCATATTTTCTTACTATGTATTTGAAAAGTTACACAGAGACAAATGGGTAAGCAACAACAGTAGGTTTATCCAATGGTTGGACAGAGATACGGAGTATTGCATTTGTTAGAAGAGAAGAAATTTTTGACATTTAAGATGCTTAAAATTATTAACTTTTTCACATTCCCTTTTTAGTTTTTTTTCTGAAATACTTTGTGTCTTAACAAACCTTTTGTTTTGCTGTCCTCCAGTGTATATATATTTTTCTGTTCCCAGGATGACTTACTAAAATATAATCAGATAATCTCATTTCCCTGGTAAAAAAAAAAAAAAAATGTAGGAGTGACTCTCCAAGACTCAGTATACTCAGGATTAAATATAAACTCAGGTTTTAGGATTAAATAGAGACTCATCAAGTTGATAATGGAAGCAATTGTGTATGTGTAGGCACCATTACTTACTATATAGTATACTACAGAAAAAAGGCATATAATTACACAAGTAGTTATTTTATGGATAAACTATTGACTTGTTAGGAAGGCATAAATAACATGAAACAGATTCCAGAAGATCAATTTGCTAGTGATATGCTGATTGCATTGGGAGAGAAGTGGACCATGTAGTTGACTGTATTTGAAGAAACTACATTAAGTTTAGAGAGAATAAAGGGGCACACGAGGGAGTTGAAGAAAGGCAGCATTTCAAGAAATATTTCTAGGAAACCTTCAAGACTTCAGTGGTTAACTGGATGAAAGAGGTCATCTTAAGAGAGAACTAGAAGCTAATCTTAATTTTTCAGTTCCAGGAAAAAAAAAAATAGAATTAGGATGAAGAGATTTAGAATGCAGGTCAACGATTTTAGTTATGGAATAACATGATCAGTCATATTTTAGATGCTTTTATTTTAAGATAAAAATGCAACTTTCAAGTGGAACTTCATCTAAAATAGGACCATCATACAAAAGCTACCTAATCTTTCTACCAACAAATTTGCTAGTCTGTTTTCCTAATTACTTTCTTTCCTTAGGTGATGATAGATTGTCTCTGATCCTGTCTAAGGCTAGCGGTTCTGGATCTCACCTCAAGCACTCCCCCTTTGTCTAACTCATTAATTTCTCTCTCTTTATTGCATCATTCCCATTAGCAAACAAACCTGCTATTTCTTGTCATAAAAATTAATACTCTCCATTGATTCTACATCCTCCAGTTTCCACACCATATCTATAATCTACAAGACATATTCATGAAATAATTGAATAAATTCTTACCTTGCAACCTTTATATGGATACTATTCTAATAAACCCATGGCAGTTATTATAGTAAATATACCAATGGATACCTTTAATTTAATCTCTCAAGAGAAATTAGTGTAATTGACCTCTTGCTCCTTCTTGAAATTCATTCTTCTCTTACCCTGTGTGATGCCACATCCTTCTGAATTTCCTTCTACCTCACAGTAGACACTTATTTATGCTCTTGCCTGCTCCCATGTTAGGTTTGACCTCTAAGTGTCAGAGTACCCTGGAATCTTTGTCCTGTGCCCTCTTCTTGATTTCTTTGTGTGATATCATTTGATTTGAAGGTATTAAACAAAAATCTATTTGTCTTGTGTCTGAAGCCCTGGACACACCCATTAAATCTAGACTCTTATCTCTAATTGCCAACTGACCTGCCCATTGGGATTAGAAATAGCATCTCAAACTAAATAAAACCAAGTATTTCTTTGCATGTCTGTTTCCTCCACAGTCTCCCAATCTCAGCCAGTTCACTAAGTTTTGTTCAAGGCAACAATCTAGAAGATATCCCTGGTCTTTGATTTCACCTAAATCCCTACATTTGATTCAACTCCTATTGATTATTTTCCCAAAACGTATAATAAATTTGTCTGAACTATTTGTCCTGGTTTATAGACATTGTCTACCTCAGTCTCTTTGCTCCAGTTGCACAGATGTTTTTCACTTTCTCCATTATACCAAACCAGTTATTAAGGAACATTTATTGTCTGTCTGTAATGCTGTTATCCTTGTTATTTGCTTAACTGTCCATTAACTGATATTCAGATCTCAAATTAAGCTCTACCCTTACTTAACTAATTTAATTTAAATTGAACCAGAAAGAGGTTGGCAGAGAGTTTCTCCTTGATCAAACTTTAGGTAGACTTTTGAAAACCCTCTTCTCAACTTGTCCTGAACTTTAACCCTAGTCCTTGCCTGGCCTGCCTACATCAGATTTAGCAAGAATCCTGATAAGCCAGTTTAGACAGAATCCCCCATCCTTGATATTTGATCACCCTGTCCTGTCTTCAGCAAGAGTCTTGTCAGGTCAGTTTAGCAAGGATCCCTCTACCCTTGATGTCTCCTCTTAGAATTGCCCATCCACTGATCCCTCCCCTCTGCTCATTAGCTGTAAATCCCCAGCTGTCTTTTCTGGTTCAGAGTTGAGCTGGATCTCTCTTCCCTATTACAGTATTTTTACCGAATAATATTGAATAAAGTCTTAACTTGTTTTTTAAAAAAGTGTCAGGATACATATTTTTTTAATAAGGTGTAACCACATCATTCAATCTAAACTAGTCACCTGGTTACTATCATTCCCTTCAGATTAATTTATTTATCTATGTAGCATTTACACTGCCAGGTAGCCTTTTATTTTATTTAAAAATTTTTTTTTTTTTATTTTAAGAGAGGGAAGGAGGGAAGGCAGGAAGGCAGGAAGGCAGGAGGGAGGGAGGGAAGGAGGGAGAGAGAGAGAGAGAGAGAGAGAGAAAGAGAAAGAGAGAGAAAAGCAGAAAGAGGGAGAGAAGGAGAATACCAAGCAAGCTCTTTGCTGTCAGTGCAGAGGCTGGTGCAGGGCTCAGTCTCACAGATCTTGAGATCATGACTGAGCCAAAATAGAGAGTCAGATGCTTAACTGCCACCCAGGCACCCCTGCCAGGTAGTTTTAATATTCTTTCGTACATTTTTGTTCTTTTATTCTTCCTTTCTTTCTCCCTTCCTTTCTTATTTCATTCTTTTTCTCTTTCATTGTTATTTTTTTACTTTGTTCTCCTTTCCTTTCTTCCTTTCTTTATTGCCTTTCCCCACTGTAAGCTTCATATAAGCAGGGATATTATGTCTCTTTTAAGCACTGTATCCTCAGTGATTGAAGAGCAATTGCCATAGAGCAGACTAATAAAAACTTGTTAAGTCACTCATTGAATCATTACAAAACCTCAGTACTTATTAAGATAGGTATAAAGATGAAAGAACTAGAAATTAGAACAAAGGTACGGAGATATTTCCCCACAATGGAAAAGTACTACACCGGACATTATAAATGATATGATGGGTAGGGATGGGGATATTTTATGGATTTATGGTAGAAGTTAACTGAATAGAAACAAATATGATGATGTAAGAAGGACTAGAAATCACTAATTGTCACTCTCTAAATTAATCTAGCTTCGTCTAATGCTATTTAAACTTACACCTTAATATTTAATAACAATAGGATACTAAATATGATTTTTTCTCTTCTTACATCTTACAAATAGGATTAATATAAAGAATGTTTGCTCTAGAATTTTTGCTCTAGCAATTTGTTGATTTAAAATGAAAGTGCAACTACTGAGGGCACACAAATGTGTCTTCTTTACCCCCGAATAACATGTATTTAGGAACATTACTATTGGGAACTATTTGGCTATTTATTAAAGCCAGATTCAGAGTAAATGATCACAGACTATGATAGTCTGATCCATCTAGCTCCATGACAAGCCAAAAAATTAAAAAAGGGAAATAATAATAATACAAATAAAAATAAATAATCCTATTGACCAGAATGGTAAGTTTTTATGCATAAAGTTTTATTTATTTTAAGTGTGATAAGAGGAAAAACAAATTATCAAGAGCATGCTATGTAAATTTACCCTTGATAGTCAATCTGTGTCTAGGAACTTAAAATGCAATTATAGTTACTGAGTTTGTTTGGTTTAATGTACTGACATCTACACGTCTGAATAACTGCTCAAAATGAGATTAATCTTGTAGGGTAAATATGTACTTGAAATGCTCATGTGGCCTAGTCAGAATTAGGTCAGGTTTGAAATACATCTTGTTGGTGATTTGTTTTTTCTGAGGCTCAACTATGCCTTTCAAAAGTAACAAGGAAGGAAAGAGAGGAGACCTCAGATATCTGTACAGCTCCAGACAGATTTCCCTCGTGGAAAAAAAGAGAATAAAAAGCAGAGAGTTGTTCAAAGTGTTCTTCTTGATTGGCTCAAATTTGGACTGTGTTGCTGCTATAGTGCTGATTTTTTTTTCATTTTGATTCAGTAAAACATTTAGTGTCTTTCCTATTTTCAAGTTATTCTAAGGCCATATATTCGCCAAATGTACTTTCACAAAGTAACGATATTGGGAACTTTTGTTTCCATTGCTTCAGCAAAATATTCTATATATTTTTGTTAAAGAAGAAAGTTTTATCCAAAATCTATTTTGGCGAACTATGACTCATTCAAAAGATACACATTTCTTGTCTTCTCTGGCAGCAAATTATAAGGCAAAAATTCATTGCTGCTACAATGAAGCTGTCATTTCATGCCATGACAGTAAAGACAGTAGTCAAACATCATCTACATTTACTCATGGTGCACCAAAGTCTGTGGCAAAAAGAGTGGAGACTTTAATGAGATATTAATCATTTTTAGCACTATCTTACTAAACTGGTAGACTCCTCAGTCAGTTTCTGGCTAAGAGTACTTCCCCTAAGGTATGACTGAATTTATGTGACTCAGAACTAACCACATTTGTGGGATATACAATGGACCAAGGAGACTCAACAAAATATGGCCATAATTTCCAATAAAATATGTAACCAATTCAAAAAGATATGTAACCAGTTAATTCATATCTGTTAATTTTTTAACCTTTTTATTGAGTGCTTTATTTATTTGAGGTTGAGTGGAATAGGATGGTAAAAGAAAGTACTTCCTTGCATGGTGCTTAAAATGGAACATGGAAGGGACAGAAAAAATAAATTCTTTTACAAATATGATAATTTTCAGTGGCATTAAATGTTATGATGGTGATCAAACTGGGTTGACATGGTGAGAAAGGATGACTTTCTCACTTTACATATGGTGGCAGGTAATTTTAGGCAAGATGATATCTCTGAAGATCAAGTAACATTTGATCAGATCTGAATAAAAGGAACTGACCATGTGAAAACTTGGTGTCAGAAAATTCATGCAAAGAGAACATGAGCGTAAAGATCTAATGCACAAAAGACCTGGGAGTTTTATAGGTTCAGGAAAAGAAAGCTCATGTTAGTACTATACTACTGTATACCAAAGGAAGTGTAGCAGGTGGTGAGGTCTCAAAGGAATTCAGAACCCAAGTCATGTGGCATTATGCTCATTATGTAAGGGAATTGGAATTTTAGTCTATGCACAGCGAGAATTCATTAAGGAACCATAAATAGTAAAATGAGATGATCTTACGTACTTTTTAAGAAACATACTTTTATTTTTCTCTTTTCATTTCCTCTCTTTTATTCTTTCTATTTCTCTTTTTCAGTTCTTGATTAGTGTGTGTGTGTGTGTGTGTGTGTGTGTGTGCGTGCGTGCGTGCATGCATGCATGCATTATGTGTGTGCACACGTGTATAAAATCAGTCTTGCAATGATCCCTGGGCCTGTGAAGTTCAGCCATATTGAGCACTCAGGGACTCATCAATGTTTTCTTTTGACTAATGATGTGATGTGTCCCAGATGTTTAAGTGAACCCATTCCCAGATGTCCTCCATATTAAACAATCTCAGATCTAATGAATTGTAACTTTATGAAGTGTGTTTTTAAGATTAGTGAAGTAAATGGAGTGTCAGAGAGATTTAGTTAGGAGGTGGGAAACATATGTTTGTTTTAGGGTCACTTTTGAATATGTGTGAGGGCAATAGAGCCTCCAAACATATTTTTAAGTCTGTTTTCATTAATGGGGTTGTGTAAGTAGCGATGAGATTTTTTTTCATAGTTTCCTTACTGCCACACAAGTGCAGATTGCCATGTTACAATATGGCCCCCTTTTAAAAGGAAATATGCAGTTTAAAACCTTCTTTAATAAACTTTTAAAAGTTTATCAACTCTAAATATTAATGTTTCAGTTTCACAGACCTCTGAATGCAGCCAATTAATGTTTGTATGTGTATGTGTACACATTTGAACCATTGTGATTCAATTAAATCAAAATAGAAAAATTCACATTACACAAATGTGCTTCATTAGAAGATCAAGTGCCTGAGGATACCTGCTAAGTTTCTAGTAAGAAGTTATAGTGGCTCCAAACCTCACTCAGAGAAGACCCACAGGGAGATCTGGACCATCACTTACCTAGTGAGATGATCCTCCCTTAGAGAATCCAAGGCCTTTCTTTTTTATCTACCTCATTCATCACATTTGAGAAAACACCCAAGGGCTCAGTAACAAATAGGGATTACTAACATTGCTTAAACTTTCTTGTTCTGCCTCTCTAGTTGTAGACCTTAGATACACATAGAAAATATCAAAGTATATCTTAGGAATCTCCATTCTCAGTTGCCAGTGAATCCAGTCTTTCACTGAAATCCTTAACTATTTTCATGGATCAAAAGGAAAGACCCTTAATATCAAATTATAAGTAAGGTTTGTAGCTCTTGAGGCAAATAAGGCATACGGTTATAGGAAATTTAAATGACATTAAACAATGAAAAGTCAACTTACAAAACCCATTTCTCATTCATTTGAGTTTTGGGGCATTCTGATTTTGTTATGAAAATATATGACATGTGTCTTAATAATAGTCTCTCAGCAACTCCAGAATTATTTCTTAAAATACTATTCAATACAAAATGAATAATTTGACTCACAACAGGGATTTATTTGGAAAGAAAATTCTAATAAATCTTCCATCCCACTGGGATATTTTGACAAGTGCAATAACAAAAGCTGTGGTTGGCAGTCTACTAGTGATATCTTGGCCTGTCACCATAACTCTGACCATAGGACTTGAATTAGCTTCCACACAGTTTAATAATAAAAGCTTCGCCTTTGACCCTTGAGGAGATGCTCTTGAATAGGTAAGCACTTTAGGTTGTTTTAATTAGAAATTTTTTAACTGTTTCTGTTTCATGATTTTCATTTTTCATTCATATAATTGAACTTGTGGGGTATTTAATGAAAATCTATTGAATGATAGTGAAAGTAGTTAATTCCTTATTTTCTTGAGAAGGTATATATAATGTAGGATTACAAAATGTACATCTGTCCCTTCCTCATTGTCCTCCTGAGGAAGCAGGCTGCCTGCGCATAAGCAGCGTGGGGTGTCTCAAGCTGTTTCAAAAGATGCTCTGAGGAGGGAATATGGGAAGAATACAGGAAGTCCTAACTGTATTGAGCATCTATTGGCAGAAATGTGAAGCAGGTGAAGCTCCCGCTCACTTTGCCTAATGCCCATGCTATGTTCAGCAATGCACAATAGAGGAGATATCGCACCTAGGGGTCATTGTGAAATTCAGGGGGCAGTGTTGCTTGCCATCATATTGGGTGTTCTACTGGCATGTAGTGAACAAAGGCTTAGGATATTAGATGCACTGTAAGGAATAATCATGCCTCCTACTAATATTCAAGTAGATGCAGAGTCATTTATAACTACATAATAATGTTAGCTGAATTTTAACATATAGTAAATTTTCCCTGAATACAACTATTATGTATGTATATATATACAACTATTATGTGTGTGTGTGTATACACACACATATATATATAAGAAAATTTTACTTTGTTAAATTTGGAATTTTGTCAATAATTATTCACCATTGTGAATTTAGAGTCTTCACCTTAATAAATTTGTTTCAGTCAGCATTTATAGTCATTCTACATATTGGTACAAATATCTGATTCCTTCAGTATATGTTCTAGAGTTGTCATGTTTAAGCATACACATACTTAAATGCACATTAGAGACTTTTCTAAGAGTATCTATGTGAATGGTAGGATTGAGAATGAATGCTAATAGAGGTTGCACAGGGAATAGAGGAAAGGTACCTGAGCTGAGTCAGAAGACCTGGGTTACATTGTTGGCTCTGCTCTGTGTACATTTCTGTGCCTCAGGGAGGTTTTAAATTTTGAGCATAGGATTAGTAATCTGTGAAATAAGAATAGATACATATAGTATACATATCTCTTATGAGATATAATGACATCGGTATGTGGAAGTTATTTTTTGTAAATTTTAAAGAATGATACAAATAGAGGCCATTCTTATTACTCAGCAAGTTCCGCAAGTGCATTTTTATCTCTATGGGTTTATTTAATTTCTAAGATGATTAATCTCTTTATCATGGACATTGGGATTAACCATTTTAAAAATAACAGAACTTTCTTTATTCCTAAACAAGCATTTCTAAGCCCATATTTAGAACCAGGTATTGTCCTAAGTCCAGAGGATAAAAAGAATGAATACGTCACTGGTGTTTTGTAGTCCAGTTATTTTTATCATCTGTATGTAGTTAAATTTAGCTTCCACACAGAAAATTTCACATATACATTGTGACTTGCAGTGCCTCTTTTAAACGTAAAATTCTTACTTTTTTTAAAAAAAATTAATCTTTATTTTTGAGAGAGCGAGAGAGAGACAGAATGAGAGCAGAGGAGGAACAGAGAGAAAGGGAGACACAGAATCCGAAGCAGGCTCTAGGCTCTGAGCTGTCAGCACAGAGCCCAATGCGGGGCTCGAACCCACGAACCATGAGATCATGACCTGAGCCGAAGTCAGACACTTAACCGACTAAGCCACTCAGGTGCCCCTGAAATTCTTCATTTTTAATGAAAGACACATTATGGTAAAAAGTTTGAATTTTGAATAAGTAACAGCTATATAGATAGGTGAGGGCAGATGTTATAGATGTAGTTATAGTTGTAGATATAATAGATATAGTTACAGTTATATAGTTATAGATATAGATGTAGACACAGATATGAATAGAGATAGGTGGCTTTATCACAGTTCTTTAAGGAATGACATTACTACATTACCCTCGAGGCTGAACTGCTCCACACATTCACAGAACAGTGTGATCCGATAAACTGCTACTTAACAAATCTGAATACTTTTAAAAAGTGTGCTTACATTATACCTCTGTAGACAGAAATTTGTTATTAATTGATATTCCTGTTTTTAAACAATTTAAATGACAGATAATATAAATACCTGGGTATTTCATATAGTGATTAGGAAAAAAAACCCAAAAAAACAGAAAAACCTAACGCCTTTATAGAGGATATGCTGGACTATTTTGGAACTTTTTATCCATCTCTTATGCACAACACATAACTAAATTTGTCATGAATTCTAGAATGATGCTATTAGAATTTCTTCCAAAATCACAATGTAAGCAATGTTTCAGAAAAATCTGTGGTTTGGATTCTGTATGAGACAATGGGCAGAACTTCCTGGTGTTGTTACATTGTTACATTGCATTGATTTCTGAAGTGTTTATATTTGTGTTTGTATCTCATTTTATTTTATTCTGTTCTGTTTATTCATTTAAATTGCTAATGACATTCTAGTACATTCTAGTACAATGTCTAGTAGTACATCAAGACATTCTAGTACAAAAATGCAGTTTAGCACAGCCTTCTTTTTTTTTTTTTTTTTTTAATTTTTTAACGTTTATTTATTTTTGAGACAGAGACAGAGCATGAACGGGGGAGGATCAGAGAGAGAGGGAGACACAGAATCTGAAACAGGATCCAGGCTCTGAGCTGTCAGCACAGAGCCGGACCTGGGGCTCGAACTCACGAAGTACGAGATCATGACCTGAGCTGAAGTCAGATTCTTAACCGACTGAGCCACCCAGGTGCCCTAGCACAGCCTTCTTTACAACAGTCTCAACTACTTTCCAAAATGGAGCCCTTTTGTCTTTTTCCATCATTCCTATCTTACCCAATGAATTCCCACCAGAAAGTATAAACTTAAAATATGTTCTCTCTAGTCAACATGGTAGAATTCCATTTTAACATTAAATTTGTGAATTCGGAAAATAATTATGTAGATCTACTTTAGTTTTTTTTTTTTTTAATTTTTTAATGTTTATTTTTGAGAGAGACAGAGACAGAGAGAGAGAGAGAGAGAGAGAGCACGAGCAGGGGAGGAGCAGAGAGAGAGAGGGAGACACAGAATCTGAAACAGGCTCCAGGCTCTGAGCTCTCAGCACAGAGCCTGACGCGGGGCTTGAACTCACAAACCATGAGATCATGACCTGAGCTAAAGCAGGGTGCTCAACCGACTGAGCCACCCAGGCGCCCCTTAGATCTACTTTATTTAAGACAGTGTAGAACACATTGTATGAGTTGAATTGTGTCCCCCAGAAAATATATGGTGAAGTCTTTACCCTCATTACCTCAGGATGTGACCTTGTTTGGAAACAGGGTAATGTAATTAGTTAAGACAGTCATTAGGGTGAGTCCTAACCCATATAACTTGTGTCATTATAAGAAGTGAGAAACTTGAGCATAGAGACACAGGGAGAATGCCATGTAAAGATGGAGGCTGAGACTCTATAAGGCATACCAAGGATTGCCCTTCATCACCAGAAGCTAAGAATGAGCTTAGAAGAAACTTCCTCTGATCTCTCAGACGCAATCCTACTGACACCGTTAATCTGGCGTTTTAAACCTTCAGAAGTGTGAGGCAAGACATTTCTATTATTTTAAAACATCAGTTTGTGGTACTTTGTTACCATACCCCTAGGAAACTAAGAAGAATTTTGGAACCTAAAAGCAAGGTGCTGTTGTAACAAATAACTAAAAATACATAAGTGATTTTGGAATTGGGTATTAGGCAAAGGCTAGAAGAGTTTTGGAGTACATGATAGAAAATGTTTAGGTTGCTTTGAAGAGACAGTGGGTAAAGATATGAATGCCAATGCCAATTCTGCTGAGGGCTCTGGGACAAGTGATGAGATCTGGAGAGGACGCTTATCATCTCTAATACATATATATATATATATATATATATATATATATATCATTGTGTAGATGTATATATCACCATGAATGAAGTGTTGCTAGAGATGTGAACATTAGGATACCTATGATAAAATCTCAGATAGAAATAAGGAAATGTTATTGGACATTGGAGGAAAGGTGATCTTTGTTATGAAGGGGCGGAGACTTGATTTAATTGTGTTCTGTTGTTCAGTAATGGGAAATAGAACTTTTAAGTGAAGAACTCAGATGCTTAGTTGAGATTTCCAAGCAAAGTCTGGAAGATGCAATTTGTTTTATTTTGTGCTGCTCACAGTAAAATGCAAGAGAAAAGAGATAAACTGAAGAAGGGATTGCTAGACTAAAGAACTATCACTTAATGATTTAGAAAAGTTTTAGCCTATTTAGATAGCTTGCTCTGGACACAGGGCCAAGGGTGCAGCTGAGCAATGATTTGCTAAAGCCAGGAATAGAGATGTGGTTATCCAGGAAGGATCTACAAGAGAACCCTTGTATCTAATAGCGTGAATTCCTTTGACATCCCACAGATGACCCATAAGGTTATTGAAAATTTTATACCAGCAGAAACACTGCCATCTTGGACTGAAAAGCACAGAGACTTGGCAAAATAGAGGAAGAGTGACACCCCAGGCAGAGCCCTGGAGTAGAGGGCTAGGCTGACTGTATCTCCTGGCTTCCAGTTCCCAAGACTGAGGGGTTGAGGCCACTTTTGGCATCAAGCCATGGAATGTTATTCTCAGGCCTTGAAATCTAATGGAATTCGATCTGCTTGGTTTTGGACTTTTCGTGAAACTATGGCCCCTTTTATCTTTTGTTCCTTTTAGAATTTCTTACTTTTGGAATGAAAATATTCATCCTTTGCTTTTTCCATTATTGCATTTAGAGAGTAGATATTTTGTCTGATTTCAAAGATTCACAGATGTAGAGGAATTTTCCTCAAAAATAAATCATATCCTGTATCTTCCATAACTGATGTAGGTGAATTAGATCATGAGATTTGAAACTTTGAGTTGATATTTAGATGAGATTTTGGATTTAGGGTTGATAATGGAATGGGTTAACACTTCTGGAGATATTAGGATGGATGAATCTATTTTGCATGTAGGAAGGACATTAATTTTGAGAAACCAGAAGGAAGACTTTCATGGGTTGACTTGAGTTGCCTAAAACTATATGTGGAAGTCCTAACCCCAAGTACCTCAGAATGTGACCTTATTTGGCAGATGTAATTACTTAAATGAAAATGGGTCTGTTAGGGTGGGTCCTAATCCAATATTACTGGTGTCCTTATAAGAAGTGAGAAATTTAGATACAGACACAGGGAGACTGCCATGTGTAGATGGAGGCAGAAATTGGAGTGGTGCATTTACAAGCCAAACAACACCAAAGATTTGTGGCCATCACCAGGAGCTAGGAGAAGGGCATGGAAGAGATTCTTTCTCAAAGGACTCAGGAAGAACCAATCCTTGCAACATCTTGATTTCAAACTTCAGGCTTCTAGAACTATGAGACAATAAATTTCTGTTGTTTTAAGCCTCCAGTGTGTGGTACATTGTTACTGTAGCTCTAGGAAACTAATAAAAGCACTGTGGAAGAACTGGCCTATGTAAAAGACACACTTAATAATCTGATTAATAATTTATAGTAGAATTTAACATGTATATGAGTAACAGTAACAGAATTTAGAATTAACAGTTACAGCCCCCAAAGAAGAAATGAACACCTGTGCAGACATTGGATCACTCACATAAGATTAAAATAATCAAGGGAATTAATCTGGAAAAGGGCTATTTGAGATCTGCAGGATATTTTCTTCATTTAAATTTTAAAATATATTTAATTGTTAGTATGTACATACTACTACAAAGTACACTGATTTTAAATAGGGGCCTAATAAATTTTTGAATGAAATTTTTGAGATCATTATAGATTCACATGCCATTGCAAAATATAGTACAAAGAGATATCTTACACTTTGTCGTATTTTGCCTGAATGTAACATTTTATAAAACTATAATATCAAAACTAAGTTATTGACACAAAGCAATGATCATATTCGGTTTTCATCAGTTTTAATTCGGCTCATGTGTGTGTGTGTGTGTGTGTGTGTGTGTGTGTATCTGCGTGTGTAGTAAGCTCTGTAGAATTTATCATTTGGGTAGTCATGATCCTGAACAGTTCCAAAACCACAAAAATCCCTTATGTTTCCCATTAATCATAAATGCTGCTTTCCCATCCACCCATCCCTAATCTATCACTAATCTGTCATTCATATCTAAATTCTGTCATTTGAGATACTACTTATTCAGTGTAACTTTTTGGGATTTTTTTTTCTTATTTTTTACTCAGAACAATTCTCTGAAGATTAAGATATTACCTTAATGTAGGTGTATCGACATAATTCCTTTTATTACTCAGCAGTATTCCATATTATCTACATCTATCTGTCTGTCTGCTATCTATCTATCTATCTATCTATCTATCTATCTATCTATCTGTCTATTTATCTATCTATCATTTATCTTCTATCTATCTGTCTACCACAGTTTGCTTATTGATCTGTTTAAAGACATCTAGGATGTTTCCGATTTGGGCATACAACAAATGGAACTACCATCAACATTAGTGTACAGGTATTTGTGTAAATGTAACTTTTCCTCTCACTCTGGGATAAATACCCAAGAATGCAATTGCTAGATCATGTGGCAGTTGGATCTCAAAGTCAGCTATTAGCGGGGCAGCTGGGTGGCTCAGTTTGTTAAGCATACGACTGGCTCAGATCGTGATCTCCTGGTTCGTGAGTTTAAGCCCCATGTCGGGCTCTGTGCTGACAGCTCAGAGCCTGGAGCCTGCTTCAGATTCTGTGGCTCCCTCTCTCTCTGCCCCTCCCCTGCTTGCATTTTGTCTCTTTCTCTCCCTCAAAAATAAATAAACATTAAAGAAAGAAAAGTCAGCTGTTAGCAACCTTAATAACATTTAACTTTAATTCCTTTATGCTATGCAATCCTACACATTCACAGATTCTGGGGATTATGGTATAAACATCTTTGGGGGACACTAATCTGCTTAATGTAATTGTTTTACTTCTTCTAGGGCTTGTGCCTTAACATAAATTTTATAAAAAGCTTGTCTTTCTACAAAACAAAACAAAACAAAACAAAACAAAACAAAAAACTTTGCTGCAGTTTTAATAGGGATACATTAATTTGGTAATAACTGACATATTTACTGTGTTGAGTCTTCCAATCCATGAACATGGTCATTCTATTTCCTTGAATATTTCTAAAGTTTCTTTCTTAAGCATTTTGTTAAAAAGGTACTGTACATATATTAAGTAATATCTAAATGTTTCATTTCATTTGGAGCAATTGCAGTGGTATTGTGTGTGTGTTTGTGTGTGTGTGTGTATATTTGTGTGTGTGTGTTTTAAAATTTACCTCTACTTGCTCATTGCTAGTACACAGAAATTTTAAAATTAAAAAAAAAAATGTTTATTTATTTTTGGGAGAAAGAGACTGTGATCAGGGGAGGGGCAGAGAGAAGGAGACATAGAATCCAAAGCAGGCTCCAGGCTGTGAGCTGTCAGCACAGAAACCGACACAGGGCTGGAACTCAAGAACCGCGAGATCATGACCTGAGCTGAAGTCCGACGCCTAACTGACTAAGCCACCCAGGTGCCCCTAAAATTTTAAAAAATGAGAGCTTTATTGAAATATAACTGAAATTACATAAAATTCACACTTCAAAGTATACAATTCAATGGGTATTAATGTGTTCATAAAATTACATAACTATTACCACTATGTAATGTTAGAACACTTTTATCATCCCTAAAAGAATCCCTTACCCTTAAAAAAAAAATGTTTGTTTATTTTTTTGAGAGAGAGAGCAAGCTGGGAAGGGGCAGAGAGAGAGAGAGGGAGGGAGAAATCCCAAGCAGGCTCTGCCCTGTCAGCACAGAGCCTCCCCTGGGGTCCAAGTCACGAACTACGAGATCATGAGCTAACCTGAAACCAAGATTGGATGCTTAACCAGCTGACCCAGAATCCTATACTGTTTAAACAGTTAATCAGTCCCCTGTCTCATCTCCACTAACAGCACATGGAAACTACTAGTGGGTTTTTGTATGACTGGATTTTTCCCAATCTGGAAATTTCATATAAAATTAATTATATAATGTGTGGTTTTCTGTATGGCTTCTTTGACTTAGTATGCTTTCAAGGCATACTAAGGATTAATACTTCATTTGTTATTCAAATAATATTTCATTCAGGATACCAAAATTTGTCCATTTAGAGGCTGATAGACATATATTTCCACAATTTTGCTACGAGGAATAATGCTGGTAGGAAAAATGTGTGCCAGTTTTTGTCATGGCCATATATTTTCAATTTTCTTGAGTATATACCTGGGTCATATACTTGGATATATAAACTATATAAGCTAATTACTATATAAACATAGTAACTCTATGTTTAACTTATATATTATTAAATCAACAAGAGGATTTCTTTTTTCTAGCAAAAGTGTTTTGACTTTAGTCAGAGTTAATGATATGGTTTTCCCTTTCATTTTTTTAAATATAGTTTATTGTATTACCTTATTTTCAAATGTTAAATTAACCTTGAAATCTGGGAACAAACCCTGCTTGATTATGCCATATTATTCTTTATATATATATATATACACACACACACACACACACACACACACACACACACACACATTGTTGGATTCTTTTACATGGTATGTGTGTGTGTGTGTGTGTGTGTGTGTGTGTGTGTATATATAGTTGGATTCTTTTACATGGTATTTTCTCAATACCATTTTGCATGGTATTTTCTCAAACATTTCTAGATGTATGCTTATGAGTGATATTGTTCTATAATCTTTTTCTAATTTTTCAGATTTTGATTTATGGTCATGAAAACTGAGATTCTTTATTCTATATTATTTGAATGAGTTCCTGTAAATTAGTGTTATTTCATCCTTGTGTGTACTTGTCAGAATGCTCGAGCAAAGTTATTTAAACTTTTTTAGTGGAAAGTTTTGAAATTTGCGCAGTTTATTTAATTTGGGGTAATTTTTATTTTCTTTCTTCTTATTTATTTATTTATTTATTTAATTTTAAGGCGGGGAGGGGAGGGCAGAGAGATAGAGGGAGATAGAGAATCCAAAGCAGACCCTGAGCTGTCAGCACAGAGGCCTACGTGGGGCTTGAACTCATGAACCGTTGAGATCATGACCTGAGCCCAAGTCAGATGCTTAACTGATTGAGTCACCCAGGCACTCTATTTATGTCTTCTCATTTCAGTTTGATAATTCTGCTGTATCATACTTTGTCCATCTTTGTTGTCTCAGTTAGTGGGAAAAAATGGTAGTTAACATATTCATCTTTTCAATATCTGTTAGAACCTTCACTTTTGTCCTCTTTTTGATATTAATGTTGAAAATTATGTTTTCTTTACTAATCAGTCTTGCTAGGAATTTTTGTTAGTTTGATTTTTTGTTTTTTAGGAGTTACTGATTTTTTTTAATGTTTATTCATTTATTTTGAGAGAGAGAGAGAGTGAGAGAGAAAGAGTGCACACTCTAGTTTGTGGGGGAGGGGTAGAGAGAGACACAGAGCCCTGTGTGGCCGTGATCTCACAAATTGTGAGATCGTGACCTAAGCAAAAATCAAGAGTCTGTTGTTCAATTGACTCAGCCACCCAGGCACCCCAGGAGTTACTGATTTTTAAAAGACCTTATGAAGAAACAATTTTTGTCTTTGGTGATTGTCATTATTTGCTTGTTTCCTCTTTCATGATTTATTCTCACATATTTATTATTTGCATTTTTTACTTAACATGGAGGTAATTTGCTATATTTTGAGGGTTGTAGTTTAAACATTTAAGTTCAGATCTCCTTTCCTTTTTTAAATAATTGAAGTTGATTTTAATCCACTCTTTCCATTAGGGTCCTTAGACCAAATACTTCAAGTCTGTTAGACCTCAGATTAGAGTCTGCCAGACCTTGAAATTGTGAGATCACTTGAGTATAAGACCTCTAACATATTATATTATTATATCAAAACTGGACACTTGAAAAGCGTATAAGGACCTCCTTTGCCATGGGTCCCAGATTCAGAACACCTGCTGCTCAACCATATAGTAGAAGGGGATGTGATGTAGGGACATTAACATGGATTTGGTAAAATAAATCATTGTTTTGCCTGAAGGTGTATTCTGTCTAATTAATTTTGGATTTAACTATGCTGTCATGTTAGGACTGGGTATGCAACAATGAGGCAATGAAGGGTTAAATTTCCTTGGCAGGATTTAGTAATTATAGATATTGATTACTTTAAAACATCATTGAGCTGACAGGATAAGAAAAGCCCACTTGTCTCACTGTTTGGTCCTTTTATTTCTCACAAGATGGATGAGTTAATAAACAGGGAGCAAGCACTCCCATAAATTCAGCATCTGTAATATTTGTCACCTTCGGAATTACTTGGATGAGAGGAACATCCTTTATGTGAATCCACGGGAGGGGACTAGCAGACTTTCCCTAGAATCTGTATTCCATACTGTGATTAATGCTATGTTGATGTTGAAAAAGGCAGTGTCATTAGGCAAAATGCAGTGAGAAAGAACCATGATTCCCAAACATGCATCCCAAACATGCTAACTAATGCTCCTTGTACAAGTTGTGGTTTTGCTCAGTAGCATGGGTTTTATTACTTCTTATTCCTAGTAGCACAGTACTGAAGAGTAAGAAGTTAAACTGCATATTACACACATAGACACAATTTCTTAAACTGGAAAGTTTAGTTGTCTCCAAGTTAGAAATGGGATTAATGGATATGTTCAATGTTAACATAAAGTTCAAATATTTAAATTCCCTTATTTTAAAATGAAGGGAACTGAGACTTAGAGAGGGCATACAACTTTTGTGAGACTACAACAGTATTAAATGGCAAAGCCCCTAAATACTCCCATCCAAGTATAGAGGAATTAGGCTTATTTAGTAAACCATGGGCGAGGTGGGCGGGGATGGTCTATTCAGACATTAGATGTTTGCTTTTGCTTTCTTGTTTTATAAAATATTATAAATACCTAAATTTGATTTAGTCTGTGGATGAAGCACTTTTTTTTAAAGTAAATAAGTGTCCATGCTTTACATTTGGAACTGAAAATCTTGACAAATATATAGAGAAAATAAGGAAGGTTTGGTTTTCTAAAATGTGTGCTGAGTCTGTAAATATCTTCATGTAAATAAAAAATGAATATTGTTCAAATGGTATGAGTTTTTAAATAATAAAATAATCAGAATCCTTAATCTATAATTGTGCCTATTACAAGGTGAACTGATCTGGCATATAAAATTAAATATTTGTTCTGCAATATTTGACGTATTATTGACTTCTTGTTCACCTGATGCATGTCTAGATTCTCCTTTTCAAACCAGATGATTGTAAAAACAGATTTCTAGACACACTTAGTATGGAGTTTTATTGTTCCATTTGATTGGTCATTGGCAGAATCCATTCGATAGTCAGTAGGCATGGTAGTAAATGTAAATCCTTATTATCAGAATGACTTTTCAGAATAGTGGACATGTGTAATGGCAGGAATTTAGTACGGTCTGTACTTTTACTATTTTGCAATTTTAGATTTTACTATCCCCTTTGAAAAAGAATCCTGGAGGGTAAACATATTTATTTAGGTGTCTCTGTCATTCTAATTTAATTGGTCAATATTTGTCATAAAAATAATCAAATTTTAGTTACAAGAATGCCTCGTTAAATGTAAAAGTGAAAACTCATGACTTTGTTTAAAAGTAAATTTTTTCCCCTCCCCCCAACATCTCTTCCTGGCTTGCCTGAGTCTAGAAACATGTAATACAGACACAAAGGGTGTGATCAGCATCTTTGTGCTGTGCTTCCACTGTGCTTCTGACCCTTCCAGAATCTCATAGAGGAAATAGCAAGAGAGAAGAGGTGACCCAAAGAAGCAAGGAAGTTTTTTTCTAAGTAGCCAAAGAAATATTGGCTTGGTGAATGTTTAAAACTAGCTTTTCACTTTTTTGACCACATTTGTTAGTAAGAAGACTAAAAACAAGAAATCCAATTTTTAATAAACTGGAAAAAAAAAGGTGATCATACTCTGAACTGAGACCAGAAATATTCACATGATCAAACTGACAGAAGTGTGAATAGGAGGAGTTATGCTTTTAAGAAATCTGACTTCTGTGACTGAGTGGTATCCGGAAGTGTAATTTATGGCCTATGTAGAAAGAAAAAAATCCTGGATAATGAGCCATTTTAAGTATTTTATTTTTCTGTTCATTTTGACCACCAAAACAACAGCCGTAGTATGTGCTTGAACTCTCCTTTGGCAACACATACAGCTATTTAAGTATTTGGGGGTGGGTGGAAAAGGGGGGGTTGTTTTACCATATAACAGAAATAGTAATTACATGGAATAAATGGACTCAAAAGAATGAGAACTTGGACAAGTAGCTTTATTATGAGTTGGTGAGTGAGGAAGTAGTTTGTCTATTTGTGTGGCCTTGTACCTTTTACATTTACCCCGAGTAACCTCTCTCCTGGAGCTCTATTTTCTTCTTCCTTGCCATGGAGCTGGGCAAGATGAAGATGGAAGGCAATGGTAGGGATGTTACTTATCCGTGGCTCTTTCTACTGGGAAGGACAACTGTTACATTGAGTCCAAATGACATTTATTCCCTTATTAGGCAGATATATGAATGTAGCGATGTTGGTAACATCCATTGTATGTCTTCATCAGCATAAGCAATTACATTAGAACCAGTTCATGCTCACATTTCTATAGGTCATACAAAGGAATTCAGTTCATTTTATATTGTCTGAGGAATTCTATTGATTTAAAAAATCAATTGTAGTTTTATTTACTTAAAAAAATCTTGGCTTCAACATAAGTATCATATTATTGAAATCCAGGCATTTGTATGCTAGTGATAGCTTATTTTTTCTATTATATATAAAATAAATTGACAGCTATTAAAGTTTTAAATATCCATCTGTGTGCCTCTTAAATCATCTTATGTGCCCATCCTGAGAAATAGTATTCTAGTTTGGAAGAGATGACCATTAAACTTCCTTACAGCTACAGGATTTCACAGTTTCCTAAAATTTACATTATATATGTACTTCTATTTGTACATTTTGTGTATTCATATTTTCATATTTATGAGCACAATTATGTATGGCATATGTGATATTGGTGATTAATATTTAGGTGTGAGCATGGTTGCCACTGTAACAGTGTTGGTAATAAAAATATATCTATTTCCTCTCATATAAACTGGTATAAAACTAGCTTGGCAACACTTCACTGCTTTATAAATTAAGCCCAGTGGGTATTGCTGCTTTAGGCAATGTCTTCATGCGGTAAGATATATTGTAGTCTAAGTTTGTTAACCTTTAAGAAAATAAATTTACCCACCAATAGTTTCACATGCTTTTGCTTGGTCTTTGAAGATCTGCTTCCCATCTTTCCAGCCTTATCAACTCCCTCTCTCACTTCTATTTTCTGTTACCGATATACTAGTTTGCTCTTGAGTTTCCTGAATCTTTACTGGGTTTTAATTCTCATTATACTTCCATTTGCCTGATAATATATTGCTCTTATTGTACACAATTCCCACTATTCCACAATAGGATACCTCAAACTGTCTTCTAAATAGTCAAGCTCTGTCTTGTATCAAATGTACTAAACAATGTGCTAAATATTGCTATGTACTCTCAAATGTCTACTTCCCCTTTTGTAACAAGTAATACACTTGTAAATGTTCAGTGAGTGACTGTTTCACTGGATGTTTTATGGACTTTATTTTGTTAGAAAGTTTTCTGAACTTAACACACATATAGTTTTGCATACCACCATCACAATCACGATACTAAATAGTTCTTGCTGTGCAAAGAACTCCTTGCTGTTTCTTTAGAATTACACTACCCCCAAACCCCCTTCTCCTTGAAACTACTCATTTCTTCTTCACAACCACAGTTTAGACTATTTGAGAATGCCTTATAAATGGAATCATCCACAGTATATAAATTTTTGAAACAGACTTCTTTCAGAGTAATGCCTTTGAGATTCATTGATCTCATCGCACGTATCAATAGTTCATTCCATTTTTATTGCTAATGTTATTCATTCCATTTTTATTGCTAATGTTATTATTTATTGCTAATATTTTATTGCTATGTATTATTCCTAATACATAGTATTATGTAGTATGGTTGTAGTACTCTTTGTTCATTCACCTATTGAAAAACAGTAGGGTTGCTTTTAGGCTTTGGCAATGACTACTGGAATTGTCGTTTTCCCTACTGTCAGTACCCAGGAGTATGATTGCTGAGTTATATGGTACGCACATGTTTAACTTTATAAGAAACTGCCAAATGGTTTTCCAAAGTGGACTTGTCATGTTACATTTCTGCCAGCCAAGTATGAGACTACCTCTCAACTCCTTGATATTCTTGCTGTTTGAGGTTAGCCATTCTCATAGGTATACGGTGGTATGTCATTGTGGCTTTATTTTGCATTTTCCTGATGGCTAACGGTGTCAGGTATCTTTTTATTTGCCTAGTTGCCATGCATATATCCTATTTGATAAAGTCCTGTTAAAGTTTCCCCCCCCCCCTTTAAACTGTTTTTTCTTTTGCGTGTGTTCCTAACTGTTTAGTTTTGAGAGTTCTTTAAATTTTGAATATAGATCCTTTGCTAGATAAATGGTTTGCAAATAATTTTCCCACTTGGTAGCTGTGTCTTTTCATTTTCATAGGAAATGTCTTTCACATAGTAAAACTTTGGAGCATTTTAATAAACTTTTTACTTTAGAATAGTTACAGATTTACAAAAATAAATTACAAAGATAGTAGGAAGAATCCCTATATACCCAACGTACAGTTTTCTCTATTATTAACATCTTATACTAATATAGTACATTTGTCAAAATTAATGAACCAGTATTGATACATTCTTAACTGAAGTCCATACTTTATTCAGATATCATTGGCTTTTACCTTTTCTCCTTCTCCTTTTCCTCTTCTAAGATTTCATCAAAGACACCACATTATATTTAGCTGTCATGTCCTTAGGCTCTCTTGGTTGACAGTTTCTTAGACTTTTGTTGATTTTGATGTTCTTAACAGTTTTGAAGGGTACTGGTCAGATATCTCCTGGAATATCCTTCAATTGGGATTCTTCTGATGTTTTTATCATGATTATAGTAAGATTGTTGGTTTTGTGGAGGAAAACTAGAGGTAAATAAAGTATCATTCCTATCATATCATGAGAGCATACATTATCAACTTGAGTTCTTTTAATGCTAATGTGGACCAACTAGCCAAGGTAATATTTGTCTGATTTCTCTTATCTAAAGTTACTCTTTTTCCCCCTTTTTGTACTGTACCTTTGGGAAAAAGTCACTATGTGAAGTCCACACTCAAGGAGTGGGTAGTTCTATCCCATCCCATTGAGAGCAAAATATCTATGTGAAGTACTATATTTGGAATTCTGCATGGAATATTTGTATATTCTCCTCTATGTTTGTATTTATTTGTATAATTATATATTTATATCAGTATAGACTACTAGGTATTTGTTTTTATACCTGGTGATATAAACCAAAACTTTTTCTAGTTCAAATTGTTCACTTTGGCCAATGGGTGCTCTTTTATTGGTCGCTGTGTCCTTTTGACATACACCCATCATGTGGGATTTAGTAATAATTATAATAATAAAAAATAAAAGTTCTGCCTCACTAGGTTCTTTTTTTAACCTAATTATAACACAGTGATCAATTTTTGCTAGGGGTAGTGGCCAGTTGCAAGCATTTACTTAAGTTTTTATATCATTTCATAGATGAGGAAGCATAATTCTAGCAGATAAAGGAAAACAG